>NC_135656.1:21637719-22237719 GCF_964188315.1 Podarcis muralis | reverse complement strand
GGATCTTGATGGAGTCTCCTTCTGGAATCCAGACACCCTGATGGAGGGGGGCAGAGAAGATAAACCATATTGTTGATCTGAGGATCTATTTATTAACAAACTAGTAACTGCTGAGGACTCTTGCAAGACCTTGGCTCTCATCCAAGATGGAATCAAACACTGATTTTTCATTTACCATTAGGATCTCACCCCCCCCCCCCATTTCCGTTCTCATTTTCTTGAAGCAGGAAAAGGTAGTTCCGCTCCCACTCTGTCTAGATGACCTGCACAAAATACTGGAGCACCCCCCCCCCGCCCCGGATAATGCCTGCCTCCAAGCACTCTAATCCATCTATGTCCCACCCCAGGTCCATCTCTGTAGCAATCTTCTAGCTCTGAACCCCTCTTCAAAGGCAGATCACTGTTCTCTGCCTCTGCTTAAATTAGCAGAAGCTGTTCCTCCCAAGTCTCGGGCTTACTTTGTGCACTGTCCCAAACACTCCGGATCCTAAAACTTTCAGCTTCTTTAATTCTGTCTCCTTGAAGATTCGAGCCAGGACTTTATTGGCTTTCTCGCTGGGATCCAGGGGCTCCAAACTCTACAGAGAAGAAAGAGACCCAGACAAATAATTCAATCCATAGTCGTCAAGAATCCCTGTTTGAAAAGGGCATCACAATTCACCGTCACTTTGCTCCTAATTGACTTTGCAGCATTCCTGGTTTTTTAAACATGTGTTCCTGTTCTTTTTTTGGCGGGGCGGGGGGCTGTCTGTCTGCAGCTACGTCTAGCACAGCTGCTAGATACAACTGTGGTGCCAAACAAACCCATCTGTGAAATCCTTTCAAACACTTCAGCTAACCCTTACTTTCTACTGGAGTTCATAGAAGCAATGAAGAGGATTTTCTAATTCTATAAAAGACCCATTGAACAGGCACTCTTAATTCCAGAAGATGCCAAGCTACAAATAAAGTGTTATTTCATTGCCCCTTTTTCTCCTTCATGCCCAGTGTCCCTCATTGGAAAGAGCCCACAATCAGACTCCTGGATAACAGCTCACCCACTTACTGCCATATGTTCAAAGCTGGGTCAGACCAATGGCCCCAAAACCCAAGTGTCTCGGGGTGTGTGGGGTGACACAAGTTTACAGTCTCACCTCTCCTCTCTCCAGGTATCTGCGCATGGCTCGCTTCTTCTGAATCTTCTTGCCACGGCAATACAGAAAGGTGAGTAAGATGCAGGAACACATGGCAAAGAGGCAGCCCACAACCGTCAAAGCAATCACTGTCGGAGCTACCCTGGAATGCAGATGCCAGGCGTTATTAATAGTGAAGCCTGGGCACATGTCACAGTTCTGCACAAGCATGGCGAAAGCACAAGAATTAGTAGCAAGCATGAAGTTCAGCCATCTGAGAATCCCACCTTTACATACACACACACACACACACACACACACACACATTTATAAATATATTTATTTACAGTGGTACCTCTAGATGCAAACGCGATCCGTTCCGGAGCCCTGTTCGCATCTAGAAGCAAACGTAACCAGTGACGGCATGTCTGCGCACGTGCACATCGCTTTTCACCACTTCTGCGTGTGGCGTCATTTTGAGTGTCTGCGCATGCACAAGCGGCAAAACCCGGAAGTAACGCACTCCGTTACTTCCAGGTTGCCGCAGAGTGCAACTCGAATGCGCTCATCCCGAAGCACATTCAACCTGAGGTATGACTGTATATATTTTCTGGCCCTCATGGCTGCAAAACTGTTGTTTGAAGGCATGAATGACGGGGGAAATCCCAGAAGAGAATTTTTCCATAGTTCCTTGCCCCTCCGATGGCTAGAAGAGGCAGAATAAATGGGTAAATAGAGGGAAATGGGCTTAACTTGATTGGGAGGGGGATAAATCTGATCAACCTTATAAGGGTCACTAAGAATAATAAATGTAAAATGCACAGAGATGTATACTAAGCATAGTTGTTCTAAGTCACAGAAGTATCCAAATTCCCACCCCCTTGGTACAAAACCTGGTTGAATGGTGCAGAATAATAATACTCATAATCATTTTTCACGCAGTGCATACTAAAGATGGGTGACAGCAAGTCCTGGTGACAGCAAGATGCATCAGTACAACAAGAACCATGTGTTTGGCGCATTAAGCAGAGGTGAAGCCACCAGAGGTAAATTCTCTTCAGTGTTTCTTGGTGTCCTAAACATCCCCAACATTGAAGGAATTGGCAGTGGTTCTACCTGTCCTTCTGCAGGACTTTTGCAACTGGCAGTCCTTTCATCCCAGAGCTGGCCCCGTGCCAATCTTCATTATTCCCCACACCCCACCCCACGTCCCAGAGGCTCAATACGAGTTGCAAAATGCAAACAAAACCCAAGGAACATGCAAGCACGCTAAAGCTACAATGCCATGGAAGGCAAGTCCTTTCCTTGGCCAAACAAAGCTCCGTATCATAGGGGCTTGTGTTCCCCTGTCGCGTTGCGATGCGGCCCTCAAATGCTTTTTCCTCGTCGTGTCCCATATTCACAGGACAATTCGCACAGAGGGCACTGGAAGAGGGGCAGCAAAAGGAACTTTCACGTGGTGGTGGGAGCTTCCTCCGCCTCGTAAGGGAGGGAAAGGGTGCAGGAAGGAGATCAAAGCGCAAGGATCCACTCCCTCCAGCGACAGGCAGAGGCCTGCTGCGGCCCTGCCCTCCTTTCATGCCGCCCACAAAGGCCTCCAGGCAAACTGGCATTGGTGGGAGAGAGCAGGGGTGTGATTGTGAAGGGAAAAGAAAGGTGGGAGTACGGTTGAGGGGAATAGCCCTTTCAAGCATCCATTGGGTGAGGCAGATAATTATATATTTTTTTAGTTCTCCCTCTACAATCAATAGACTGTGAGTTCTTTTTATGTTCTTTCTGACAAGCCTGAGTGTCTGAGACCCCTTTGTTGACACAAGAGCCTGCCTCCTCAGTGGAAGGACCATAAAAAGGGGGCAACAAATGGAAGCGAGAGAGAGAGGCTGCGATCTTGGCCGGTTTCCCTGCCTTGGCCTGCTGAAGTCTTGGCAGGCCTAAGACGGCAGCTCCTTAAAGCACCGGAGTCTGAAACAGGGTGAATTTGGGAGAGGATTCACGTTTCAGTTTCGAAAAGCGACTTAAAAAACAGGTGCCCCCCCCCCCCCAGCTGAGAAATCAGAAGGAGGCAGTAAAGGACGGGGTGGGGGCAAGGAGGGACATAATTTGATTAAAAACCTTTGACATAATTTGCGGGGGGGGGAAGGCCAAACCATTTGAAAAACCCTGCAGTTTGATAGCTTCAAGCAGGAATATCTTAACTAGACATTAGAAGCTATGCTGTGGGGTAATGGCTATTAAGCAGTACACAGAAGCTGTTGAGGTTAACTACCAGTTGCTGGGGGCAAATCCTCGGGAGAAAGACTATCTGGTCTCCAGTGGCTTTAGTCCATGTTAACACAACAATAGCAATATTGTTTAGCTTTTATATAACAACTTTTAAGGGTTCAAAGTGCTCCATGCACATTATTTCAGCCATCCTCGTGGCTACCTTTTAAGGTAGGTAAAAGATGGAACCTAGGAACTTGAATGCAAATATGCTGCTCTGCCATTGAGCTTCATGGCGATAAGATCTCTTCTTGGTATTTGTAATCTGTAAGAGTAAGCACACTGGGGTGTGTGTGTGTGTGTGTGTGTGTGTGTGCGCAATTTATAAAGCTATCCCCGCACCCTCACTAGGTGAAGGGGTGCTGATAGGTACCTGTGAACAGGCAGTTCCTCCATGAAGCAATCTTCAAGCTGTGGTCCATCACACCTATAAGGAATGAAATCCAATAATTATCCCGGGAGACAGAGAATCCAAGAATCTAGGGAAACAGCCTCTAGCAGGAAAGTAAAAACCACAAACCCCAGTTTCCGCCTGCAGTAGACAGAAGACTATATAAGATACTGCTCACCCCTAGTTGACGACTAACTATGATTTAGGCTGACAGGCATAATTTAAAAGTGTTCGTTTTGCTCCCTTAGCTGCAATGGCATTTAAACTGTAGCTGGTCAGGGCTCAAATTTGTACAATGATTTTATAAAGTGTCATATTGATGCAACACTAACATTCTTATACATATAGATATTTATTATTAAATTTTTCAAATGTTTTCACAATTACCTTCAAATCAAATACACTGTCTCGTAAGGTGACTTCCCACAGTGTTTTTACTCAAACCTTTTCCACTGCATTATATCTTTATCTATTGCAGAACATTTCTCTACAATTATTTTGTCGTTTTTCTTCCTCTGCTTTTATCTCAAATCCCGCCCACGATTTCATTTGACTGCAATGTTGTTGTTTTTAATAGTCCACATGTGCTTTTACAGAACAGGTGCTGTTGGTTCTTCTTCACTTATCTTTTCCCTTCCCTGATCATTTACTTTTTTTTCAAAACACAAGTCACTCGGCTGCACTTTATGATGATGCTACAGTGGTGCCTCGCAAGACGAAAAGAATCCGTTCCGCGATTCTCTTCGTCTAGCGGTTTTTTCGTCTTGCGAAGCAACCCTATTAGCGGCTAAGCGGATTAGCGCTATTAGCGGTTTAGCGGCTTAGCGGCTATTAAAGGCTTAGCGGCTTAGCTGCTAAAAGGCTATTAGCGGCTTAGCGGCTTAGAAAAAGGGGGGGGGGAGCGGGAAAAAAATCGCAAGACTAGCAAGACGTTTCGTCTTGCGAAGCAAGCCCATAGTGAAAATCGTCTTGCGAAGCAACTCAAAAACGGAAAACCCTTTCGTCTAGCGGGTTTTCCGTCTTGCGAGGCATTCGTCTTGCGGGGCATGCAACATACTATGAAAATAAATTGGGTATTATTGCTGAAACTCCCGATTTCTCACTTACCCCTGCGTGCAGTTCTCATGGCACGACCGGCACTCATTGTTGGCATAGGGGTACTTGAAGATGAGCCCCTTTACCCCTACGATGCCTGCAGGGCAGTTTTCTACACAGTGCGGCCCATCCTGGTAGTTAGCACAATGCATACAGGCATCAGCACCCTGAGGAGCAAGAGGAGGTGAGTTGAGGAGACAGCTCAGTGATAGATCAACTGCTTTGCATGCAGAAGAACCCGGGTTCAACCCCTGGCGTCTGAGGAGAACATACTGAATGTGACCTTGGGCTTAGCAGTGCCTGCGTCATTCCCTATTCTTTCTGAAACTGTAAATAAAGCTTTCAGTAAAAGTAATCTCTAGCATTCCCTCCACAGATGTCTGAATGGTCTGAACTTTCCGTAACTAGCAGGAGGAAAACTAGGAATATCCCAAGAATTTGCAGCCTGTGGCCTGAAATGTAAGCCCTAATATTGCCTTGCAAAGTGGCAGGGAGACCTGAGTACCCATCCCTGCATTTAATTTGGTTGAGATCTGGGTCATCTGGCCCTGAAAGCTGCTCCATTCATTAAATAAAGGCAGCGGCAGCCAGAAGCAGGGACTTCGTGACTTTGGAATCTTCTTCCTGAAGAGGAATAACAATCTGCAGCTCTGTTGGGTTTTGGAAGCCACTGCAAAACGTCTCTTTTCCAGCAGGAATTTGCCTCAATTTGTTTTGTTCTGCAGATACTTCTTTGTAATTTCTTGTGTGTTTTTGTGTATTACTGTTTCACAATGCTGTCTGTTTTTGTTACGATCCGCTCACTGGTTTTGAGCTTTGGAAAATAAGTTTATAAATATATACTATGAAAAAATGGATGTGGGCATGCCTTTCTGCATCCACTTTCCTCGGCCCTTTATACTATAGTGGAAGCTCGATCCTAAAAGTATGTCATTACCCCCCAAACAATTGCTTGCAACGCTTGTACAGCTGGCCCAGTGCTTAAAAAGAAAGCAATGTAACAAGGAGGCAGGCAAGATGTACTGGAGTAGGACCTGATCCCACAGCCTGAAACCTATACCTCAAAGGCCATTACTTTTCATAGAAGACCTAGTACCTGATAAGATATTGGAACACAGGCACTGCTCCAAGTATTATCACTAAGAGAGAAGCAGGGCCTTTGTTGCTGTGTCCCCAGAGCTATGAAATAACCTCCTAGAAGTGATTCATGTGAGTACTAGTTTCCTGGCTTTCAGGAAAGGCGGGATCTGTTTAGGAAAAGCATATAGCTTACTTGCAACTCTTTCACATTATTTTATGTGTTCCAAGCTGCATCGAACATAAGACCACATAACACCAGTCTTGAAAGACCTACACTGGCTCCCAGTACGTTTCCAAGCACAATGCAAAGTGTTGAAGCTCACCTTTAAAGCCCTAAACGCCCTTGACCCACTGTACCTGAAGGAGCGTCTCCACCCACATCGTTCCGCCCGGACACCGAGGTGCAGTGCCGAGAGCCTTCTGGTGGTTCCCTTGCTGCGAGAAGCCAAGTTACAGGGAACCAGGCAGAGGGCCTTCTTGGTAGTGGCACCTGCCCTGTGGAACGCCCTCCCACCAGATGTCAAAGAGAAAAACAACTACCAGACTTTTAGAAGACATCTGAAGGCAGCCCTGTTTAGGGAAGCTTTTAATGTTTTATAGACTATTGTATTTTAATATTTTGTTGGAAGCCGCCCAGAGTGGCTGGAGAAACCCAGCCAGATGGACGGGGTATAAATAAATAAATTAGTAGTAGTAGTAGTAGTAGTAGTAGTAGTAGTAGTATCATCATCATCATTATCATTATCATCATCATCATCATCATCATCTGCAAAGGTTGGATATAAAAGGCACACATATCTTTGCCACCCCACCAACCCTTCCCCACCACTCCAGAGAAGCTATGTGACATTGCCATACCGATCCATTGCAGGTTAGGCCTCCTTCAATCTTCTGGCACTGCGGGTGACATGGGAAGCACGCCCCGTCTTGTGCAAATTCTCGAACATCCCTACGCAGAGCAGAGCAGGAGAGGAGAGGAGTTAGACACTTGGGGCCAGGGTGGAACGAGAAGGCAAAAAGGGAAGCAAGTGTCCATGGCTGGCTATTTCTTACCCCTCGTAGAAGCTGCAGGAGTCAACACAGGTTCCGTCACGGCTGTAGTTAAGGCAGGAGACACACTGATCTGGGTCAGGACCCCAACAGCCATCGGTGGAGCAAAGAGGATGACAGACCTTCCCCTCTTGGGCTGGGAGAGAAACAGAGTGCCTGGATCACATCTGGGACCAGGGCCCCATTTTAAGTTGTGGGGAGGGGCATGTGCTACCTGGAAGGAAAATGCTTCAAGTCCCTTTCCCACCTCCCTGACCCATCTGTGGACAAACCAACAAAAGGGGGAAAGTCATAGATTTACTATTTTAAACCCAACATCATTTGGCTATAGCAGGGGTACGATTCTCTAGATGTCTGGCCACAGAAACAACTTTATTCCAGTTAAGACTAACTAGCACAGGGGTCAGCAAACTTCTTCAGCAGGGGGCCGGTCCACTGTCCCTCAGACCTTGTGGGGGGCCAGACTATATTTTTGGGGGGAAATGAACGAATTCCTATGCCCCACAAATAACCGAGATGCATTTTAAATACAAGCACACATTCTACTCATGTAAAAACACCAGGCAGGACCCACAAATAACCCAGAGATGTGTTTTAAATAAAAGGACACATTCTACTCATGTAAAAACACACAGATTCCCGGACTGTCTGTGGGCTGGATTTAGAAGGCGACTGAGCCAGATCCGGACCCCAGGCCTTAGTTTGCCTACCCATGAACTAGCATGTTCACAGTCCAAGTGGTATCCAGAAGCAAGCATCTGCTCTGATGTTGCAGTGGGCAAGTCACTGACTCCCATGCACTGAGTTGCTCAGATGGGCAGGTAGCATAAGCCAAGGAAACAGAGCGCAATGGAGACTGCACAATTGTTTTGCCACTGGAACATATGGGTGGGATTCAACTAATTTGAATCCCGCTAGCGGAAACCCACACAAGGACTTCCACTAGTGCATGGGGTCCCCCCCCCATGTCCTGAAATTGGCTGGCAGGGAGGGGGGTGGTTGATAGAACCCCCAGCACACTATGCAGGGAAGGAGAGGGGAACTGTTTCATCTGGCAAGGCGAAATGCTTGTGTTGAAGGAACACTTGCCACACAGCTGCCTTGAATTCCTCTCCATAAGAACTGTTTGTTTGTTTGTTTGTTTGTTTGCTTGCTTGTTTGTTTGTAAATAATTTTTATAAATTTTCCATTAAGAACATCCAATTTATATCAAATCAAATCATAATCCAATTCAAAAAAATAAAAATAAAATTAAAAAACCAAATTACAATCTGAATTATCAATTATTAAATTTCATACAGACTTCCCATATTCTGGACCTCTGAAGAACTCCTCTCACATAGTTATATTTCTGCCCTCTTCTTGTTGTTTTCATATTTTCCACATTCCGATCATAAGTACTGTTTGCACCCTACCAGAGTTCAGTGGCATCTACTACATAGTGAGAGTGACTGAGCCCTCTACAAGGATAAGAGAATGTTGAAACTCCTTTGAAGGAGTTGTTTGGTTTTGTTGATGGCAATGCGGCCTAGTGTAGCAAGCACCAAGTCCCCTAACTCCAGGCTCCCTTATCTGCAGCTTGCCCACTCACTGCATTTCCTGGCAGGTTTGTTGCTCTTGATGTCAAGGTCCGAACGCCGTCGGGAGAGACGTTCCCAGTTGACCGTGTTGTAATAGCAAAGCTGCCGGTTCTCAGCGATGTAGACCTTGCCGGCACTGATCTCCCTAAGCGAGCGGAAGTCCAAAGAGGTCACATTCATGTTCTTCATGATCAGCAGCGAAAAGCCACGGCTAGGAAAAGCACAAACCAAAGTGTCAGCCTCAGGAAGAGGAGGAATGGGGACTATGTTCTATGGCTGGGAAGGAACAGCTAGTTTCTATGGTTTGCGACCCTGTCTGCCTGTACAACAAGCATGAGCAAGTGGCAGACCGAGGTCCAAATCTGGCCCTGCTGTCCACCAAGCCCTGCACAAAATATACAGAAGCATGGATTTAGGTGGGGAGGTGACTAGTTTCCAGATTCAGCCATTCTTAATGCTGTGACTTTTCAGAATGGCATTAAAACAGCAGCTGTTCCACAGGTAGCCTTAGGCATCACCAGGACAATGAAGCCCTAAGACTCCTTCTGCAACTCGCAAACAAGGTGAAGGAGGGTTGACCAAGAGAGCAATTCTTACTTATACAAGCTGCGTCCGCCTATGATTTCCAAGTTGGAGAAGACGCTGAAGTTGTGCATGTGTTTGGGCCACGACTGGATGTTCAGGTAACCTAGGATCAAGGATACAAGGTCAGTGATCTCTGGTGCAACTTTCCCTAAGCATTCTCCAATCACCTCAAGAGTCCTTAGCTCTCTGGTCTCTACGCCACCTTCTGGGCTCAAGCGTATACTAATGCCACTGTTTCCTCCAGCTTCCACATAGGCATAGAGCGGATGCCACTCTCAAGGAGTGCTGTACTGCCTTTTTGCAAGCTCCCCTTTCTTGCAGGTCACCTGGCTATTTCTTCTTGTGGTGCACTGTGGGATCTACATTGATCTGAGAGTTCCTAGGCTGCTCCTGCCCCACCCAGGCTGGGGTCAATCACAACCTGCACTGGGTCAATCTCAGCCCAGTCCCAGACAGGCATGGGAAAGAATCTGAACCCAGCAACTTCCCCCTGTGAACAAGGAGCAACGATAGGATACCCTGGGCTTTTCCCAGCAATCCACAGTCCCTTCTCAACTCACATGCATTCCTAAGCCATATTACCACTCTCTAAATTTCCATCTACCCTTCCTGCTTATATACTAAAATCACACTAGGTACCATATCAAACATTTTATTAATTATATAGGTCTTGATTGTCAAAAACAAAAAACCCAAAAACCTCAAAGCGCTTTCCAGAAAAGAATGAACATAAGCAGGTAAAAAAACGCCACCCAACTTTTTAATACATTAAAAAAAATAATTAAAACCAATGGTAAGCTAAAAACCAGATTAAAACGCACATCAACATTCTAGGTGTCTGGATAAAGGTAAAGGTAAAGGTACCCCTGCCCGTACGGGCCAGTCTTGACAGACTCTAGGGTTGTGCGCCCATCTCACTGAAGAGGCCGGGGGCCAGCGCTGTCCGCAGACACTTCCGGGTCACGTGGCCAGCGTGACGAAGCTGCTCCGGCGAACCAGCACCAGAGCAGCACACAGAACGCCGTTTACCTTCCCGCTAGAAAGCGGTACCTATTTATCTACTTGCACTTAATTGTGCTTTCGAACTGCTAGGTGGGCAGGAGCTGGGACCGAACGACCGGAGCTCACCCCGCCGCGGGGATTTGAACCGCTGACCATGCGATCGGCAAGTCCTAGGCGCTGAGGTTTTACCCACAGCGCCACCCGCGTCCCACAGGTGTCTGGATAGGCTTGCCTAAATAAATAATGTTTTTAGCAGGCACCGAAAAGGGTACCGTGAAGGCACCTGTCTGGTCTTAATAGGCAGGGAACTCCAAAATATAAGGCTCATCCAGACTTCCTTCCATGCTGCATTTCTAGACACAGGTCCACAATTTAGAGTGCCATGTTCAAACGCTCTTTTTATGTTGTTGTTTTTCCGGTCCTGTGCTTTCCCTGTGAAAACCTGCTCTTTACCGCTCAACTGGAGCAAGTGGCAATCCATTTGTGTGACTGTACAGGGGTACCTTGGGTTACAGATGCTTCAGGTTACAGACTCCGCTAACCCAGAAATAGTACCTCGGGTTAAGAACTTTGCTTCAGGATGAGAACAAAAATCACGTGGCCGCAGCGGGAGACCCCATTAGCTAAAGTGGTACCTCAGTTTAAGAACAGTTTCCGGTTAAGAACGGACCTCCGGAATGAATTAAGTTCGTAACCAGAGGTCCCACTGTAAAATGGTACTGTCTTGCTTGAAAATTGGTTGCGTTTCTTATTTAATTCCCTACCTGGGACAAACCTGAGAGGTGGTTTTAGCCACTTCCTTGACACGCCATTTGTTCCAATTCAGGGATAAAGAACGGGGTTTTCTGGATAAAGGGGGTGTGGGGGAAGCACTAGGACATGGTTCTTTAAAGTGTGGAACCTGTGCCTAGAAAGCACAGGGCAAAAAGCAACTGTGGATGAGCCTTAAAAGATCAATTTCTTTAAAATGCGGGACAAGTATTATATGGCACCTTGTAACAGTGCCAGCTCCGCAGACCAAAGTGGTCGAGTGGACCTGGGCAATTTCACAGGTAAACTGGTCCCAAATTTTCCGAGACTGTACATACTAATAGTAAAACTTTGAACTTGGCCTGGTAGCAAATCGGCAACTGGTGCAGGTCTCTAAGCAGAGGTGTCATGTGCTGACAGGGTCTCACCCCTTTCAGGAATCATGCTGCAGCATTCTGCACCAACTGTGGCTTCCAGATCAAGCACAAGAAAAGCCCAATGACCAAAGCACACTGTGGTCATCTGAATATGAAATAACAAGTGTGTGAACTACTGTGGGCAAGTTTTCCTGGTCCAGGAATGGTCATAGCTGTTTTAGAAGTTTCAGCTGGTAAAGGGGTGCTTCTAACCACTGAGCTTACCTGGGCTTCCAGTGACAAAGCTCAACCCAGATGCACCTGCAAAAACTCCGCTTTTGTGGGGATTGCAATCCAGGGCAGGCAATCTGACCAATTTCTCAGACATGGGAGCCACTCACCCACAGTGATTGAAAGGGACAGAGTCCTTTTTTACAACCCGCATTGCTCATGACACAGAGAGTTCCCTGCACCCCAGTTCACCTGTGATCTCTCGCACAGTCTGGAAGATGTTGAGTTTTTCTGGGTCCAGGGGAGCTATGTTGTGCCAGCGGTCTCTGCAGAACAAGAGCAGAAACGGTCAGAACTAGCGGACAACCTCAAAATGGAACCAGCCTTTTTTTTCGAGAGCTGCTATGCATGATGACTTACCAGAGGAGGGTAATCCCTGCACTCGCAATGCTGATGTTATTTACATGGCTGTGAGAACATTGCAAGACTGTGCTGAGGTTACAAGCCACAAAAAGAACCCACAGCTAATCAAGGGCTCATTCCTCATCCTGGTTGTTAACCCATTAAAGGAAAAGGTGCCCCAGTCAGTACCTGCCAAAGGTGGAGCCGATATGGCGTATTTATCACCTCTGCAATAAAAGAGATGTGATGTCTACAACTAGTCTGATGACTGGGAGTGGCCACCGGGACCATATAGCACCAGTCCTAAAGGATCCTCAATGGCTCCCAGTACGTTTCCCAGCACTATTCAAAGTGTTGGTGCTGACTTTTAAAGCCCTAAACGGCTTTGGCCCAATATCCCTGAAGGAGCGTCTCCACCCCCATCTTTCAGCCCAGACCAGGCATAGGCAAACTTAGCCCTCCAGATGTTTTGGGACTACAACTCCCATCATCCCTAGCTAACAGGATCAGTGGTCAGGGATGATGGGAGTTGTAGTCCCAAAACATCTGGAGGGCCGAGTTTGCCTATGCCTGGCCCAGATACTGAGGTCCTCTCCTGGGGGGGTCTTCTGCTGGTTCCCTCACTGCAAGAAGCAAAGTTACAGGGAACCAGGCAGAGGGCCTTCTCAGTAGTGGCGCTCTTCTTGCGGAACGCCCTCCCTTCAGATGTCAAGGAAATAAACAACTATCTGACTTTCAGAAGACATCTGAAGGCAGCCCTGTTTAGGGAAGTTTTTTAGGACTGATGTTTTTAGATATGTTGTAAGACACCCAGAGTGGCTGTGGCAGTGGCGTAGCGTGGGGGGTGCAGGGGGGGCCGGCCGCACCGGGCGCAACATCGGGGGGGGCGCTCACACTCACAGCTCTCTGCCCCTACCTGGCTCGAGTGCTAAAATCCACAGGTTCGGGGGCGCAAATTACTTGCCTTGCCCCGGGTGCTGACAACCCACGCTACGCCACTGGGCTGTGGGGAAACCCAGCCGGATGTGCGGGGTATAAATAATAGAATTATTATTATTACAACTACAGACCTACTAGCCCCTTAGATATGGCCTCCAAATTATACTCACAATATTTATGAAATAAAATCCAAGAATGGGATAGTAACCAATCCATTATATATGCTGAACAAGCACTAATCAGTTTGGTAGATTGAGTAGTGCTACTGCTGCACTGCTGTTAGCTAGCCACTCTGTCCCAACTCACAAGAAGTTATATCTTAGTGTAGAGAACAATCTGTGCATACTTACCCTACAAGACCAGTGATAAGGAAGTCCAGGTTGCCCAAGATTTTCGTGCAGTTGATAAAGCTGTCAATATTGCTGGAATCCACTGTCTGATACTTGCTTCCAATTCCAGTCCCTTCACAAGCTGGAAACAAGGCAGGGGGTCAGGGTTAAATGTTTCAAAGAGGTGAAAGCTACCAGCTTAATGTCTCTCCACACAGCTCCCTAACATGTCCCCAGAGCTGATGGAATAGGCAAAAATGACTTGGTAATTCGGATCAGTCCCAAGTTTATATATGAATTTAAAAAAAACTTTTCAATGAGGTTATACAGCAGGAAAAAGAAAGGGGGGAAAGAAATCAATAAAGTATAATTGAACAAATATATTATATTATATTTCCTGTGGAATAAGCTACAGGAAGAGGGTATATAGCCTCTTCTGTACATAGACAGAATATGTAAAAGAAAATCCCAAGAACCAGTCATGTGTCTATTCACAGAGTCTCTTCAACAGGCAGCATATGGAGCGGAGGTCTTTAAATCTTCAGAGGTGGAATTAATAAAAGTCAGAAATGGAAAACAAATACAAATCAAGGTCAATTATCACTTTACTATTTAAATCAAGGTACCCCAAGGACTAACTGCACACACCCATTAAGGGCAAATGCCGCATTAGTATAAGAATGACACATTTGTTTCTTAAAGAAGTCCAGAAGAGGCAGTCCAAGGCAGGTTGTCTGAGTTCTTTGAAGAAATATGCAGCTCACGTGCCATGTGCACAACCTTCACACTCGAAAGGTGGATATGCTCCACAGAGAAGATCTGGGAGCCTCAGTTATGCCTTCCTATTTAGTTTCCTGTTCCAGTAGCCAGAAGAAGCTATGGCTTTGTGTTACCTTTTGGGCACAGCCCCACGCAAGGCTCACAGATCTTGCGGCCGCCTTTTTCCACTTCCATTTTGTGATTAGGGCAGGTCCGGATGCACAAGCTCTGATCCACCACAAAATTATCTGCAAAATAATGGGAAGGTGGCGAGAGAGAACAGGGGAAAGATTAAAGAAATGGGAGCAACTAGTCACTGGAAACCCCTTAGGGATGTTTGGGGCTAAAACAGGACCTCATAAGTAACTATGAGGCATTGGGGCTCCTAGTTTTTCACTGAAGAATCCACTCTCTTTCCATTTTAATATGAGAAAAGGAACAGCAGAGGATTATTATTATTATTAATAATATTTACTAAATTTGTATACTGCCCTTGTAGTTCACAGCATAAAAATACAAGATAAAAAACAGATAATACATAATACAAGCAGGGTGGACGACCCCCAAAGGCTTTCAAACTTGGGGGGAAAAGCAGCGATTTCAACTACTGTGACTTCTCTCTCATTCTTGATCTGGGAACAATCAGGTTAAAATTAAAATAAAATACTCAAACTGTTAGTGTTGGGTTATAGTGATATTAAACGTCTTATTAGACATTATTTTATTTAGACTTTTAGACTGTCAATTTATATCTATGCTGCATTTTCCACCAGTCCATCTGTGCTCAAAGTGGTTCACAAGAAAACAATGTGTGGGCCAGCTTAAAAGTTTAAGAGGCCTTTGTACATCATGGCCCCTCAATGGAGTTCTGCCACATCTGTGGCAATTTTCCCAGATGGGTTGCAGGTGGTGGTGGTGGGAATAATGCCAGAACTGGCCCTGAAGGAAGTGGTATTCCAATCTAAAGGAACACCCATCACACACACAGAGAGAGAAGACAACCACCTCCTTCTCCCCTATAGACACAACCTAGGACTTACGGGGGCAGTTTTTGACGCATACGCCACCATATTGGTATTTGGCATCCGGGTTTGGCTCCAGTTGGAAGGTGAGCTTGTTGTAGATCAATGGAAGAGGGCAGCGTGTTTCACAGGCCCCATTGTCATTGACCTGCCGGCAGGCCTGTGGTTGAAAAAGCATGTGACAAAAAGCTGAGTAAGATCATGCCCACCCAACCCCCATCATTCCAGGCCGAAAGCTGAAACATTGAGCCAGATTCAACTAAACCAGTGTGCTAGCGAAAGCCAGCACTAGGACTCTCGCTAGTACAATGGGCTTCCCCCTCTCCTCTGCCATGCCTCTCCCACGCCATCCTCAAATGTGCTCTGGAAGGAAAAGAGGACCTCCCAAAACAGCATGCAGGGAGAGGAGAGGGGAGACCGTTCCATCAGAGAAGCAGAAACGCTTGCGCTGGTGGATCAGTTGTATTAGTGCAACGCTGATTTCCACCCACTTCATGCTAGATTCTTCCCCCAGTCCTGAAGGCACACAAAAAACTTGGCACTAACTCCATGGAGGCACCATAGGGAGCTTAGTGAGAAAGGATAACCCACATTTCCCCCAATATTCCGTTAAAAACTATGATTGCAAAGAAGATTATCATTGTAGCTGAACATGGAAAGAAGCCAAGGCAGCCCAGGAAACAAAGGCTCTGGCAAAAGCTAAAGATCAGGAGCTGAGCTCAAAAGATTGGAGGGTTGTGCTGGCAGGCAGGTTGTGGGGACAAAAGGAAAAAGGGGCAGATATGTACACTCAAAACCAAACTGTTCCCATTCTCACAATCGTCTCCCTTCCTCAACACAGACCAGACATACAAAGCACAGCCAAGGAGAGCCGGACACAGAGACTGCTTACGTACAAAACACTCTGTCTTCAGTGGGCCAGTGCAGCCTCCTGCACATTCGTCGTGGCAGCATTCATTGGGGTTGGGACCAAAGCAGCGCTCATTGCACTGGGGGGCACAGATGGTCTTGGTCACTATGGCAGGAGGAGAAAAACGTTGGGTGAGAAGCAGTCAATGCCATCGCCCCATCCTCCACTCTAATAGTTGGCTCCTCCCATCTTCTCCTGACCTTCCCAAGACCCTGGGAGGTGGACATAGAAAAAAAACCCCCGTATTTTTTGCTCTATAAGACGCACCCAACCATAAGACACACCTAGTTTTAGAGGAGGAGAACGGGGTGGGGGGGGGAGAGAATTCTCTCCCTCTCTGCTCAGCGCCTCTCTAGCAAAGCGGGAGGAGAAATGGAAGGGGCTCCATTTCTCCTCTCACTTCGCTGAAGGGGCGCTGCGTAGCTTTCCCTCTCCAGCGAAAGCAACGCAAAGCCGCCGGAGCACAGCAGGAGAGCTCCCGCTGTGCTCAGGAGGTTTTGGGCGGCTATCCCTGAAGCACCGATCCCTCTTGCTCTCCTGGTTTCAGCGAAAGCTGCGCAGCCTGCATTCGCTTCATAAGACGCACACACATTTCCCCTTACTTTTTAGGAGGGGAAGTGCATCTTATAGAGCGAAAAATGCAGTATTTAAGGTACAGTTACTACCCCTCAACACAGAAATTTCCCATAGCATGATGCATCTGCAATCCCTGATCCAAAAGTCAGTATATTGCCTTCCCAATTAATGGAGGGTTGGGAGCTGAGGGATAGCTCAGTTGGTAGAGCATGAGTCTCTTAATCTCAGGGTTGTGGGTTTGAGCCCCATGTTGTGTTAAAGATTCCTGCATTGCGGGGGGTTGGACAAGGTGATCTTTGCCGTCCCTTCCAACACTACAACTCTGTGATTTACTAGCATTCACAACTTATTTTTTCTAAAGAGGGCTCTTTGAGTGCTTTTGCATCAACTTTGCCCAGCTGAGGAACATCGTAGAATTGGGAAAAGGTTCAGAAAACGGTAACCAAAACAATCGAGGAGACGGAGCAAGCCCCCTATGAAGAAAGGTTGCAGCGTTTGGGACTTTTTAATAAACTACCATTCCCAGGATTCTCTGGGGGAGGCCATGACTGTAAAAGTGGTATCCAGGTGCTTTAAATGTATGCCATTACTGTCAGAGTTAAATCATCATGAAATCTGTTTACTGTGTTCCCCCTCATATGAGCATTTTCTGCCATCTGGCCTCTTCAGTAGCAGTTCAGTTGTTAAAAGTTATGGATCACCTATTATATGCAGGCAGATTGCTTAAAGCAGGTGCTGCCATAGCTTTCCTTTCCAAATTTGGAATCTGTCTATATCACCATGCCAAGTTTAAAAGCAGCCACGAAAAGAATTGAGTCCCGGTTGCTCACCCAAGGACCAAACCTGGGGTCAGGGGTTAGTCTCCTCCAACCTGCCCTCCAGTACTGGCTGGGCATAGTGGGAGCTGCAGTCCAAAAACATCTGGAAGGTCCCTGGTTTGGGGGGGAGACTGGGTCCCAGGCACTGTAATACTTACATGTTTGACAGTTGTTAGGACCAGGACCCCAGCAGTGACCATTGCAGCTCTCATGACATGGAGAACCTATCCAGGGAGACAAAATGCAACATCAGCCATCTAAACCAGAGGTAATGAGTATGATGGGCCAATAAGCTTATAAGAATCACATTATGTCCAAAGGCCTGCCTCACATGCTATTTGCTTAATATGCATGGAACCTGATTTAAAGTGTTTAAACCCCACTCTTTACCTGAAAGGGCTTCCAGAGCAGCTTGACACAGGCAGAGAGGAATCTGTCTTATGCAGAGTTAAACAAATTATCTGCATTGACTGGCAGTGGTCCTCCATGGTTTCTTTCTTTCTTTTGTATATATTAGTTTTTTATTTTATTATTTCCAGTTATGCAGTACATTATGAAATAGTGAGACAGCTAGAAAGATAAGGCTTCACTTAACATTCTCTAGTTTCAATTTAGTGGTCAAAAGCAGCTATTTCGAAGGAGTATAAATATATGTATTTTCCTCCCTCTATGTTTTCATACCAAGGATACACATAGCCCTACCTGGAAATGCCAGAGTTTGACCCTGGGACCTTCTGCAAGCAAACAGGTGCTCTATTTAAAGATCATTTTAGATTGGTTATGGTCTGAGCCAGTTTGGATTTATTTGATATATGTTTTCAGGAACCTCATGAGAATTAATTCTCTAGGTGGCACACACACAAAACAAAGGCTAAAAACACAACAATAAAATTGTATTGCAGTAAAGACACAATAAACTTAAAAGACAGCTGGTATAAAAGCCCCAACACAGAACGAGCGCAATAAAGATGCAGTGGTGGAGGACTTTGACTAGGAAGCATGTGATGGAGTCACCTTGTTGAAACTAGGCAGGTTTATGTCTGGTGACGGCCTGGATGGAAGATTTCCTGGGTTCTCGCATTGCAGAAAGAAAACGGGGCACAAATGTAGCAGGGAAAAGAGAAGAGAGGAAATGGCTGCATGGGGTTGCATTGTATCCAGGGCAGCTGTCTACCAGCTCCACCTGGTACGCAGGTTGAGACCCTACCTGCCCGTGGACTGTCTCGCCAGAGTGGTGCATGCTCTAGTTCAGTGTTTCCCAACCTTGTGCCTACAGCTGTTTTTGGACTACAATTCCCATCATCCCTTGCCACTGGTCTTGCTAGTCAGGGATGATGGGAGTTGTAGTTCAAAAACAGCTGGAGGCACAAGGTTGGGAAACACTGCTCTAGTTATCTCCCGCTTGGACTACTGCAATGCGCTCTACGTGGGGCTACCTTTGAAGGTGACCCGGAAACTACAACTAATCCAGAATGCGGCAGCTAGACTGGTGACTGGGGGCGGCCACCAAGACCATATAACACTAGTCTTGGAAGACCTACATTGGCTTCCAGTACGTTTCCGAGCACAATTCAAAGTGTTGGTGTTGACCTTTAAAGTCCTAAACGACCTTGGCCCAGTGTACCTGAAGGAGCATCTCCACCCCCCATCGTTCTGCCCAGACACTGAGGTCTGGTGGTTCCCTCACTGCGAGAAGCTAAGCTACAGGGAACCAGGCAGAGGGCCTTCTTGGTAGTGGCGCCCGCCCTGTGGAACGCCCTCCCATCAGATGTCTAAGAGATAAACAACTACCTGACATTTAGAAGGCATCTGAAGGCAGCCCTGTTCAGGGAAGTTTTTAATGTGTGATATTTTAATGTACTTTTAATCTTTGTTGGAAGCCGCCCAGAGTGGCTGGGGAACAAATAATAAATTACTATTACTATTACTATTACTCCTGTGTAAACACAAAACATTGGCAGGCCAGACAGGGGAATACGAGTGCAAGCACACACCTCACCCTACTTTTAGCCAATACTCACACTTGTCTGCGTTCTTTTGGATCACTGTAGGGTAGCTTGGATCCCGGACGATGTCTCCCCAATTGATAGTATCCGCATGACACAACTGCTGGTTCCTCCCAATGTAGACACCCCCAGACAGGATTTCTGAAAAACAGTAAGAGGCAGCTGTGACCACTTTACTTCTGGGAGATGTGAGACACCAAAATATCTGTGTGAGATATAGCCAGCATACACACTGAGCACATCCAGCTTCCATATACAGTGGTACCTTGGTTCTCAAACACCTTGGTACTCAATTTGGAACCCAAACACTGCAAACCAGGAAGTGTTCTGGTTTGCAAACTCTTTTCGGAAGCCAAATGTGCTCTGTTTTGAGTGTTGCGCTTCCGATTTGAGTGCCACACTTCTGTTTTGAGTGTTACACTGAGGTCTGTCTGTTTTTGCTATTTATTTTGCTTTGTTTTTGTGGCTCTTTTTTTGTGACTGTGTGGAACCCAGTTCAGCTACTGATTGATTATGCTTTCATTTTATTGATCAATAGTCTCATTAGATAGTAAAATTCATGTTAAATGGCTGTTTTAGGGGTTGTTTTTAAAAGTCTGGAACAGATTAATGCATTTTGCATTCCTTTCTATGGGAAAGTGTGCCTTGGTTTTGGAACGCTTTGGTTTTGGAACGGACTTCTGGAATGGATTAAGTTTGAGAACCAAGGTACCACTGTACTGAAAATGAAAGCAACCTTTTTCAGAACTCTTTCCAGAACAGATTATGAACCTATGGAAGATAAGCATGTGCAGTCCCACTTCCTTTAGCTCCACAGAATCATATAAAATCTGAAATGGGCTAGGATGGACTCCCAAAGAGGTTTCCCCACTCTCTGAATTCTCTTCACTATTATAATAATTCTCTCCACTGCTATGATCACTGCCTAACTCTCATTTCTATGGCTTTGCTGAGCCGTCTCCTTTTTCCCTTCAGACCTCTTCTCCACCAACTTCTTATTTATGCATTATTCTATTTAAATATATTTATAGCCTAGCCTTTCATCACAACCAACCCAGGGCAGGGCACAACCATAACACCGAACAAATTAAAACAATACACAAATCCATTTCGATTCACAGAAGGAACAAGAACAAGATAAAAGCGTAATTAAAAAGGCAGTCTTTAAAAACAGCAAAGCAGTCTTCGTCCTTCCAGCGTATGTGCTCGCTAAATTAAACAAGTTACCTTACAAAGGCCTGAGCAAATCGCTGAGTCTTGATCTGGCACTAAAAACAAAGTTGCTGTCATTACTACTTTCCCTCGAGCCATTTTTGTGGAGCGACTCATTGCCCGCACTTACAGTACAATCCTATACGTGTCTATTCAGGAGTTCAGTGGGGCTTGCTCCCAGGCAAATGCCTATACGACTGTGGCCACAGTCTCCCTTGCTTCCTTGTCATCCTTCAGCAAAAGGAGTGTGTGTGTGTGTGTGTTTTGAAGCAACACATTTGTCCCTTAACAGCAAGCTGCTTAACAAACTGAGTTCTGGAGACTTAATGAGTCCTTACCAGCAGAGGGCTGGGAGCTACCTCTGTGTTTTTCAGAATTCCAAAGTATTCTTTGGATATACAGTCATACCTTGGAATCCGTTCCGGAAGGCCGTTCGAATTCCAAAACGTTTGGAAACCAAAGTGTGGCTTCTGATTGGCTGCGGGAAGCTCCTGCAGCCAATCAGAAGGTGCGGAAGGCCCATTGGACGTTCGGGTTCCAAAGAACGTTCACAAAACGTTTGCAAAGCTCACTTCCAGGTTTGCGGCATTCAGGAGCCAAAACATCCGAGTACCAAGGCGTTTGGAATCCAAGCTATGACTATATAAGCAAATAGGTATATCAGCCTCCCTATAAGCAGCTGGCAGGCCATTTATACCCAAGCCAGGCTGGATATAAATACTATTTATTAAATTTGCACTTGCTGGCTGGATGAAATTGGTGCTTTCACAGTACAGTGGTACCTCTGGTTATGAACTTAATTTGTTCCGGAGGTCCATTCTAAATCTGAAACCATTCTTATCCTGAGGCGCGCTGTCACTAATGGGGCTTCCGGTGCGCAATTTCCATTCGCATCCTGGGGCAAAGTTCTCAACCAGGAGCAGCTACTTCCGGGTTAGCGGAGTTCGTAACCCGAAGCGTTTTTAACCAGAAGCGTTCGTAACTAGAAATACCACTGTACCTCACTCTGACTTCTGTTTACTTTTTTCCAGCTCTCATCTCCACAACCAAGGCTTATGGGCCTTGGTTACCCATTTGGAGGTGTCATGTGTTAAAGGCGCTCAAGGTAGTAAACATGGTTCCCCCAATATTATCATCATAACAACGCTGTATACTGTAATAGATTGGGCTGAGATCCTAGTGAGTTTCATGGCTCAGTGAGGATCCGAACCCTGATCTCATACTCCAATCAACGCACCACACATGCAGACCCTCCAAAGTTTTCCAGGGACAGTCCTGGATTTACAGAAGCCTCCCAGTTTCTGATTTGATCCCAGAATGTCCCGCTTTTTCCTTTGAATGTTTTCATTGGAGGAATGTTGGAGGGTATGGAGTTATGTGACACCCCTCCCAAGCCATCTGAAGGCAGCCCTGTAATGTTGAATGTTTTATTATGTTTTTATGTATGTTGGAAGCCACCTAGAGTGGCTGGGACAACCCAGTCAGATGCTTGGGGTATAAATAGTACAACGGACGACCCTGTTTTTTCATCGGAGAAATATTGGAGGGTATGCACATGGATTTTTGTAGGGGGTATATCTGACCAAATGTTTCCCAAATCAGCATTGCAATATCGCCTTTCACATTGCTCCACTGCCACAAAGCTCTTCCCTTGCCTCCTACGCCTTGTCAATTATACAATTCTTCCCACAGCCCTTTAACCATATACTTTAGGCTGAGACATCGACCTTCTTTTCCCTTACAAGGAACGCAGTACACATCTGCAATTATGTATTTAAGCGCTAAATATTAGCGATGTGAAATACTTGTAGTATCCATGAAACGCTGCAGGCACTTCCATACAGCAGGGAATGTTGCCCAGGTAATTCTGAAAAGCCATGTCTCCTCCGCCAAGGGTTGTTCTGTCAGCCAACAGAAAGATCAAGCGATGGGAAAGCTGATAGATAGGTGTTGTCTTTTTTTGGTGCCACAGTAGCTGAACAACAACAACATCAACATCAACCCAACAGACTGGTTGGTGCAGGTACCTAAAACATGCAGAGGCCTGTTCTCGGCTGTCTGTCTTCCTCTTAGCTCTGCTGACATGATAGCCAAGAACTCAGATTTCACAAACAGCCACTTCCAGCGGTTACGGAAGACTTCATACTCAACCAACCAGTAGTGCTCAACTGAAGGACATACGTCAGGGGTGGGGAACTTGTGGCCCTCCAAACATTGCTGGACTCTAACACCCATCAACCCCAAGCAACATGGCCAATGGGCAGGGATGGTGGGAGTTGTAGGACAATAATATCTGGAGCGCCGTAGATTCTCCATGGCTGATATAGTAGCTCCATGCTAAAATCTAAGTTGGGGACTCCATGCTTCTCTAATATATGTTTGCACATGCATCCATCTGCATTCAGATTAATATAGCCAATTTCTGAGGCAACATCCATTGGCTGTGATCCCGTGAACAGAGAGATGAAACTGAAACTTGAATTTAAATCCCTGCATTATCATTATTATTTCAAAGATTTATAGGTCACCTTCAGGGCAAACCCATCTCAAGGCAGCTTTAATCAGAATAACATATATAGGAGATATATGTTACCTTTTGGTAAAGCATACACATAATGGCTTGCAAATGCATACTCGCTTAGCCACTGATCAACAGTCAGCATTAATGATATTGATTACTTGTTGAGTGAAGAAAGGAGGGGATGGTATCCCAGTCCCTCTGCCCTGCAAAACACCACGGGTGACCACGCTGGACATCTGCTAAGGGGATACATGGTACAGAGCCAATCCAATACAGATCAGCTTGCACTCAGTTCTGGGTACAGAGGTTCTGTATCCTATAGAATGCTAGCAGGACTTGAACCAGCATGAGAAACCATGAGCACAAGATTACTTTTTTGGCCGAATTACGTTGTGAAAATTAAGGTGTGATTAGATTCAATGGTTTATTATACTCAAGTAAATACAGTATTTTCATGTCTGGATTACCCTTGCTGTATTGGGTTGCTTTGCCTAACATAGGGTTGCCATACGTCCAGGAATTCCCAGACATATCCTCTTTTGGGGGTCCTACATGCTCATCTGGGGTGGGGTAGGGTTACATTTCAAAGCAAATGTCCTGGATTTGGAGTTTTTATTTTTATTTTTTCTGTGCGGGCGGCTCTGGTTCAGGCTTGGGCTCTGGTGCCCCAGGCTCTCTGGCGTGGATGGCGGAGGGGCTAGCGGGCGATTGCCAATCCTACTTAACACAGAACGACCCATGGTAGAAACATATATTCAGTTCCAAATTAAAGAGCTCACTCCACAGATAAGCAGCAAATTTATCAGCCTGAATCAGATTCACAGCATCTTTGACATGATGATTAATCAGCTATGTTTGAAACCTCTTAGGATTCATTTCTGAATCTGGGAAGGAAGTAAAGCATAGCTGAAAAGTAGGTCCAAACGTGGCCATCATATTGTAGCAATGGGTTCTGGAGAGGTAACTGAACTCTGGGCTGAAAGAACCCTTCTGAAATAGCTTTCAAAGACATGCTATATATTTTACAAGGGACGTGGGTGGCGCTGTGGGTTAAACCACAGAGCCTAGGACTTGCCGATCAGAAGGTCGGCGGTTCAAATTCCCGCAACGGGGTGAGCTCCTGTTGCTCGCTCCCTGCTCCTGCCAACCTAGCAGTTCGAAAGCACATCAAAGTGCAAGGAGATAAATAGGTACCGCTCCGGTGGGAAGGTAAACGGCGTTTCTGTGTGCTGCTCTGGTTCGCCAGAAGTGGCTTGGTCATGCTGGCCACATGACCCGGAAGCTGTACGCCGGCTCCCTTGGCCAATAAAGTGAGATGAGTGCCGCAACACCAGAGTTGATCACAACTGGACCTAATGGACAGCGGTCCCTTTACCTTTATATAGTTTACAATCTCTGAAAGTGAGCTTGTGTTCACAGAAAATACGTCTGAACTATCAGCGAAGAGCGCAAGATACGCAGTATCTTGCTGCGTAAGATACATGTGCCTTATTCTGGGCAATGGAAATGCTCTTATAGTGCACCAAATCCCTTGGGCCTTCACTGGTCTCCTATGCGATTGTCTACAGAACGGATGGAATAGCAAGGGCTGTATCAGATGCAGCACAGCTGGGTTCTCAATGCCATTGTTGAGGCATCCTGGGTGTAAAGCTCCTTGCATGCCTTTTCCAGGAACAATCCATGGCATTCCGATTGTGCACTAGAGCTAAACAAAACCGGGAGGCAACTGCTGTGCAGGCCTGCCCTTGGCCAGACACTAATATAAGATTGCCATACAGTAGTACCTCGGGTTAAGTACTTAATTTGTTCTGGAGGTCTGTTTTTAACCTGAAACATGAAGCACCACTTTAGCTAATGGGGCCTCCTGCTGCTGCCGCGCCACCGGAGCACGATTTCTATTCTCATCCTGAAGCAAAGTTCTTAACCTGAGGTATTATTTCTGGGTTAGCGGAGTCTGTAACCTGAAGCGTATGTAACCCGAGGTACCACTGTATTTTAAAAAGTGAAAACCCGGACACAAACGTTGTTGAGCTTGGGGTGGGGGGTGGGGGGCGAAGTTGTTGCCATATGCTCATTTTGGCCAAATTCCACCCGGATGCTCTTTCTGGGAAATTCAGGTCGTATGGCAGCCCTAACTAAGAGGGCTGGCTTGCAAATCATAGCGAAGCAACATTACAGCACTCAGAGCTGCTCTTCCAAACGCCAATCAAGGAAAAAGAGCAATGAGACAAACCCACATTTACCAGTTGCTAACTGTCCTTTCCTTTCTGCCCTCCTTCTCCCCAAATGCAGCTGCTTCTTGGGTGTGACACAAGGACTATATAATAGCAATCCTGCCCAGGAATGAAGGAAAAGTTCACATCCGTAGATGAAACAGTGTGAATGGGGTCCGTTTAGGAATCTAGACTCTGCTTAGCCAGGTGTCACCTGCCCAGCCTGCAAAACAGTTGACATTCCTTCTCATGCAGAATAACCCCAGGGGGCTTTCGTAATTCAAATTCTTTATAGTTTCTGGGTGAGGAGGAGGACAAGCAGTGGCGTTGTCTCTCACAATTGATTTAGTTTCCCTCAAAGTTCTGCTTCCATAGTCCCCCACCCCACCCCCTTCCTCAACTAATTCCATTATCTCTACTGTAGCTGGAGTTGACCTTGAATTGGGACTCAACCCCAGGTTGTTTACAAGGCTTTTCTTTGTTGTACAACACCGGGTCTGGCCAATTAAAGGGGCAGTGTGCTAAGGGTGGCCCACAAACCTGCTTCTTTGGCAGCTAGTCAAATCCTGCCAGCTAAGTGGCTAAGTGGACCCATAAATTCTTTCTTGTAGATTGGACTTTCACCTGCTTATCTCCAGCTCAGATTGTAAAGATGTTCTCTCCGATACAATCAGAAGTTCAGAGTGTTAAGCAACGGGAGGGGCAGAGCCGCAGATTGACGTTTAGGATCCATAGCTAATGACTCCTGGGAGATAAACATGTTTTCTACCCTCATCCTGAAGCCATCCTTTCATTAGAGCCTCCATCACAGACTGGCCTCACCAACTTCTGAGATGCTGTGGATTGTGCTGGCTGCGTATAGGTTTTTCTGGCACCAAAGGTCCTTCTCTAAATATCCCTGCTACTCTGTATGCTTTCTTAGTAATAATTGCTATTATTTATATGCCACCGCCTGACTGGGTTGCCCGGAGAGCCACATTTTATAAAAAAAGATTTCCCAGTATTTTAAAGTGATTTTATATCTACTGCTTTTTGCATTTTTACTGTTGCTACAGTAATTGCTTTTGGTTCTGATGTTTTTGATTTGTTCTATATTTGTTTTATGGTTCTCTTTTATAGACTATCTTGAAAAACTAGATTAATTTATTTTTTTTAAAAAAGAAGTGCTTTAGAACAACTGGATTTTATGTTAGAAGTAACTTCCAAGACGACACAATTCATCAGACTCCTAGATGCTTTGTCCAAATAGTTTAAGACAAAGTCTTAAACGGCTCAGGACCGCAATACCTCAAGGACTGCCTCTTTCCATATGAACCTACCCAGACCCTGAGATCATCTTCTGAGGCCCTTCTTTGTGTGACTCCTCCTCAAGAGGTCCGGAGGGTGGCAACACCAAAACAGGCCTTCTCTGCAGTGGCTCCCCGTCTGTGGAATGCTCTCCCCAGGGAAGTTCGCCAGGCCATTATACACCTTTAGGTGCCAGGCCTTTGGTTGACCTGATTGACATCCTATACTCTTTTTAAAATGTGGCTCTTTTTTGGGTGTGTGTTATTGGGTGGTTGTTTTATTTTGATTTTATATATCGGACATAGGCAAACTCGGCCCTCCAGATGTTTTGGGACTACAACTCCCATTACCCCTGACCACTGGTCCTGTTAGCTAGGGATGATGGGACTTGTAGTCCCAAAACATCTGGAGGGCCAAGTTTGCCTATGCCTGTTATATATCGCCATCTTTTCTGTGAACTGCCCTGAGACCTCCAGGTATATAGCGGTAGAGTATATAATTTCAATAAATAATAATAATCCTGTCTGGAAGCTCCTAAAAGATCTTGCTGTTGCTCAGTATAGAACCATTCAATATCTGGTTTCAACCAGTGGCTGAATTTTGCTGTTGAAAGGAAAGGTAACAACCCCTAGATCAAGAATGGGATTCTGTGCACATGATTTCAAACTCCTAGACTCTTTCAGTGTCGCTCAAAAGAGCTTACTAGTACGTTTACTAGTACGTTGATTTAACCCCAAACACTGCCTATCACACTACTGATGCAAGCCCTATGGGTCGAATTACAGTTCCTTTCTGTCTTCAGTTCCCCTTCCCAACACCACACGACATACAGTGAGGGCTAGCAACAGATGCCAAGACAAGTACCCAAAAGTCACAAGTAAGGGCATGTCTGCTCTGCAAATTAATCTTTTGTAATTGATTACTCTACAAACAAGTTCAGCTAATTCTATGAACTGTAGGTGAAAGTGCTACATGTTCTCTGAGGGAGAGTCATACTCTCATTACAAAACCACGAGCACGGTTGCCAGTTTCGGGTGGGATTCAATCACACGCTGGCAAATGCAAGTTGTGCAATTAAGTTGATCAGTGCTCTTGCGCAGAAAACCCGTGATAAGCAAAATGAAGGGGAAATGTGACGGAAAGAGTGGGATAACCATGGCTTGACAAAAC
This sequence comes from Podarcis muralis, assembly GCF_964188315.1. Lineage (NCBI taxonomy): Eukaryota > Metazoa > Chordata > Lepidosauria > Squamata > Lacertidae > Podarcis > Podarcis muralis. Next base: position 22,210,061 of record NC_135656.1, on the reverse strand, counting down.
ACTGTCAAGCCAGCCTCCTCACAAACTTTGTGCAAACATACCAGGATGACTGCTGACACCATACATTTAAAGCGCTCTTATACCACTTTTAACAACCATAGGATGCGGGTGGTGCTGTGGGTTAAACCACAGAGCCTAGGGCTTGCTGATCAGAAGGTTGGCGGTTCGAATCCCTGCAACGGGGTGAGCTCCCGTTGCTCGGTCCCTGCTCCTGCCAACCTAGCAGTTCAAAAGCACAAAGTGCAAGTAGATAAATAGGTACCGCTCTGGCGGGAAAGTAAACGGTGTTTCCGTGCGCTGCTCTGGTTCGCCAGAAGCGGCTTAGTCATGCTGGTCACATGACCCAGAAGCTGTACGCCGGCCCCCTCGGCCAATAAAGCGAGATGAGCGCCGCAACCCCAGAATGGTCCGCAACTGGACCTAATGGTCTCAGGGGTCCCCTTACTTTTATACCACTTTTAACATCCATGGCTTCCCTCAAAGAAACCTGGGGACTGTAGTTTGCTACGGGTTATGACTTTGCAGACCTACAATTCCCTTAACAAACTACAGTCTCCAGATATCTCATGCCTATTGGAAAGAGTACTTTAAAGGGACATTAGTTAACATTTCAAAACCAGCTGCTGGATGGGTAGGTGCCCATGTATTTTTCTTGAAACAAACGTTTAGACTGAGATTGTGTTCTGCACAAGGACAGAGTCCAGGCATAGCGTGCGATTGCCTGAGCCAATGGTGTAAGATCTTGAGCTGTGGAATGTACTTTCCTCCTCAGTGGGGAAGGTAAAAGGTGACAGATGCTGAAATCATTTATCCACTGAGCAATCATGCTCCACCCAGTGCCCCACATACGCCCTAGCCTTGCCTGCAGGGAGCAACCGTGGGGATAGATATGCAATGTCTGCCCCATATACTTTTTCACTGGGTGCCTGAAGCAGCTTATAATTGCAAAGGAAACCAAGTATTCCATTTCCTCCTATCCATCCACTCTCAGCTTTAGCAGTGCTAAGTGTGAATGGCAATCTGGAAAAGGCTACTTAAACCGGGATGCCCATGACCCTAATCCCCAGTAGAAAGAGCCAGATAGTGGCTACTAAGCAGGGAGGGAAGGGCACTTTCCACATTATAAAAAAGCACTCTGTTTTCAGGATTGCTTCAAGTGGTTGAGGGAAATAACCGAAGCTTAGATGCCCAGATGTGGATTCTTCAAGGCACATAGAAACTGTGCCAAATCTCAAATCAATTGTTGCCTCCCAGCAAGTGTACCACAACACACACACACACACACACACACACACACACACACACACACGGCAAGGTGCTCAACCCTACCTAAAAGTCATACTCTCCTATCTGATCATCCTTCTCTTCAGATCCCGGTTGCAGTAGTTGTAGTTATTCACTGCTGAACCTAAGCACCCTGCACACGCTGAAAGGGATCTCTCTTTGCTATTACTGCATATACTCAAGACCAAACCCTGGCACTGAGCAATACATCTTTGAATGCACTACTGGGGAGAGAGAAGTGTGGCATGCAGTGGCGTAGCATGGTTTGCCAGTGCCGGCGTGGGGCAAGTGTTGCGCCCCCCTGGCAGACTGGGCAGCTGGGGTGGGGGCTCACGTGGAGCCTGTGTGCAGTGTGTGTGTATGAAGCCCAACTCCAACAGGCTCTTCTCCCGCTGCCTCAATCTGCCTGCCCACCAGACCAACCTGCCTGCCATCGCACCTCAGCTGCCAGGGCTCCATGCCTGTCATGGGGGCACCTGATTGCACCCCCTCAAAAATGTGCATCGGGGCAATGGCCCCCTACCCCCCACCCACCCACGCTACACCTCTGGTGGCAGGAAGAAGTGAAGAGAAGCTGTGGCACAGCTAGTCTTGGGCAGGGGGCAGGGATGGAAAAGTATACTCAGGTGCTCAAATGTTTAAGGAGGGGAACTGGTGGCCTTCCGCATGCTACTAGACTACATCTCCCACCATCATTCCTGAGCATTTGTCATTCTGGCCGGTGCCAGTTGGATTTGGGAGTCTAGGAAACCTGGGAGGGGGTGTGGGTTCCATCACCACTGGCTTAAGACATGCCTTGGCAGAGGAGAGAAAAGCACCTTCAAATTATATTGGTCCTTTCTGGTCCAGGGACTGTTTTCATCAGGGCCATGGAATGCTACAATCTGCTCACTAACCTCCTCAAAGGCAGAAAAGGAGTCAGTAAGTAGCAGCGCAGAATCCCTGGCTGCGTAGCACAAGCCTCAAGGCTCACCTGTGAGTTGATTGAAGCCCAACTGCTGTAGGCCATGTGTGGCGTTTTTTCCATAGTTGAGGAGGATGTAGAGGGCGTACTTGTCACCAGAGTCGTCATAGTGCTGCATCCCTCGTATTATGCGCAGGTTCTGCAGCGGCAGATAGGTGAAGATGTTCATGGCAATCAGAACGTAGCCAGTCACTTCTCGGATAGCCTGGGGAAAGTCAGAGGGAAATTTCAAGGGCACCATAAGACCCACCCATACGTCATCGAATCGCGCAGCTAGCAATTTTGCTAACAGATCGCGCCGCCACTCAAAACAGGCTACGTATTGGGACTGCAGCGCTTGATGGGAGACGGTGACCTCTGCTCCTTCCCTGTCATTGGTCTGCCCCAGTCTCTTCTTCATTAAAAGCATTTGTAACGGCAGTGATGGAAAAGGAGGAACCAAAGGGGAGATTCACATAAACCCCTCCATGCATTGCCAGAATGTGTGGGGTGGGCGAGTGTCACATGACCTCGTGGCCAAACCTCGCCCACTGCCAATTAAAGGGGGGGGGGAATGGGCGTACATTTCCAAAATATAAGATAAGTGCCTACATTCTGCATGTGCAAATGGCTTTAGATACCTCTTAGGTCTATTAATTACCATATAGCATATATTCAACACAAAAAACAGTGACAATATGTTGTTGACAAAGGACAGCTGGACATATAAAGGGCCCCATTACTTTCAGTAGCTTAGGGCCTCATCAAACCTAAATCCGGCCCTGGAAACAAGTCTATGTCCAATACAGATATGCATGTGTAGAGCTTCTCCAAGTGAGAGGGACCCCAACTGCTTTCCAATTGCATGTTGGATGTCACAGGAGCATGGTGGCAGAAGTGGATGTGGCTAGCTTTCGCAGTGACAGTGGACGGGGCTAGCCCATCTAACTGTGGTGGGGCAAAGCTACATCAATGGGTCCCTTCCAGATGTTATATCAACATGTGAAGGGGGTTGTGTGAATCTGCCGCCCCCAAAGTTTTCCAAAAGTGGTTGTAAGTGCGGTGCAATTTTGCAGTAATCCGAGGATCAAAAATCTAGAGCAGAGGAGCCGTTTGATATTGTTTCAAGAGTGAAACTAAACGGTCTGGCAACAGACCTGCGAATTCAGGAGTTGCAGAGTTCAAACAGAATTCCTTTATTGCACACCCCAAACTCTTGTTTGAATTACTTATCAAGTTTGCAGCTGCAACCGTCGCCATGTTTCATTTTCCCTTTCTCTTTTGTTGGATCATACTTGCAACGGGACACCTTCCTCATCTCCATGTTCAGACACTAGAGCAGAAATAATTTCTCTTGAGTTTCAGCCTCTTTTTTCTCCCCTCTGAGCTGAGGGGGAAAATTTATATCATCTAGACTTACCAAGATGCCCAACTATAATGATGCCCATTTCCCCGAAGGATTTTACATCCCCAAGGATGTACGTGATTCTGCAACAAGCCAGATTACGGCTACTTTGCATTAGGAAGGTCAAGGCAGAGGCTGCTGGTTACCCTACAATCTTTTAAGGCAAGATGTTCTTAGTTTTTCTATAGGGATCACAAAGCATTAGAGCTTGTGAAATCCCCCGAGACTATGATATCATCATCTTTGCTGGGGAACTGTTGTCTTGTGTTAGTGACTGCCTTTGGTGGCCACCCACATAAGGTATGTTTCATACTCTCTCAAATTAAATGAAGGGGGTGGGGAAGGCTCTTTCCCTGTGGGAGAGTGCATTAGTCAGGGAAAGGACCACTGTGACTTCAGACAACACTCAATAGGCCAGTTGTTGTTGACAGCTCACCCTGCCACTGGAAGCAGGAAAGTTAATTCCTGCAATGATGAGTTGGCCCCATTTGTACAATCACATTATGAAGAGTCTTTCCCACTCATCATACTGTGGTCCCCACATACCACAGGCAGGTTCAATCTAGATTAACATATTATACGGCTGTTCAGATTAAACACTGGATTTCTCGGCCTCCCAGCTACTCTGGGAAGGTGGACAATCCGAAACTCTACTGCCTCAACCATAGCTGTCAACTTTCAGATTTGAAAATAAGGGATCAGCAGCCCCGAAAATAGGGGTGTGGGTGGCGCTGTGGGTTAAACCACAGAGCCTAGGACTTGCCGATCAGAAGGTCGGCGGTTCGAATCCCAGCAACGGGGTGAGCTCCTGTTGCTCGGTACCTGCTCCTGCCAACCTAGCAGTTCGAAAGCAAGTCAAAGTGCAAGTAGATAAATAGGTACCGCTCCGGCAGGAAGGTAAATGGCATTTCCGTGTGCTGCTCTGGTTCGCCAGAAGCGGCTTAGTCATGCTGGCCACATGACCCAGAAGCTGTACGCCGGCTCCCTCAGCCAATAAAGCGAGATGAGTGCCGAAACCCCAGAGTCGGTCACGACTGGACCTAATGGTTAGGGGTCCCTTTACTTTTACCTTTAGCCCCAAAAATAAGGGATCAGCAGCCTCACCTGTCCTGGGGACAGTCTACGGGATATCTAACAATCCGGGATAGCAGCGGGAAGCGGTGCCGGAATAAGGGAATTTCCCGCAAAAAAAAGGGAAGGTTGACAGCTATGGCCTCAACTGTGAGCTGAAGGAAATTACCCCAGTACTGAAATCTTTAGCCATCTGCAGCATAGATCAGAAGCAGGGATGCCCAGGCTTCTACTCACCCTCAAAGTGCAAACCTCATTGACGCCAACATATGACGAGCAGCATCGTTCAATCCCTCCTCCGTCTTGGCACTAACCTATGACTCCCCACTTTAAGATGCAGGAACCCAACACAGCAAAAACCCCACAACCTTGGCTCTTTATCAAGGCAGAGTCTAGGTGCCATAAGTGCTGTCTACCTGTCTGGTGCCCATAGGAGGCAAGTCAGGGCACAGCCCTGTCTGGCAGGAAATCTGGGAGCAAGTGAGAGCAGGAAGAGGGGGAGAGCTAACAAGACAGTTCTCCACACTAGTGAGATGGGGTAAGGACCAAGGAGGAAAGACAGAGAGGTTAATTTAAATCCTAAGACGGTAACAAGGGTATTGCTTAAACTGCTGACAGTCAATATTCCCAGGGTGCCTTGGAGAAGATTTCGTGCTAGCTTCACAAATCTGCTGACAACAGGAATAAACTTAGGCCTGGTGCACTCGTAACACGGGCTTTTTGCAAATCATGGTTTGCAGTTGGGATTCAGATTCAGGATTGAACTATCCCCCTTCCCCACTCCAGCATGCTTTCTCCCTCCCTTCCTGACAGTAACCATGTTTTCATTTTATGTGTGTGATAGTTCAATAGATGTTAACAGCAGACTACATTCTTTTCTAACCATGGTTTTACAAATCGACTTGAAATCAGCGGTTGTGAGGAAACCATGACTTATATCAATGAACATATTCACACAATATCATGTTTATCTGTGGAAAGGGTAGGGCAGGAAATAGCTGCAAACAAGGGAAGAGGGAGAGAAAGGAATATACATGCACAAGGTTGGCTCCTAGTCTGCAAAAAAAGTGTGCATGGGATCTATTATTTTATCTGCACCAGCAATACCTGTACTGCTATAGGGCCAGCAGTGTGCATGGTACTTTAAAGAGTATAAAATGGCAAACCCCTGCCCCAAAGAGCTTACAGTATAATCTAAAATTATTTTAAAAAGGAAGGGAAGCCCCAGGAGATTGTACACATGCTTAAGCTTCATGACAGGCTTAAGTAGTAGTAGCTTATAGTAGGGCATTGGTAGGCAGACTAAGGCCCAGGGGTCGGATCCAGCCCAATTGCCTTCTAAATCTGGCCCGCAGATCAGCGGGAATCAGCGTGTTTTTACATGAGTAGAATGTGTGCTTTTATGTAAAATGCATCTCTGGGTTATTTGTGGGGCATAGGAATGTGTTCATTCCCCCCCCCCCAAAAAATAGTCCGGCCCCCCACAAGGTCTGAGGGACAGTGGACTGGCCCCCTGCTGAAAAGGTTTGCTGACCCCCTGTCGTAGGGCATGGGCAGCGATGCCAACTTGAACAAAATATTGGGGAGGCCAGGTAAGCCCCACATAATTGATCACATGATGCGATGTACGCACACCATTTGAATGGCAGCCCCCTCAAATATTTATTGGGTGAGTGAAGACCCTTTGGCCCCTATGGGCATGGGAGCTATAGGGTGTCAACATCTCTTCCTGCCTTCTTTGTTTCGAAGCACGCTCCTCCTCCTAGATCCTTACTGGCCCTTGTGTACTTCACAGGGCTGATGCCAACACACAAAGGTCTTTCCCCCAACACACACACTCAGCAAGTAATCTCCTTACCTGTAAGAATGAGAGGTCCGAATTTCTTTCGATGAGCACAATCTCAAGGTTGCCCATGACAATCTCACAGTTGTTGTACATTTTCTGTAGCGTCTGGTATGTCTGGTGGGAATCTCCCGTGACGCTGAGACCATTCAGGGTGCCTGCACAGACTGCAACAAAAGAAGGAGAAGAGATGCACAAGTTAGGAGCAAAGCACAGTAGCTGAAACTTGGCAGCCAATGGGTGACAAGAAAGATCAAGGTCAAACACACACACACACCCATCATAAGCAGGGCTGCCCACACATCAGCGCTTCACAATTTGATCCACGATCCTGGCCAGAGCATGCCGCAGGTAAAGATTAGGTGTGAACCAAGTTAGCTGTCCAGGGTCACAACAACCTTCCTCTGGAACACATCACTCAAGGCACTTCACTCAAGCCCCCTGATACTAAGGATATATCCACACCATGAAATTACAAAACTTTTGTGCCAGTTTAACTATCATGATTTCCTTCCCCCCAAATCCTGGTAGTAACCACAGTTTGCTGAAGGAACTAAGAATCCCCAGTCCCCTTCTCACAGAATTACAGTCCTCAGGTTTTCTTTGGGACAGGGAACTGCTATGAATTTGGTACGGATAGATCTTCTCAATGGGTGAGACAGAGAACCTGTGGTCCCTCCAAGTGTTGTTGAACTACAGCTCCCATCATCACTGACCATTCCCCATGGTGGCTGGGGCTGATGGAAGTTTGAGTCCAACAACATCTTTCAGATTAACACAGGTTAACCACCCTTGCTCTATAGGCTCACTTAGGATGCCTCTAGAGAAGGCTTTCCCAAACTTGGGTGTCCAGCCAGTGTGGTGTAGTGGTTAAGAGTGGTAGACTTGTGATCTGGTGACCTTGGGCTAGTCACACTTCTGTGAAGTCTCTCAGCCCCACTCACCTCACAGAGTGTTTGTTGTGGGGGAGGAAGGGAAAGGAGAATGTTAGCCGCTTTGAGACTCCTTAAAGGGAGTGCTAAAGCGGGATATCAAATCCAAACTCTTCTTCTTCTTTGGACTACAACTCCCATCATCCCTAGCTAGCAGGGATGATGGAATTGTAGCCCCAAAACAGCTGGACACCCAAGCTTGGGAAATCCTGCTCAAGGCACTCTTGTGAGTAACAAATGTGACTGACATCTGCAATCCATATGGGATTATTTATTAAATCTGCATACTGCCCTTCATCCAAAGATTTCAGGGTGGTTCACAATATTAAAATACAAAATGAGAGCATAAAATACGTAACAAAACAAAACAAAACAAAAACTCCTACATATATATTTAGTTGGATCAGATGATGTGGTAAAGCAACTATGGTCGATACCAGTTAGGGTAACGCCAAACAACCATGTTAGATGCCATAACATTCAAAACTATCCTTCGACTGGAAGCCTGGCACAAACATCACCAGGGAGAAGCCACCTGTAAAATAGCTTATAATTCCTCAGAAGGGTGGCAATGATGGCCAGCATCCAACTTCAGAGATGCTCAAAGGCTTGGACATGCTCAGCGGGCTTGTTGTTTGTTTTCCTCAGAACACCTGACCCCAATGACACATTACAAACTTTTTTTTGAACTCACTATCCCCAGTTTCAAAAGGGGTTTGCCATGAAGAATGGGGAGCTCCTGGTCCAGAGATTGAAGCCCAACGTGTATTGGGCACACAGAACTTATTACATAGTTCTATATGAAACACAGCCAAATACAGTGGTACCTCAGGTTACAGACGCTTCAGGTCACAGAGTCCGCTAACCCAGAAATAGTGCTTCAGGTTAAGAACTTTGCTTCAGGATGAGAACAGAAATCATGCTCCGGCGGCACAGTGGCAGCGGGAAGCCCTATTAGCTAAAGTGGTGCTTCAGGTTAAGAACAGTTTCAGGTTAAGAACAGACCTCCGGAACGAATTAAGTACTTAACCCGAGGTACCACTGTATAAGAAAGGAGAACCTGCTTTTAGCAATGGTTGTTGAATACAAATTGACATTCCAGTTTTATGGTAAGAGTTCAAATTCTGAATTTCCTTAAAACCAGACAGTAAAGTTTCAAAAAGTCAAGTTCTGTATATATGTGTGGGTGGGTACGGATATATCACACCGCTTGGAAAACAAGTGGGCACTATTGACCAGCTTTACTTCTTTTGGAACAGAGGAAGTGAACACACACACACACACAAATACCAATCACCATGGTGCCCACTTCCTGGCAGCTTGCCATTGGCTAATCTCACCCAGGCCCTGAAGGCAATTTGCCAGGGAAATGATTGGCAACCATGAGCACCGGCAATTCCAGCTCCACCCCTTGGAAGGTAAATAAGCAATCAGCTGAAGTGGCCGGCAACAAGAGGAAGTGTGCAATAGGGCAGAAACCACAGAGAAGCAGGTTCCTAGACTTGATAGGCCTCAGAGAGCTTTGTTGAGATCTGGATCTGCCCTAGAATGGTTCTTTTGTTTTCTGTTCTCCTTGACAAGGAGTACATTCTGGTGTGGGTGCATTTACACTTGTGGGGTTGTTTTTGGCATGCAACACACCCATCAAGCTGCGTCCTCAACACACCACTGACCCACTGGGTGCCATTGTTGCCCCTTGCAAAGCACCACTACACAATGCCCTGAACTCCACCGAGATCCATACCCTGATTCTCCAGCAGGCTCCTGCAGATATGGCCCGAGAGTCTTGTTCTTGGCATGGCAGCGTAAGTCCAGCAGGCCCCTGGCACCCGTACCCGGCTGCCCACCCTCCCCTGCACAGGCTTGCTTTCCAGGCAAGCACCACCCTCTTCATTGCAACCCTACAGAGCAGGTGTGGGATGGGGTGTGTGAAACAGACCAAGCGCTAGTTACAGCTTTCAGCACTCCTCTATTATCACGCAGACTTCTCCCAGCAGCTTTGAAAGGAAGCTTAGGGTGTGAGGATGCAGAGAACACCTGGCTTCTAGTTCTCTTTTCATTTCAAGGCTTGTTGATGCTCACTATTTCCTGTTCTCTTTGGGCGAATATAAAATATTTCTGCACTGCTCCCTCTCTTAGTGATACTTGAATGGTTCATAATATAAAACAAAATAATAATGTATTAAAACATTGAAAACAACTGTAGAGTTCCACTCACTGTCGTCAGCAATATATGTTATTCAAAGCTGGAAATTAGGAACCAAACAAAGACCTGGGCAAACAGGTAGGGCTTAAGCAGGTACTGAAAGCTCAGGTCAGCCAACCTGTTGGCTTCTTTCCAAGAGCAGGGAGTTCCACAGAACAGGCACATTCAGAGAAAAGAAATATAGATTGGTTAGTTACCACTGACTTTACCTTCCTCCTTATCATGTAATCAAGTGAATTACGAGTGGCAAAAGGGTGGTTTTTATTCTTTCATGTTTATAGGTAAAGCGAGGATGTTACCTAAATTATCAGTTGTGTGTGCAGGGCAGGCAGTAGTGGTTATTCTGGATCAATTAGCCATGGAGACAGGTGTGCTCTCCAGTATCTGGTGTTTGCAGGTAAACTTTTGTGGCTAAATCACAGGTTAGGCACACTGTGCCCCATCATCCATGAACGCATAAACACTTGTTGTTAATAGGTAACAGAGCGAACACTGAATAAACAAGACTACCCTGCTCGGTTTTCATTTTGGATTAAATCATCCAAAACAAACTCACTCAACCCCCACCCCCATGTTCCTTATTCAAAACCACTCATTTGTACTAAAGGCAGAAGATATACATAAAACATGCAGTTCAAGAACAGGGGAGGTCCACCTTCTTTAGTCCAGTTGCAATGAACATAGGGTTGTGTTTGGTAGACCTAAGTGAGTCGTGCCTATTAACTTCAATGGATTTACTCTGAATAGGACTAGCATTGAATACAGGTCACACTGCCCTAAATCCGCCTCTGATAGGAGTCTCCCAATAAGTCTCAGCGCCCTTAACAAACTACAGTGTCCAGGATTCTCTGGGGAAGCCATGACTGTTTAAAGTGGTATCACAGTGCTTTAAATGTATGATGCAGATAAGACAAAAAGAAGCACTTCTTTTGTCTGTTTTTAACTCATCCTGGGCATCTGCCAGTGACATCCACCCTTAAAGGGTTTGAACAGCTACCCCAATACCCAGGCTTAGTGCTTTTAGAACAGCAAGACTGTGGTGCAGTAATGTTGACTAAGCACCACACAAGAACATTTTTCTTCCTCGGGGTGTGGATTTAACAGCTATTACAATAAGAACTTCAAACAATGTACGGTAAGCAAACAGAATAGTAAACAAACCAGGCACTGTAGATGATCTGAATTTATTCAGCCCCAGAATCCATATCCAGTGCGCAGGGTTATAAAGGATATGTCTTAGATGCATTTCCTGCTAAGCAAGGGAATTGCCCTACCTTTACTCTGTCTTCCTCCTATTGCTGCCCTCATCCCACCCCACAAAAGAGGCTTTGTTTTTGTGAATGATGGAGAGAGGTACATCTTCCCCACACCAATGGGCAGGGAAGATTCCAGGAAAAGCTGCATCTGACGAATTTGTGCCCATTGTACTACTGCTAAAGGAAAACATCAACAACAAAACTACTGCTCTGTAAATTGATCCCCAAAAAGAACTAGCCTACTTTATTTGGTATGTTCTAAAACAGGCAGAGGGACGCAGGTGGCACTGTGGTCTAAACCACTGAGCCTCTTAGGCTTGCTGATCAGAAGGTCAGCGGTTTGAACCCCTGCGATGGAATGAGCTCCCGTTGCTCAGTCCCTGCTCCTGCCAACCTAGCAGTTCGAAAGCACGTCAAAGTGCAAGTAGATAAATAGGTACTGCTCCGGCGGGAAGGTAAACCGCGTTTCCGTGCACTGCTCTGGTTTCACCAGAAGTGGTTTAACCATGCTGGCCACATGACCCGGAAAAACTGTCTGCAGACAAACGTCGGCTCCCTCGGCCTATAGAGCGAGATGAGCGCCGCGGCCCCAGAGTCATTTGCGACTGGACTTAACTGTCAGGGGTCCTTTACCTTTACAGTGGTACCTCGGGTTACATACACTTCAGGTTACATACGCTTCAGGTTACAGTCTCCGCTAACCCAGAAATAGTACCTCAGGTTAAAAACTTTGCTTCAGGATGAGAACAGAAATTGTGCTCCGGCGGTGCGGCGGCAGCGGGAGGCCCCATTAGCTAAAATGGTGTTTCAGGTTAAGAACGGACCTCTGGAACGAATTAAGTTCTTAACCCGAGGTACACTGTACCTTTTAAAACAGGCAGAAGGCCAGACAGAGCCCCCTGTTGCTTCTCTGCCAGCCCCTCTTATGAACAAAAAGCAGGCTAGCAAAAAAAAAATTCCCACTTAAGAATGGGCACTTCCCTGCCACTTCTGTTTCTTTTGTGACGAGCACACAGGAACAAGTTTTGCCATTCCTCTTCTGGCAGCGCAGTCACCTTGGTGAAAGTCCTGCTGGCCTAGGTTGACATGGCTTGGATCTGGTATAAACTCCTACATTGAAAGCCTAAAGGAGCAAAGACAATTGCCACCATTCTTTGCTGATTTCAGGCTAGATATGCCATCACTAAACTCTGCAATGTCCATCTTGTCCTATGGTTATAAAAGTGTTGGAACTGATGGGGGGAAAGTGCTGGCTGCTACAGACAGGTGAGGGAGGAATGCTCCCCTACAGAAACATCGCAGCTGACTTAGGGCAGCAGAGAGCTATGTATATATGCAGCAGGAAGGAGATAGCTACACCCTGGAAGCAGTAAGTAAATAAGTACATAGATTGCAGGTGGAGGGGGGAAATTCTAGAGAAACGGAGTTCCTTTGAGCATATCCTATGCCAATCAATAATCACAGTCATGTTCTTCAAAATCTATAGAAAATTTCAGAAAGCATTTTTTTATTCATATCTTGTGCCCATGGGCCCTAGGTTGCCTACCCCTGAAATCTGAACTCCCTTCCCCATCCCAGAATAAACCCACTGCTGTCTGCCACTAGACCTCCCAAGCTCTCTCTAGCACGGTTTCCATGTAGGCATGAGTTCTGGACATTTTACTTTACATTAAAAATATATATATTATGCTGTACTTATCCATGACCTATGGACAAGACCACATTATGATGTGAAATCTCGTGAGGTACAGAGAAGAAGCCATTTACTTTCAAGCTCTTTAACTGCTGCTATTTCCTACAGTTTGGGTGTGTACATTTGCTTCATATCTGTAAAGTTCATGAGGGTTAAGCACGAGCCCATAAATCTTCCGCAGTTGCCTCAAAAACTGACACGCACACACCAAACTGGCTGGGCAACTTCTCTCGCCAAGTATGACACAAACAAACAACCTGATCGGCCAACAGTTTGAGCCAATCAACAGCCCAAAGTGATTGACGCACAGCAGGTTCGTGTCGTACCTGGAACACAACAGGACTTCGGCAATCTAAACACATACACAATGCCAAAAGCCACACCTACAGTTTATGTTCCCAAGGTAGGGAAAGAGAACGGGGGCAAAAAGATGCATTTGGGGCCAACTGGGCTGGAAATCTGGACACAGGATTCCCCGAGCGCAAAAGTTATTTGTGCTTTCTTCTATGTGTTTCCAGTGGGATAAGGACAGAGATAAATTCCCCTGGCAGATCCTGTAAAAGTTCGAGCCTTTTCACTCCACCAGTCATTCCGAATGTCCCAGTAGCCACGGAAGAAGTAGACCTTCTGGGTGCAGGAATGGAAACCCCTGCCAGCTCCAGAAGGGGAGGAGAGCCTGGACACAGGGCCTTCATTGTCCCCAGATGGAACTGCTTTGCTCCCCAGGCCACTCTGTGAAGGGACAGCCCCAAGCCATGTCCTGGCTGGACAACAATGGGGTGATTATCCATGGGGAGGGGTGGAGACATTAAAGGATCCTGCCACAAGACTGCTTGAAGGGAAGGGAACAGATATGTCCATCAGCCCCCCACTTCACCCAAAGAGGTGGTGGATCCAGCCCTGATCTTTCCGAGCTCATCCTCCCCCTCCCCTTCCTTACCTCTGGAATATTCCCTCCTTACTGCTATGTCAGTGAACCCTATCTCTTACTTATTAACACGTTAAAAAAAATAAATCTACACAAATCTATCCCACCTCTCTTAATACGTAGAAGTCACAGAGTCCTCTACAGTGTGGTCCTACTCCAGATTCATTGACTAAAGCAACATAGCTTCCCTCCTGTTAAATGTTAGGCAAACACCATCTCTGTTGTTGTTTTCAGCACTGACCGAAGACCTTCCTCTTCCAACCAGCCTTTTAAGTAGAAATCTTATTTTAAAAGCAGAAATCTTTCCCAGTCTGCATCTGTACTGGAATTGTTTTTAGATGTTCTGTTAAATCTTTTCTGTGTGGGTTCCTCAAGGATTCCCCATTGCTGTGCTATAAGCTTCCCTGCTTTAAGCTGGGATAAGAATCGCAAAAATTGCAGCCATGTTCCCTGATCAGACAACAAGACACTTCTCTGTCCTTACGTTTGCACTCTTTCTATGCTTAATTGTACTGTGGGTTTAAGTCACCAAAAGGCTGAAAAACAGTAGTGTTGTTAGCAAGGGCTGCCTTTGAGAGTCCATAGCTATTTATTGCCACCAGACATAAACAATGCTTCCTTTCCAGGCAATCTACACTCCATCCTTCTGCCGCCTCTGGCCTGGCAGCCTCTTTCCTCAATGGGCAAAAAAGGCAGAGGGAGAATTGGCATGAACAGCTACCCACCCTCTTCTCCCCAGTCCAGACAGTGGCTCCAGCCTGGGAGGCAAGCAACAGCCAGACATATCAAGTCCTTTCCTGAAGCGATAACTGGAGGGGGGAACATGAAAGGGTTGGAGGGGGTGGAAGTGTTTAACTCCTCTCAATCATTTCCCTTGTCAGTGTGTGTGTGTGTGTGTACACACACACACGTGCGCCACACACAAGTGCCCCTCAGTTTCCTTCAGCCCCGAGAAGCTAGTAGCCCAGGACTCCTGGGTTCTCCTGCCAGCTATAAGGGATTAATGAGTATTAATAAAGATTAGAACGTGGTGAGGGATGAACTTGGGTTGTGGGTTGGCAGGGGGCAAACGGGAAGGGGTAGCAAACAGGAAGGGGCTAGGAGCCAGGACCACTGGGTTTTGTCCCATTTTTCTAGTGACATGTTCTTTGCCGGGTTGCTATTCAAGAGCCAGACGTGACTCAGAGCTGAGCAGCTGGGTGTGGGGAGAGGGGAGAGCAGTTTTGCCTCTCGCTAGGCTGAGATAAAATCAATGCCACCCACTCCCCACCGCCGTAACCACAATCTCTTCACTCGTCCACCTAGATTAGGACACCCGAGGTTCGTTCGTTATATGTAAAGTAATTGGCCTCATGGTATATACAATGCAAAAAGTGCTCCCCAACTGTGGCCACTTCTCTTGGGCTCTGGATCTAGACACGTCAAAGAAGCAAATCAGTTAAACGCATTGTAAACTCATACAGGGAAATCCGGCAGGGAAAGGCGGGACTCCACAGTGCCATCTGGTGTCACAGTGTTATATCACATATAAAAAGGTAAAGGGGACCCCTGACCATTAGGTCCAGGTGTGACCGACTCTGGGGTTGCGGCGCTCATCTCGCTTTATTGGCCAAGGGAGCTGGCGTACAGCTTCCGGGTCATGTGACCAACATGACTAAGCCGCTTCTGGCGAACCAGAGCAGCGCACGGAAACGCCGTTTACCTTCCCGCCGGAGCGGTACCTACTTGCACTTTGACGTGCTTTCAAACTGCTAGAGTTGGAAGGAATCCCAAGGGTCTTTGAGCCCAACCCCCTGCATTACAAAGGCAAGCAGCTGACATATAGAAGGACACCTGACAGTCTGTCATTAGAACCCTATGTCCCAGACCTTCACTGCATAAATATGTAGGTGATCCAAGAAAGGTGAGAAGGATTCACACTGCCCTCCAACAGCTTCTGGCTTTTACTACGGGCTGAGATATAGGGCAACCCTTACCTACTTTCGCTTTGCCTTCATAGGGTAGGACCAGAAGCACGGTAGGTGTGCCCTATGGTTGCTGAGTAACCACAGACACTCCAGACAGGCGTCAAACTTTGGCCTGGTCAGGCATCTGCCAAGGGCCTACACCCCAGTAGGGGGCTCAGGACAGGAGCCCCTTGACCTGCTGAAGTGAGAAAGGAGCCCCTTGGCCTGGAGCTAACCCAGAGCATGGTGATGAAGATGGTCAGAGGCGAGGGGATCAAGTCCTATGAGGAAAAGTTTATGGAGATGGGGATGTCAAGCCTGGAGAAGACAATTAAGCAGCAGTACAATCAATCACCATCTTTCAAGGGCTGTCACATAAATGATGAAGGAAATCCAACCCCAAATGGGAATACTACCCAAAATCAGAACTTACATAGGAATCCATAACAAACAAAAACAAAGGAAATGGAGCAAGGACAGCTCATTTGTTTTGCCACTTGAGGTGAAACAGGAAGTACTGGCCACCTCCACAGAATCAGCACCAATTTCCAGCAAGATCTCACCAAAATCTTGGGAGATCTCACTGGAAATCTGGCTGTGGTGGCAGGGTGGGTAGGGCCCCTGCAGGGTTGTCGGCCTGCGGGTTTCCAACACCTGAGGCGGCTGCTTCACCCCACCTCATGGTTGGGCCGGGCATGGAAAGGAGGATGCTTGTCATCTGTTGGCTCCTAAAGAATAAGTGTGGCTGTTCCTTGAACAGTTTGTTTGGATCTGAGGTCTCTCTGCGTTTCCTGGGAACAAGAGTAGGCCGAAAGATGGCATCCAAGGTGAGGAGGGGGAACCAGACTTATTCTGATGTCAGTCTTGTCCCAGTCTGGATGAACTCACATTAGAGCTGAGGCTTGAGATAACGAAACCTTTAATGGAGACAACAAAACAAGCCTGCACAAGAAACCTCAACTTAGCAAGCAAGCAAGCATCCAACCAACCAACCTAGCTCAGCAAACGGATTATTGGGTAACATGGGGACAGACACCTCAAAATCTCACTGATGGAGAGAAAGAGAGAGAGCGCTTCGGTGGTCCGCAGATGATTTCTTAACATGAACAAATGGAAAATGGAAACACCATCTGGCTGGAACTAATAGAAGTCAAATCTAGCATCCCTTAGTCTCAATGGTGTGGTTGGGTAGCAGTTTGCAATTATAGGGCCCCCTGCTCAAATGGTAACATGATTCAAAATGAAATGAGTCAAAATTGCTGAGTTTGGGGCCCTTCTGTTCATTCCACTAAGTGGAGTCCTAGACATCCGTCCTGAAGTCCTGCTTCACAGCACTGCTGATCATCCTCAACAATTTTCTATTTCACTTTTAAAGGTTCTAAATGAACCCTCCTTCCTTACCAAAAATAAGTCAAAAGAAGAAGCTTTCACTAAGTTGGTGCCCTCCAAGGTCGGCTAGGGCTCATGAAAGTTGTAGCCCAAAACATCTGAAGGGCATGGAGTTGGCAAACAGGGCTCTAAAGGTAAAGGTGCCCCTGACCGTTAGGTCCAGTACGGACGACTCTGGAGTTGCGTGCTCATCTCGCCCTATAGGCCAAGGGAACTGGCATTTGTCTGCAGACAGCTTCTGGGTCATGTGGCCAGCATGACTAAGCCGCTTCTGGCGAAACCAGAGCAGTGCACAGAAACGCCGTTTACTTTCCTGCCGGAGTGGTACCTATTTATCTACTTGCACTTTGACATGCTTTCAAACTGCTAGGTTGGCAGGAGCAGGGACCGAGCAATGGGAGCTCACCCCGTTGTGGGGATTTGAACAGCCAACCTTCTGATCAGCAAGTCCTAGGCTCTGTGGTTTAGACCACAGTGCCACCCGCTCTAGCAGACTAGACTATAAAATGCCACCCAACCCTGACTTGCAGCCCTGTGTTAGTCAAATTTACTCCATCAAACCACATCTTCAGTTGCTGAAAGGTTATGCGTTTTAGTTTAGATACCGCATATATGCGTAGACACACAATTCATTGTGTGGCCAGCTGCCCGCTCCCTGTTCATAGCAGTGGCACACAGACACTGAATCACTGACAGTGAATAGAGAGGTCTGGAGGCTCTGCTAGAGGTACCGGAAATAAAAATAATTTTAAGAAGAGCTGCCATTAGTCACAGAAATAGAATGGGGACAGAAGAGAGGAGGACTGCAGTCATTCAGTGCATATAGACATCAACAACTGAAAAGCTGCAGAGAACCTCTTGGGTTCTCCTCTAAACTAATGGAGACAATGGATTTTAGTGCATGGGTAGGCAAACTAAAGCCTGGGGGCTGGATCCGGCCCAATCGCCTTCTAAATCCAGCCCGTGGATGGTCCAGGAATCAGCGTGTTTTTACATGAGTAGAATGTGTGTTTTTATTTAAAATGCATCTCTGGATTACGGTATTTGTGGGGCATAGGAATTCGTTCATTATTTTCCCCCCAAAATATAGTCCGGCCCCCCACAAGGTCTGAGGGACAGTGGACCGGCCCCCTGCTGAAAAAGTTTGCTGACTCCTGTTTTAATGCATTGCTATTTCATTTGCATCCCAAGGTTCCTTCAAGATGATCAAGACAATTTATTTGGGAGTTGTCCTATTGAATTCTCACATCCATTCAACCTGAGATATTCAGCTTCTCAAGGCTAGCATTATAGCATACCCTCCAACATTTTTCCAGTCAAAATAGGGATATCCTATTCCATCATCCTAAACATTTTATTTATACCCTGTCCATCTAACTGGGTTGCCCCAGCCACTCTGAGCGGCTTCCAACATACAGTGGACCCTCTGGATACTTAATTCGTTCTGGGGGGTCCATGAACAACCCAAAAAGTCCGCAACAAGAGGTGCCACTTCTGCGCACACGCACAGCGCGATAGAGTGCTTCTGCGCATGCGCGCACAGCAAATCCCAGAAGTATACACTTCCGGGTTTGCCATGTTCGCAACCCAAAAGTTACGTTACCCGAAAGTAACGTAACCCGAGGTACCACTGTATATAAAAACATAACAAAACATTAAACATTTAAGAACTTGCCCAGATGTCTTCTAAAGGTTGTATAGTTACCTATCTCCTTGGCTAAGGGGTCACACAACTCCATGCCCTCCAACATTTCCCGGATGAAAATGGGGACATCCTAAGGAAAAGCTAGGATCGAATCAGAAACCGGGACGGTGTCTGTAAATCTGGGACTGTCCCTGGGAAATAGGGACACTTGGAGGGTCTGTTGTAGTTGAGCAGGGAGTTGAACCCAAACATCTCCAGACATGCTAACCATGACCATTAGAGAGCTGGGGGCAGGGGGAGAGAAGACCTAAAAGCAAGGACTGCTGCCTAACCCTAGATTTGGGTGGGAACTAATGGGGCTAAATTGCTTTTTAGCAGAAAATACCAGGGCCTAGGTCTTCCTGAGTTTTTCGCTCAGAACTTTCAAAGCAGCTTTTGCTAGGTGAATGTTTGGGAGTAGTGGTACCCTTGGATACGGGTGCTGCAGAGTAAATAATTACCCACCTACTACATTCCTTTACAGATTAACACATAAGTAGACATGGCCCTGGTTCTAGCTGACCTGAAACAGAGCTGATATTTACACAGCCCCATAATTTGTCCATCATTCCAACTAATAACTTGTTGTCTCGGCACTGTTTTTGTTTCAAGTCCCAACTAACCCTTCAAATGCCTGTTATTGACCAGCATAGCGTAGTTGCTAAGAGCAAGACTCACAAGCCAGGAAGTCTACAGCTAAAAAAATCTAAGAAATCATTTAAGGTGGCATTAGGCTAGCCATTTTGTTGCAGCTTCAGCCTCCTCATCCAGACCTTTCCCTGTGAGATATAAGAGGATACAGTAGTACCTCGGGTTACATACGCTTCAGGTTACATACACTTCAGGTTACAGACTCCAATAACCCAGAAATATTACCTCGGGTTAAGAACTTTGCTTCAGGATGAGAACAGAAATCGTGCTCCGGCGGCGCAGCGGCAGCAGGAGGCCCCATTAGCTAAAGTGGTGCTTCAGGTTAAGAAGGTTCAGGTTAAGAACAGACTTCCGGAACGAATTAAGTACTTAACCCGAGGTACCACTGTAATAATATTTGCAGAAGCGCTAAGCAGATTATTGCAAGGATGTGAAGAGGCCCTCTTAATTATGAATAAAATACTATGTAGTATTAACCACTACAACTACTGCCTTTCGCAAAGATACTATTATGAGTTTGAGAAGGAGGTAGGCTGCATGCCCGACCCCACCCCTCCTCCTAATTCCTGAATCCAGCATGGATTCAATTCCTGAGACAGCCAGGGTAGCTTCCTGGTGAGGAAATGGCCTTCTAAGTATGGGCATTAAGGTAACAAAGGAAGTGGCTCTGTGCCAGAAAACAAACAGGTGGGCCCTTCTCCCTCAACTCGCTGGTAATTAGAAAGACAGAGTTAAGAGTTGAGTTATGTGAGCTAGAAGCTGGAAACAGGCTGGGGAGCCAGAGAGACAGAGCCATGCCTGATTTCTGTTGGAATCCATGGCTGTGGCTATGGGCAAAGAAAGACCCGCTTGGGATGTTGTATATATGTGCAAATAAGCCATCTATCATAGACACCAGTCTCTGCTGTCCCTCATTCCAAAGGAAACCGAACCCTGGAATCTTGCACCACTCGGAGGTTGGGGTGGCGTGCAACAATACGTTGTGCAGTAAGGACTAGGTTTCTTGCAGCTGTAGGACTTGAGACAGTTGCTGCCCATCTGTAATTTGAAATATATATCGCTGTCTCAGAAAACGTAATTTGATAACCCTGAGATTTACAGTGGCGTTAATTTGTGCCTGTAAATATTAAGCACTGTAGCCATGGGGTGCAGACATACTCTTGCCTACGAATATTATTTTGTTGGAAATTCAAATAAATTCATCTGTGACATGAAAATTGCCCTGCATGTCTTTTTCATCTTCTGCTTCTCTGTGTTTAGGAGTGTCATATATGCTCAGTTTATCACATCACTACTAAACAGAGGCTGGGATCCAAATAAACTACTTTAGGCACGCCCAAGACTGGGGGCAGGCTCAGTGAGATTTTTTTGACTCTTAAAACAAAATAGGCTTTTAACAGCAGACTGCCCGGCTCCTCAGCCCTGCCGTATCACAAGCTGCATTTGAAATTCTCCAGTCAAAAGCTGCTTGTCATGTGTGTCGTGGAGAAGCTGCTGTTTTGAGATCCACAAGTTCAAGATCCTTTTAGAGCTATGGATCTTGCTGCACGTTCATTTGAAAACATTCCGAATTGTGCTGTTTCCCCTTAAAAACAGGAGGCGGGATTCACCGAACCAGCTCCATCAGTCAACGCCCTGCATTAGAACTTCCATGTGCACAATGGGGCTTTCGCCTCTCTCCTCCCACCCATTGCCCCCAAAATAGGAGACCCCCCCCCAGAAGAGCACATGGGGGGTGTCATTCCACCTGGCAAGCTGAAATACTTGTGCAGATGGGACATTCATTCTAATAATAATAATAATAATAATAATAATAATAATAATAATTTATTTATACCCCACCCTTCTCGGTTCAGAAAACCGGGCTCAGGGCAGCTAACAACAAATTTAAAACACTTGTGATACAACAAAAAACAGCATAAAATACAGTATAAAAGCGTGAATAACAATAAATTCAAAGTTCTAAAATCAATTTAGGGGGAAATCCATCCAATAAACATTAGATGATCACCAGGGCTAGCTGGCTAAATTAGTCCTATTTGGGGCAGCAAGGAGGCCAGGGGAGAATTACCTGTGGGATCCCAGAATGGGTAATCTTCATAAAAAGGGGAGGGGGAGAGAAGGAAGGGGAATAAAAGATCAGTTTAAATTCAAATTGAAAGCCAGGAGGAATAGCTCTGTCTTACAGGCCTTGCGGAAGGCGGTTAAATCCTGCGGGGCCCTGGTCTCATGGGACAGAGCATTCCACCAGGTCGGAGCCATCACTGAGAAGGCCCTGGCCCTGGTCCTAGAGGGATGTTGAATTCCACCCAGTCATCACGCAGGCACACTGCACTACATTGGACTCAGGCAATCCGTAGCTCCGCTATTTATCGAGGGTGGATATTACAGTGGTACCTCGGGTTACATACCCTTCAGGTTACATACGCTTCAGGTTACAGACTCCGCTAACCCAGAAATAGTACCTCAGGTTAAGAACTTTACCTCAGGATGAGAACAGAAATCGTGCGGCGGCAGCAGGAGGCCCCATTAGTTAAAGTGGTACCTCAGGTTAAGAACAGTTTCAGGTTAAAAACAGACCTCCAGAATGAATTAAGCTCTTAACCCGAGGTACCACTGTACAGCTCACATATCCAGAGTCTTTGCATATAGCATGTTCATGTACCTAGGTCCCATGACAGGTGGCTATCAGGGGCAAAACTGAAGACTGATGTCCCCAAGTATTGATGTCCCGGCACACAAATACACTTCTTCAACCTTTGTTCTGACTACAGGCTGAGGTTGATACTTGCATGGATCAGTGATGGGCTGAGAACGGGCTTGGTAAATTCTTGCAACAGAAATGTTATTAATAACTTAATAGATCATTGCTGCATCTCAAAGCAGGCTAAATGAGTAAAATTGTTATATACAGCATATGGAAAAGTCTGGACTCTGTAATCTGTAGATGGAAATCTGAAAAACAAGGTTTCCTTTGTGCACATCAAGCCTCATCTGCCCCATGTTAACTGTGTGACGTTTCTTTGAATCATTCAGTTAATGTTGTGCATCTATTCTGGTCATTTTGAGCCGTCTTGGAGTAGACCCAAATCAGGAAACTGCTATAGACATTATAGCCCCAAGCACATGCACCGATTTGGTTAGGAGCCTGTCCTTCATTTGTCCGGATAGAAAACTGAAGGAATTCATTCAGAGAATTTTTAGTCCAAGATTTGTAGCTGTTATCAGTTATAGAAACTTTCATAAAGAAAATGATGATGGATAAACTTTAAGCTCTTGGATTTCTGCTTGCTGTTGTTAATGGCACAAGAGCTCTGCTGGAACTAATGAAGCAACCCTCACGTAAAATATATCCTATAATGTGGTCTTTTGAAAACACACACACACACACACACACACACACACACACACGTTTCAACCCAGTCAAGTAAACAAATACTTAAATAATTTCTTCTATGAAACTCTGGCAAGTCTCCTTGTGAAGTGTTAGTCAAATTTGCAAAGCAGAAAACAAATTCCAAATCTGACTTCACAATAGTAAATTTCAAAAATCTATTTACTCGTCAAACCTTTATTAGGCATTATAATCCAAAAATCTATGCCATGCATCTTTTAGCCCTGAACACTGCCGAAACATGGCAGTCTCATACAGAGAATAAAAACTGCAAACTCTTTACACAAGCCTTAGCTTGCAAGAGATTTTTTTAAAGAAAAAGGTCAAACTGGGAGCAAAACAAAGATAAGGAATAAACCCAGTATTTGACTCCTTTCCATTTTGATCACCTTAAGGCTTCCCTGAAACATAAGGGAGGACCCGAATGTTATTTTTAACCTGCCACTGTAACATTTTTTACAAAACTTGAATTGCAGCTTCTGTTTCTGACCAATCCAATGGAAACTGGAAGGAGCTTTTCAGCAAGCTCATCAAAGCCAAAGTAGGAAACTTCTGGGGAATGTGCCAAGACTTCAAGGACCTGTCATTCCACAAAAGGGCTTGTTGTAAAACCCACGGAGCTGCATGTCACTTTCATGGTCCATTCTGCACTGTGAAATCAATTTTCCTATTTACAATCCCAGCAGTCTTGGAAGGGTCAAACTGCGTTTAAACCTGTTCCACTCTGGAGGCCAAAAAAGATGCCATCCTGTAGTTCAAGACTTAATACTGGGGACTGGCATATTGCAGAGCACAGCATCTCATTGTTTTGTAATGCGTTCCTATGAACCTTTACTCAAAAGTAAGATCCGTTTTAGGGACACGAGTGGCGCTGTGGGTTAAACCACAGAGCCTAGGACTTGCCGATCAGAAGGTCAGTGGTTCGAATCCCCAGGACGGGGTGAGCTCCCGTTGCTCGGTCCCTGCTCCTGCCAACCCAGCAGTTCGAAAGCACGTCAAAGTGCAAGTAGATAAAGAGGTACCGCTCCGGCGGGAAGGTACCGGTAAACGGTGTTTCCGTGCGCTGCTCTGGTTTGCCAGAAGTGGCTTAGTCATGCTGGCCACATGACCCGGAAGCTGTACACCGGTTCCCTCGGCCAATAAAGCGAGATAAGCGCCACAACCCCAGAGTCGGCCACGACTGGACCTAATGGTCAGGGGTCCCTTTACTTTTACTTTTAAGATCCATCTTGTTCAGTGGGGCTTGCTCTCTGGTTAGATGTGTTTGGTATTCCATCCCTGGCTTCCACAGTTTTGGAGGGCTGATTTTAATGCAAATTTAAATGGGAAAATATATGCGGAAATGCTGGAATTCAAAATCCATAGCTTGGATTCAACTATTCTGGCACACTAGCAGAACCGAGCACACGAGGCTTCTATTAGTGCAACTGACATATCTCGCTTTGCATATCATGAGTCTATCTCATATATCAGTTTCACCTTTTAAGTTGAATTACTGAAATAAATGAACTTTTCCACGATATTCTAATTTTCCAAGTTTCACCTGTAATTTAGGGAGGAAAAACCTTATACCAGAATTACAAGAGGAGCTTGGGAAAAGAGACTAGTCATTGAGGTTTAAAAATTAAAAGGCAAATAGGAAGAAGTCAATACTGTAAATGTTATGATCCCTGGCCTGAAGGCCAGTTCGTTATTTCCAAATGTTTGTGTTACCTTGGGAGAACAGAAGAACGGCAAAGCACACTGGGCTGAAGGAACTGATTGTGTGGGTTGTTGCTTTCTTCTTGTTGTTTTGGTTCAAAAGATTGAAACAGAAGGTTGGGGGAAATTGTTTTTGCCACCTATTTGGCCGACATGGATTCTTCATTTGACTAGATTCCAGCAGAGTGTCACATATTTCACTACAAAGAGGCTCCCGGGCCCCATGAGGTCTGGAACCTCAGCCGTATTGCACATGAAATTCAGACACACAGCAGGTGACTCATGAAAAGATTTGATCATATCAGAAGCACCTGGAGGGAATTACAACATATCAGTACATATGGGTTGTACAATCGTCAAGCTTGCGAAAATATTGGAAGATGTAAGTTGCACAGTCTACAATTTTATGCTTTGCCCCACCAAGTAAAGCTTTGCTTTTCCTTTTGTTTTCCCAAGTTTAGGAAAGGAAGCCCATCCTTTCAGTTCGAATGTTAGGCTCCAAATGTTCAAGGTCAATTTGCACCACCATTTCAACCTTTTGTGGACACCTCCATGCGGCCCTGGGGGAATAACTGCCTTCCTCACATTCAATGGACCCCATCAGCTTCCTTTTGAACATTTCAAAAGGTGTGAAGAAGTCATTTGGACTAAGTATTCAGAGGCAGTTTCCCACAGGAAAGAAGATATCCAATCAAGGGCTGAAAAGTCCCCAAGATTAAGTCATCAGCATTGTAAAAAGTCTATGGCAATCAACATCTAAATGACTCAACCATTTGCTCTTAACAGTCCACAGAGGCAGATGGTTGTAAATGCAGCTGTTTTCTTCCTCTTTAAAGGCTTCTATTAATATGGAAATAGGAAGAGGCCCAGCAGCAAACACCAACACATCTATGTTACACAGTGGCAAAACCTATAAGAGATGCCACCACTTCTGCATGGGATCCCTGTAATTAAGCCAAAATCACCTCCAGGGGTCAGTATATAAAACGGCTGGCTGTAGCTCAGCAGCTACAGGTATATCTTGGATACACCCCTGTACACTCGAGGGTTAACCGTCCAAAGCTGCTGCTGCCAGTCAGTGAGGACAATATGGAGATGGATGAGTTTTGACTCAGTATAGAACAGCTTCCTCTGTCTGGGCACCTAAAATGAAAGGGGGTCTTAAAGAATATGAGATAAACCCACCCTATGGTGACACTTTAGGAATCCTACCTGAATTTAATGTGGTGGTTAAGATGTATTATGGGGTAACTAATCTGCATTAATTCTGGACCTTTAGAGAAACATGTGTAAAGTAGCATGTATATAGTCCCTGCCTATATAAATAAGTTTCTGGCTGTGCCATTAAGATGAACGACAACTGTTATAAAGTAAACATACAAAAATATTCATTAATTTTTTTAGTGTTTTTTTTTAAAATCATGCTGCAATAATCTGTTACTTCCTAAGGCAGCACCTGTCTCTTTGTTGTTGTCTTTGC
Organism: Podarcis muralis; assembly: GCF_964188315.1. Lineage (NCBI taxonomy): Eukaryota > Metazoa > Chordata > Lepidosauria > Squamata > Lacertidae > Podarcis > Podarcis muralis. The sequence continues at coordinate 22,184,255 of NC_135656.1, read as the reverse complement.
TGCTTCAAACTAATTTTTTTAAAAAAGGTAAAGGACACCTGGACGGTTAAGTCCAGCCAAAGGCGACTATGGGGTGCGGTGCTCATCTCGCTTTTCAGGCCAAGGGAGCTGGCGTTTATCCAGAGATAGCTTTCCAGGTCATGTGGCCAGCATGACTAAACCGCTTCTGGCAAACGGAGGGCGGTGATGGGTGCCAGAGTGCATGGAAATGCCGTTTACCTTCCCGCCGCAGCAGTACCTATTTGCACTGGCGTGCTTTCAAACTGCTAGGTTGGCAGAAGCTGGGACAAAGCAACTCACCCCATCGCACAGATTCGAACCGCCGACCTTCCAATCAGCAAGTCCAAGAGGCTCAGTGGTTTAGACCACAGCGCCACCCGCTACCTGTAAACTAATACAGTGACCACCTCTAGAAAGAATGCCCGGGAAATTATACCCAGCTTTCAGGGCCAATCTTTCTAAACTTCGGGCATGATATAATGTCATCATGATGGGAACTTGCCACACTGGTTTCAATAAGAGTCCTTCACAGCACATAGTTGCCTGATCAAGAACGTGGCCTGCTTTATAACTTATCTGTTGACTCTGTTGGTCAAGTTACTTAACCCACTTGATAAAATATTGTCATTGGACATGACGCACGAACTAGATGTCAGTTAGGTGGCAGTACTGACAATGGCAAGAGAAGGAATAGGGAGGTTCACTAATCACTGTCTGGGTTTAATTGCACCTTTCCCAATTAAAGTCCCTCTGTTCACATTTCAAGAGTACACCACACACACAATTTTTCTCACACACAACTCCTATTTTCTTTGCTCCACCTATACTTAGCAGCTAAGGAACTGGAACATTTTCTAAGGGGGGGGGATTACTGAGCAGATGCTTTTTGGAAACAGTAATTGGAGCTAGATTCAATCTTCCTCCCCTTTGTTGCTGAGTAGCTTATAACATGAGTGTGATTTTAACTTTTTTTTGAAAGATCTCCTTTGGAGCCAACATTGTTGCTTTGTGTTTGTGCGTGTTGTTCTGTTCAAAGGGGCCATCACCCAGAAACTGATAAGGAAGTGAAAAGTTAGAAGAATGCAAAGCAGGTTAGAATAAGATTGACAGGAATGAAATATAGCACTGTAAGTAAAGCAGAAAGGCAGGCTTATGCACCATCACTAATCACTTCAAAAACCACACCTCTGCACCAGGTGAGACTGTCAGTACTGTAGTGCTATAGTTTGCTCATAGTTGGGGGCGGAGGATGAGCTGCAATGGGAGAAGTTCTTTTCCAAAAAGTAAAATATTCATTCAATGTTTTAAAAAGCAGAACAGTGAGAATATAATAAAGTCATGGTTAGGAATAAAAGTTGTCTGAGTTCTCATGAATAAACAACCGAGACAAATCTGGAGAAGAATAGGAATACAGACAAAGACCAGCCTTGGAACAGTTCAGTTCCTGATCATAGAATCATAGAGTTGGAAGAGACCACAAGGGCCATCGAGTCCAACCCCCTGCCAAGCAGGAAACACCATCAGAGCACTCCTGACATATGGTTGTCAAGCCTCTGCTTAAAGACCTCCAAAGAAGGAGACTCTACCACACTCCTTGGCAGCAAATTCCACTGTCGAACAGCTCTTACTGTCAGGAAGTTCTTCCTAATGTTTAGGTGGAATCTTCGTTCTTGTAGTTTGGATCCATTGCTCCGTGTCCGCTTCTCTGGAGCAGCAGAAAACAACCTTTCTCCCTCCTCTATGTGACACCCTTTTATATATTTGAACATGGCTATCATATCACCCCTTAACCTCCTCTTCTCCAGGCTAAACATGCCCAGCTCCCTTAGCCGTTCCTCATAAGGCATCGTTTCCAGGCCTTTGACCATTTTGGTTGCCCTCCTCTGGACACGTTCCAGTTTGTCAGTGTCCTTCTTGAACTGTGGTGCCCAGAGTGATCAGGTTGGGCTGTGAGTAGCTTGTTCTTCCATGAGTACATGGTGCCACGTTTCATAGAATGATAGAATTGTAAGATTGGAAGGGACCCCAAGGGTCATAGAGTCGAACCCTCTGAAATGCAGGAATCCTGCTCACAGCCAACACTGGGTGGCCTCGAACCACCAACCTTCTTGGTTAACAGCCAGGTGTTCTTAACCAACAGCACTCTGCCATATTGCTGCTCCCCACTAGCTGTCTATAGCTGTTTTTATTTCCCAGTGGTCGGCTAAGTTCACTGAAAGCCCCTGGTGTCAAATGATGGAACAGTAGCTCAAGCTGTCATATATTATCAGATGGAAGCTATTGGATCCTGCTGCTACGGGGTAGCAAAGGCATGTATGGAATACAGCTGATATCTGAGGCATGTCGCACGGATAGGCCCTGCTTGGGCGGGGGTAGGAGGAGAATTTATTTCACCAGGGAAGAACGGGGCAGAGAGAATTGCAGCTGGCTAGGAAGGCTTGTGTCCTTTCTGAAAGGTGGACAAGGGCACATGTCTTGGGGGAGGGAAGGGCAGAAAAACCAACAGGAAACATTACAAGACGTCTGCGATTCAAACGTTTCAGCTGTAATACGAATTAGATCAGTGGGATGGAATTGCACACTCTCCCCTCCAATGACAACCCCACACATTTTTCCTCTGGGAAACCTTGCTGCATGGGGTTTCGCTGATGCTCAGGGTCTCTTCTCAACTGACTGCCTTGTTTGGCCCTCTCTTGCACACCCAGATCAGATTTGCTGGTGACTGCAAGCTGGGCTATGTATGGCAGCTGGTGGCAATAAGCAGTTTCTTCCTGAGATTGCCAGTTTTTGATTTGTGAAAAAGACACCCACCCAGTGGACCCTAGAGGACTCAAGGCAGAGAGCTGGCAGAGCTCAGAAGGATTTAACAAGTTGAAGCCAGAGTCAGGCACGACCCAGAAAACCATGAATTCAAAGCCTTTCGCACCCAAATACTGGTGACCGGACAAAATTACAATTTGACTGGCCAGCCCCTTGGCTGGCAACACTGACCATGTGCAACTTGCCTCCCTTGTTTGAGCCACAAGGAGATATCTGCATGCTCACCAGAGATCATTTCACTTGTCTGGATGCTGTGACCTACCTCAGTGGCATAGCTAGCCACTGGGGCACCCAGAGCGGGGCACATGCCGTGCACCCGGGGGTGGAGCAGGCTGTCCACAGGGGTGATTGGCGCAGTGATCCCCGTCCACGGGGGGTGATTAGCGGCGATCCCTGCCCAGGGGGGCGACTGGCGCTTCGATCTGCGCCAATCCCTGCCCAGGAGGGCGATCAGCGCGGCGATCCCCGCCCAGGGGGGATTTTGTCACCCCCCTCAGAGATGACACCCGGGCCAGACAGCCCCCCCTTCCTACGCCCCTGACCAACCTCACAGGGTGGTTGTTTGTGAGGATGAAATGAGGGGAGGGGAACTTTGTATGCTGTCCTGAGCTTCCCAGAAGACAGGATATACAGTGGTACCTCGGGCTAAGTACTTAATTCATTCCAGAGGTCCGTTCTTAACCTGAAACTGTTCTTAACCTGAAGCACCACTTTACCTAATGGGGCCTCCCGCTGCTGCCGCGCGATTTCTGTTCTCATCCTGAAGCAAAGTTCTTAACCCGAGGTAATATTTCTGGGTTAGCGGAGTCTGTAACCTGAAGCGTATGTAACCTGAAGTGTTTGTAACCCGAGGTACCACTGTATATTTAATGGAATAAATAAGATGAACGGAAAGTAAAATCGTACGATTCTGAGACTTAGACAATGGAAAAGGGCGTCAAACCAGGTTGCCTAAGGGGCAAAACATTCCTGGGTCTTTGCTTCTCCCCATGACGGGCAGACACAGAACAAAACCCTCCTTCCTCTGATCTTTTCTGGACACCCCCGCCTTCCCTCCCACAGAAAGGAGGTGCATCCAACTTCTCTCATCGCCGTGGGTAGGTGTTCAAGCGATCTGCCTCCCATTCCCACAGACTTCCCCTGCGCTGCTAGAGAAGGCTGCTGGTGGGTGCATAGCAAAGGGGGCAGGATCTTTTGAGTCACAGGCTGCCCCAGGGTCCCGACCCAGAGCCCCCTCCAATTAAATGGCTGTCATGGCTACACAATGGGGAGCCTTTATGCCCTTGCATGGAAAAGGCGTTGGGCTGGCTTTCATTCCTCGGCTGCAGCCCATTAGGGGCCTTACTATAATGCTTGCTTGTCAGAGCAGCGACTAGCTTGAAACAAAAGAGCTACAGAGACAGAAAGCACCATGTCCCAAGATTTAAAAAAGTAGAGGGGGCTGGAGGAGAGAGAGAAAGGAATCCATGTTCTCAGCAGGGAAGGCAGCCTCCCCGCTACTTTTAGTCCTCCTATGATTGAGAATCTGCAGAGAAGGCAGGCAGTGGGAGGCAGAGGACACCAGTAGATCTTCCAGGTGAAATGTTGCCTGGAGGTCCACACATAAGAAAACTCATTCAGATCCCAGCACCAAAACAGGCCTCTATATTCCGCCTTCCACTTGTTCCTTATTTCTTTCAAAGGATTTATCGTCCCATTTTTTGAAAAGATGCTCCGTAAAGCAGCTCACGGTAAATACATAGCCAAATACAAGATTTGAACCTCTGGAGGCTGTAAAGGCAGACTTTGGAATGAATAGGTAACTCCTGGCTAAATCTCAGAAGAAAGCAGGGGGGACGACCTTTGCATAGCTCTCGCCTCTCCCCGTGATTAGCAGAAGGAAACAGTACCTTTTGCAGAGTAAAATATGCAAATATATGCCGGTGTACAGTAATCTATAAAGGCAGTAGAGGTCATGGCCCTGAACTTGGGTAAACGTGGCCCAGGGTGCACACTCTGAGCTGATAACATCAGTAGAGAGCATCGATATTTGTACGGTATTTAAAAACTGGAAACCTCTTCACATTTAAAAATATTTGTATTGGTAATGTTTTCCAAACTACACCTGCAGCTCTGTTAAACATTTCCTACATTCCAATTGCTCTTAGCAGTTTCTGGATGAACCTTCCCCCCCCCCTTTTTTTTCTAAGTCCCCCATGAGAAGCTATATATATATATGCATTCCTTTGCAAAGCTGGTATCTGCCCCGTGAAACCAAGCACTCCACCATCAACATTCCTACACGCCCAACAACATGCATACACAATGCTTGCCGCTGGCTACAGGCGGCTGCTCGGGCTTGTTTCCATTTTGGGGTTTGCTGTCCAGCCTTTTATCTCTCTCCTTCTGGGAAATGTCCTTGCCTTTGTCCCTCAGCCCTCCCCACCCCACCCCCCATCCCAGACCACCACCACGGCCACCTTATTGTAAAACTAAAAAGGTGAGACAGAACATGACTCAGAGATAGCAAAATGAGCTGTCAAGCTTGGCTAAGCCATGTCTTTAAAAAAAGCGGGCAGAAGAAAGAAAGAAAGAAAGAAAGAAAGAAAGAAAGAAAGAAAGAAAGAAGTTGAATTCATCCAAATTAACAGGGATGTGTGTAGGGCTTTCTTTCTCCCTACTGCAAAGAGCTTCTTAGCAAAATGATTTCTTCAACCATGAAGGTGCAGACCCCCCCCCAAAAAAACCCCTCAGGGGTGCCACTACAGTGGAGGGGCGAGCAACTCTCCCCACCTTGTTTCAAAGCTCATGCAATTATCCCTCAGAAAAAAAAATATTAACATGTATAAAACTGTAACCAATGCTCTTAACTGCATCGCTTTCTTTTCTTCCAAATTGAGCTTGAATATACCGCTCCGGCAGGAAGGTAAACGGCGTTTCCGTGCGCTGCTCTGGTTCGCCAGAAGCGGCTTAGTCATGCTGGCCACATGACCCAGAAGCTGTACGCCAGCTCCCTCGGCCAGTAAAGCAAGATGAGCGCTGCAACCTCAGAGTCATCCACAACTGGACCTAATGGTCAGGGGTCCCTTTACCTTTTACACCTAAAGGAAGGCCTTTGAACCTTGCTATATGAATCTCGATGCACCCACACTTACATTTGTTCTCCCACCCACCAAACCCCACTTGCCAACCCTGCCGCTGAAGCCTGAAATGGCATTCCTGCCCACAACCAGCACTAGAAACTGATAAAGGATTCACTCACATTTAAAAGCATGTGGATTCCCTCCCAAAGAATCCTGGGAACCGTAGTTTGTTAAGGGTGGCAGGAACTGCAGTTTCAGTTCCCAGGATTCTCTGGGGAATTCCATGTGCTTTTAAAGGTATGGCGTGGGTGCGAACAGCTACGTAACAATGAAGGGGTGCTCAGGTTCAGCTCTGTAAAATTCATTGAAAAATGTTGCTGTTATAAGCAGAGCACTACCAAACCAGTCCCTTCAAACTCTTTCACCACTGCTGCCATCAGGGCAGAATGGGGAGAGGCAAACACAGCAAGGGTGGCGTACTGCATTTTTAACTAAATTAAATAATACATGTTGCCAACTAAACACCAGGGTGTGTGCGCTCCCACAAGGCCATTGGGCGCTATTCAACTACAGTGGTACCTCAGGTTACATACGCTTCAGGTTACAGACTCTGCTAACCCAGAAATAGTGCTTCAGGTTAAGAACTTTGCTTCAGGACGAGAACAGAAATCATGCTGCAGCGGCACGGCAGCAGCAGGAGGCCCCATTAGCTAAAGTGGTGCTTCAGGTCAAGAACAGTTTCAGGTTAAGTACGGACCTCCAGAACAAATTAAGTACTTAACCCAAGGTACCACTGTAAATATTTATGCCAGCACAGGGATTAGTGCAGACCCTCCAAGTGTCCCTATTTTCATCAGAGAGGCGTTTGAGGGTATGGTAGGCCATCCCTATTTTCATAGAAGAAATATTGGAGGGTATGGGACTTCACACTCCTATTTTCATGGGAGAAATGTTGGAGGGTATGTTAGCGCTGGGGCAATGGGCCTATCCCACACACACACCCCATACCACACCTAAATCTGCTCTGGAGCATTGGGGGGAAACCCAGACCAGATTTAGGGGGTGTACAGGAGGAAAAGAGGGGAAGAATGTACTATTGAGCAAGGAGGCTTGCTTGCCTTGACAGAATGTTCCCTGTAGCTTTACAACCCATGAAGTCCAGAGTCCAAAACTCCCTTGTTGCACTGCGGACTCTTAGGAGAAGTGTTAGAAACGAGCTAAATGACACCTTAAACCTAGGTTGTTGGCACAACAACGGAATGTCTAGGTGCGCTTTTTTTATAACAAGAATACGAAGCTGAAAATATTTCAGCTAAAATCTTATGTTCATTTTTCAGGTTGTCTAGTCCTTCCCCTGGCCACCCCCCTTATATTCTTAAGAGGGTCTCTTCTCCAGTCTTCAGAGCTGGAAGTGGGGAGGCATTAAAAAGTCCTCCTTTCCTTCCACTCTGCAGTTTTAATCTGAAATCTTAGGTGCAGTACTGCGTCCAGTGCTCAGAAACTGCTCGCGCTACTGAAATTCCCCATCGCAAAATGTGCCTAGAACAATGGGAGTTTCGACCACTGCTTAAAGGTAGAGGGACCCCTGGCCATTAGGTCCAGTCGCAGACGACTCTGGGGTTGCAGCGCTCATCTCACTTTACTGGCCGAGGCAGCCGGCGTACAGCTTCCGGGTCATGTGGCCAGCATGACTAAGCCACTTCTGGTGAACCAGAGCAGCGCACGGAAACACTGTTTACCTTCCCACTGTAGTGGTACCTATTCATCTACTTGCACATTGTGTGCTTTCGAACTGCTACGTCGGCAGGAGCAGGGACCGAGCAACGGGAGCTCACCCTGTCGCAGGGATTCGAACCGCCAACCTTCTGATTGGCAGGCCCTAGGCTCTGTGGTTTAACCCACAGTGCCACCCGTGTCCTAGGCAAAATGTGCCTAGAACAATGGGAGTTCCAACCACTGCTTAGGAGAGTACTATTCTCCTATAAGCAGAACTTGGGTGACTATGACAGAGAGTGGAAAGAAATGTACGGATGCAGTGCTCAAAGGAATCACATGCCTTCAAAAGGGATGGGTGGAAAGAGAGGAAGGGTTGACAGCTCTGTGGCAGTTGGGAGCAGCAGCCAGCCGTGGGAGAAGGATAGCATGCAGAGTAACACATCTCCACAAAGGGAGCCGACCTCTGATCCTTCTCTGCATTCTTCTGTTTATAAATACTTCTCACTGCTACCCTTCTGGAACGACAGCACAGAGCCCTAAACAAGTATAAACCTGAGTTCCACATTTCCAGCCTAGAAAGACAGGCAGAAAACAAAATAAAACCTAGCCGCCTTAAGCTCACCATTCAGCACGCAACCATCTATGGGTGTTCCTCTTCCCTCCCCATCCCTTTTTTCCTCTTGTGCCGTGCCTATTAGATTGTGGGTGCAGGGATTGCCTCATTTTAGGCACTTTTATACAGATTATTATTCACAATCATAAATGACCCATTCTCCTCCTTACACACTGCATGATTGTGGTTTGTGTAGGCTGAGTTCACAGCTCGAAAACAATCGGGAGTGTATTAAAACCAGGAGGAAGTTGGCTTCTATAGGAAGAGGAGAGAACAGAGCCCCCGGTTTTTACTAAAGCCCAGCTACTTCCCATCTTAAAAAGCTGGAGCTCAGGTTTCTATAAATCATCGGCTGCCAATTGTGTTCTCATACCTGGCCTTCGGCCATTTCCAACTGCCAGGGAACGTTGTCAGCCCCATTCACCCTTTTGCTTCCTGGTGCCAACGGGAGTCCTTGCCCATCATGACATCAGGGGAAAGGAGGACAATCGCCACACTTATCTGTGCGGATAGGATGCATGCTACTGGTCCTGTGTATGGAGAAATCATGGCGGTGGAGGGAGCCATACATGCATTCAACAGGGCTTCATAGATCCATTAATTCAACCTTCACCAACCTAGTCCTCTCCAAATGTTTTAGACTACCATCCTCCCTAACCACTGGCTGTGCTGGCTTGGGCTGATAAGAGTTGAAGTCTTTAAAAATATCTGGAGAAGAGGCTGATCTGGGTTTCAGATGCAGCACCTTGGAAATTCACAGTTCAGATCTTGCTCCCATAACCGCTCCTCTACGTGCAATTTAGGGATTATCCGTCTGAGCTACATTACAGGGCTGTTGTACAGATGACCGGGATAATGTGCATCAAGAACACTCAAAAGAGCTGCATAAACAGTAGCAGTAATACTACCAACCCTGGCACACGGTTGCCCACCACACAGAATTCAAAGTTCACAGTGGCTGCATTCAGGTGTACTGCAGTACTAAGCCACAGTTTAGCTTTATGAGAACAAGCACAGTGAACCTCCCTCTCATATGCTCCTATCTTCCTCTCTTCCCCTGGCACAACCATGGGGAGATTGAAAGGTTCCATTTTAGGGTCGCTGCGGTTTACGCGAAAGGCCAACATCTGGGGCCCTCCAGATGCTGCTTGACTACAAAACCCATCATCCCTGGCCATTGGCCTTATTGGTTAGGACTGATAGAAGCTGTAGTCCAACATCAGGGGGTTGGACAAGATGGGCCTTGTGATCCCTTCCAACTCTACTGTTCCATGATTCTATGATGTGGACTCTCACTTCCTGCTCTATGGTTTTCCCCATACAGAAAATACAAAGCAAGGAGTGGCTGGGTGGTAACTCAGTATTTCCTCCTGTACCTTTGAGCGGGCCACTCAGCTGGGAGATGAGGCAGCAAGTGCCTTTCACCCACCTGTTTCCTGCATACAACGCTTTTCCCTCCACCGGTTGAAGCGAGGAGGGTTATAATCCCATAACGTTGTGAGTTGGGCTTTGATGAGACTATTTTGGAATAGACTTGTTAGCACCCGAAACAAACGTCCCCCTAAACTGTCTTCGAAGAGAGTGTGCCACAGTGATTGACAGGAGAACAGAGGTCAAATTCAGCCACAAAACTTACTAGATGACCTTGGGTCAGCCACACTCCCACGATCTATTTATACCTCACAGGGTTGTTGTGAGGGTTTGTTTGTTTTGGTTTTTTTTTTAAAAAAAGAGGCTTATGTCACCCTGTTCCTCAGAAAAACTGCAGGATGCAACTATAATAGTCCTGACGGTGGACTGATGGAATCTGTCTTGTCCTAAGCCATTCCTGAACTTCCACCATATTCCAAGTAGAGGGGCAGTGGTCCAAGGTTGCAGGGGGTCAAAGACCCATTACTAGAGTCCTAGCAGGGTCCCTACCTCCAGCATCCCAGAGCCACCCAATCAGCATGAAAAAGAAGCTGTTTAGCAACTAAGAAGCAGTCTTTGCACCCTTTGTGCTTATTGGAGTCAAGCAGAGTGAAAGAAGGTGAGTCGGGTAAAGATTGGCTCTTAGGGTCATTCTGAAGGAGGCACGTGGCATGGGAAAGGAGTTGTTCTGTATGCTCCATAGCTAAGCATTTAGGAAGAATGAAAACACAAGGTGTTTCAGTTTCAAGAGAATGGTGTGCATGTTCTGTTGCGTAACAAGGTAAACACAACTTAAGTCGCTCAGAAAGAAGCTATTGGAGCGATCCAAAACATTTGCCCACGAACATGCACACAAAATAGCAGACCTAGCTGAAAGGCAGCACAGAGAGATCTGCATTGAGCATTGCAATGCATACATCATTATCATCATCATCATCATCATCAAATTACATTTGAGAGAAGAAAAGGCTAAGGAGTAAACTCTACACAAATCCCTAAGACAGCTGGATGGTGCCTTGCACGCCTCCCTCCAGCAACTCCAGCAGCCAAGCTAGCGCCAAACGTATTGCTCTGCTTCCCTTTGGACCACACCAGCGAGGTCTCGTTATCTGGGCACCCCCAAAACCTCCATTCAACACTGCCCAGGCTTGCGCCCCACAGAGGTCACTTTTGGTGCTGCTAATACAGCGGTTTGACTTCACCCCCGGAGGCACGCTCCATTGTCTCTCGAGACAGACGGATGCCGGCGACGACAATTATAACACGACTGTATAATCTTGCATAATCTTAGAAGGGGGCTTGGCTTGAAGTGACCCTGCACTTCTGAACTGGACTGATTCCAAGGGAATATGCATGCTGTGAAGCTGCCTCTAGCAGAGCTTTATTTGTGCCTCTGCTGCTACAGCCACTGTTCCAAAAGTGTATCCTCTGTCAGGAGGAGGCGTAGGAATGTAGAAGAAGGCAGGCTCTGAAAAGCCTTTTTTTTTTTTTTTTTTTTTTTACAAGGGGCAATGTCAAAGTTGAAAAGCCTAAAATTAGTGCAGGCAGCTGCACTGGAAGCCACAGGTGCTTCTGTGTGGCTTTCCCTCTCTGCCCACTTCCTCCTCCCTCCTCTCTGCTCTTGGTAAGAAAGAAAGAGAAGAGCAACAATCACTCTGTCCCTCCAGGGTGTCCCTATCATCAGGAGCCTTCTTCATTTCAGTTGATTAAAATACTTAACTAAAAGTAGAAAGATTTTGACAGGTTTTTTTCTGAGCACTTGGGGCCAAAAGAAAGTAATTTAAAACAACTGCTGAGATATTTCGTTCCGAATCTGCTAGACAGAACCAGTCAGAGGAGGATGATAGTGGGTGTCCAGTCCCCCTACCCCATAAAATAAATCCTGGCTCCACCCATGGTGAGGGGTGAACTACAGTTCCCAGCATAAATGTATGGCATGTACGGAGCTGTGTAATAATAATAATAATTTATTATTTTTCCCCCTGCCACTCTGGGTGGCATCCACAAAGACCAAAAATACACTAAGATGTCACACATTAAAAACTTCCCTGAACAGGGCTGCCTTAAGATGTCTTCTGAATGTCAGGTAGTTGTTTATCTCTTTGACATCTGATGGGAGGGCGTTCCACAGGGCGGGTGCCACTACCGAGAAGGCCCTCTGCCTGGTTCCCTGTAGCTTTGCTTCTTGCAATGAGGGAACCGCCAGAAGGCCCTCGGCGCTGGACCTCAGCGTCCGGGCAGAACGATGGGGGTGGAGACGCTCCTTCAGGTATCCTTCCCTCAATTCAAAAACAACAACAACAACCCCCTTCTGTGGATAAGCTCCCTGTCCTAAAACCAACATCTGCCATAGGATTGCTTAAGTGGCGATTCCAAGAGCTATCCTGGTGTCTGTCCCCAACACCCATTCAAACTGCGGGGGATGAGCAACATTGTTTCTCTCTCTCTCAGTTGACTCAGTGCTCTGTTTGTGAAGACACCCTGTGCCTATCTGGCAGGAGAGGACACACACCAGGTGTGGGCGGCGGCTGTGGCCACGATGCTTTTCAACACCCCTTGTTTGGATATGATCCCTCAAGTAGATCACCCCTTCAATACATCATCCCTCTTGCTTTGCTGCCGCTCGGAGTTGCTTCATGGCTGGGCATCCACCCTTCCGATCTTCCCCTGCACACCTGGTTTTTCGCTTGCGGCTATTTACTCAGCAAGCACTACCTATTACGAAAGGTCCTCCCTCCACCCCCCCTCCTTTGGAGTGATTCAGATGGGAGGGACAATCCTGCCCAGCCCTGGCCATGCAAATCTCTGACAACATAAGCTGTGCATAGATGGAAGAGATTAGGGCACAGCCCCTTGGACCCAAAAGTTGCACCACAGGGAAATGGCTGCCTGCATTAGGAAACAGGAGAGCGTGAAAAGGAGAGCTCCTCCAAGGAGGAGATCCAGAATGACATTTTCAGTGCCAGGTGAGCCTCAACATCCCATAAGAACATCTGTGCCCTTTTGTGAGCATCTCTAGCTAAAGTGGAACAATCTCCCCCATCAATTTTGGACCACTTGCTTAAATACAGTGATGATTTTCCTACCAGGTTAAATTGGCTACGGACCCTGCAGGATTTATTTCCATTTCCCTGCATCAGGTGGCTTGGCCCAAACGCCTGAGCCAGCTGGAGCATCTATAAGTCATTTTCTGAATCTGTTGGGTACCCTTTTTTAAAACAATGATCCTTCACATTCCCCCCCCCCCCCAAGGAGCTCCATATGAAGCCAGCAACCAGAGTCTTCTAGATATGTGCTGGTCACACTCCTTTTTCTCAACTAGAAACTCTGTGGTCATCCAGCTAGAGCTCATGGGATTTTTGAAGAGCACATAAGTACCCTGTGTTGACTGACCCTGAGTATGCACAAGAAGTGCCTTGTTGGAAAAAGCCCAGCATTCTTCGCAAGAACCCCAGCGAGCAGCAAAACACTCAGTGCTCCAACAGAATTAGCTTGCAGACCACAATCCATGTTCTGTCCACCTTCATTCTACAGCATGCTTCAGTCAGCAGGGACCATTTTCGTACACATTTGCAAGATGGACGCGGCCATGATACTCAGTGTCTCTGATCATGCACAAATTACCTTCCCCTCTCCATGGAGTAACCACAACCAAGTTGGCACTAAAACTTGGTTCTGGGGCAAAACCTTATATTACAGTTAATCTACTATGGATTCCCTACATAGTCATGTTCCCACTGAAATGCCATGATTCCTGAATCCCCTCCATTTTCCTAGCACTTCGCAGTTTCCAAATTAATAATCATTGAGCAAGAGACTTAAGGGGTTTGGTCAAACCAGAAGCGAAGGTCCAGCAACAAAGAGTTCTTTTATCTCAAGAGCGGGAGGCAGGGACTGAACCAAGGGCTGGACAGATTCCAATCAGAAATAAATGTATCAGAGAAATAGGCTCCATTGTTTGGTCCCTGCCCCGCTATCATTTGTATCTCAGCCCCACAGATGTTTATCCCCCTGACAATACAGGCTGTCCTTCTTCCATCCACAGGCGCACACACAAATAACATGCATGAAACCCTAAAGTTACAATACACTCACACACTAGTTTCTCTTTCACAAACTCCCAGATTTTTGTGAAGCAAATGCAATCGGAGGTACAGTCAGTGATGGGCAACCTGTAGCCCTCCAGATTATGCTAAACTGCAATTCCCATCATCCCTGACCTATTTGCCATGCTGGTTATGACTGATGGGAGTTGGAGACCTTCAACAACTGGAGAGTCGGGGGTTTCCCAATCCCTGGTGTAGAGTAGACAATAAAAGCAATCACAGTCTATGTGAGTAGAGTGTCGAGTGAAGATGCAAGAATCCAAGACTCAAACCCCTGCTTAGCTAGGAAGTTCGCTGCTGACATCACTGCCTCTTAGCCATAACCCACCTCGCAGGGCTGTTGTAAAGGTTAAATTAAATAGCTCAGTGTAAGGCACCCTACAATCGTGGATAAATGTGACAAATAAATAATGGTCTTGGTGTGGCTCAGTGTTAGAAACTGGGGTAGAAAAGCTAGGAGCCAAATGGCTTCTGGGACTTGGGTTATGGGCGCCAAAACAGAATGTCTAGTCACCACGGGGCGGGGGAGGGGGGCGGCAACACTATTTATTTATTATTTTGATAAGCATGAATTAATATTAACAATGTGTTACTTATGTGAATTGCATATCACATTTAATGCATGCTTAATTTTGTGTTTACAATAAAAATATTGGTACCATACATCAGGTTTTCAAAACACTCTTTACTGTTAAACTCCTTAACATATAGTCTATCCTTAACATATACTTTTCAAAGCACATACATTTCAGTAATCCTTAAGTGTCAGCCAGGCACAAAAAATGGCAACCCGACTTTTTGAGATGCTCGCAAATGGAGAACCTTTAGACACAAAATGCACCTGGCGCCCGGCTTCTAAGAGTTTTGCCCTCCCTTCCTTTATGACACGTGCCCTCCCAACTCATCCAGTCTGCTGGAGGAGCTGGGTGCTCTGCAGGCACTTTGGCACAAGGCACCTCTTTTGCTCTGGCACCCTTTTTGTGGCATCCTACTGTCTGACTTTCATTCCAGCTTAATCTGCAGGGAGGCCAATTTGTGGCTAATGCCACATGAAGGCAGGGTGGACCTGGACTGATGATGTCCCGGTCCCTCCCAACCCTAAGATACAATTATTTTCTCTGCAGCCTAGAAAATACACACAAACACACACACACACACACACACACACACACACAGAGAGAGAGAGAGAGAGAGAGAGAGAGAGAGAAGTAGTTGTTGTTGTTTAAAATCTATCAACGGAGCAGAGAATTGGCTAGGAACTGGAAAGTCGACAAAGCCTTCTTAACCTTTAGAAGATTTCTTGTACATATTATACATATTAATTGAATGACCCTTTCTGGAAGGGAGCAGGCCTGGAGAAGGTGTGGAGAGTATTTGTGGCAATTAGAAGTGGCTGTGTTGCAGTGTTGTTGACACGAGAGCAGAACTGTGAGGACTGGGGTGTTGGAGAGATGATACCATGGCAGTGCTTAGGGTAAGCAAGATGGATTTCCTCTTATCAACTCATTGCCTTCAGATCTTGTAAAAGCTACACTTGAAACCTAATATAACAATGGGCTCATCACCAAAAGGAATTCCTGAACCAAGGCTAGACCAGGCGATTGCATTAATTCCCCTATTCCAGGTATAGCCAATGTGCTACCCCTCCAGTTGTTGTGGGTTACAACTCCCAGCAACCCCAGTGAGAATGCTCAGCAGCCAGGGATGATGGGAGTTGTAGTCCAAAACATCTGGAAGGCACTATGTTGGCTACCTAATCAATACACTTAAGCAATATGTCCAATATACAGTCGTACCTAAGCTCCCGAGCGCCTTGGGAGTCGAATGATCTGGCTCCCGATCGAAAACTGGAAGTGACTTTTCTGGTTTTCAAATGTTATTTTGGAAGCTGAATGTCTGACAGGGCTTCCGCAGCTTCCGACTGGCTGCAGGAGCTTTCTGCAGCCAATCGGAAGCCACACTTTGGAAGTCAAACATTTCGGAAGTCAAACAGACTTCTGGAACAGATTCTGTTCGACTTCTGAGGTACGACCGTAAGGCCAAACTTCCCCTTGGCGTTTAATGCCTAAAAGTGAGACAGAACGGAACTCATGCCTGTCTGGGGTACCTTCCCCACAGTCCCAGATGCATGTAGCACGCTTGTGGTAATTTGGGGAAGGGGAAGAGGCCTGCCATACGTGCTCAAAATGTTACCACCTCATTTTTTCAAGCCAAGTCTAGTTCTGTGCAACATCAGGATTCTACAGACGTAGCATTGTCATTAGAATTATAATAGACCTCATCTCACAGATATGGTCCATTTAGGACATGGGCAGGCAAACTAAGGCCCGGGGGCCAGATCCGGCTCAACCACCTTCTAAATCCAGCCCACGGACGGTCCGGGAATCAGCATGTTTTACATGAGTAGAATGTGCCCTTTTATTTAAAATGCATCTGGGTTATTTGTGAGGCATAGGGATTTGTTCTTTTTTCTTTTCTTTTTTCAAAACATAGTACGGCTCACAAGGACTGAGGGACAGTAGACCAGTCCCCAGCTGAAAACGTTTGCTGACCCCTGATTTAGAAGTTACTAGGGGTCCTTTCCCATGTCTTTTCACACTTGGAAAGGGCCAGGAAAAATCTGTGCAGGTACATACAAACATATTTTTCACATGGAAGAAAAATGCAACCAAAAAAAGGTTGATTCCCCCCCCCCCTATCAGGACTTGGTTTTAGGCCATCTTATGTGTGAGAAAGTGGGGGGGGGGAGACCTCTGACCCATGGATTCTTAAGAAGTAGACGATTTCCTCCCAATCTCAGCATTGCTTAGGCAGGTGTGTCTTGAACTGGGGATCTGGGCAGAGAAGGGAGGTTTTCCCTCTAGTTTATCTGACCGACACTGTTTGATTTTCTTCCCACTGACAAAAGCTACAGCATACATGGGGAAAGCAATTAGCAGAGGTCAAGAATGTTGACACAAAACTGGTTTCGGGCAACTGGGGAAACCTGGTCTCTATTAACTGAGGGAGGAGAGCAAGAGAGGGCTCATTAGCAAGTGCTCATTAAGTCGAAAAAAACGTAAACAAGGTTCCCAGCACTCGGTTGTCCAGCAGCTGTGTACCAACACATCAACTTAGGGAGAAAAATAAGGTTGTTTCCTCTTGGCAGAGGAAATTAAGACAGCTGAGAACAGAGGAAGCTGCTTTATACCATGTCAGGCCACTGCCCATCTAGCTCATTTCTGTATGCACTGACTGGCAGAAGCTTGCCAGGGTCCCAGGGCAGGGGCCTCTGCAAACGCTACCTGGAGAGGCAAAAGGTTGAATCTGGGATCTTCCACATGCAAAACCGATGCTTTACCGCTGAGCTATGGAAGGAATCGCAGAAATGCTTCTGTAGGGGAACCAGCGAAGGTTCCCTACGGAGGTCACCCTTCCTTCTCAGTTTCATTGTGTCTATTTGGCCTGATCACTACCTTCCAATAAGGTAGCAGTTCCGAGGGTTAGAAACCTGCCAGTGCTGCCTTGGTGCTGGCAGCAGAAAAGGTTGTGAGATGTGATCTCTCTGTAGAGTCCTAACAACAACATAGAGGACAATGACCTATCTGACTTCACAGAGGGCAATTCCATCTACAAGGTGGCTCCCCACAGCATAGTTGTTCATTAGCGAACAGCTGCAGAGTCCAAGTGCCTTGAAACACACTGTGTAAAGTACAAAAGGCAGAATACATATCAGCAGAAATGCAGCATAAAGCGAAAAGGTGCATCATTTGTGCCAGTGTAAATATACCAGCCTCAAGAGATAGGAAAGACAGGAAGGGGTTGTTCTGGTTAGGGTCACCGGGCTGGAGGTGTGCCAAGAGACCCGGTCCAAGGCCACACTTCCCTGCAAATGCATAACCCTACCCAAGGCCACACATCGCTGCAGGCACCTCACATAAACATCTTTGCAGAGGAAGACCGGTATCTCTTCGTTATAATTGAATATACTGATTAGTCGCTTTTCAGTTAAATAAGGTCTTACAAAAACAAAGCACATTGCTCCCATGTTAATTGGCATAAACTGACATTACTGCTCTTTTAAGCAGCTTCTAGTGCAATGTTTAAGGGGTTGACCCAACATTTAGTAATAATCAGAGCAGGCATATTGAAGTCAATGAGTTTAGGTCAATTCATTTAAACAGGTCTGCTGAAATTACTAATGTTGGTGATTGCCCATCAGATTAGTCCTGCAGCACTTTAGATTTTGCAGTCCAACAGCATTTGGAGGGCCACTGCTTGGCCACTCATTCGACTTTTTTTTGCAGAGGGCCCTGTGCTTTTGGAGACCCTCCACGCTACTATCGTTTTTAAAACAACAACAACCCACCTTAGCAGTTCAAGCACAATTTATTCATTTTCAGCATAAATTATTTGTGGAGGGCCTTCTCGGTAGTGGCACCCGCCCTGTGGAACGCCCTCCCACCAGATGTCAAAGAGAAAAATAACTACCAAACTTTTAGAAGACATCTGAAGGCAGCCCTGTTTAGGGAAGCTTTTAATGTTTAATAGGTTATTGTATTTTAGTGTTCTGTTGGAAGCCACCCAGAGTGGCTGGGGAAGCCCAGCCAGATGGGCAGGGTATAAATAAATTATTATTATTATTATTGAAATGACCTCTGGGTTAAATGACTTTAAAGCAGAATTAAACACCCATATGAAAAAAAAGCCTATCAATGAACAACAGTCATAATGAAGCCTCCAAGTGCCAGTTGCAGGGTTCAAGAGCTAGAGAGAACTATTGCCTCTTAGCATTGCTTGTTGGCTTCCCAGAGGCACCTGGCGGGCTGCTATCAGGATCCTGGACGGGAAGGACTTTTGCCCAATCCAGCAGCATGGGATCTTCTTATGTTCTTATGACAACAAAGCCTTGCTAAAAGGTTACTCCCACCTCTCTAGCTTTCTCCTTCATCCACCACCTTGCAGCCCCTAAACATTCCCTAGAATACACCAAGAAAACTGCATTCCAGATAACATGGACATAATAAAGCAAGGATGGGGAACCTGTGGCCCTCTCCATGAGTCTTGACTACTGGCCATGCCGGTGGGGGGGTGTCTGATAGGAGATGGAGCTCAACAACATCTGAAAGGCTGCAGATGGTTCCCCAACCCATTGGTGCAAAGGGAACCTGCCGAGGAAGTTAAGCATTCCAAAGGACTTTGTTCTCAAAAATATTTGCAAACATATTTACGGGCAGAAAAACGGGACGAATGCTTAACTTGTTTTGACTCTGTGTCCAGTGTCTAAGAGAGGAGGACATCCATAGTTCTTTCACACACACAACACCCTCCCCAAAGATTTTTATTTTTAACAACAGATAGCCAAGGAAACGCTGTGCAGAAAAATTCCTCCATACCACAGTGCCTAGCTGGAGAGGTTAACCTTTCAAACAGCATCGATTTAAGGGACTCCTTTTATTTCCCCCAGTCTGTTGGCTTAAGAAACCACAAAACAAGATAGGAAAGTGGACTTGGCCCTTTTCAAATCAAAACTTTTTCTCCCTTTCTAATCTTCGCACTTGGAACCTGCCAGTCCAAGGTATGGATTGAATCTGACGGGAATGGAAGAATGCCACCTGCAAGGCAACAGGGCCTCTCCCCTTTCTCCCCCAATGACACAGTTCAGCAATGGGAGATGGAAAGGCAGGAATGTTTATGGCAAGTCCCACACAGAGACACACACAGACATTCCTTAAGTAGAATTTAACTACATAGTGGAAGTCTCCTCTCCATAATCAGAGCAGAAGATCAAGCCCAAAACTTGTCCAACATCCTGTTAGCTACACTGGCCAACTAGGGACAAGACTGCAGTGTATTTGTATTCCCCAGCAACCAATATTCAGGGGCTTATTGCATGTGCAGAGTGCATTTCCCTCTTTGTAGCCTCCTCGAACTTGTCTAATCTCCTTTTAAAGCCATCCCTGCCTCTTGTGGAAGCTGCGAAGAAGTACTTGATTTTGTCTGCCCTGAATCTCCCCATTATTCAGCCTCATTGAATGATCCCGGGTTCTAATATTACAGTGGTACCTCAGGTTAAGTACTTAATTCGTTCCGGAGGTCCATACTTAACCTGAAACTGTTCTTAACCTGAAGCACCACTTTAGCTAATGGGGCCTGCTGCTGCTGCTGCACTCCCGGAGCACAATTTCTGTTCTCATCCTGAAGCAAAGTTCTTAACCTGAAGCACTATTTCTGGGTTAGTGGAGTCTGTAAGCTGAAGCGTATGTAACCTGAAGCGTATGTAACCCGAGGTGCCACTGTATATGAGAGCAGGAGAAAGTCATGCATCAGTACCAATGTAATGCCCCCCCTTCTTTCTGGGTAGCGGGCAACAAGAACCCACAGAATTCTCTACATCACAACACCTACATTGCACCCCCAGGATAACTGGGGCAAGGCAAGCTTTTCCCAATAGTTGGCAGTTGGAAATATTATGGTTGGTTCAGAATTTGTGTAAGCACAGCACACTGGAGAAGAGTTGAAAGAGCATGTGTTACCTCACTGGATTTTTCTACTCAAGATCACCATTAGTTAAAGTGTTGACAAGCTTGTTTCCAACTCTCCCCCCTTGCATGTTCTTTCAGTATAGGTGGAGTCAGGATTCTAATCTATATTGGTGACTGGAATGTCAGATACACAGGCTCACGCCCCCAAACTCCATTAATTAGTCTGGAGTAGCTGCCACTCCCTCACGCAGCCTCAATAACTACAGTGGATCCGAATCCCCTACTTAACCCCATAAACCTGTTTTGAAAGGGCAGGATGAATCCACTGCTTTGCCGTATTTCAATCTATCAACAGGCAGGGTTATTAGAGGGCAATTGATCAATATGAACCGCAGGTCCCAACCATGTTTACACAGAAGTTAGTCATACTGTATTCAACTGAGCTTACTCCCAGGTAAGTAGGGTTAGGGTTTGTTATTTTATGTGCCCTGGATAGGGAACCATGAAGAGGAAGTTACTCTGACCCAAGAATCCCCCCCCCCAACCAAAGAAAGAATGAAAGAATTAAGTTCTCCTTAAGAACATCATGAGTGGAGGGACTCCTCAGGGAGGAGAACATGGCACTGAATAAAATTTTGTGGAAGGGTTGTGTGAAGTAGCCACTTGTCTCATACATCACTAATGACTAATACAATAATAATTTTTCCCTCCAAGATGGCACTTAACTTCAAGGGGAAAAACAAAGAGTCGAATCCTACCTGAAAACCACACCTTCTCTAACCTATATATCCTGTAAGCCCCAAATCCCAGGTATGTAAGTGGGGAGGGGCTATGGAAACTCAGTGAAGAGGGAAACGCACTTTGCACATGCTCACAGTCACTTGTTTACGTATTATCATTACTTCAAGTGCGCCAGGGTTTTGAGGTTTAAACAAGACCTAGGGAATCAATTTCAAAGGCTGGGAGGGCTGAAGATCAAGTCCTGGTTCTGTAATTTCAGCCTAAAGAACACCCCCCCACACACACACAAAAGTCTTCCCCACAGTTGATTCCAAAACCCAACCCTTCAAACAAGCGAAACAACATTTTACAGATTCCATAAAGTTTGCCTTGAAGTTTCTGCCCTCCCTTTTAGGAGAAGCACACACGCCTCTCCTCCAAACGCCGCAATCAGCGAGCCAGGATCGCGCTCCTCAGACCCGTACCAATCGCGAAAATAAAAGATCGTTGTGGTTTGTTTGTTTGTTTGTTTGGGGGGGGGGTATCCCTCTCCCTTTAGAGAAAGGAAGAGCTGAGAAGCTGGGGAGGACGAGACACGAAAATAGGTTTTGCCACAGCTCGGCGGCACAGGTTCAAAGGCGTCTCTCCGTGGTGTGAAACTAGTACACAGTTCCCCTCCCTACGGCTGACAAAACGAGAGAAAGATAATCAAACGCCTCGGATCCGATTTCAGGGGGGGAGTAGGGGGGGGTTTACACACCACTATCATGCGGGATATAAACACAGCCGCCGTGTAAGGTCCTGTTTAGGGCTAAACAGACACTCGTTTGTGTTATTGCAAAGGGCAGTTTTCTCCTCGCGATTCCGCTCAAGGCAGCCAAAAAGAAAAGAAGACGACAGATAACGCACATTTTTAGACTGTTCGGGGTCACTTACCTGCTTGAGAAGCTGCAGACCGCAGGCTCCACAGGAGAAGGGCCAGCCAAGGCACGAAGCTTCTGACCAAGTTGCTCTTCATCGCTGGAAGATCTTGAGTTGCTTTTGTATTTTGCCTGGGCTTTTTCCTTCCTTCCTTTCTCTGCCTTCCTCCCTCCACCACTTGCTCCTGGCATGCGGCGGCGCGTTTTTCAGGCTATGGCATTCTGCATTGGGGATGAGGAAGAGGGCGGCAGGATGAGCCACCTGATCCCCAAGCGGAATGCCCACCAAGCTCTCCGGTTCTCCGGCTCAGCGGGGGTGTATGGAGCTGATCGCCTCCGTCCCCGCCGCCTCTCGACGCGGCAAGTTCTCCTCTAGAGCCAAGAACACCAGCCGTGGCGCCTTTGATCAGTTTCACTTACACACAACAACTCGCAAATTACACACACTTCATTCAAGGGGAAGCTTAAGTCGCGCCTCATTGGCTGAGGCTGCGCCCTAGCCTGGCCAATCAGAGGACAACAGTCTAAGCTCCCATGCCGAGGAGTGGAAAGCGGAGATTTGTATTACTGTATTATTACTTTTTTAAAAGGAAGGGTGGAGGTAGGAAGCCTTATCGAGTTCTAGGCAAGGGTGTTCCACGTTGTTGTTGTTGTTGTTGTTTTGCAAACTCTCATGAAAAAGAGTTCATAATAACGCGCGCACCGCTGTAGTCAATGGATCAAACTAGCAACGAAACTACGAACTTGAGAAACTGTGCCATATCAACATAACCCATTATCTGACTATATTGTGGATCATTTTTTGTTAGTGGTCATTTTGCTTTGAGGGTGGGGATTCCCCCCCACTCCATCAAGCAATGTGCAAATTATATTAAATAAATAAATACTGCTAGTAACAGGGACGTGCAAACAACTTTGGTTAGTAAAAATCCCACCGAGCCACGCTCCGCAGATTTAATCCACTTCCCTGATTGTATCAAAAGTAGATGAGCCATTTCCCCCGTTACAATCTGACTCCTGTGTCTATACATAAATACCCTTGGCTGGACCAGGCTTCCCCTTCACCTCCAGGTTTAGTAATTAAGAAATCCTAAAAAAAGGCTCTCTCTCCCATTAAGCACACCCTGGTTCCTTAGGACTATCCTGCTATATGAAGAAGGGCAGCTGGGCTGAGGTTTTTTTTTAATTGGCTGTGATTTAGCTGATATGGAAAAAGTTGAGATGCCCACCGCTTTCTCCCCTTGTGTAATGGTAATTCTGTGTAATGTGCCTGAATAGATGAATTTATTTATTTGCCTGAGATGAAGCACTGACAACATATAAAACAAGCCTGCCTTGGGGTAATGTGAGTTCATTTTGCAGTTGCTGGAATCTACAAATCTACCTACCTACCTACCTATCATGTGATTGCATGCATATTTGGGAGGAGCTAAAATATCAGCTCCCATTGCTCAGTCCCAGCTCCTGCCAACCTAGCAGTTTGAAAGCACGCAAAAAAGTGCAAGTAGATAAATAGGTACCACTCCGGCAGAAAGGTAAACGGCATTTCCATGCACTCCTCTGGTTTCGGTGTTCCGTTGCACCAGAAGCAGCTTAGTCATACTGGCCACATGACCCAGAAAAACTGTCTGCGGACAAACGCTGGCTCCCTCGGCCTGTAAAACGAGATGAGCGCCGCAACCCCAGAGTCGTCTGCGACTGGACTTAACTGTTGGGGTCCTTTACCTTTAAAATATCAGGACTGAACAGCGTTGTGGGGTGGGGTGGCGGATTCTCTCTCTTCCAGTGCGGCCAATGTGGTGTATTGGAAACTTTGGGCATTATAACAGTGTTTTACATGTGGTTAATGTAAGGTCTGTGTCAGGGAAGAAAGGCTGTACTGTATTCCGCCCACTTTCAGGTTGTAATTCTATACATGCTTACCTGCATTCAATGGGACTTACTTCCAAGTATATATGCTCTGTCAGGTGCCCAAAGGAGATTCTTGCCACATCTGTCCAGAACATGCTTCAAAAACAAACAACACTTAAAGTAAGATTTTAGTCTTCACTGTGTAGAACGGAAACATGTCATGCCACTTCACAGACAAATGTGGTTTTTCACAGGTTGGGAAATAGGATAGATTTCCTCTAATACTGTCACAATCCCTAAAACTAATCATCAGTAAGGTTTCCCTTTTCTTAAATCAGCTAGTTGTAGAGGCTGAAGAACTACATTTGGCTTTGGGAGAACTGAGTCCAAATCTCAGATTAGACATGGGGCTCACTAAGTAGTTTCCAGTTCCTTATCTTAGTCTTATTCAGCCCACCTCACAATGCTACTAGAAGGAGGAAGAGCCAGCCCTGCTGTTGGGCAGAGGGAGGCGGCTGTCTGAGATGGCCAATGCTGATTGGCAGAAGATGCCAGAACTGTACAGTGCCATGATGTCTGCCCCCTGGACTCCCTAAGTTAGCCAGCTGGTGGAGGACCCGACTGCTGAAGAAAAATTCACCTGCCAGTTTTATTCTGTTGCATTTATATCTCACTTTTTTTCTCCAAGGAGTTAAAGGCAGCAGGTATGGTTCTCTCCCTCCTCATTTAATCCTCACAACAACCCTGTGGGGTAGGTTAGGCTGAGAGGTAGTGGCTATCCCAAGGTCACCCAGTGAGCTTCATGGCTGAGTGGGGATTTGAACCCTGTGTCCTAGGATCTAGTCCAATACTCTAACCACTACACCACACTGCCTCTCTGTATGTGGCTTTTGTATGTGGCTTCTATATGTTGAATGAAGTGGTGGTAGTGAGGGAATCTTGTTCATAACCTCAGGCAGCAAAAATGTTTGGCCCTGTCTTGGGAAGGAGACATGAAATACAACCTGCATAGCATTGAAAAGACTTCTAGAAAGGTAAATAGGAATATTTGGATTGAGGAAGAGACAATTTTAGGATGTTCCCTTAAGGCTGCTACCAGGTAACATGGGAGGACTTAACAACCTAAGAACAAATATAATGACTCAACCAAGGAAGGACATTTGGGTGGATACTTCCATCACACCAGCCTTGTTTACGTGTATTTAGAAATCTATCAAAACAGCTCAATCCCAGGTCCTGATTTCAGAAGCCGCCTGACATGTTTGCTGTGCCGGGGTTTTATTGTATTTCCTTACCTTTATATCCCCTTCCTTCCTTGCATCATGTAACCCAAGTTAGCATACATGTCAGTCTTAGAGAAGTCCACATTTAAAGCACATCCAACACACATTTAAAGCACATGACCTTCCCCCAAAGAACCCTGGGAACTTTGTTTGTTAAGGCTGCCTGGAACGGTATCTCTGTGAGTGGGGAATAGTCATTCCCAGGATTCTTTGGGGGAAGGTCATGTGATTTAAATGTGTGCTAGACATGCTTTAAATATATGTGTAGATCTGCAGTCTCCCATCCAGGCACTGTCTGAACCTCCTTGGCTTTGGCAAAGTGCTAGCCTCAGCTGCCTTCAGATCATATCCTGGAACCATAGCCTTGCACATGGGGCTAGTACCTCCTTGAGCATATGTAAAGTCTAAGAACAACCTAACACCTCTAGGGTTTGGATGAAATTATTAAAGGGCAAAGAAGTGTGGATTCTAGCCACCTTTGGACTCGAGACCCTTGTTCTACAGCGCTAGATCACTGTTCCCTCTCAATATCATCAGTAGGACCCAGGAAAGGTAAAGGTACCCCTGCCCGTACGGGCCAGTCGTGTCTGACTCTAGGGTTGTGCACCCATCTCACTTAAGAGGCCGGGGGCCAGCGCTGTCCGGAGACACTTCCGGGTCACGTGGCCAGCGTGACAAGCTGCATCTGGCGAGCCAGCGCAGCACACGGAAACGCCGTTTACCTTCCCACTATAAAGCGGTCCCTATTTATCTACTTGCACCCGGGGGTGCTTTCGAACTGCTAGGTTGGCAGGCGCTGGGACCGAGCAACGGGAGTGCACCCTGTCGCGGGGATTCGAACCGCCGACCTGACGATCGGCAAGTCCTAGGCGCTGAGGCTTTTACCCACAGCGCCACCCGCGTCCCGTAGGACCCAGGAACCAGCACCTTAATGCAACGCTGTGTTTCTCTTCGGTTGTGCATAAAGTTAGACTGGGTCACAGAACAGGAAAGAGAAAAATTGTTTCAAGACAGCAAGAGAGTTTACTGAACATGAGAACAGCGGCAGAACTGGGTAATGCAGCACCCTGAGCGAGGGCAAAAATAGTTATCCCCTCCAAATATTTCTTATTTGCACTATAATTTCTTTCAGTACAGTCATTTTTTATGGATCTTCTCAGTAGGCACTCATATAAGTATAGGTGGTGGTGGTGGTTATTATAATATTTTGCGCTCCCTCAGCTCTGCATGCCCACACTGCCTTAAATCTGGCACTGATAAGAACCTCCTTTCTCTCTTGCATTCCGCTTATAATGTCCCTTTTCCTCCTCATCTATTCCTCCTTTCTAATACCTTTTGAGTTCTGCTGCTGTGTCTGCCACAATCTTCTGGGAAGAGCCAATGGGAAACAAAAGCAGCCTCTATATCTATCCATCCATATCAATGGCTCTCTTTGGCCATTCAGAGTGAAGACAGCCTGGCAGAGAGGAGAGAGAGATGGATGGACTGTTACTGTTGTGTCATCATCCTTATTCTCTGCCTGGGCCTCTGGCGGGAGAGAGCAACATGAAGAGCAGCACGCCACCAGCAAGGTCACCCTGTCACAGCGCATGGCGTGGAGGGAGGGAGTGGATGGCAGAGATTCAGGAGTGGGTGCTCAGAACAATGGCCGCAGTCAGGAGAGGAGTGGGAGGAAATGAGATCAGAGATAGCGTCAGAAGAAAGCAAAGTTCATGGGCACTGGAGATGGGGCCTCCCACCCTCTGCAGAAAGTAGCAGGATTCACCTGATAAGGTGTTGAAGGAAGCAGCCCTGGGGATCGGTTTATCTGTTGGCAGCTTCTGGGCCAAACAGACCCCTCTGGAAGGATGAACCACAGGCTAAGCATGCGAAGCGTGGCAGTTGCACCTACCAGGCGGCAGAGTGTCTAAGGATAAAGTGCAAGAAATCTGTAACTGGATCTCCCAACTTTTTTATATATTAGTTCTTTTATTTATCTATTTATCAAAAAATATTTAAATACTGCTGTATCATAAAAATAGATCACAGCAGTTTACAGCAATATAAAAATCATACTCACTGTAACATCAAACCCAGGAGTGGGGATCCTATGACTCTCCAGATGGTACTCATCTCTCATGATCCCTGATTGTTGACCACGCTAACTGAAGCTGGCAGGAGTTGGAGCCTAATAATAATAATAATAATAATAATAATAATAATAATAATAATAATAATAATAATTTATTATTTGTATCCCGCCCATCTGGCCGGGCTTCCCCAGCCACTCTGGGCGGCTTCCAACAAAGATTAAAAATACATTAAAATATCACACATTAAAAACTTCCCGGAACAGGGCTGCCTTCATATGTCTACTAAATGTTAGTTAGTTGTTTATCTCTTTAACATCTGATGGGAGGGCGTTCCACAGGGCAGGAGCCACTACCAAAAAGGCCCTATGCCTGGTTCCCTGTAGCTTAGCTTCTTGCAGTGAGGGAACCGTCAGAAGGCTCTCGGTGCTGGACCTCAGTGTCTGGGCAGAACAATGGGGGTGGAGACGCTCCTTCAGGTATACTGGGCCGAGGCCGTTTAGGGCTTTAAAGGTCAACACCAACACTTTGAATTGTGCTCGGAAACGTACTTGGGGCCAATGTAGGTCTTTCAGGACCGGTGTTATATTATCATCCCTGGTCTAATGCCCCTCTAAGTCACAGCTGTGGTCCAAAGAGCCCCAACCAGAGTTTTTATTATTCATGGAGGGGCGGGAATATACAGGCACCATACCAGTGACTTTAAATGCCCAGATCCTACTCCTCGATTAAAGCAGCTCTAGGGTGGAGCTGAGTTCTAATCCAGGTCAGCTCAAAATCCTGTCCAGATGCGCCACAGATGAGACATTCAGCACTGTAGCTGCTCAGCCTGTCCTTGAGGCATTGCTGAGCTTTAGCCCCAAATTTCCCTCCACCCAGCTCAGAGGATGAGTCACACAGAAAACAGGTGACACCAAAGAGGAAAAGATGGTTTCTGACATAAATAGGACCTCAGGCCTGGAATGCAAGACTAGCCTTCTGCAAACCTCAGAGCAGATTACATGGAGACAAGGTTTCAACTTGAAACCTTGCCATAAGAGAGAAGGAGAGCATCTAATTGTTCCTTCGTTTTCCCCCATTACTGTAGTGACTGATCTCACGTGCTTCAGGGCACCTCTACTTTTGATGCTGTCCTCCAGAAACAGTTTGCAGCCTGTCTCACTATTCCTCCCCCCCTTTCTCTTCATTCTTACTTCCTTTTGTTCTGAGCAATCAGGAAAACAAAGGGGACATTCTTTGTTTTTTGTGTGTTTTTCCCCCAAATCAGCCTTGGAATGTAGATGAAGTACAAAAGCAGGGATAAGCACCTGCTGCTGCCCTCTGGCGCCATGCTGTGGCTCCTAGCTGGATGTGCATGGGGAAACCACACGCATAAGTGTGAACAGATTACTGAGGAGGTTTTCAAACTTTTTGAGTCCACGGCTCCCTTTACCAACTACAGTGGTACCTTGGGTTAAATACTTAATTCGTTCCGAAGGTCCGTTCTTAACCTGAAACTGTTCTTAACCTGAAGCACCACTTTAGCTAATGGGGCCTCCCGCTGCTGCCGCGCCGCCAGAACACGATTTCTGTTCTCAACCTGAAGCAAAGTTCTTAACCTGAGGTAATATTTCTGGATTAGCGTAGTCTGTAACCTGAAGCGTATGTAACCTGAGGTACCACTGTATATTCTTTCTGTGCCACCCCTGTGGCACTCAGGAGCCCAGTTATGTCACCCTTTGCCTGCAGAGCTGGCAGCCTCTCTCCCTTTTTTGAACACCCTCCCCTGTGGAGTGTTACCTCAGCCTCCTCTCCTCTCCCCTCTCCGTGGGAATCCTCTGAGCAGCCACTGCCCCTGGTCTCTGAGCTTCACCCCCTGCCCCAAAGAGGGGTGCCTCCCAGAGGCACAATTCGCCTGCGAAGCTTATACAGTCATTGGGTTGAATGTGCTTCAGGTTGAGCGTTTTCAAGTTGCGCTCTGCGGCAACCCAGAAGTAACGGAGCACGTTACTTCTGGGTTTTGCCACTCGCGCAGACACTCAAAATGACATCACGTGCATGCGCGGAAGCAGCAAAACGCAATTCGCAGATGCGCCATCGCGTCTTACATTCTATTCAGGATGTGAACGGGGCTCTGGAATGGATCCCTTTCGCATCCCGAGGTACCACTCTAGTTTATAGCCAGGGCTGCTGCAATAAACAGCTGTGCAAGCCTTTGGGAGACAGAGAAAGGAGAGGGCATCAGAGGAGGGAGGGAAGGAAAGAGGGACAGAGGCCTGCGGCACCCGTGACCATCATTCAAGGCACCCCAGGGTGCAACGGCACACTAGCTGAAAACCACTGGATTACTGTAACATACTCCACGCTGGCAGCTTTTGAAAGGTTCTCAGTAACTATCTCTGATCCACAGGAATGCCAACTTAGCCCCGTGACCATGGGTGCCCGGGGCAGTAGGTGCCATGCAGCGTGCATGGCCTTGGCATTGAAATTTGTGGGTGCCCAGCCCCTTCATGGGGAATTTTATGGGTACTTGGGCACCCAGGACCCCAGGGAGTTGGCACTTATGCTGATCCAGAAGGTAATTCCAGAATGTTAACTGGGGATGGCAAGAGTGGAACATACAGTGTTGATTCTAAGACAACTTCACTGGATCCCAGTTGGTTTCCAGGCCCAGTTCAAAGGGACATGTTTAACCTCTGTGGTGTTTAATTGTGTACAGCTAGGATAGCTCAAGGACCAACTTCTCCCTTTTAAAACATACCTAGGTAAAGGGACGCCTGACCATTAGGTTCAGTCATGACCGACTCTGGGGTTGCGGCGCTCATCTCGCTTTATTGGCCGAGGGAGCCGGCGTACAGCTTCCGGGTCATGTGGCCAGCATGACTAAGCCGCTTCTGGCAAACCAGAGCAGCACACGGAAACGCCCTTTACCTTCCTGCCGGAGCGGTACCTATTGATCTACTTGCACTTTGACGTGCTTTCGAACTGCTAGGTTGGCAGGAGCAGGGACCGGGCAACGGAAGATCACCCCATCGCGGGGATTCAAACCACCGACCTTTTGATCGGCAAGTCCTAGGCTCTGTGGTTTAACCCACAGCACCACCCACGTCCCTCATAAAACATACCGTACCTATTCATTAATAAAAACTTCCTGAGAAACCTAACTATAAGCCTTTGGTGGGTGGGTGGTTAGCCAAACAGGGCATTGAGACATTGGCATTCTCTTTGTAGGGTCATTGACCATGCTTCCACTCTTCTGTCTGTTAGGGAACTGATAAGAATGAGTCTTTTTTCCCCACAGAAGAGTTTTGGGGCTTATTGATCACTTTTACCTGATTCAACTTGACATTCTTTTCTCTCCTGATTTTCCTTGCTGCACAACCTGTTTTATTATTTATGCAGTTTCATTTTTGGATTTTATGTAGTTTTTAACTGCAGGTTTTTATTAGTTGCCCTTCAGATCTATCAGCTCAGAATATAAAATAAGAACGTATTAAATTAATACATGTACAACATGACAGCAAGGATGCTTCTTTATTCCACTGTGAAAACATAGCTATAAGGAAGAAGAAAGACCCCACCATTAGGGATGTTTTCTGAAAAAGGAGACCATAATCCCCTCACTTTGGCCAGAAGGAAACTGAATTGTAAACCCTTTTGAAAACTGAAATATTACACAGTAAATATTGCCAGTGGTAATTCTTGCCCAGACATCCGTATTCTGCAGCTGGTCATCACATATAAAACCCAATGTTCTGCTGGGATCAAATAATACAGCAGATGTTCATCTAGTTGCTGAATTTACAGAGGGCCCAGTTGCAGCAGTTTATGTAAGAACTAGGGACAGGAATGATGACCCAGACTTGATCAACATGTCAAGTTGTCATGTTTCTACAAGTCACATCATAAGCAAATAATGCAACCCAGACCATGTCCACCCCTATTTTTGCAAGGCAAATTGGTCTTCCAAGGGAAATCTTCAATTAGATTCATGATGTAAACAAGTGATGCTGAAGTGCAAGGTAAGAGGCCTCGCTCCAGATGGCCATGGGCAGGTATGACTCACCTACAGTACATTTGCACCAGGCATTAGTTTGACAAACATCCAATTAGAAGTAGTACTTGCTTTTCCACTTAGGGACTATGGCCAGTGTTCCAGTACATTGAAGAAGATTACATTGCTTAAAAGATTAACAGAACTGGTTTTTCTTTATATCAAGGGCTTGTTAGCATCAGAAAGTGGAACAGGATATGCTCATGCTCCTCCCTGGTGCCAGTTAACTTCTGGAAGGTCAACTTGAGTCAGTATCAATGTACATCCACAAGCATGCAAAACTGAGAACAGCATAGCATCTCAATTCAAGAAAGTTAAGTCTCAGAGTCATTCTGCATTCTGCAATCACAGCTCAAATTCTGTAATTGTATAATACTTCCTACTAGCAACATTTGGGTTTCTGAACAAGGATTTTTAGCTGGGGCTAAGAAACAGATCTGATATTTCTGAGTAAGGAAACCGCCATGATGTGGCCTTTTTTGGTTTCTGAATGTTTAGTAAACATGAGAACATAGGAAGCGAGTCAGACCCATAGGAGCCAACTCCTAGGGGCCTAGGGCCCTTCAGGCCCCCTAATAAAATATTTGAGGGAGTTGCCCCAAGTTAATAGGTAGTGCCATTCAAATGGTGTGCATACACCGCACCATGTAATTATGTGGGGCAGGGCTTACCCGCTCCCCCCAATATTTTATTCGAGTTGGCACCACTGAAACCATTGGTCCACCAAGCTCAATAATGCTGATATGCCAAGGGAACCTTTTCAACTCAATTCCTGTTTGGGGGCACCATATGCCAACGGTGGGCAGAGGCAGAGGGAAAATGAACAGGGAAACAGATGCATGTGATTCTTACCTTTGTTCAGTAGGCTATATATCAGCAGTGCTGCTTTTAATGTTTTATGACGGTGAACTTCCCTTCTGGTCACAGAAGTGTATATCCTGATACTCACATTGCAGTGGAGATGGCCAGCTTCATCATTATTATTTTTTTAAAGCCCCAACACTGCAATTGTAATAAACATAATCCATCATCATCATTTCAATACTGCAGGTTGGAAACAGAGAGGAAGTGCAGATTATAGCAGCCCTGCCATGGATCCCTGTGTTATTGTCTGCACACTTTATGTTGGGTGCAGGAGTTGACAGCATATCCTCCACTTTTCTCCAGCTAAAATAGGAACGCCCTATCTAAATAATAATAATAATAATAATAATAATTTTGTTTATGCCCCACCCATCTGAATGGATTGCTCAAGCCACTCTGGGTAGCTTCCAACATATATAAAAACATAATAAAACATTAAACATTTAAAAACTTCCCTATACAGGCCTGCCTTCAGATGCCTTCTAAAGGTTGTATAGTTGCTTATCTCCTTGGCTCAGGGGTCGCAAAACTCCATACCCTCCAACATTTCTCTGATGAAAATAGGGATGTCCAGTGCTTTTTTTCCTGGGGGTACGCATACCCCCTAAACATTTTGTGAATCTTTGTACTTTTGTCCATTTACTGTATTTATTTCCCCCGATTTTAACTATAAAATGGCGATTTTCTTGAGTCAAAATGAGAGTACCCCTAAACATTGTTTTTTGGGGGGGAAGCACCAGGGATGTCCTATGGAAAAGTGGGACATTCTGGGACGAAATCAGAAAACTGGAATGGCTTCTGTAAACCTGGGACTGTCCCTGGAAAATAGGGACATTTGGAGGGTCTGTTACAGCTATTCTGTATCGTCATGATTATCATATTATCAAGTGAGGGGCCGAGACTGGCAGATATTCTGATAAGGAGAGTTATTACAATGGGGCTTTCTTCTCCATCCCTGGCATAGGCCCAAGGCTTAGTGGTGCTTGGTAAATGGAGTCCTGTCAACTACCACAGAGAGGTGTCATTTCTGAGAGGCCTTGGCAGGCTCTCAAATAAAACAACAATGGGTGGGGAACCTTAAACTGAGCCTGAAGGCCACTTTTTTCGTTCGAGGGGCCAGATGCCAGTACTGGGTGAGGCTAGAGGGCAAAGTGGGCCTTGCAACTGTGAGGGGAGAGACTCCATCAGGCAAGGCCTCCTTCCACCTGCCTTGCTCCACCCTCTAGTCTCTGCTTCTCAAGTTGTATTGTATTATTTTATGTACTGTGGCTTGCCATTGTTTTATTGATTATAGCTTTAGAAATTATTTATTGTAACTGTTGAGTGGATTTCTATTTAACTTTTATATGTTATATTATTTTATACTACTCTACTAATTGTTGAATATTACTTTTTGATGTAGGTTGCTTATTTTAAAGTTTTGCTTTATTATCACATTTTTGTATTGCATTAGATTGTTATAAGATGTGCACTTTTTGTTTCTTCAGCTTGTAAACCACCTTGAGTATTGTAAGATAGAAAGTCGGTATAATAATAATAATAATAATAATAATAATAATAATAATAATAGGTGTGTTACCTTTGTACACTAGGCTAGCTTCAACACCCTCACACGTTTCTCTCTTTCCAGGCGTGCAAGAAGCATGAGCAGAATTTTAAGTACCTGTTCCAGACAGGTAAAAACACCCGAGCAGAGTACAAAACAGGGTTGTGGCTCAGGGAAGAGAGCTGAGAGAGGCCTGGAAGGCTCATTTGGGCTTTTAGGCCCAAAGCCTTTCCCCAGGCTCACCCTCTGTACCTTGGGTTACATACACTTTAGGTTACATACGCTTCAGGTTACAGACTCCCCTAACCCAGAAATAGTACCTCGGCTTAAGAACTTTACTTCAGGATGAGAACAGAAATCGTGCTCCGGCAGCAGCGGGAGGCCCCATTAGCTTAAGTGGTGCTTCAGGTTAAGAACAGTTTCAGGTTAAGAACGGACCTCCAGAACAAATTAAGTACGTAACCAGAGGTACCACTGTATACACATTTCCCATTTAGGATGATCTGTAGGATTCAGGACCACCAGCCCCTTAATGCCACACAGTGCTTCTCTCTCCCCTCCAAGCATGTAGAATTAAGACTGGATCCACATAAAGGGGAATACTTGTTTCAAGATAAGCCAGCAAAAGAGTCTGCTGAGCACAAGAGCATCTGTTTCTCTTGTGCATTCTGCCACAGCCTTCTCGTCGGTCGCCCTTTTGCAGTAACTTTTGAGTCCCACTGCTGTCTCTGCTGCAAAATTATAGAAAAAGCCTATGAGAAACAAAAGCGACCTCTGTTATCTATCCATCCGTTCAGATGGCTGCCATTCCAAGCGGAGAGAGAGAGAGCCTGGCAGAGAGAGGAAGGAAGGAAGGAAGGAAGGAAGGAAGGAAGGAAGGAAGGAAGGAAGGAAGGAAGGACTGTAAGTGCTGGGTTATTACTGTTGTGGCATCATCCTCATTCCCTGCCTGGGCCTTTGGTGGCAAAGGATGGCAGGAGCAGCGCCACAGCCACCGGCAAGGTCACTCTGTCACAGTGCATGGCATGGAGGGAGGGAGAGGATGGCAGAGATTCAGGAGTGGGCGCTGAGAACAATGGTTGCAGTCAGGAGAGGAGTGGGAGGAAATGAGATCAGAGATAAGTGTCAGAAGAAAGCAGAATTCATGGGCGCTCGCTGCAAACAGGGCCTCCCAGCCTCAGTTAAAAAACAACTGATGGGGGCTGATGTGCTGAAGGCAGCAGCCCTGATGCAGGATCTGTCTCTTGGCAGCTTCTGGGCCAAGCAGGCCCTATGGAAGGACGGGCCATAGGCCAAGGATACGAGGCACGGAAGGGACACCAAGCAAGCAGCAGTTTTCCCCAGGCAGCCCTTTTCCTGATTGAATTCCCATTATGCTTCATGCAATCTTCAAAATTAATTTTTAAAAATGGCAAAACATTATTACCCTTCTGAAGCACAGTATTCTGTAATCAACAAAACCCCTTTGGTGTTCAGAGTCATTGGTGCCAGTGTGGCACCTTCACTAGAAAGTCACAAAAAAGTGAGCAAGCTGTGCGCATGCGCATAGAAGAGGAAGCATGGTGCTGGGGCCTAAAGTCTCCAGCTTGCAAGTCTTGAAATGAGAATATAGAAGGTGTTAAGATGAGGTAACTGGGGTAGTCTCTTGTCTGGTGGAAGGGTGTGAATGTGTGGTCCCCTGAGGTTGTTGGAAAAAAGAAGTAATAATGTTTGCTTGAAACGTTACTGAATATATAAAATATAGCCGTTTTTAGAGATCATAACTCTTTCATTTTAAGCAAGGATATGAATCACCACGGGATCCAATCAGATTGGACCTTTAAGTGCTCTACTACCCAATTTGGACCAGGACCTATAGCTGTGACGTGTGATCTCCTGGCAAGAGTTGAGAATCCAGAAACAACTGGAAGGTTTATCATCACTAGTTAAATCATCCCACTCCTCTACTCTAGCTCTGGTCTCAACTGCCCCAACAGTTGTTGAGGAAATATACAAGAACCATGCAAGTGACTTTCAACCTGCTTAAAGAGTTCTTAAATGCCCAAATCCTACCCCGAGATTAGAACATCTCTCAAGTGCAGTTGAGTTCCAATCCAAGTCAGCTCAAAGTCCAGGTGAGAAACTCAACATGGCGGCTACTCAGCCTGCCTTTAGGCATTGCTGGGCTTTAGCCACAAATTTCCCTCCACCCAACTCAGAGGGTGAATAAGACAGGAAATAGGTGACACCAAAGAGGAGGGGAAAAGTTACTGTTGATCTAATTATGGCCTCAGGTCGTTTCTTGGCCTGTAATATGTTAAGAGTTTGATTATAAACACTTCATTGTTCACACAATCCCAAAGTGAGAAACACGTAAACATAATAAAACAGTTCAATTAAATATACCTTGACTATTTGGACATCAGAACATCTAATTGTTACCTGGTTACTTCCTATCTCTGCAGGGCCTTGATCTCATAGGCTTCAGGGGACCTCTAATTTATTCCTGTCCTCCCTAAACTGTTTGTAATCTTTTTCTAATATCCCCCCCCCCACTATTTCTTCAATCTTCCTCCATGTGTTCTGATACAAAGCAGTTAGAAAGCCAGAGATACATTCTCTGTTTAATAAAAATCATCACCGTTTCATATTGCTATGGATTTGGAACAATGCACGGTATTAGGAAGTAAGCACCTAGAGCTGCCCTCTGCTGCCACCCTGTGCCTACTAGCAGGAACTACACAGGAGAAATAAATCACCCAAACCAGGAAATTTGCATCTTCTTCATATTCAGATTTGATGACTGCAACAGACTCTATAATGGCTGCTATTGAGCAGATATTACAATTGGTCCAGAATGTGGCTGCCATAATTTTAAGTGGGTCGAACAACTTCTTTGCGTTGTTATGGTCCAAAGAAAGGCAGAGTAATACGTTTGGCACCAGCTTGGCTGCAGGAGTTGCCAGAAGTCAGTGTACAACGCGCCATCCAACAGTAGATGTAGAACGATGTAGGGGGTTGCTAAAAGGGACCAGGCATTTCAAATGTAGTACGTTGGTCCTTGCTCTTTTGCCTTGCCTGCCAGTGCATCCCAGGGCCCCATTCAATGGGCTCATTTTAACCTATAAAACTGCAAAACAGCCAAGGACCCCAGTACCCGAAGCACAGCAATCCCTGAGTGGGCTCGAACCACCAACCTTCTGGTTAACAGCAAGACACACCAACTCACTGTGCCACTGGGGGTTCTACCTGTGGAATCGTCTCCCCAGAGTTCACCAAAGTGTATGGCGCCTGTGGTGTATGGGGGTTACTTACTTTTATATAGGGGCATTTTCTTTTGGGCTGTATCCAACAAAGCTCCACTGGCACGTCAGACTTGTATGCATGCGACAGATCTTCCTCTTCATCTTCTGTCTCCTCCAGCCCCTTCCCCTTCCCCATCAGTGCCAGGGGGTGGGAGTTAATCTTTTGAACGAGTTATCATAAACCAGGAAGTACATCTGTGTGGCTTGGAGAATGGTTTCCAAACCATCTTAAACACAGTACTACCTTGCAGTACTTTCACCAGTCATAGTGGGAGTTCTTACCTAGAGATCCACATTCTGGTGGTTGTGGATTAAACAAAGGTTCTGCTAGGCTCAATGAATGCAGAGGGGGTCAAGGCCAAACACAAGAATTATGACCCAGATTGGATCATCATGTTGTCATGTATATATACAAGCCACATCATAAACAAAGAATGCAACTCAGACCATGTCCACCCTTATTTTTGCAAGGCAAATTGGTCTTCCAAGAGAAACCTTCAATTAGATTCATGATGTAAACAAGCAGTGCTGAAGTGCAAGGTAAGAGGCCTTGCTCCAGACTGCCATGGGCAGGCATGATTCACCTACAGTGCACTTGCACCGGGCATTAGTTTGACAAACATCCAATTAGAAGTAGTACTTGCTCTTCCACTTAAGGACTATGGTGACTTTGTAAAGCACATCAAAAACTAGCAAAATAATTCATATTTAGGAAAGCCTTCAAGTTCAACGAAGCTTACTCCCAGGTAAGCAGGTTTAGGTTTGCGGCCTAAATGTTCTTTTCTTTATACTGGGTTGGATTTACTCTTCCTTCTGCTAAAAAGGGCTCCTTCTATTTGCTGAAATAGCTTTGATCAAGGGGAGACTTCTGCTAGACGAAGCAGTAGAGTTGTTTTTGCTGTATTCCTCTTTCCTCTATAGCCTTCAGCATCACCTCGCTGTTCAGAAAGATCCCTCAACACCCCCCCCCCCGAGCCAAAGCAGCTTTTTAAGGAACTGTCAAAAGAAGGAAAAACCCTGCTTAACTCCAGTGGAGTGTTACATGAGTGGAATTCCACTCAGCCCAAGTATGAATGTGATCAAGTAAACTTTTTGTATTAGAGGTGGGCAAGTTTGAATCCTCCAAAAGCTGTTATAATACAGCTATATCTGAGAAGCATAAAAAAGGAACACAATGTACATGCTTCTACCAGGCCCTAGCTACTTCCAGAAGTAGTTACTGGTCAGTGTGAGGACACACCAAGAGTTCATTTCCAGTGTGCAAGCCCACACAAGTGCAAACTGAGTAGAAACAAAGTTGGAGGTGCTTTGTGCATCAACTGATCCAATCCACCGCTTGATCTATGAAATCTGAAACTAAAAGCATCCACAATACACATCTGTCCAGCCTCTGCTTGAAGGTACACCACTACATTTAGTGGTGCACAAAGTAACAAGTCTTTGCTAGCTTCTATGACAGTCGTTAAAGTGCCTGATGAGTACTATCTGCTTACACCCACACCCACCCAGTTCCTTACCTCATACAACCTTTTTCCAATATAGCTGACCACATCTTTGTTGCCCTCCACCAAACCTATTCAGTTTGTTCAGCTCTTGTTAACCATTTTGTGGCTGTGGGCAAATTTGGAAACACAAGAAACTGTTCTGAGCTACACACACACACACACACACTATCACAGAGGCAAGTACACCCCGCCCCACTGCCATGCAGCCAGTCTCTTTCCACCCACCAGCAATTAGCTTGAAAAAACGTGTTTTATCTTTTTCTGAACCCTAATTTGCACGGAGGGAATCTTCCTGGAAACTCCCCAAGAAGGTCACCCACAAATGATGAGGAGGAGGGGGATCAAGGAATGTTCTCACCAGTGAAAATACGTCACATGGCATTCTTGGCTTCTAAACATTGAGCACATTTCCCATTACTTCAGTCCTGCCCACAAACGTGAGGACTACCAATACAAATTGCACTCTACATCTAAACATACAGATTTCCAAGTTCCACAGTCAGTATGCCTAAATAACAGCTAACAACAAGACATCCACCCCTTAAAGTCCAGCCCTTTAAAAACAACACTCTAGACCAATAACACATAAAGACCAGCTGTAAATTTATTGTGTCAATAGTAGAAACTGGCATCATTCAAACCATCTCTTTACATAGGCTTAGGGGGTGGTCTTGGTGCAGCACCCTGGGGGGGAAAAAGAAAGGTTGTGTTAGGGGACAGTCATTTAATTTTGACACAGTTATTTAAATAGCGACAATACTCAATTGCCATCACAAGACCAATTTGATACAGGTGAGTTGCAACAAATGAACAATGCAAGGGAAGCAGTCTGGGGAGCTGGCCTTGCCCTTTTGGCGTCATCTTCAACTTTGAGATTAGGCATTTTAATGAATCCTGGCTTATGTCACTATACATCACCATGTACACAGGTGGCACGGTAGGAGTTGCAGTGCAGCTGCCTCCCGGGGCAGACTGTGGCTGTATAACAGCCTCTCTCAACCTGTGGGTCCCCAGATGTTGTTGAACTACAACTCCCATCACCGCTAAGAAGGGCAGAGCTCAGGGATGAAGGGAGTTGTAGTCCAACAACATCTGGGGACCCACAGGTTGAGAACCACTATAAGGTTCAGTAAGAACCCGGAGATGCAATTATTCCTGCAACATTCTGGTGCCTGTATTCCGTATTATTTCCAACCTCTTCCCCATGTAACTTTTCATTGGCACTCAATACAAACTGTGCAAATCTCTACTGTAAGCCACACACAAGGCTTCCTACAAAAAAACTGGGAAAGGATGCCAGCTGTTATAAAAGGGCATAGATCAAGAACCTCAGAAAAAGCAGACACACAAAAACCCTATGTTTTTTTTAAAACAGGGGATCACAGGAAGGAAAGTGCTCAATTTTTATGCTGGGGACATTTTGTTACATAATAATGCAATATCTTAGTGCAAAGGGGCATTTCAATGCTAATGGTGCCTCACCAGCTAGGAGGTTTTGAAGTGCATAACTTTAAGAACAGCTTTAAGACAATACACTTACAGCAGGCCTGAACCGGGGTGGAGGGGTACGGTCCTTCCGGGCCTCACGGGAACGGTTCCTCACCACCTTGCTGTGGATGGCACAGCTAACACAATAGTGAAGCTTCACATAGAGTTTGGGCAGCACATATGCTGGAGAGAAAGGAAGAAGCAACAGAGCTAAGTACACAGGCATGCAACGTTTGCATTACAGAAAGGCAAAACCCAGTTCTTATATAGCACCCATGAAAAGCTTCCGAAGTCTTCCAATGGATGGAGTACTGCCGGTTAAGCTCATTAATGGGCTCTGAATTTTCCAAAGGAAAACCAGCATATAAAATAGTATTTTAAAAGGAAAATATTCAGGAGCTTAAAACTTTAAAGAGAAGTATGTCTCATGTTTATTCTGACAGAACAAAGCAGACTAAGCATATAACACACTTCAATTAAGAGTCATAATGGGATTTGATTTCTGTTTTTACACAAAGAAATCCGTCTTCATTCCACCCTTCTCAAACTTTATGAATACTGGTAAATCAGAAGTAGTGCATGGAGACATAAGATACTTACAGTCAAACACACTTGCTTCCGAGATATCTCGGACTGCGGCTGCTTCTACTATGTTTCGGATGACAAACTTCTTAATGGCCTTGTCCTTTGGGACGCAGCGGGCACAATTGGTACAGCGAATAGGCTGGACATGACCCCGGCCCTTCTTGGCACGGCCGTTATTCCTTCTCTTCTTGGTCTGTTTAAAGGGACAGAAATTTATAAATATTAAGGTACTGGAGAACCAACATAGCACTACAGAACACAGGAAAAGCACTGCTCAATACCAAGCAGTATATTCGAAATACCTCTCACATGGGCATCTCTGCTAAGCATCAGCTCCAGAGATAGACAAAGAAACTTTGCAGCAAATAAAACAGGCATAGGCAAACTCGGCCCTCCAGATGTTTTGGGACTACAATTCCCATCATCCCTGACCATTGGTCCTGTCTCTCCCAGGCACCAGTGACATCTCCTGCCCCCTTTTACATTCTTTAAATCACGCCTTTTCAGTTCAGTATTAAATCTTTCAGTTTGCGAGCCCAAGTCTGAGAGATCTGAACAAGAGGCAGCCAGGGCAGAATGTGAATGTTTTCAAGCACCAATCCTGTCTCTTGCTCTTCATGGAAAGGAGGGGAATCCTCATGTTCCCGGGGGAACGTTCATCATCATCATCATCTATTATTTATACCCTGCCCATCTAGCTGGGTTTCCCCAGCCACTCTGGGTGGCTCCCAACAGAATATTAAAAACACGATAAACCCAGAAACTCCCTAGCGAGCACAGGAGCCAACTCCTGGGGGGCTTTTCGGCTCCCCCAATAAAATATTTGAGCGGTCCGAGCCCCCCCAAAGTTGATGGCCATTGCCATTCAAAAGGTGTGCATGCATTGCGTCAATGTGCTCGATTATTTGGGGCGGGGCTTACCTGCCCCCCACCCCACCCAATACAGTGGTACCTCGGGTTACATACGCTTCAGATTACATACACTTCAGGTTACAGACTCCGCTAACCCATAAATAGTGCTTCAGGTTAAGAACTTTGCTTCAAGATGAAAACAGAAATTGTGCTCCGGCGGCGCAGCAGCAGCAGCAAGAGGAGGCCCCATTAGCTAAAGTGGTGCTTCAGGTTAAGAGGTACCACTGTATTTTATTCAAGCTGCTCCCCTCCCTGCAAGCTAGAAGGAGGCGGGCTGCCCTGCAGTCAATCATGCGTACGGAGGACGGGCCCGTCACGAGGCCCAGAGGAGTCCCGAGAGGGAAGCCGGCGCCAAGGGAGCAGGAAAAAGAGGGGAGACGGGCTGTACCAACTGGAGCCCGAAAGGGGGGGGGGGATACTTGAGGAATGTTGAGGTGGGGGGTGTTTGAGGGCCGAGACGGTGACCCGGAGCCGTTAACTCCAAGCCGTTAAAGGGGAACAGGATGGCAGCTCCACCACCAAACCCATTCAAATTCCTAGCTATTTCGCTCTTCCCGCTCCCGCCCTCTCAAACTCAGGGCTTTGGCCTCCATTCCCCTTTCTCCGGCCCCGCGGAGCCACACGCGCAACTCTACCCACCATTTCGGCGCTCAAGAAGAGGCGAAAGAGGATCCGGCGGCCGCCCTGCGATCCTTATATAGCTATCCCTCCGCGAGGCGGAAACGCTTCACCTCATTTCCGCCCACGGTGAAAAAAGAGGTTGTCAAAGAACGGGTTAAGGAGGGCGGGGGAGGTAACCCGCCAGAGTGTGTTTCGTCCTAGGGACAGAGAAAGCAATGATGTTGGGCTTTCCCTCGCTCAGTCCCGACTCTGAGCCTTTTTAAAAATGGGATTATATTCCCTTTCCCTCGTCTGCGGAATGATTTTTCAAAAAAGGAAGAAGTGGTTTGTCAAAAGCCCGGATGTTTCCCAGGATGCATCGGAAGAGGTGTAAGGGCGAACGTTCTTGTTTCAGCTGCAAAGATGCATGCCGGGAGTTGTAGTTCTTTCCTCTTTCTCGTCTTGCAAGGTAGCGCGTGCAGGAAGACGCAACAGTCTTCTCTCTTCCGCGAAGCACATGGTCATGATGTCGTCATGCGAAAAACAGGGCCTAGCCAGTTTTTTTTGTTTTGTTTTCTGCTTACATTTCAACTATTTTAGTGACTTCATTATTGTGGCTTTATTGTGCTGAAGACTTGTAGCAACAATACTATTCTTTTTTTCTGAAACCATGGGCGTAGCCAGCTGCCTCCCCTAAATCAAGTAAATAAATAAAAATATGTTATAAGAATTGTAAGGTCTTATATGTAAAGGTAAAGGTACCCCTGCCCGTTGGGGCCAGTCTTGCCAGACTCTAGGGTTGTGCGCTCATCTCACTCTATAGGCCGGGAGCCAGCGCTGTCCGCAGACACTTCCGGGTCTCGTGGCCAGCGTGACAAGCTGCATCTGGAGAGCCAGCGCAGCACACGGAACGCCGTTTACCTTCCCGCCAGTAAGCGGTCCCTATTTATCTACTTGCACCCGGGGGTGCTTTCGAACTGCTAGGTTGGCAGGCGCTGGGACCAAACGACGGGAGCGCACCCCGCTGCAGGGATTCAAACCGCCGACCATGCGATCGGCAAGTCCTAGGCGCTGAGGTTTTACCCACAGCGCCACCCGCGTCCCTAAGGTCTTATATACATGTATATAAAAAGGTCTTATATACATGTATATAAAATAGATGTTCATAAATGTACCAAGTAAACACATACAAATATGTAAACCACATGTCTGAAACCCACAGAAAAGTCCTGAAACCATTTTCTCTCTCCCAAAATGACCTCAAATATTTCTCTGCAAGGTTGAAGGAAATGGGGAGCCTCCCCATTGTCTCTTTGCTCACAAAGCCTGTCTCAAGGGCACAGTTAAGATATGAATAGGGTGAACCTGTGACCTGTATTCAATAACTGAATAGTTATCATAACAAGAGAGTGGCCAGGATGCCCAGGTAATCCATTCAGGTAACCTGGCAGACAGGATAAAAACAACTCACTGATTTCTGTTGTGGTTTGCCCCTTCTCGGGTGTACGTATGACTGCTTCTGTGATGTATGTATGATGTATGGAGGGGTGGTCTTGAGCTACAGGGTGGGCAGTTCAAAAGTCTATATAAGGACTTGCACACCTTTGTACTGGGTCGTCGT
This sequence comes from Podarcis muralis, assembly GCF_964188315.1. Lineage (NCBI taxonomy): Eukaryota > Metazoa > Chordata > Lepidosauria > Squamata > Lacertidae > Podarcis > Podarcis muralis. The sequence goes on along the minus strand of NC_135656.1, from coordinate 22,140,783 downwards.
CCCCCCGTGTGTGGGGGAGCACCCTGTTGCAACATCTTTAATAAAGATCAGGCTTACTAGCTGCTTTGCTTCTCAATATTCTCTGGTTGGCCTCTGTTATTTTCTCCTACCGATGGAGTACCTAGAAATGACTCTATAAGGGCTCTTTCCATAAGGGAAAGGGAGCAGTTGTTGTTCACAACAAATACTTCACTGACCAATCACATCACAGATAACTCGGTTCTGCCCTCCCCCAACATAAATCCTGGCTACACCCATAACTGAGGCCACCTAATTTTGTGTAATCAAAGGTGCTACCTGTTAGCCAAGCACACTGGCTGTGCTTCCAGGCTGACTGCAGTCTTCTAGAATGATGCTGAGGAAAATGGTTTGCTCACAGTATGTTTTGGTGGAGACAGTTCTAAGGCGTGTGCCATGGCAGAGACAGATTTAGGGCAGCACAACGGTTTCCCCCCACACTGGGCACCGAGTCAAGAGGGGCACCGCAGGACACTGAAACTATGACGTGCACATGCAGAAAAGGCGAGAGGCAGGGGGTGCAGAATTTTGACCTCAGCACTGCTGAAATTTGAAAAACCAAAATCTGGCCATGGGCATAGATTGCTAGGCTAGACCTGTTGGGTGTATGTCTAAAACAAGGATAGCCAACGTGATGCCCTCCAGATGTTGCATTACAGCTTCCATCATCCTTGATCATTGCTGGGGGTGGGGGATTGCTGACTACTCCTATAGGCACTCCACTGTACAGTGGTACCTCTGGTTGTGAACGGGATCCATTCCGGAGCCCCGTTCGCAACCTGAGCAGAGCGCAACCCGCGTCTGTGCATGCGCGGGTCACGATTCGCCACTTCTGCACATGTGCGTGATGTCATGTTGCGTGTCTGCGTATGCACGAGCGGCAAAACCCAGAAGTAACTCGTTCCGTTACTTCCAGGTCGCCGCAGTACATATCCTGAAAGAACGTAACCTGAACCTAATGTAACAAGAGGTATGACTGTAGTGCCAAAAATATTTCTGTGCCTGCAAGACCCCCTGGAAATTTGTCCTTTAACAGCAACAACAAAACCTTTTCAAAATTTAAATGGAACAACTGACCAGAAAGTCCTCTAAAAGGCAGCCTTGAGAACTGCTGTTATTGCTGCACCCATTTTTACACTTTGGCCATGCCCACTTTGATATGCAGCCCCTGGAGGGTTGATCATGATTCATGTGTCAGTGCAACCCTTGCCCCCCCCCCCCCGATTTAACCACCCCAGGTTAATGGTTGGCAGTCCAGGGCTTGAACACAAGGCTCTTGCAGACAGGCTGTCTTTCAGAACAAGATGGGAAGCTGTCTTCCCATGCTCCTAGGAAAACTGTTCAAAAACTTACTAGACTTCAGGAAATCAGTGCATAGGATCTAGGTGTACAAACTGCAGTGGTGACATGAGTTTACAAGCATGCAGGATAGTCTTGTTGGCTACACCACATGTTGGCTACTGGTAACAACAGTATATGTAAATGGTATTGCAGTGGCAAAATCTTATCTCTGACAAATATAGTTCCAACATTATGTGGTTGCTGAGAGTGAATGCAGACATGACAACTCAGAGATTTAATGGCTGTGTGGTTCTTACACTAGAACCTATGTTGCTTTATATATGATTGTAAGTTACCACAATAAGATTTAACATAGACAACATCATGGGATGAGTCTTCCTGACTTTAGATGACACTGCAGATGTGTCAGACACACTTATAATCATTTAGCAGACGAGAATAGTTACACTGGCTCTGTGTCACATGCACAAGAAGATCATCAGAAGGGTTCGGAGTTATCGCAATAACTGAACCATTCCCTACAAATAGAATAAATAAAATAATTTTAAATAAAATTTATTTGTGGCTCAGTGGCATGTCTCAAATCATTTCTGAAATTAGCTTCAAAAATATTTCCTTTTGCCCCATAAAATATGCACACATATCACATACAATTTTTGTTTTGTTTTCACATGTAACTACCACATCTACTTGTTTTTATTTTGCAAAATATATTGACCCCAAAATGTCAGAAACAGAATATGCAAGGAAAGTCAGAATCAGGGGTGGCTAGTCCCAAAGATGACACGGTGTAAAACATGAACAACCAGTTCAGTATCAGGGACAAATTCCGTATACACCATCAATCTGTACCTATAGTAAAACAACAAGCATTTGAGAATATGGCCTATAAACTTGAGTTTTTAGGTGGTAGCTTTATGCATGAAAGGGTATGATTTTATATTTGTTTTATAGGGCAAGGATGCATTACTTAGAACATGGGCATACTTGGTGATGGCTAGTTATTTAGTTTCATGTGCAATGATTTATGTTTCTGACCTGTTCCATCTTGGTTTCAGGTGAGCAACTCAAGTAAGGGCTAGTTGACTAATGTATATTCATCGCTTGATAACCTGAATGAACGAAACCCTCACAGACCCAACACCATAAACAGAACCTTACATCACCTCTGATACAACACTTTCAATAGATTCATTTCATGTCTTTGTTTGGCTCCAAGGCATAAATTATCAATACGTTAACAACTCAGTCCTATATGTGTCCACTCATAAGCAAGCACCATTGAGTTCAATGGGACCAACTCCCAGGTACGTGTTTGTTGTGTATATGTAAAAATGCATCACTGGGAGTCAGTCTCACATATTTCTAAGCAGACATGTTTAAGATTACATTGTCACTGATGATAAACCAAACCATCTGCATGTGTTTGAGACCTAGTTCTAGAATATCAATAGAACAAGGCCAGGAAAAGTAAAATTAGGTACACATTTAATAAACTATATCTCTGGTTTTTAGTGCTCCATATTTAAGATAATCCAGTTAAGGTCTTACAATTCGTCTTCAAAATATACTGGTTCAAACTTTGGTGAATCTCTCAGGAAAGGAAATCCTACAGTTGTGGAGCAGCCAAACAGAGGAGGTGGGAACAGCTTCCTGTGCCTGTGATAAATTTTTTGCAAATCAACACAGAATCATTAAGATGGCATTTTCAGTTGATCCTAGCTTGAGGGGTAGCATTATAAGAAAAGAAGAGAGATTAGCTAAGGTATACAAGGGGGGGATTCCAAGCAGCTTTGAACGTTTTCAGGTCATTCAGACCCTGAATTCCCCTCTTAAAGTAACAGAAAGCCAATGCTGATGTTTCCCTAAAATGTGTGATTTCCATCCTCTACACACCATAGATTACTTTGCCATCCTTGTCATCTCTATAAAGTCTGATCACTCCCTAAAACATTATTTCCAGAGCAGCATCACAGCCTGTCGGTAAGCTAGATAGGACTTACAGTGTGATTAAAATTTATGGTTTTGAGTCAACAAACAAGTGACAGTACTGAAACCCCTTTTAAGATTGCAAGCCTCCCTTGGTGGCCACTTTCAGACCACTTACAGAATGTCCTGGGGAGGCTGAAAACACCCTCGATTCCAGCTACTGTATCCCCATTTCCACGTGGAGAAATTTAAAGCAGGTCTCGAGAGCAGCACGCTCAGCCACAGATGTCAGAAGATGCGACTGCGTTGAAAATCCGTTGCTCAACAACCTCGGAAGAGCAACTGGTAATCTCAACTGATTCTGTTACTTTTGGAATGGCTGTGGAAACAGGCACGGCACGGCGCGTGATTTATTGTTGTTGAAACGCTGTGCAGTGCAGGAAGGGAACACGGCGCCTCTTTCCGTTAAGGTAGCGCCAGAAAAGAGACCATTGGTGGGGTGGTGGTGTTTTTTGGGAGGGCGCAACTGGAACCAAACGACTTTAAACCTTGCAAGCCCCACGATCTCGCTTTCTGCAGTGCCAGGGAACTTCGCCTTTGCCAAGAGAGAAAAGTCAAAACTCAACTGCTCCAAACACCTCATAACGCAAACACCCCTCTAAGGCCGAGACGCGTCAAGAGTTAAATTGACTGGCAGCCCGATCCTCAAACCAGTTAAACAGGAGCCCTTGGATTTAAGCCGGCTTAGTCCTATTGAGTGAGAGCTAAGCCCTGGAGAGGCCCAGGAAGCCGAGAGGCGGCGGGAGGGGGGGGGGGAGAGATGCAATAGCCCAAGCGCCATCCTGCTCCGCCCTGGATTAAAAAACCTCGGGATTTGAATTTTATTAAGGGGTGTGCAAGGGGGGGTGGGATTGTGTCTGCAGGGCTCGAGATCCTCAGGGGTCCGCGCGGAGGAAAAGAGCTGTGGGGAGCGGTGAGTTTCAGGGGCATCTGGGCAGAGGGGGAAGAGCCGATGCGGCTGCAAGGGAGGGAGAAAATGGGGGGGGGGGTGAATCAGGCGGAGCCGAAGAGCAAAATCCGGGTTGGGGGGGGGAAGGGGAAGGCTGGCAAAGGAGGCAGCCGGAGGGGGGCTAAGTCCTTTCCACGGATCTCTGCAGATCTGCGTGGAAAGCTTTGCAGGAGCGGGGGGGACGGGACACGCACACACACACACTCGTCTCGCCTCTTCTTTGTGGAGTTGGGAAACGACGGCCGTGGTCTGTGCAAGCATTGGGGGGGGGGGGGGATGCGCTTCTGTGGGGCCTGCTCCATGGAGCTGCTTCTCTCTCTCTCCCTTTGTCCAGGGTCGAGGCGTCCGCCCCCAACCGGCTGCACCGAGTCCCAAGCAGCCAGGCTTCATGGATGCCATGCCTTAAATGCAATGCTGCTGTTGCTGCTACTACTAATAATAAAAAAGTGGGGAGGGGAGGCGGGGCGGGAGGGGTGGGGGGGGGGAGGGGAGCCATGGTGGGGTTAACTTAATTCCGTTAAAAAAAAAGAAAAAGAGAGAGAGACACAAAAGGAGACAATCCGGAGTTTTGTGTTTTCCTCGCTTGTTCGCCGAGTGGGAGGGAACGGAAGGAACCTTCTTTCTGCTGAATGGTTGCATTCAGGGGAAACTCCCTCCAACGGGAAAGGCAGGATTCCCCCAAAATGGGGTTTCTTACACCAGATCCGACCCCCCCCCCCGCGCGCGCTTTGCTTACGAAACACCCCTTTCTTTAGGACTCCCCATTTCCAGCCACTCACTGAAGGAAGAGAGTCCCAGCAGACTTTTGCTAGTTTAATTGAGGTGGACCAGGGAGGGGCAGTAGGATCCGTGCACACCCCATTCTCACGCACTTGTAGGGCAGGACTTGAGGTAGAGAGTGGGTTTTGTTTTTGAATTGGGGAGGGGGAGCCCCAGTGGACACCGCTGCCTGATGGTGGTGAGGAGGGCGAGCTCTGCAGAAACGTATTTAACTCCTGAGCCGATTAAGGAATCTGCATGCTGAGCCTGCTTTTGGTCCCTGAGACAATAACACCTCTGTTTTCCCCCCTTCTGCTCCATTCCTACTCTCTGGGCTACTCTGCGTCTCATAAGAACTAAAAACAGCCGCCCTGCGACAGAAATAATTCATTCAGCACCCCTTGATCCCTGGATGGGAGAGGGATAAACTGTGTCCCAGCACAACCATCCAGGGAATTGGGTCTATCTAATGTGACTCTCGGAGGCTGAGTGAAAACATTAAGAATGATTTCACCACATGTGTGTAGTTGTAATAAACTGGGTAGCAAAGATGTCCATCTGCGCATGAATTTGGCAGACACTTGATGCCATGTGTTGCTCCCAGAGAATAACATGTATTTTTTGTATATAAAAATAAATCCAACAGATTGCCTCATAACAATTAGTTAGCACAATCAAGCCTCTTAAGAATTGATTTCCCAACATCAATGAACCAAATTCTGAAAGAAATAAAAAAATGGGGGGGTTCAGGAGTTGGACTGTTCCTGCCCTCATAAGTCTTATCAAAGGATTTCTGCTACTACAGTGGTACCTTGGGTTACATACGCTTTAGGTTACAGACTCCGCTAACCCAGAAATAGTGCTTCAAGTTAAGAACTTTGCTTCAGGATGAGGACAGATATCATGTGCCGGCGACGCAGCGGCAGCGAGAGGCCCCATTAGCTAAAGTGGTGCTTCATGTTAAGAACAGTTTCAGGTTAAGAACGGACCTCCGGAACGAATTAAGTACAGTGGTACCTCGGGTTAAGTATTTAATTCGTTCCGGAGGTCCGTTCTTAACCTGAAACTCTTCTTAACCTGAAGCACCACTTTAGCTAATGGGGCCTGCTGCCGCGCCGCCAGAGCATGAGTTCTGTTCTCATCCTGAAGCAAAGTTCTTAACCTGAGGTAATATTTCTGGGTTAATGGAGTCTGTAACCTGAAGCGTATGTAACCCGAGGTACCACTGTACTTAACCCTGAGGTACCACTATATATAATTTTTTACCCAAGTTTCCCCTTCAAAGACTCAGACTGCAGACACACCATCCATTTAAAGCACATTAGCAACAACACCCCAAACCCTGGGTACTGTTGTTTGTTAAGGATGCTGGGAATTGTCGCTCTGTGAGGGGTAAAGCTCGTACCCCCCAACATTTCTCTGATGAAAATAAGGATGTCCTACCATACCTTCCAACATTTTTTACAATGAAAATAGGAACGTCCTAAGGAAAAGTGGGACATTCCAAGATCAAATCAGAAACTGGGACGGCTTCTGTAAATCCAGGACGGTCCCTGAAAAATGGGGACACTTGTGGAGGGTCTACAAGCTACAGTTCCCAGGGTCATTTTCTGAGGAGGGGGGATGCTTTAGACGTAGGTTGTGTATGAAGCATCACGCCCAAGCTAGGCTTCATACGAACCTGGAACACACCACAACTTCAGCTATGAAATGTGTTTTAAGTGCCAGAAATCTGCTTAACCTGTGAAAGAATTATTAAATAATACCTGTGGGAATGCAGGAAGCTGCCTATTTGTCCATCTAACCCAGTATTGCTTGCTCTGACTGGCAGCAGCTCTCCAGGGCCTCAGGCAGAAGGAAGTCGTTCTCATGGTCTTGCTCCATCATCCTTTTATCTGGCGACTGAATCTGGGGGTCTTCTGCAAGCAAAATGCTCTGTGTCACAGAGCTGCGACAGAGCAGGACTTTTAGGCATGGCGAGGGATGGTGGAAGTTGCAATCCAACAACACCTAGACGGCGCCTGATTTAGGCCCTTGATTGTGCTATGTTCAAAATATCTTCCCCTTCTGCCAGCCAGTCTGTCAAGAGAAACCACTGGTTGTTATTTCTCAGGCTAACTTCATATTGCAGGATTCTTTTAGGGCAGGGACAGAAACAAACAGCCCTAGGTACACTGTCCTAAGCAACCTGGAGGACATATGTGAGCCACAATTGTTAATAATAATAATAATAATAATAATAATAATAATAATAATAATAATAAGCCACCCGTTTACTGGGTTGCTCCAGCCACTCTGGGCGGCTCCCAACAAAAAAACAGTAAAAAACACAATACAACATCACACAAAAAACCCTTTCATGAATAGGGCTGCCTTCCGATGTCTTTTTTAAAAACCACATAGCTATTTAAGCGTTTGACATCTTCTGGGAGGGCATTCCACTATCTAAAAGGGCCCTCTACCCGGTTCTCTATAACCTCTCTTCTCGCAATGAAGGAACCCCCAGATTAATTTTAATATTTTTTTTCTCTCTTTCTCAGGAACAAGCTCCAAGTATCTGAACAAGAACTCGGGCCTTGTCTGCGACCCTGCAGTTCAAACTCACAAGCACTGTCAGGAGGGTATCATATACTTTCACAAGGGTATATGGTGCAGAAAACAGGAAAAAATAAATAAGAGTAGGAGAGGATTCCAAGTGTGAGAGTAGTTGAAGGGGTGGGCAGCTGAGTGGGTGGGGATAACTCCGTCTCCAAAAAGGTAAAATGGCTGAATAGTCGCAGGATGCGGCAGCTGTGGGTCTCCGGGTTCAGGAAAGGTTTGACAAGACGACGAGGCCAGTAGGGAAAATGGAGAAACAGGAGCCGGCAGGCCCAAGGCCAGCAGAGAGCTTGGACGGAGCAGGAAGAGAGAGCTTTGCCATCCGTCCGGGAGCCATCCGGGAGCTACCTTGCTGGGCAGTGCCACGCCAGGAGGGCAGCATACCTCAGCACTTGCATACCCAGTGGCAGGATTTCCTGAAGACCATGCAGTCGCCTCACGCAAGATGGGGGAACCCGCCGTTGCCAGAGCTGACCTCCTGGGACGACCTCGTTGCTTTCGAGAGGGTCTTTGGCACCTGCCAGTGGCCCAGGGGAGATGCTCTGACCCGGCTGGTGCCGGCCTTCAGCGCGGAAGCCCACCAGGCGCTGAGCAGCCTGGCCTCCAGAGACAAGATGGACTACGGGAAGGTGAAGGCCGCCTTCCTGCAAGGGAACTCCACCGGCACGGAGATCCATCGCCAGCTCTTCCGGCAGTTCTGCTACCAGGAGGCTGAGGGGCCTCGGGAGGTTTGCGGCCGGCTGAGGGAGCTCTGCCACTGCTGGCTGGAGCCGGAGAGCCGTACGAAGGAGCAGATTGTGGAGCTGCTGATCCTGGAGCAGTTCCTGACCATCCTGCCTCAGGAAATCCAAAGTCAGGTCCGGGATCGGAGCCCAGAGACCTGCGCCCAAGCAGTGGCCCTGGCGGAAGGCTTCATTCTGAGGCAGCAGGAAGAACAGGTGAGGGAAGCAGCAAAGCCAGAAACAGGGTAAAAAGTGCAGGCCAGTGGTTCTCAAACTTTTTTCTCTGGCCACACTTTTAGAATAAAAACTTGCTCGTGCCACCACCAGATTTTTTACAGATTGGAAAACAGGATCTCCTAGCAGCGCTCAATATATAACATAAAGGTGAAGGTAAAGGGACCCCTGACCATTAGGTCCAGTCGTGGCCGACTCTGGGGTTGCGGCGCTCATCTCGCTTTATTGGCCGAGGGAGCCGGCGTACAGCTTCCGGGTCATGTGGCCAGCATGACTAAGCCGCTTCTGGCGAACCAGAGCAGCGCACGGAAACGCTGTTTACCTTCCCGCTGGAGCGGTACCTATTTATCTACTTGCACTTTGATGTGCTTTCGAACTGTTAGGTTGGCAGGAGCAGGGACTGACCAATGGGAGCTCACCCCATTGCAGGGATTCGAACCGCTGACCTTCTGATTGGCAAGCCCTAGGCTCTGTGGTTTAACCCACAGTGCCACCCGCGTCCCAATATATAACATAGAACACAACTATTCAATAAATAATAATAGTTGTGTTCTATGTCAATATATAACATAGAACACAACTATTATTATTTATTGAATTTATATACCACCCTATACCTGGGGGTCTCGGGGCGGTTCACAGAATAAAATCGAGATATAAAATCACAGAATACATACAGTGGTACCTCGGGTTACAGACACTTCAGGTTACAGATGCTTCAGATTACAGATTCCGCTAACCCAGAAATATTACCTTGGGTTAAGAACTTTGCTTCAAGATGAGAACAGAAATTGTGCTCCGGCAGTGCAGTGGCAGCAGCAGCAGTAGCAGTGGGAGGCCCCATTAGCTAAAGTGGTGCTTCAGGTTAAGAACAGTTTCAGGTTAAGAACAGACCTCCAGAATGAATTAAGTTCTTAACCCGAGGTACCACTGTATATAAAAACAACAACTCAATAGCTCCCCCCCCCCAATAACATTTGAAAAGGGTATAGGATGTCAATCAGATCAACCAAAGGCCTGGTTAAAAAGGAATGTTTTTGCCTGGCGCCTAAAGGTGTACAGTGTTACCTCAGGTTACATATGCTTCAGGTTACATACGCTTCAGGTTACAGACTCCGCTAACCCAGAAATAGTGCTTCAGGTTAAGAACTTTGCTTCAGGATGAGAACAGAAATTGTGCAGCGGCGGCGCAACAGCAGCAGGAGGCCCCATTAGCTAAAGTGGTGCTTCAGGTTAAGAACAGTTTCAGGTTAAGAACAGACCTCTGGAATGAATTAAGTACCGTATTTTTCGCTCTATAACATGCACCCGACCATAACACGCATGTAGTTTTTAGAGGAGGAAAATCTGTAGGCATGCCACCCATAGGCATTCCCTCCATAACACGCACAGACATTTCCCCCTACTTTTTAGGAGGAAAAAAGTGAGTGTTATGGTGCAAAAAATACGGTACTTAACCTGAGGTAGCACTGTATAATGAAGGAGCCAGGCGAACTTCTCTGGGGAGAGCATTCCACAGGCGGGGAGCCACTGCAGAGAAGGCCTGTTCTCGTGTTGCCACCCTCTGGACCTCTTGAGGAGGAGGCACACGAAGATGATGATCTGTGTAAGATGACCATGGGACATCCAGGAAGTATAAAACAATGCAGCCATGTAAGAACGTGGATCATTCCCAAAATGTAATTATAAATGACTATGTTACATATGTACCTTAAGTAGGTAAACAAACTCAACGAGAGGTGTGAGCTTGCGGTATCGCTTGGTGCTTTTGAAAAGATATCTGTGCATATTCGGCAAAAAAAATATTTTGATACTATACTATTTACTACACTGAAATGTTTAAATGTTTCTTAGATTGTCCTTGAATCTTTCCACCACACTTGCCAGCCTCTCTTGCCGCACCCTTTGAGAACCACTGTTTCTTTCTCTGTCTCCCCCTCTCTCTTTTTCTCTTTCTGCATGAAACCAAATGCCACTGCTGGGGTGTCATATGTGGCTGGGGTTGTGGCTGCTGTCGTGATGAGTTCCTGCACTTCAAAATTCACCGCTGCCCTACTGCATTTAACCCAGTCCTGTCCATCTGGACTGGCAGGAAGTTTCCTACCCAGTTTTTCGTGATCTCACACACAGGTTGTTTTTAACTCTGCTGTCCCAGGTCCATTGACTGGGTATGCTAGGAATCGAGGTTTTCATATGTGCAAAGAACACCCTCTACTGCTGGGCTGCCAGCCTCTTTGTGAGCAGGACTTTCAATGCTGTTTCAGGGGCACGAGCCGTTCCGAGAGGTGGCTGTGGATTTTTCTGAAGCGCAGAGAGCTCCGCTGGATGCCAGGCAGAGGCAGCTTGGCAGGGAGGTCAGGAAGCAAGATAATGGCGGCACCTGCCTAGTGGGTAAGACTCCCTCTGGTACAATTGGTGTTGAGCCTTACATGCTCTTGGTGCCCACTGAAAATGTGCTTCTTTGCCTAGAGTGGAATTCCATTTTCCTCTCTTCCATTTGTTCTGTCTGCACAATCATTTCAGCTCTCCAGACGGAACGATACCCCCTTTCCTCCCTCCCTCAATATGCTGTTCTGCAGATTCTCTGGACCCTCCCTAAGCCAATTTGAAGAGGGGGTGCATGGGGGAAGGAGATTAGTTGACACCATGGCACAGGGGCAAGTGGGGCTGGTTAAATGTATCCCACTCCTAGGGTGGATCTTCACTCATGGTTTTTAATGTTAAGGAATAATAATAATAATAATAATAATAATAATAATAATAATAATAATAATTTATTATTTATACCCTACCCATCTGGATGGGTTTCCCCAGCCACTCTGGGTGGCTTCCAGCAAAATACAGTGGTGCCTCGGGTTACATACGCTTCAGGTTACATAATCTTCAGGTTACAGACTCCGCTAACCCAGAAATATTACCTCGGGTTAAGAACTTTGCTTCAGGATAAGAACAGAAACCGCACAGCGGCGCCGCAGCGGCAGCAGGAGGCCCCATTAGCTAAAGTGGTGCTTCAGGTTAAGAACAGTTTCAGGTTAAGAACGGACCTCCGGAACGAATTAAGTACGTAACCAGAGGTACCACTGTATTAAAATACAGTAATTCATCAAATATTAAAAACTTCCCTAAACAGGGCTGCCTTCAGATGTCTTCTAAAAGTCTGGTAGTTGTTTTTTCCTTTGACATCTGGTGGGAGGGCGTTCCACAGGGCAGGCGCCACTACCGAGAAGGCCCTCTGCCTTGTTCCCTATAACCTCACTTCTCGCAGGGAGGGAACTGCCAGAAGGCCCTCGGAGCTGGACCTCAGTGTCCGGGCAGAACGATGGTGGAGACACTCCTTCAGGTATACTGGGCCGAGGCCATTTAGGGCTTTAAAGGTCAGCACCAACACTTCAAATTGTGCTTGGAAATGTATTGGGATCCAATGTAGGTCTTACAGGACCGGTGTTATGTGGTCTCGGCGGAAGAGTTAAGGAATGGTTTTCATAACTTAGAAGGACACATTACATTCTACTTTTAACATTCATAATGTGCTATTAAAATGGGTGCTGAAGAGCAACCAGGAACCAGCAGTAGTGAAGCAGCATTTTACAGAGAAAACAAGGAAAGGAATGTTTTTAATTTACAAGTATGCCCTGTGACGTTTTAGAACGATATACAGTGGTACCTCAGGTTACAGATGCTTCAGGTTACAGATGCCTCAGAGGCTGCTACTTCTCCTTCCCTAATCATTGGGCTAGCCCTATACAGTGGTACCTCGGGTTACAGACGCTTCATGTTACAGACGCTTCAGGTTACAGACTCCGCTAACCCAGAAATAGTACCTCGGGTTAAGAACTTTGCTTCAGGATGAGAACTGAAATTGCATGGCAGCAGCGGGAGGCCCCATTAGCTAAAGTGGTACCTCAGGTTAAGAACAGTTTCAGGTTAAGAACAGACCTCCAGGACAAATTAAGTTCTTAACCCGAGGCACCACTGTATCTAATATCGTTCTAATAATGTTGAAAAGGTCGGTGTAGATCCAGCCCTAGTTTTTTTTTGGCCCCATCTTCCTCCCACCTTTGCAATGGCCCACAGCCCAACATTATCATTTGCCCCCTCACCCTCCAGGTACCACTAACACAGCCAGCAGAACCGAGGAGCAACTTGAACACCAGGGATCGAGGAGGGAAGACGTAGAGGAAGAGGCGGCAGCCCCCGCAGCCCCAGAGGGAGGCCAAAGGAAAGAGAAATCCCACCTCTGCATCGAATGTGGCAAGAGCTTCACCCGCCCCTCGGACCTGGCCAAGCACCTGAACGTCCACACAGGAGAAAAGCCCTACCTGTGCGTCGAGTGCGGGAAGAGCTTCAGCCAGCTCTCACACCTTACGAGACACCAGAAAATCCACTCGGGAGAGAAGCCCCACATCTGCTCCGAGTGCGGGGACACCTTCAGCCAGCGAGCGTACCTTGTCAGTCACCAGAGAAGCCACTCGGGAGAGCAGCCCTACCGCTGCTCCTACTGCCAGAAATGCTTCAGCCACCAGTCGGCCCTGAAGATCCATGAGCGGAACCACATGGGCCAGAAGCCCTACGCCTGCGCCGACTGCGGGAAGCGCTTCGTCTCCTCTTCCTCCCTCACCACCCACCGGAGGATCCACACGGGGGAGAAGCCCCACGCCTGCAGCGTGTGCGGGAAGAGGTTCATCCAGCACTCCAACCTCGTCTCCCACCAGCGGACGCACTCGGGGGAGAAGCCCTTCTCCTGCAAAGTGTGCGGCCGGAGGTTCGCCTACCCTTCCGACCTCACCAGGCACCAAAAGATCCACACGGGAGAGAAGCCCTACCCGTGCGACGAGTGCGAGAGGCGCTTCACCAGGCTCTCGGACCTGATCACGCACCAGAGGATCCACACGGGGGAGAAGCCCTACCGCTGCATGGAGTGTGGGCGGAGGTTCAGGCAGAGGGGGGTGCTGGTGAAACACCAGAAGTGCCATTCGAAAGAGAACCCGAGAGGAGGCGAGTCGGCGGAGTCTCAGCCCGGCGGCGAGTTCAAATTCTGCGAGATCAAGCAAGAGAAAGAAGAACTGGAGAGCCTGGCAGAATCCGGTTTGATTCCTTCTCCCAGCTCCTGATGCTCACCATCACTCTCTTACGCCGCTGCACCAGAGGGAGGAACGATCTCGTAGGCTACCCAGAAGGGTTTTCACTGTGCTTTTATTTCTTTTTTTTTAGTTAAATAGTTCCCCTTCTTTTGGTGCTGGCTAAAACCGGTTCCAAGCGCAGCTCTCCATTGCCATCTGCCGCTTGGCCTGTGAACAGATGTTGGGAAGCGGGGTGGAGTGTGTGCATTTTGTGGATGGGGAGAAAGGACGCAAGGAATCCGCCTCACCCTCTCCCGCTTCACACGGCTGAATGGCCTGCTGTCACGGCGACCTTTGGAAGAAGCGGAGGCGAGGTGGAACGCTCTGTGTACAGCAGTCAAATACACCTCTCTAAAGCAGCTGGCCTGTCTGTGTTTTAGCTAGATGCGAAAGGGACGGCAGGGAAATAGGATTTCCTCTCTGCTACCTTGAGGGAGAAGCTGGATGCAGTGGTCTACTTTGTACGTCTCCAAAGGGACAATGGCATCTTCAACGTCAGACATTGTGGCTGGGCTGGGCTGGAAGTGAATGCAGCTGCCAGGGGAAAAAATGAAGCCAGGGGCTGGGGAACTTTTCCCTTTTCTTGCAAGGAATCCTATTCGAAATAAAGGAATTTCCCTTAAAAAATGGGAAACGTTGACAGCTATGGTCAGGACACCACAAGACCAATGGTTGTGGGGGGTGGGAATTGTATGTGTGAGGTGCGCAGCAATAATAATGGCACGGGCAGGTAAGCTTCCTTGAATTGGAGCAATGGTGGCTCCATCTTCTCCACATCCCTAGGCATTAGTGCAAAACCCAGCGAGCTGTCAAACAAGACAGGACTGCCGACAGTAACCTGCTTTTCATTCCTGCTCTTGCCACACACTCCTCCCCCTGATCGCACCCAGACAATATGAGCTGGTCCTGCTCAGTTAATGATGTAAGAAGTGGCTTAAAAAACCCCAACTCTGGTCATTGGTAATGCCCAATCTGGCTGGCTGCAGCTCCTCAAGCTCTCAGACAGGAGTCGTTCTCAAGCTTGCTACCTGAAATCGCAGGTGGTAGGGATTGAACCCAGGACTTTATTCCACGCAAGTCATGGGCTCTGCCACCGATTTATGAGCTCTGAGCTCTGCTGGCTACAGATTAGACCTTATTTTTTTTTTTAATGCCCTGCGGCAAGCAGGCAGTCCCAGATCAATTGCCAAAATCTCTCGTTTTAATGTAAGTCACTTTGGGAGCCTCTGTGGCTGAAGAGCGGTGCACAATGCTCTAAATAAATACAAATAAAATATACGCATTGCCCTCTGCTACCCAGCTCATTAGCAGATCTGCAAATCTGAAGTAGACAACAGATTAATATATACCTCCCCATCTCAGTGTTATAGAAGGAGAAGGAATGCATGGGGCTGTACACTGGAGGAGAGGGGCAGGGCCTGCAGTAACTAAACTTGGCTTGCGAACACTGAGATCCTGGAGCAAACAGAGCAATAGGATTTGCTTGGCTTCTGTTCATTCATCCTGAGACTTTAAATAGGGAGATTCGGTGATGGGAAAAGTGTGTCCTGAGAAATTGCCTCTGTTGAAGGTCTCAGAGCCCTGCCAGGAGAAAAAGTTAGCAACCTGCTGTATTCAAGTGGTTGGCCTCTTAAAACTATTCTTGTTAGCATCACCATTTGAATGGAACTATTTGGGTTTCTCCTGACAGCAGGATAGAGATTAGGTTAGAGTAACTGTTTGTTGTTCCAAAGCTGCAAGGTATTTTTAGAATGAATTCACCCAAAACCTCGGAAAGGAACCGGCAAAAATACGTATGTTAAAAGAACTTTAGACAGGGACTGTGTGTACTTTATGATTCTGCAGAGGTTTGGGAATAAACATGTGGTGGACCTCACCTTTTAATCTGAAAGGTTTTTGACTTTCGTAGCTGAGAAAAGAAGCTTGAAAATTATGCAGATAGGAGGGAGAGCTCTGAGCCAAATGCGTAGTCACCAGGAGACAAATAACTGGTGCCTTAAGAGAACAATCCGAACCGTGTCTACTCAGGAATAAATCCTACTGAATTCAATTGGACTTACTCCTAGGTAAGTGGGTTTAGGATTGCAACCTACTCTCCCCATGGTTGAACAAGCAGAACGGTGAAAATGTATGCCGATTTATAGACACCACAGAGTTTATGTTTTCTTGGCATGGGACTTGGGTTTCCCCAGTACAGTTCCCACAGCCCTACTTTTCTGGAACTTCTGATATATAGAAATACTTTCAAATGCGGATAATTTTAATAAATAGAATGCTAAAAATTACTCTGACCCATTTTTTAAACATTTGAGTTTGTACTCACGCGTGGCAGTTGTAAACCGTGTGTCTCACCCATATTAGGCATCTTGGGAACCTCTGTTCCTTTTTCAGTGTCCTGAGGTAAAGAAACAGATTATCTTGCTGATGTGGTTTCAAGGCAGTGACATATAAATACGGTAGTTTGAAGTGTTTGGATTTTTTTAAAAAAACAAAAAACACCACTCCAGCCAAGTATGTTTTTACAGCTTCTTTCTTCGTTAATTAGGTAGTAGCACTCTTCATAGTCAGTGTTAGGGATGTAATTGATTACTTCCAGAGATTTTCTTCCTCAACACTAGTGCATCACATAGGGAACCTGTGGCCTTGACCTAATTGAACGTGAATGGGGAGAAGGAATAAAAGATAAAAGGTGGGAAGCAGAGAGAGAGAGATTCTTCCTTTGCTGCATCTATTAAAACGTAAGTTTGCTTAATTCTGAGAACTTGATTGTTTGCCTTGTCTTGGGCGTTCAAGAACAGGCTCACAAGAGGGTGGGCAGCCATGGAAGCGTCCCCCAACTATAGGATGGAGGATTCACAGAAGGGATAGCTTGAAAGGCTTTTTGCCCAGTTTTAACAGGATACTTAATTTAAAGAATTTGGTATATTAGGATAAGCTCCGAATTGCACATAACTTCTCCGTTGGAGGGTATTTGGATGTTTTGAGCATTAGTTCTTTTTCAGGTCTGTTTTCCCTTCCAGAAAAACAACAACACAGCTATTCTTTCTTCACTTAAGGAAAATGCCACCTAGGCTAGAAAGTCATTGGGAAGTCACAATATACAACTACCATAGGGAATTGGGAAGAAGGCGCACTCTGTCAAGACTCCTAAGTTGGGGGTAGAAATGGGACTTGCACCCTACTTCCTTTGAAGTGGTCGAAGATGTGTGAATTCTAAGATGGGCTCTATTTCAGTATCCCACACCCTGTGACCCTTAATGCCTCATGCATTTTTCTGACCACGGTTAGAGTAGTACCAGTTTGGCTGTCAGTCACACCCAGCACTTGGGTTTTCAGCCGCTGCCTGAACTGCTACGGTATCAGACACCTGAGTTGGAAACCCAGCCAGATGGGTGGGGTATAAATAAAATTAAATAATAATAATAATAATAATAATAATAATAATAATAATAATAATAATAATTCTGTACTCAATCCTGAGCAAATACAGGACTCAGCTACATTAGTAAAAACAAATTATAAATGCATTATAATACTAGTTGACGCTGTAGAGCTGAAATCGGAACTCTATGAAATTTACCATCGTGAGCTTTAAAACGTCCCGTCCCCCCGGAGAATTTGTATTTATAGTTGTGTAGATGCAGCCACAGTCATGTTTATGGAGAGCATGGCATTGCATCTCAAGGTCACTTTGAATTCACCTTTCTGAAATCAGGTGACAGATATAATAACAGCGACAGCATAAAAAAAGTTAACAAACATGAAGATAAGCAGCTCAGTTTTCAATGCTGGCTCTCGCTCTATTTAATGGGACAAGCAGAAGGATCCTATGGAAGAGCCTATAAATATAGGTATTTGCTTATACACTACCCTTGTTTCTGTGCAACCATAGACTGGCAACTTGGACTGGCATATATGCTTTAGGTCCTAAAACAGGGGTTGGCAACCTAAGGCCCATGGGCCACAAGCGGCCCACAGGGGTTGTTTAACCGGTCCACGAGCTGCCCCCGAACCGAGCCACTCGCTTCTGTGGTGCCGGAAATGGCATCTGCGCAGACACCAAAAGTCACGGGCGTGCGCGCGATTCAGCCCATGGAGGGATCTCCACTGAAGTGAACTGGCCCAGGTGAGGTAAACCTTGCCAACCCGTCCTAAAACTTATGAAAATGTCTCTCTTTGAAGCAGAGTTCCTCCATAAAGGAAACTGCAATGCCAATAATAATAATAATAATAATAATTAAAAAAAAAAAATTATTTATACCCTGCCCTCCCCAGCCAAGGCCAGGCTCAGGGCGGCTAACAACCAATAATAAAAACAAGTTGAATAAATACAACTTAAAAACAAAATTAAAACACAGCCTCATCACAGGAGGAGAAAGGAAAAAAGAAAGAGGGGATCAAATTGGCTCCAAGCCAAATGCCAGGTGGAACAACTCTGTCTTACGGGCCCTGCGGAAAGAAATCAGATCCCGCAGGGCCCTGGTCTCATGAGACAGAGCGTTCCACCAGGCCGGAGCCAGAGTTGAAAAGGCCCTGGCTCTGGTTGAGGCTAATCAAACTTCCTTAGGGCCCAGGACCTGTAGGGTGTTGCTATATATGGACCTTAAGGTCCTCCATGGGGCATACTAGGAGAGGCGGTCCCGTCAGTACGAGGGTCCTAGGCCGTCTTTGCAGGTAGCAGAAATGCATACATGTATCTTCATGAGCACATCTGCTCATTTCTGATGAAATGAAAGGGGAGGGGTTGTGCATGTGTGAATTAATCAATCAGCATGGCTTTGTAACGGGGTGCTGATCTAAGAATGGGGAACCAGCACAAAACTGGCAATAATCCAGTTAGGAAAACAAGAGACCAGGCTGTTAAATTACTCATGTTTATTTATAACAGACCTTCAGCCAGTACAGTACAAAACTTAACAGTAGTATAATCTCCATTACACAAATATGTACTTACAATATATTACAGATACAAAAAAGCTTTTGCAGTAAGAGGTTTTTCTTTTATTTAAAAGTGAGTTTAACCCCACCAAAAAAAAAGGGAAAAGAGTGCGACACCAGCAAATCCAATAACAATATACAAATGAAAGCTTGTTAGAAAGAAGAGAAGAATATTGTAGCGGGTTGGGGATATTGCACATCTTTTTGTTCTTCATACATCTGGTTAAAAAATATATAATATTTACACAAGTTAGAGACCTGGAGTTTTACAAAATTTCCAAGATTTGTTTTTTAGGCTCTTCATACAGGTGAAAGCAAAAATAAAACAGAACACTGGTTTTCTTAGAAATTTTAGAGCTTTGTTTCTCTAAAAACAAACCTGTTTCCATTTTCACAAAAGGGGAGAAGCAGGAGGTAAGTTGTGAAGTCTGAAACAGGATTCTTGCTCCCTGATTCATCACAGAAGCAGGATTAAGAGAGATTCGTACCATTCCACAGTGCAGTAAATATAGTTCAACAGTGATGAGCTGGAGGTCTTCATTTAGCTCAAGAACTACCCAATATTTCTGATTTTTTAAAAAAACAAACCAAAAGAAAACCAAAGAGTTCCTGCAGAGAGCGGTTCTATTCCCACTAAAAACAGGAAGAAAAAGTCTGAACGTGGGCTCTGTATGGAGGCACAAAGGGATTATCTTTACTTTTTACAAATAGAAATCAACAGTAACAAATGACCCTTTAGGTGCTTCAATTTACCAGTGTGGCATTAATTGATGCCAAGCACCCAAGGGCCATCTTTGGCTTTCAAGAAGTCGGTACCCAACTATGAAAGCCGATTTTCCTATTAATTTGTTGTTGTTGTTCTTGTCAAAGAATCACACTTGTATCTGGAAAAAACAACAAGCTGTAAAAATATCTAACAAGAAAGACTGCACTAACGTATTTCCTTCCCAATGTTATATGTCAAGAAGTCAATACATGCCCCCACTTCTTGACAAATGTATCAAGTTGACAAGCATAGCTAGTCGGATTATGTTTTACAGTTTTCACAGCAATATTAGTCTCTGCATTGGAAAAAAAAGAAAGATGCCTCTTCCCAGAATTTGGTCTAGGGGAGCTGAAAAGAACTCTAATCTCACATGGAAAAGATGAGAGCATTGAGGATCACTTCTAGAACTGGAAGAATAGATTATTTTAGGGAAACAAACTCCATATTCTTAGCAACTTTCCCTAAGGTGGTGTTTCAGATGCTTTGTACTGTGACTCGCCTTCAGCCAAAGATGGCTGTGGTTGATGGGGAGTTGTAGGCCCCAAAAACATGTGGAAAGGCCCCCGGTTGTGTAACAGCTGCTTTGGGGTGTGTCTCCCCCAAGCTCTATTTTACAGATTGAGATTTATTTAAGTGCTTAGCATGAACTATGCAGCTGATCTACTAAGTGGGGGGAAAGCAGACACAAATTTTGCTCTCTGCTTTATTTCCACTTCTGCTTAAAAGACTGGCCACATAATCAAACAAACAAACACCACGCATAAGATTTTGCCTATGTCTGGGGAATAAGTGATCTCTTTCAATGGTTCAAGGACTTCGTAAATACCAACTTTTGTTTCGCCTTGATCGATGGACCAAATAGTGCTTGCCAATTAAATATAGTGTTGCAAAACACACTGGGAGAAAAGCCTTCAACCCTGCATGTGTGCCCCAACCAGAGGTCCAGACAGCCTCATGTCCTAGAGGAAAGTGCTCTTTGTCAGATCCTACAAGAGAGAATCTTCCTATAAATGGAAATGATTCCTGCAAACACCATTCTAGGCCTAGATCCATACTGGGGTGGAGAGGGAGGAACAAAAACATGCACACATTGAGTTTAGGAGTTTGCTTCTCTCATTACTGCTATACACACAGGTCTGCCTGGATCAGAAGATGTGCAAACATCTCAACTCAGAGATTTAATTCTATAACATTTGTGGTTCACGCGACAAATGTTTTAGATCTTTCTCTGAATGCATTTATGTGAAAAGGCTACAATTAGCTTTCACAGGATGAATCCTATAAGCAAGATGCAAGAATCATCTAAAATACTGGCGTGTTAGGCGGTTCATGGGGGAAAATGTTGAAAACGCATTCTGGAAGAAGCTTTTTTTTTTACTTGCTCATATACACAAAATGGGCCAAAACAGTCACTCAATGACAGGTAAATGTCTTTAAAAGTTGGAAATCAGCTTTGAGGTTTTTTATTAAATGTAATAAATGTGCATTAGATTTCCAACATCCTGCTTTCACAAGTCTTTAGATAAGCCTTTCCTGAGAACCCAAATGTGTGTTTTAAAAAATAGCTAAGAAGCAGCTTTAAGATATGCTCTCACAGATTTCCAGGGGCACAAATGGAACACCTTGAGTTCATTCATTCAACACAATTATCTTATCAAACTGCTTGTGTTAATCTGACTCAAACCTTCATGTTTGCAAGATTTGTAGTGGACAAATCCTAACTTTTAAAGCAGTATGAAGTCAAAACATTCAAAAATACAATGTATAATGGCTGGATCATAAGATGTCTTCCAGTCACATGAGAAACCCCGTAACAATTCCCAGTACGGAAGTGTCATCCCCAGAATCACCACTGGGCAGTTTCATTCAAATAATATAATTTAATGAGCATCCAAGTCTTGGGAATTATTGAGGGGGGAACTATGCCTTCTGAACTGATTCTTCGGTTTAACAATCACAAAAAGTGCTGAATACTGTACACCAATAGGAGATATGAGTGCTTTAAAAAAAATCAAAATCCTTTATCCAAGGGCCTAAGGAATAGCAGGGAGGGAGGGGAAAGTACAATCCTCAATGAAAAGACAGGAAGTGGACTCTCAAGTCCCTTTAGCAATTTGGCAAAGTCTCCCAGCAGGTTCCATTCGTATTGCACAATAGTAATCTTAATGACAAGAATTTTAATATTCTATTCCCTCTGCTTGAAGCCACAAAATACACATCTGCCGGAACCAGCTCAAAATGCCTTCTGAACCTGTAAGATACAATTCGTATGCTGAACCCAAGTGACAAGGCAGAAGGGGAAAGTGACTTTGTACCAGAAAAGTTAAGAGCTTTAGAAAGTGTGGCAGAACAGTGGAGTGCAACTATTTGAAGGAAGGTTCTCACCTTCCCGTCTTCTAGAGGAATACCCCAGAATATCACATTTGTCAAGGCCTTTCCAGTTAAGCAAATCTGTCCGGCCTTGCAAGGGGTGGCGACAGCTCGGAAAATTTAGCATTTCACATCTCAAAAAAAGCAGTCTAATAACAAAAGGGCAAAACCGAACAAAACGTTGCAACTTGAGGTGTTTCTATAAGTAGAAAAAGAACAGCCTTTGGTTTATCCCACAAGGAAGCAGTTTGCTGAGCTGCTGTTGAGCAAGTTATTTTTTATGCATCATGGGCATTTATCTAAAACCACAAGCCTTCTCCCTTTGCTGTGTCCTAAGACTAGAGATACAATTTTACCCTTACCTCCCATCTCTTTCTCTCAGGCAAGGTGCTTCTAGCAGGTCAAGGTGCTGAGACGAAGGACAACACCCTGCAGAAAGGCAAACTTCCCCAGTTATGCTGCCTCAACGCCCAAGCCTTTACATTTGGCGATTACACTCTTAAAAGCAAGGATAAACAGAATTTCTGCTTGGGCTGGTAGGAATGACTGCATAAGCCTGACGTGGAGTAACAAATCCTGCCTACAGTCCACTAACAGAAACGCATCTTCAACCAAACTACAGAATTAGAGGTTTCAGCCCTTCATGGTGATCAAGGCTTTAAGACACTAAAGTACACAAAGCAAGGTTTTTTCGGCGGGATCTGCATTGCAGAACACCAATGGCCCTCTTTGGCACCACTGATCACGTACCTGTGAGAAAATGGGAGACTCTGGCTACTGTGTAGATATTGGGCAGACAGGTTACCGGAGGTTACTCGACACGATTTTGTCCATGCCACTGTATGCTTTTACGTAGCTGTACAAGACAAGGAACTTCCACCTTCACGGCTGCTGCTGTCAAGAGTTTGCTAATGGAGTCCAAAAAAACCCCCATATGCTTTCTGAACATGGTTTTTTACTGATCTGTGCAAAAACAAGGCAGCCCTTCCTGCTGGGAAAGGAGTCAAACCCCAAGCTACTTTGTGATAACCAATTCCTGAGCAACTGACTGGAGAGAGGCAGAAGTCAGGCACCAGAACAACAGCAAGAAGTGACAAGGCTTCAGCACCCGACTCTAGCAGTTGCAAGGGAGGTTACTAAAAGCCACAGGGGCTTTTCCTATCTTGTTTCCTGCCTTCCACTGAAAGTCCCTTGATTGTGTCTCCTAGGAATCACATCCAACAGGGTCATGTTTATTTATTCACCCTACGGAAGTTGCATGCTTTTGGAGAGAGAAGTCAGTGACATACACTCACCTAAGGGTTGAAGCTCACACCTTCTAAAACTTCCACTAAAAAAAAAAAAAAGACTCTTTAAGAGCCGGCAGAAGGAAGCTCAGAGGACGTTAGCTCAAGCAACCCTCCTGGAGAGAAGGTCACGCTGAACAACACGGACACCAAGCACATCCTTTTGAAGGAGGGCATCCCAGATTCCTAATGGCTGGGATGCAGAACATGCCCTTTAACCAGGCAACGCTAAGGTTCCTTCCTTGCATCCTGGGGGGGGGGGGAAAGCATTTGCTTTCCTAATGCTGATCTTCAACTGAGCTTGCAAAAGCAGCACCCTGGCAAACTTTGTACACAAACGCTAGCCACCTTCCTTCAGACTAGTTGGCGCTGCAGCTCCTTCATTTTCACCAGATGCAGAATTCGCCACCTTTTCTGTGCCCCGAAAGAAGAGACACAAAGCTGTCATAATGCAGAAGCATAGAGGTATAGAGTTCACGGGACCACAGAGTTCCTAGTAGGATACCTTCCTATGCTGTGTTTCACAGACACCCAAAAAAGAGGGAACATGCGGTTCTTCCTGACATCACCATCTAAGTGTAACTCAAATCGTGGCTTTCCTAGCCCCTTTGAAAGGGGAAAGTTCTACAAGAGTATATTAGCACCTGATCTGAGGTTCTTAATGTCTAACATGGTGGGCTTGACAAGAGATACCTGAACTGAAATTCACCAAAAGAAGCCCAAAGAAACTTTGAATGGAGGAGGAAGGAGAGAGACAGACATGAAAGACACTAATATCTTGCTGATGTGTACCAGAGGTGTGTGTCGTATCCCTCAAAATGGAGGAAGCCCCTGGCAAAATGACGTAAAGAAAAGGCTTACATGACAACAAAACAGAGAAATGAAATTAATAAATAACAACTATGCGTGGAAGAGAATCAAAAGCACAAGAGAACTTTAAAATCAATAAACAGTATTTAAATAACACAGCGTAGAAAAGGCAAATGTTATGAGCTCCTCCCCATCTCAAGTTTGTTGGATTTTTTTTTTTTAAGTTAGGGTTTTTATTTTATTTTTTTAGAACATTTCTCTTTTTTAGCCAAAGTCAGTGCAACGGAGTACAAAAGAAATGAACGGCTCCATACCCGGCGAGGATAGGGCACGAGAGATGGGGAGGGAGATTTGGGAAGGTGGGGAGAGAGGGGAGAGAGTTTAGGACTAGCCAACTTTATGCTCCCCTCTCACTATGTGGGAGGAGAACTCGTACCGGTCTTGGCTGTGATAGCCGCAGATGTTGCATTCGAAAGGGTCTCTGAAGCCGTGGCAGCCCATGTGGATGGTGAACATGACGTGGTCCAGGAACAAGATTCGGCAGTGCTCGCATTTGAAGGCTTTTATCTGTTCCCCTTCATCATTCACCACACGCAGGGCTTCTTTGGCTGAGCTGGGAGTTGACCGAGTGGTGGTGGGAATGATGCCCTCTTGTACTTTGGGGTCCTCTTTGGCGTAGGCCGGACTCTGCCGGCTGCTGGTGCAGTTCCCAATGACGGACAGCAGCGGCTGCTGTGAGCCCCTCTCCTCGTGGATGCTCTCAGTGTCTGTGGAATCCTGGCAGCCGTTGCTAGGTGACACCATGCTGGGCTCCCGAGATGCCCGGTACACAATCTGCGTCCCGTCGGGAAGGTCCTCGTGGCCTTCCGCAGCTTCCCGGCTTCCTGCTATTTCCAGCCTGCCCGGGAGGGGCTGAATCTGCGTGTAGACGGAACTGATGACGGGGGTGATCTCGGAGATGCAGTTGGTCGGCGGGATTCTGAGAGGGCGCAAGTGTTCTGCTCCCATGAAGGACAGGGATCCGCCAAAGCTCGTGTCCATGGGATGGTGGGCCGCCACCATCTCCACGTCCTTCTCGAAGCCGGAGCTGACGTCAAATGCCATGTCGGAGAGGCCAAACCGCATCTGCTTCTCTCCTAAGGCAAAGGACGAGAGGTATCAAAAGACAAGTTCCCTCTACAGTCAATATGATGAGCCTGTTAGGGATGGAAGTCAATTAAGAGCACAGCACATGGACAAAAAACCTTGCAAAGAAATCTCTGGATGCAGCTATTGCCACACATGCAGGGTGTTAATCTCTTGCCCCTGCCAATTCTTGTACGTAGCCCCCTCTTGTCCATTTCAAATGCAAAAAGAGAACCTAAGAGACATGACCAACCTGAGCAACTGGCTCTCATTGGTCAGAAAGAGCCAGAGATCCTTCCTTCAAAAGAACCAGAGGGGAGAGAACCTTTAAAAAGCTGAGCAGCTCCTGTAGTTGGGGGAGGGGTCCCTCTACCATCGGGGTCCAGATTGGGTCTTCTATACCACCAGGAAGCTAACCATCCTTGCTGTCTACTCATAAACAGACTAGAAATATTATATCGTAAGGGCTGGGGCTGGGATTAGTCCAGTTTCAGGCCCACAGTGCTCTCTGGCTTATTTTGGATTCTGATCTTACCGTCTGCCAATTTTCCTCCACCTTTTATTTCTAATAAGGTTTCACAATTTAACCGTGTGTGCAATTGCCAACCACAGGATTCTAGAACTCCCACGTGTCTAGACAACTGGAATTTACATTGCCAGAAGTTTAGGATCAGAGTTGTAAGAGACTAGAGCTCTGGGAAAGACTCAGGCAACGTGGGCTGCCTTTACTTTCTACGTAAGTTACAAGGGAGTGGTCTGGAAAATACAAGGTGTGTTGGTCTCAGGGTTCCCGGTCATAAGGAAGTTGAGGGGGGTCTGCCAGGGAAATGAACAACCTTTCTTTGATCTCCAAGGTTGGATAAAGCAGCTGAAAGCAAGACTTGCTTTCCTCAGCAAGTTGTGTGCTGGCTGAATGGAAGAGTGTAGGATGCGCTGGCTCAGAGCCTGTTTAAAAAGGAATGGGCTTTGGTGCTTTCCCTGTTTCCCTCCCATCTGGTCTGCAAGAGGGTCCTGGAAGCAACTACCAGATTAAAAGACTCAGCT
Organism: Podarcis muralis; assembly: GCF_964188315.1. Taxonomy (NCBI): domain Eukaryota; kingdom Metazoa; phylum Chordata; class Lepidosauria; order Squamata; family Lacertidae; genus Podarcis; species Podarcis muralis. The sequence continues at coordinate 22,114,753 of NC_135656.1, read as the reverse complement.
GGCAGCACTGCAGGGCTGTTGTGCAACAGCTGGGCAAGGAAGCGGGTGCATGAGGCTTTCCTCTTCTCCGCAGCACATAGCTCTGAGTCTGCACTTGACTGGAGGCAAGAAATACTTTATGTAAGAAGCAGGGGGAAGGCTCAATTTGAACTTCCTTCTTGAATTTGTGACTCCATTTTGCACCTATTAGTTGTTTATTACTACTACTACTACAACAACTATTAGACTTGTCAGTCACGTGTTACCTGAAGGTCTCTAACTTACAACACATTCAATAACATGAATACAATTAAATTATACCATGAAAACAGAAGAAAACAACTCCCACAACAGCCAAATTAATCTAGTGTGTCTACCACCTTGTAGTTTGGTTCAGACTTGAAGCCACACTTTAGACCACACTTGAAGCCAAATCCCACTAACGGCAGCTATTCCAGAGAGCATAAATGGCTGTCAAGTCCCAGTCTAGTGGTAGCTGCCATCTTGCTGCTTGCTGAGAGATGCCCTGCCTAACCACTTTTTTGTTTTTGCAATGCAGCATGGAGAGGGATGATAAAAGCTGGCGGGGCTGTGAATGCAAGATCTGATGGCCCACAGGGAAACACCCAAGACAATAAATAACACAACTGTCGGTGGTCAACAGCTCCGTTGTCCTGCCGCTACCTTTAGTCCACTTCCAGGAATCCAGGGGAAGCTCCTTACCCACAAATTTCTGAGGTGTGGAGCGTTTTCGTTTGGTGATGCTGTTTGCCAGTCGGTCAATGAAGGTTGGCCGGTCGGCTGAGGAGTGAAGCATGGAGTCCGGCACCATCTCCAAGTCTCGCATCTCGTCACCTGGCAAGGAAACAAAAGCAGGTGTGACGTTTGGCTCCCTAGAGCGTTTCTGCCTCAACCTTTGGAAGGCCTATATTGTGAAAACAGTAGATGCTGATGGTTCAGTGATTTGCCGAGGGAGGAAAAGTCACACAGCAAAATCGGCAAGGATGGAACAGACTCCCAATGCTAAATTTAGTCCGTCCAATTTAGATCCTGTTCCCCAGATCCATGATAACAACAACTTTATTATTTGTACCCCACCTGCCAGCAAATTTGGAAAACTCAGCAGTGGCCAGAGGATTGGAGAAGATCAGTCTACATCCCAATCCCAAAGAAGGGAAGTGCCATAGAATGCTCCAACTACCGCACAATTGCACTCATTTCACACGCTAGCAAGGTTATGCTTAAAATTCTACAAGGCAGGCTCAAGCAGTATGTGGACCGAGAACTCCCAGAAGTGCAAGCTGGATTTAGAAGAGGCAGAGGAACCAGAGACCAAATTGCAAACATGCGCTGGATTATGGAGAAAGCTAGAGAGTTCCAGAAAGACATCTACTTCTGCTTCATTGACTATGCAAAAGCCTTTGACTGTGTCGACCACAGCAAACTATGGCAAGTTCTTAAAGAAATGGGAGTGCCTGATCACCTCATCTGTCTCCTGAGAAATCTCTATGTGGGACAAGAAGCTACAGTTAGAACTGGATATGGAACAACTGATTGGTTCAAAATTGGGAAAGGAGTACGACAAGGCTGTATATTGTCCCCCTGCTTATTTAACTTATATGCAGAATTCATCATGCGAAAGGCTGGGCTGGATGAATCCCAAGCCGGAATTAAGATCGCCGGAAGAAATATCAACAACCTCAGATATGCAGATGACACAACCTTGATGGCAGAAAGTGAGGAGGAATTAAAGAACCTTTTAATGAGGGTGAAAGAGGAGAGCGCAAAATATGGTCTGAAGCTCAACATCAAAAAAACGAAGATCATGGCCACTGGTCCCATCACCTCCTGGCAAATAGAAGGGGAAGAAATGGAGGCAGTGAGAGATTTTATTTTCTTGGGCTCCATGATCACTGCAGATGGTGACAGCAGTCACAAAATTAAAAGACGCCTGCTCCTTGGGAGAAAGGCGATGGCAAATCTAGACAACATCTTAAAAAGTAGAGACATCACCTTACCAACAAAGGTCCGTATAGTTAAAGCCATGGTTTTCCCAGTAGTGATGTATGGAAGTGAGAGCTGGACCATAAAGAAGGCTGATCGCCGAAGAATTGATGCTTTTGAATTATGGTGCTGGAGGAGACTCTTGAGAGTCCCATGGAATGCAAGAAGATCAAACACATCCATTCTTAAGGAAATCAGACCTGAGTGCTCACTGGAAGGACAGATCGTGAAGTTGAGGCTCCAATACTTTGGCCACCTCATGAGAAGAGAAGACTCCCTGGAAAAGACCCTGATGTTGGGAAAGATGGAGGGCACTAGGAGAAGGGGACGACAGAGGATGAGATGGTTGGATAGTGTTCTCGAAGCTACAAACATGAGCTTGACCAAACTGCGGGAGGCAGTGGAAGACAGGAGTGCCTGGCGTGCTCTGGTCCATGGGGTCACGAAGAGTCGGACACGACTAAACGACTAAACAACAACAACAATCTGACTAGGCTGCCCCAGCCACTCTGGGCGGCTTCCAACAAAGATGAAAGATACACTAAAATGTCACGTATTAAAAACTTCCCTGAACAGGGCTGCCTTCAGATGTCTTCTGAATGTCAGGTAGATGTTTATCGCTTTGACATCTGATGGGAGGGCGTTCCACAGGGCGGGCGCCACTACCGAGAAGGCCCTCGGTGCTGGACCTCAGTGTCCGGGCAAAACGATGGGGGAGGAGACGCTCCTTCAGATATACTGGACCGAGGCCGTTTAGGGCTTTAAAGGTCAGCACCAACACTTTCTCATCTCCTTGACATCTGATGGGAGAGCGTTCCACAGAGGGTGCTACTACCGAAAAGTCCCCCTGCCTAATTCCCTGTACCTTCACTTCTCGCAATGAGGGAACTGCCAGAAGGTCCTCGGAGCTGGATCTCAGTGACCAGACTGATCACTGAACCCATTTAGACTCCTTCAAGGCCATGGTTTCTCTGACTACCAGGCCCTACATGTTCTAGACACTAAACCCAAATTTTCACCCAGACTAGATATGGGATTCTAGTCCTCATTATCTAACTAGTGCCTGCTACTGAAACAGATGGCAGGATGCCTTGTGCTAAGTGATCCATAAATGAAGCAAATAATAATGATGACGGCAACAGTAACTAAATCTGCATTTAGATGGAAATTCCATGCAGTGGAGGGGAACCACCTCAAAGAGGAAGTACCAGCTAGGGAAGGCATTTTGCATTGAAGACGATTTGGACTGTTCCACCCACACAGACCCTGCTAGCCGGTTTGGATACTTGCAAAAATTGCTGTGCGTAAAGCCATCCTAAGTGACCGACAACACTGCCCCTCAAGCTCGCCTGTCCCAGCCTGGCAGGTCCAGACTTACCTTGCTGGCCAGCCAGCGACTGTGGTTCAGTGTTAAGACTCTGCAGGTAGTTGTGGCAGCGTTCCTTGTGCTCTTCCAACGTGCTTTGCTGCTTGTAGCTGCGGCCGCAATAATTACATTTGTAGGGCTTTCCAACGGTGGGGGAGGAGACTGGAATGGAAAGGGAAACATAAAAGGGTCCAGTAATAAAACTCACATCTTTCTCGAACCACCACAGCAACCTTTGGGTCAGCAAGAACCAGCAAGCGCTGACAGCCTGCCTGCAGCTGTAGGAATGAAAGGAGACAGGCACAAACAAAAAAAACCAACCACCAACTTTGCAAACGGTTCAGTTGTCTGTCTCTGCAACTGTGCCTGCCTTGAGACGCTAAAGGAAAAGCGGCATCTTTCAAATGATTTCCTGCTGAAAGAAGTCCTCCTCTCGCCAATCGCCATTTCTATGATCATCGCTGCCAAGATCAAATATATGTGGGGGTTTTTTCCAGCTTTCTGGTAAGGGACTCGGATCAGATCTGAACATCCTCATTAGGCCCTAGTCACTGAAGGCACTCCAAAATGGGAGCTTTACGACAGTAATTCAAGGGCGACTGATATAACTGCCCTCATTCTGTTCTTCCCCCTTTACATATTTGAATGTTACTATTTAGGGAGTAAAGGGGCTTTAGCAGAACATCAGGAGTCCTCACTGATGGATCAATTGGAAATCATTGCTAAAAGAAGTGTTACCCCCCCCACACCAGAAAAAAAAAGCAAAGAGGAAGTGATTGTCAGAGTCTGAATTAGAAGCCAGACCAGTGCCTGATTTCTATAATGAAATAAGCTAATGGCGAGATTGTTATATGCACAGAGATGCAAAGATACAACCTGACCCACTACAGAGGAATGGCTGATAAAACTATTGGACTTGGCTAAGATGGCAAAGTTAATGCGTTTAATTAGAGAAAAATCATTACTGAAATTTATTAAGGATTGGAAACTTCCTATGGGCTTTTTGCATGAAAGAGAAAGTGAACATGTAATATTTGGATTTGAAGATTGAAAAAAATATTCATCAGTAGAATGGCTGGATGTTAATGAGTGAATACTATATTTAGCTGCAGGACAGAGAATTGGAAGTCTTTTTATCTTTCCTTATCCTTTTCTCTTTTGCTTTCTCTTCATTTTTCTTTTCTTTTTTTCTGCCTCTGTTGTTTTTTAGATTAAGTATCTGTTTGATTTCAATGTATTATAAAAACATATGAACTATTATATATCTTTTATATATGTTTATATCTATTTTATAACAGGTATGAATTTTTGTATATTTTTGAGTAAGTATCAATAAATATATTAACAAGAAAACACCTGGAAACCACCTCTAATATTGGTGATTGTAGTACTCAATGGTAAAGGGAAAATAAAGACATTTATAATAATAGAAATAGAAATTAAATATTTATTTATTTATTTTTAATGTCCAGTAGCACCTTAGAGACCAAGTTTGTTCTTGGTATGAGCTTTGCATGCACATGAAAGCTCATACCAAGAACAAACTTAGTTGATCTCTAAGGTGCTACTGGACAATTTTTTAATTTTTTAAAATATATTTCTACTGCGTCAGACTAACACGGCTATCTACCTGAATTTATAACAATGTATCACTGAATATACTCAAGCTAGCTACTTTTCTTCTTCACATGGTGTACTCTGAAAACCATGTTCCAGAGCTAAATCTTCATGAATGCTGTAACAAGACAGACTTGCATGTTTATTTTAGGCTTGGAGCAAGCTAGCAAATTTAATTAATTTATACGCTGCCTTTCTATAAGACATTGCCAAAGCAGTTATTTTGCTTCACATTCTCCTGGTGCGTGAGCCTTCTTTGCCAATTGACAGACACACATTTGCAATAATGTCAAAATCTATACTAGCTACAATACCTTTATTAGGCTAATCAAAATGCCACAAAACAGCGTGCAAGTTTTTGATTCTATTGCTCTTGTTGGTTTAATAAAGGTTTTGCCCTGATATGAATTTTGGATTTTCTTCCTATGGGCCATGCTTTTAGTTTTCTCTTTGCAATGCTGTTTATCTTTTCATGGACTCCCCACTCCAGCCAAACGACAATTTGTGCAATTGTAGCAGCCACCAGATACCATTCACAGCGCCCATGCAACACAGGCGCAACAGCTCTGGCACATGAAGCCACTAGCGGGCAACATTTTGTGCAATTGAAAAAAAAACCTGATTTGGTGAAATGGAGCAATGTTTCAGCCTTTGGCAAGTTTCCCCAATAAGAAAAGTCTGGGCAACAGGCAGTTCCTACTTGCTGGAAATTCTTCACATTGAACCCCTGCACATAAGCGATAAAACTTTTTGGAAGGCTGGCATGTTATACAGTAATAATAATAAATAACAACAACAACAACAACAACAACAACAACAACAACAATTTATCATGTATACCCCACCCATCTGGGAGGGTTTCCCCAGCCACTCTGGTGGCTCCCAACAGAATATTAAAAACACGATAAGACATCAAACGTTAAAAACTTCCCTAAACAGGGCTGCCTTCATATATCTTCTAAAAGTCAGATAGTTGTTTATTTCCTGATGGGAGGGTGTTCCACAGGGCGGGTGCCACTACAGAGAAGGCCCTATGCCTGGTTCCCTGTAACCTCACTTCTTGCAGCAAGGGAACTGCCAGAAGACCCTCGGAGCTGGACCTCAGTGTCCGGGCTGAACAATGGGGGTGGAGACACTCTTTCAGGTATACTGGGCCGCAGCCATTTAGGTCTTTAAAGGTCAGCACCAACACTTTGTGAGAGACCAGCATGGACCAGGATTTACACACTTAGAAACAGAATCATCAAGGTGAAGAAATGGCACGAAAGAGGCAAAATTCAGAACTCTTTAAAGTTCCTTGTCCACGCAACATATTTGGGAAAGGCTGAAGCGCAATGGTAGGGCATCTGTTTTAAATGCAGAAGTTTCCAGCTTCTCCAGGTAAGGACTGGGAATGTCCCCGCTCCCTGAAGTCCTGGAGAGCCACTACTAGCAAGTGGAGACAGTGGAGTCTCAGCTGATGAGTTTGACTTCTGGCCTAGCTGTGGGTTAAACCACAGAGCCTAGGACTTGCCAATCAGAAGGTTGGCGGTTCAAATCCCCGCGACGGGGTGAGCTCCCGTTGCTCGGTCCCTGCTCCTGCCAACCTAGCAGTTCGAAAGCACATCAAAGTGCAAGTAGATAAATAGGTACCACTCCGGCAGGAAGGTAAATGGCGTTTCTGTGTGCTGCTCTGGTTCGCCAGAAGCGGCTTAGTCATGCTGGCCACATAACCCGGAAGCTGTACGCCTGTTCCCTCGGCCAATAAAGCGAGATGAGCGCCGCAACCCCAGAGTCGGTCACGACTGGACCTAATGATCAGGGGTCCCTTTACCTTTACCTAGTTCCCAATTATCTATGAAGTGACAGATCTCAAAACTAATACAGTGGTACCTCAGGTTAAGTACTTAATTCGTTCCGGAGGTCTGTTCTTAACCTGAAACTGTTCTTAACCTGAAGAACCACTTTAGCTAATGGGGCCTCCTGCTGCTGCCGCACTGCCAGAGCACGATTTCTGTTCTCATCCTGAAGCAAAGTTCTTAATCTGAGGTACTATTTCTGGGTTAGCGGAGTCTGTAACCTGAAGCGTATGTAACCCAAGGTACCACTGTACAGCACATCCCTAGGCTCTTCATAGTAAATGGTGGTGGTGATGAAATAAAGCAGCTCAAAGTTTTTACAACATACTGGCTGATATCGCAGTCCTCCAGCCCAGCCCCGGGGGCAAGAAGATCATGGATCAGGAGGGGGGAAGGGAGGGAGGGGCGAAGGAAAGAGAAAGAGACCAGGACCATGAAAATTAGCAGCCTGATTTTAAAAAACCCAACAAAAACAAAAAAACACTTCTGGGAAGTGGCTAGAAAAGCAAAAGGTTCACCAAAAAAGGAAAAAAAGAGGCTGGTGGGAGGAGGGTGGAAGACGTCTCACAGGGCCTGTGCAATGTCAAATACAATTGTGAAGATCAATAGCCCTACACAATGCACTGAGAATGAAAGGGGGGGTTTAACTTTCTGCCTCTTGACTCAACTGAGACACACAGAGAAACTGAACTAGGAATGTTTTTAGGAATGGAGATGGCCTTTTGGAACTCCCTGCCATTTTATATAACGCAAGGGACCTTCTCTATTGCCCTTTTGACATTCCTCTTTCAACAAGCCTTCTAAGTGAAATTCTTAAGCCAGCTGGTGTCTGTCAGAAACTGAACTGAATTGTGTGCTACTGAAAAAGTAATTTCTGGAATGGCTTAGTGCCTTTCTAATTCCAAACTGAGGAGTCATGATCAGGGGTCTTCAATCCAATTTGCCATACTCACAATGGCAAGTGTTCCGCTGCCTTCTCTTAAGCAGAACGAGAAGCAGCCTTCCTGGATATATAACCTTATTCTCATTCTGTGCTTCTGAGACACACAGAGCACACGGGAAGCACAGTACAATTCCAGGAATAATCCCACTTAGAGAAGGAGTGTGTGTGTGTGTGTGTGTGTGTGTGTGTGTAAGAAAATTAATGGATGCAGTGGTGCAATTAGGTAATTCTTGTATCTGGACTTAACATGGTCCAAGTGCGATAAGCCAGCTCTGTAGAGTTTGGGAGCCCTCCTGTTCATTCTGCAGAGTGAGGTCCTGGGCTTCTGCCACAAGTCAATTCTACAATGGTAATACCACTGAGTGTTCAGGCATGTGGAGGAATGGGGCAGGTGGCCCTGCAAAATTTTAGTTCCAACCCCAACTACCCATAACATTCAGCACCCAACAAATTACTTCATAGGGAAAGTGGCCTTCAGGGGAGAAACTGGCACTCCCCACACCTGACATACAGCATATGAGTTACCCCACAACTAGGACTCTGTTCCCTACTGACAGGGAGTTTTTAAAAGCCCAGCAAAGAAGGTCTAGGTGGGTTCCTATTTGCAAGAGCCACTGACACTGTAACAAAATCCTGGCCAGCCGTGCATCTATTTCTGAGCTACACACACAACCCCCCGGTACTGTTTGTTTTAAAGGAAGCCCGTTGTCATACCTAATCAAAAGAGTACTTTCTCATTTAAGTTGTGCTGTTAAGTTGTGCTTCGCTTAAAACCGCATTTCCTCTATGGGCAAGAAGACCCTTTCAATCTTTAAATTGCATATATAAAAACAGGGAACATAATTCTGACAGTCTGCTCTCCAAATATCCTGGGGAGGAGGGGAGGTGAGAGAAGAGAAAATTCTATAGAATTGGGTCTGCTGAATGCAAATTCCAAATGCATTTGTTTACTGGGTTGGAGAGAGAGAGAGAGAGAGAGAGAGAGAGAGAGAGAGAGAAAGGAGAGTTGTGTACCGAAGAGAGGTAGCCCCATGGGAGAAGAGTCATCCTAGTGATCCCACGTGTAGATGCAGCTTCTGATCTATTTCTAACTGATGTGATGCGTTTGATCTGGTTTATAAATCCTCACTTTTTTGGAGGCAGATCTTCAAAGATGAAAGCAACTGCCTCACCCAGGGGAACAGCATGAAACACACATGTCAGGTTAAGGGGTGGGGTGGGGAGAAGAAAGATATTCCTTGCTCCCCTTCCCCAGGTGGGACAGGCTATTTTTACAGCCGTAAAATCCAAACGCTGATGAGGACACTGTCATTTCACTCATATACCCTCTCTGCCTCGTATTAACAATCTGCCCTTCTGCACAGCCTTAATTTTCTTTGATATTACAAACAAATATTAGGATTTGGCACATTTTATCCGTCAACAGCTGCTTATCATCATTCTCTGCCGTGATATACGGAGGTCTGGTGGCGCAGAAATTACACTAATGAAACAGAAGGCCAGGCCTTGGAAAAAGCATGCTTCTGGAGACAACTAGGTCGAATTCTTGAGGGTCCTTCTAAACTGACCATTTGTGCAGGGAACTGCAGGCGAGTTTCCGTCAATATTTATCACACTCTTAAGCATTTTTCTCCTCTTAGAGCAGACCATACTGCCCTAACTTTCCTCAGTATTCTCTAGCCAATATCAGGATCTTGGGCAGAGGTGCCAATGTGCACACAGATTTAGGGAAGGGCTGTTGATGGCTCAGTGGCAGAGCAAATGATCTGCATGCAGAAGATCCCAGGTTCAACTGGGCAGGCCTGAGAAGGACACCCTTCTGAAACCTTGGGAAGTTGTGGCCAGCCAGTAGAGAAGAAGATGTGCCAATATCCTGATGTGGTGTAAGACACATAACCGCCCCTACCTCACCACATAACAACAGTGCTAGAGGAGCCTCCATTAGAGCATTTCTATCAGGGCTGAGGTTACTAGCCAGGCTTTGGAGACTAGCGAGTTATAGTGGCAAACGGTCCTTCCAGAGCACAGGTCAAACTCAGGAGTGTACCCTGCAAGGTCCTGAGAATTCAGTCATACCTCGGGTTACAGACGCTTCAGGTTGCGCGTTTTCGGGTTGCGCACCGCGCCAAACCTGGAAGTACCGGAATGGGTTACTTCTGGGTTTTGGCACTCGCGGAAGCACAGAAGCACTAAATTGCGCTTTGCACATGTGCGGAAGCGCTGAATCACGACCCGCGTGTGCACAGACGCGGTGCTGCGGGTTGCGAAGGTGCCTCCCGCACAGATCACGTTCACAACCCGAGCGTCCACTTTATCTTCTCCACCCTGTCTTCAGCTATGGTCTGAAATTTTCAGTGTTCACTTCTGTTTTCTGTTGGAGGACTTGGCATATACCAATGATAAATAAGCACACACATAGATATTCAAGCATAAAAGTGGTTTTTTAAAAATGTAGGAACATATCTATTGCTTTAAAAGAGAGGTTTGTAAGTACAGTGGTACCTCGGGTTAAGAATTTAATTCGTTCTGGAGGTCTGTTCTTAACCTGAAACTGTTCTTAACCTGAAGCACCACTTTAGCTAATGGGGCCTCCTGCTGCTGCCATGCCGCTGGAGCCCTATTTCTGATCTCATCCTGAAGCAAAGTTCTTAACCCAAGGTAATATTTCTGGGTTAGCGGAGTCTGTAACTTGAAGCGTATGTAGCCTGAAGCGTATGTAACCCGAGGTACCATTGTAAGTAAGGGGGGGGGATTAGTTTGATTTTAAGATCAATTTTCAGGGGAAGGGAGCTTAAGCAACCAAAACACAGTGTTAAGACCAAACATATCCGACTCCGACATAACTCTAGGAACAAGAAAAGGGTGACACTGCAGAAAATGAAGAATGGTATCAGCTGTGCCTTGCATACTGGCTCATTTACCTTTTTAAGCTGCTTGATAGCTGCACATGCTGACTGTCAGCTGAGCTGGTTTATATGCACAGCATCAACTCATGCTGGTTGAGAGCACATGGGGTTTGAGCCATGCCTGAGGCTATGCATGCTCCATGCACTTGAGAGAATATTCTGTGCTAAGGTAAATAAAATGCTGAGTCAAGAAAGCGCAATTCTGTGCCCTGCACGAAGCATGCAAATTAATCACTTTTGCATACATCTGCTTATTTTACACACTCTGTTCTGCTACTGTCAGTCATACATGGAACTTTATACATGCCAGTGAACCCTCACCTCCAGACCACTGAGATACCTTCTTTTCTTCTCCCTATTTCACCAGGCATCGCCTATCCACAGACACTTAAGCTTATTTTCACAGTCAGGTAGGCAACAAACCAAAAGGACCAAAGCAGGGATTCAAGTTCTACGCGTGCACAGATTAAGTAAAGATCTACAAAAACTACAGTGTCACTAAAGACAGTGGAGAGATAAAGATGTCTGCACTGGGGTCTGAACCTGCCTTTTCTTTTTGCTTAAGCAAACCTAGAAACATGTAAGCAGCATCTCAAATGCCTACATACCAAGAAATTTCTGGGCTAGGCTTTGCAGGGGGCGGGGGGGGGGAGGCATGTGTGCATTAGTATATACTGTGCCCACTTGAATCCTTTAGACCTCAGATGTAGTCTCACTTCAGTCTTTGCCCTCATGGCCTGAATATATTGTAGAGTGGTACCTCTGGATGCGAACGGGATCCGTTCCGGGATCCCGCTTCCACGTGTGACATTATTTTGAGCGTCTGTGCATGCGGCGAAACCCAGAAGTAACGTGCTCCATTACTTCTGGGTCGCTGCGGAGCACAACCCAAAAATACTTAGCCTGAAGCTACTTCAACCCGAGGTATGACTGTAGAACATGATTTTGCATAAATCGTGCAAAGCACAGAATTTAAATTGCTTTCGGCACAGGCTCTGGATTTCTGGGGTGCAGATTATACGCAGCCCTGGCTATAGACTCCTCTCTCTAGCTCTCAGGACAAAAGCTGTGCAAGTAATTATGAAACTGTTGCCTCTGGAGGCTTAATGGCTTCAGCCCAGCTTACCAAAGAGACCTACTCTTCCCTTTACTCTCTTACATTCCCTTGAGATCAGCTGAGAGCAGGCTCTTCCATATACCTCCTGTGCACTAATTTCATTCTACAAGGACACAGCATTCTTGGCATAGGCTGCCCTTGATCTAGAATACTCCCACTGTGGACTTTCATAGGTCTTTCAAAAGCCCTACAGTAACGCTTTCTAATCTGAGCAGGCTTTCAGTGGGGAACCCCTAAGTTGGAAAGGCAGGATTTAACAGCTATGCCTTGTCTTTTGATTTGCCATTTTGAGTTTGAGTTTTTAGTTATAATACACTGCCCAAAACTGTCAGGGGGGAACTAGAAATCCAAGCCAACATATACTGGCATCTGTACATGTATCTATTCCTCCTTGTTACATAATGCAAAACTGTTCTCCTGCAGATTTCCCTGCCTGGGGATATCAACATCTTAGCAGGAGTTGAAGGGATGAACCAGCGATAAGGATAACAAGAACATCAAGGTACACCGGAGATAGCAATACGCTTTCCAGGCTCTGCAATAATTAAAAAGGTAGGTAAGCTAGAAACAACTTCTCTGAAAAGCTAAGTTCAGGATAGGGTTCCATTACACAAACTGCTTATGGCAATGTAAACGTTAATTTCAAGTGATTTGATGAAAGAATGCATGGATTATCCAACTCAATTAGTGCGTGATGAAATGGCATAAAAGGTAAAGGTAAAGGGACCCCTGATCATTAGGTCCAGTCGTGGCCGACTCTGGGGTTGCGGCGCTCATCTCGCTTTATTGGCCGAGGGAGCTGGCATACAGCTTCCGGGTCATGTGGCCAGCATGACTAAGCCGCTACTGGCGAACCTGAGCAGCGCACAGAAATGCCGTTTACCTTCCCACCAGAGCGGTACCTATTTATCTACTTGCACTTTGACGTGCTTTCGGTACCTATCTACTTGCACTTTGACGTGCAGGGACCGAGCAACGGGAGCTCACCCCGTCACGGGGATTCGAACCGCGACCTTCTGATCGGCAAGGCCTAGGCTCTGTGGTTTAACCGACAGCGCCACCCGCGTCCCTCTAAGTGGCATAAGGAGGCCCTAATTTAAGCTATGTTCTGGGGCTGCCACATGCACACAACAATGCAAAGTTGGCAGAGGTATTGCATGCTACACATCAGCAGCACACGGTATGGTGGGGCTTTAAAAGAGGATTAGACAAAGTCATGGAGGATAAAGCGATCAATGGTTACTAGTCATGATGGCTGTGTTCCGCCTACACTGTTGCTGAATGCCTCTGAGTACCAGTTGCTAGTCAACCAATTGCAGTTGAGCAGGGTGGTGTTGTGCTCAGGCCTTGCTTGAGGCACCCAATGGCCACCAGGATGCTAGTCTAGATGGGTCATTGGTCTGATCCAGCAGGCTTTGCCTCACCCCACCCCCACCCCTGTGTCTGCTACTGACTCACATTCTAAATTTGCTTAAAGCATTTCCAAAAAAGAAAAAAAAATGCTTCCACCAAAATTGTGGTGGAATTGAGAATTGTACTTTTGTGTGCACATGTGTGTATGGGGAGGTGCCCGTAGTTCTTTCTCTCTGATCCCTAGGGACCCTTAGAGAACAGCCATTATAGCTAAATGTCATGTGTTTAATGAATAAAAAAGGTAAAGGACCCCTGGACAGCTAAGTCCAGTCAAAGGCGACTATGGGGTTGTGGCACTCATTTCACTTTTTAGGCCAAGGGAACAGGCATTTGTCCACAGACAACTTTCCAGGTCTTGATGAAACCGCTACTGGTGCACGAGTGCCAGAGTGCACAGAAACGCCGTTTACCTTCCCGTCGCAGCGATACCTATTTATCTACTGGTGCTCATATACTTGTGAACTGCTAGGTTGGCAGAAGCTGGGAAAGAGCAATGGGCGCTCACCCCATCGCATGGATTCCAACGCCTACATTCCGCTTGACAAGCCCAAGACGCTCAGTGGTTTAGACCACAGAGCCACCCGTGTCTCTGGTCCCAGTTCCAAAGCAAGTTAACTAGGTACCGCTGCAGTGGGAAGGTAAACAGTGTTTTTGTGTGCTCTGGAACTCGTCACGGTGTTCCGTTGCACCAGAATCAGTTTAGGCATGCTGGCTACATTACCCGGAAAGCTGTCTGTGGACAAACGCCGGCTCCCTCAGCCTGAAGTGAGATGAGCGTTGCACCCCATAGTTGCTGTCAGGGAACTGCCATCAGAACAGGGGCGGGAAACAGAGGGGCAGTTGTGTTACAGGAAGCCTCCGAAAATCTTGCGAAGCAGTTCTTCCGGTGATGAGGAAAACCCCACCTCCAGTGGGGAAGAGGTGAAAGGACCAGAGGATGCTGGTGGGAGCCTCAACACCGCTCCTGGCAAAGCTGGCCAGGAGGGAAGCACGCCCATTCCATCACCCACCCTGTGCAGAAGTCTAAAGTGCAAAGAGGGAAGGAAAAGGCTGGGCGTAACAAGACTTTTGTGCTGGGGGAGGTCCAGGAAACAAGCACTCCCGGATTCTGCTAGCGATTGAGGCAGACATGAACTTTGGGGTTCTGCACTGTAAATAGTTTTGCACCTAAATAAAACCTGTAAAAGACAGGTCGGAGTCCTGCCTGGTTACTCGTGAGCAACCACCTTTGCCATCTGACAGTTGCCTTTGACTGGACATAACCGTCCAGGGGTCCTTTACCTTTTTAACTATATACAGTGGTGCCTCGCAAGACGAATGCCTCGCAAGACAAAAAACTTGCTAGACGAAAGGGTTTTTTGTTTTTTGAGCTGCTTCGCAAGACGATTTTCCCTATGGGCTTGCTTCGCAAGACGGAAACGTCTTGCAAGTTTGTTTCCTTTTTCTTAACACCGTTAATACAGTTGTGACTTGACTTCGAGGAGCAACTCATAGAACGCGGTGTGGTAGCCTTTTTTGAGGTTTTTAAAGACTTTGGTATTTTTGAAGCTTTTCCAAAACTTTCCTGACACCGTGCTTCGCAAGACGAAAAAAATCGCAAGACGACAAAACTCGCGGAACGAATTAATTTTGTCTTGCGAGGCACCACTGTACTGAATAACAGCAATTGTAGCAGTTCAGCTAACCAGCTGCTGGTGTTTAGCCTTCTTCTGGGCTTAGGTTTGCCTTTCGACTAGCAGGGAATCTCAGTGAAACACAGTTTTATACTATAAGCCTTGGGAACAAGGGTACACTTGTCTTGTTAGGCCTCAGATACAGTTTTCCACCCTGAGCCTTTTGGGACAAGCACAATTTTAAATATATGGGGAGTGAGAAAGAGACATGTACAAAAGGATAAAAAAGGAAGTCAAATGACAATCCTACCTACTTCTGCACCCTGGGGTATTTCATTTCAGTGTCTGAAAAAATGGTACAATTGGGTACAGGAAATTAGCAAGCAGTTGTAGCATCCCCTAACGAGTATACTTCAGGTTGGCTTAGGGCTCATTGAGATACCTCAATACAAAGACATTCCCTGCACACAGAAAACAAGCACGTCAGGGACAAGTCTAGCGTTTGGCACGGAGGAGCAGTCACAAGTGGTATAGGCCAGACACAGGTTTGCCACCTAATTAGGATTGAGAGAAAGAGAGAAATGGAAGCAGATAGGTAGGATGGGATACCACCTTAGCTGCTAAGGCTTTGCACTTCCATGATGGCCCATTGTTTGTATTTAAGAGGGTTGTTCTAAGAAAATTCCTGAGCATCTGGTCTACTGGGGCTGAACAGAGATATTTCCCCAAACCTATCTGGAACCTCAGATGACAAAACTCTTGTGCGTTAACTAACTTTTCAGCAGGGTTGTGGTGGCTGAAGATTACAGCCTGGTTCTTTATCAGGTGAGGCAGTCTTCCTCTAAAGGCAGGACCTTGACTTAGCTGACGTTTCATGTCAGCTCCCACAATCCATCTGGCTGGCCCTTCAGGGTATTTTCTGATGCTCCCGCATACGATGACCCCGAAAGTGCTCTTTGCAGAGGCAGCGTCTCACTCGGTGGCAAATGCCAACACCTTTTGTTTTGCGACTGAGCGAATCCCCCAAACTGCAACTTCTCTCTCGGTCTCCAAAAACGATACGTGCAAAATAGTTCTGAGCCCGTACTAAGCACCATGGATACCTACTGGCACCCCCCCCCCCCCGAAGGGTCGGAATCAGAGGAGCTGTCGCCACTGCGAACTGTCGTCAGGAACCACCCAAGCGGAAGCTGGTTGGGGGAAGTGACAACTGATTTTGATTGCTCCAGACTGAAGGACTCTTCAGGAAGGCCAGAGGCCTCGAGGCACAGAGCAGCAACATCCCAGCAATGCACAGTGATCTGTGAAGAGAGCTGTCGTGATTCCACGGCATCCCTCAACTTCCATGCAAGCTTGTGGGGGGGGCGGGGGGGGGGACAATGACAACATGCTGATCTCCTTTGCTCACAAAATAGCTAATCAGGGCTTCCTAAATCATGCAAAAAGAAACTTTTTTTCCCCCAGGGCGGGAAGTTCAGCGCGTGAGAGAAGAATTTTGTTTGTGTTAAAAAGCCCCAAAGCACCGCAGAAATAGAAGCTAAAAGAAAATAATATATGCTCAGCAGGTGGGCAGATTTCCCTCTCTCTTTCCTGCCCCCCCCCCCGCTCACGGCAAGCCAACTGCTACAGTAAAAAAACCTTATACTAAATTTAAAGAGCCACGTCACAAGTATCGTGGTTAAGAGGCTGATGACAAACTCACCCGTCCATCTTCATGCCAACCGTCCACACAAATCCTACACATCTCTACACAAATAAAGCACCCTATTGACAAACCAGTAGCCCACAGAAAGCCAGCAAGGAGTTGGATCCAGCAGTGCAAGATAAGAGAATAAAAGCAGCCCAACGGTCTAAATCATGGGTAGGCAAACTAAGGCCCGGGGGCCAGATGCGGCCCAACCATCTTCTCAATCTAGCCTGCAGACGTGTTTTTACATGAGTAGAATGCATTCTTTTACTTAAAATGCATCTCTGGGTTATTTGTGGGGCATAGGAATTCGTTCATATATTTTTTTCAAAATATAGTTCAGCCCCCCACAAGGTCTGAGGGACAGTGGACCGGCCCCCTGCCTAAAAGGTTTGCTGACCCCTGGTCTAAATGATCCAGCAATCTCTTTCCCACAGTGGCCAACCAGATGCCTATGGAAAAAATTGCAAGCAGGACTAGATTGTAGCAACAGAGGAATACTTCTCTGATACAGAAGAAAATATACCCCCGTCGTGACTAGTAGCCACTGATAGTCTTATTCTCCTTTTAAATCCATCCAAGCTGGCAGCCATCACTCCTTTCATAGAATTGTAGAGTTGGAAGGGACCGCGAGGGTCATCTAGTCCAACCCCCTGCAATGAAGGAAACTTTTTGCCCAGTGTGGGGCTCAAACCCACGACCCTGAGATCTCATACGCTACCAACTAGCTATCTCGGCATTTGCTTCCCTACCCAGTCTCTTTTTTCTAAGCTAGAAAGTCCCAAACAGTGTAACCTTTTTCTTATAAAGGAGTTGCTCCAGTGCCTTGATCATTTTGGTTGCTTTTAAATTTAATTTCTCATTTTTAAAAATATCCCTTTTGAGGAGTGCTGTCCAGAATTACATGCCCAGCATTCCAGGTGTGGCTGAACCATAGATTTGCATAAATATGCTATGACAAAATACGCTAAGTTTTATTTTCAATGTAATTCCTTTCCTAATGAAGTAGATTCTAAGTTTAAGAATTTTGTTTAGATATTCATTCCCCGCCCCCTTTTATATAAGTCACAACTTTGAGAACTTATACAGATCTTCAGCTGAACTTTAATTGCTGCAACTGAGGTTTTATTCAGGTGCAACATGAGGTCATGTTAATCCATAGGATTAAGGACAGAGTAGGCTCAATCTAAGAGATTACTAGGACCAACAGGTAAAGCTTGATAAAACTGCCATTAAGATAACGCGGAGTCAACAATACGAAGATTTCCAGGGTCAGTTAGAGAAGAACCTGAACGACGGGAATGTTCCTAAATAGCAGAGAATGATGTGAAGACAGTTCCACCTCCAGAGTTGAAGGAAGGGTGGGCTATAGATGTAACAAGTAAATAATATCTGCCAGAGAGAAAGAAATCATGAATGGGTGGATCCAGATTAGAAGGCAGGCACTGGAGGTGATGGAACATAGGGAATGGTTGGATAGCTGTGGGCTGCCAGGGGCTGGACTGAGGAGGAATGGTGGGGGCTGCCCCCACCTTCTCCTGAACCTTCCTGAGAACAGGAGGACAGTATAGATTTAGAACAGTGGTTTGCAGAAGGGCATAGTTCAGAGGCTGCAGAGTGGAAAAGCTGGGAAATATTGGGAGAGGAACAGCAGGAAGAAGCAGCACCAGGGGCACGACAACTGACAGACTCAGTGTCTTTGGAAAGCGTTCCTGAGCCCCCCTCTCCCAGGACAACATTGAGAGTAGTAGAACAGAAAGCTTACAGGCAGAAAACTCAAATTAGCCGGCACAGGGATGACGTAGAATAGGAGAAATGGAGGGGGTTGGAATTTACTCGGAGTAACGCCATTATTTAACAGAGATTGCATTCCTTCGTCTCTCTCTGTGAATACTGAATAAATTACGTGGTAAGAACTATTCTTGTTTATCTGCTTTTTGGGGGAGGGGTCTGATTCCCTGAAGCCTGACATGGGTGGTCACTGTGGTCTACCTCCCTTTAAGAAGAGGTGACTCCAACTAGCAGAGGTCTGGGTTGAGGGCAAAGAGCAAGAGATAGTTCTGCCAACCCACCAAACCCTACCTTGCTATAACTATTTATTTTTTGTCTAAGAAATTTATATACTGCTTAATTATACAGTCATACCTCTTGTTGCGTTTGCTTCAGGTTAAATCTTTTCAGGTTGTGTCCTGCGGTGACACGGAAGTAACGGAATGCGTTACTTCCGGGTTTCGCCGCTCGCGCAGGCGCTCAAAATGATGTCACGCGCATGCGCAGAAGCGGCAAATTGTGACCTGCAGACGCGCAGATGCGGGTTGTGTTCTGCTCATGTTGCGAACAGGGCTCCTTAAAGGATCGCGTTCGCAACCAGAGGTACCACTGTATACATTTCTAAACACTGTACATAAAAGAATGGGACAATAAAGAAAAGGAAATGCCCATAAAACTGAACTAGAGCAGAAGTGCCTCGTGACCCACCTGAGTGTGTTCGGAGGTGCCCCGTGAGTGCGTCTCTCCTCCGACAGGCATAGTTACAGAAGGGACATTTGAAGGGCTTCTCGCCCGAGTGCAGCTTGATGTGGCGCAGGAGGTTGCCCTTTTGGGTGAAGGAGGCACCGCACTGATTGCAATGGAACGGCCTCTCACCTAGGAAGAAGAAGAAGAAGAATAGCGCATTGGGATGAGTATCCAGAAAGGTTATCCTCGACCCTTGCTTTCACTGATGAACCATGACCCCCAGTTCAAACATGCTGATAAACTGAGTTTAAAGGAAACAGACAGACTTGGGGTTGTATTCAGTGTAGTGTTAAATGGTGCAAGTGGCGCTGTGGCCTAAACCACGGAGCCTCTTGGGGTTGCCGATCAGAAGGTTGGCGGTTCGAATCCCCGTGCTCCCATTGCTCGGTCCCAGCTCCTGCCAACCTAGCAGTTCAAAAGCACTCCAGTGCAAGTAGATAAATAGGTACCACTGTGGCGGGAAGGTAAACAGCATTTCTATGCGCTCTGGTTTCCATCACAGTGTCCCGTTTAGTCGTGCTGGCCACATGACCCAGAAAGCTGTCTGCGGACAAATGGCGGCTCCCTCAGCCTGAAAGTGAGATGAGCGCCACAACCCCATAGTCATCTTTGACTGGACTTAACCGGACAGGGGTCCTTTACCTTTTTTTTAAGTAAGTGGGCAGTTCCACTGAGGCAAGGATTTCTCATTGTGCAGCAGAACTATCTCCCCCTCTGCTCCCCCCCCCACTTCCTAAATCCATTCTGGGGAAACCTCCAACTCTCTGGAAGAGGAGAGGGAGGAAGTCCCATTGTGCTAGTGCCAATCCTTGTGCTAGCACAATTATTTCATTTAACACTGTCCCCCTAAGTCCTCCACGGACTGTTCAGGAGCAAGCATGAGTGCTTCCAGCTCATGCGTCTTGCAGAAAACCATAGTTTAGCATGACAAGTGGATGTGTGAAGTACTCTGAATGCACCTGGATTGATCTAACACCCAGTCTTGTAAGGAAAGAGTTATAAAGCAGTTCAGAGCCTTATTAGGCTAAAGAGCCTGAGCGTGACACACAGAACTTTTAGACCATTGAGACTTAAAGCAGTATACAAGTGCAAAGCACATGCATCAGCCCTTACGGTTACCAGCAGCCATGCCTGCTCACCGGTGTGGCTGCGCTTGTGCACCATCAGTACGTTCGGGCCAATGCACACCATCCCACAGATATCACATTTCAGCTTGCCATTGGGTAGCCGGATGCCGCCAGGGGAATGTGGATCCTGCCCTGTCCCGTCACAGTAGCCGAGTGGCTCAGAGAGAGAATCCTCCACAATCACGCTGTCCTCTTTTTCAATGAGCCGGTCGTCATGCGACAGCAGCCGGCTTGATTCTTCATCACTGTACATTTCCACCTTGATAGAATTTGCTATGGAGGGAAAAGATGGGGGGGAAAACAAAAAAACAAAGCACGTACAGGTTTGTGACAAGTATTTGTAAACAGTTAACTTTTAAAAAAAAGTTGTTATGGTCCAGGAGAGTGAAAAGAGACTTCTAAAAAAATAACCATCAATAATTATTAATAGATCCTACTAGCATCTAAGGCCAGGTGGGTGGGGAGAATGACAGAAATTTCTAAAATTATGTATGATGTGTGTGGGGGGGTGAGAGATTTATCCTTCTTTCCCACTGTTTTAGATCATCCCTTGACACTGATTGGGAGCAAATTCAGCACAAACCAATGGAGTATTTATTCAGAAAGTGCATCAGCAACTTATGGGATTCAGTGTTACAAGAGAGCCAGTGTGGTGTAATGGTTAGAGTGCTGAACTAGGACCTGGGAGAGCAGGGTTCACTCGGCCATGAAGCTCACTGGGTGACATTGGACCAGTCACTATCTCTTACCCTAACCTACCTCACTGAGTTGTTGTCAGGATGAAATGGGGAGAAGGAGAACCGTGTGACCACCTTCTTGGAAGAGAAATGTGACATATAAACGTAATAAATAATATAAATGAGCCACTAGTTTGGAAGGAACTTTAAAAAGGGATTAGACAAATTCATGGAGGCCGGGGCTATAAATGAGCATTAATCACATCAGCTAAGTGAACTACTATGATTACTTTTTTAACTGCCAGTTGGTGTAGGGAAACAATAGGGTTCTTCTTATGTTCTAGAGCAGGCATCCCCAAACTCAGCCCTCCAGGTGTTTTGGGACTACAATTCCCATCATCCCTGACCACTTGACCACTTAGCTAGGGATGATGGGAGTTGTAGTCCCAAAACATCCGGAGGGCTGAGTTTGGGGATGCCTGTTCTAGAGTAGCAAAAGGTGTAAAAATCAAATACAATCCCCAGTGCTCCAAATAATGTAGGGCTCAGCACATGGGGGGGGGGAGGGGGGAGAAGACCTCTCCTCCTCCACTAGATGCCCAGCGAGGTAGAAAGGAAGTTTCACTCTGAAAATACAGGGAGGAAAACAGTCTGAAGAGCAGCCTTCTAAGACTCAGGGGTTTTTCTGCCAGCAGCCTGCAAGAATGTTGTGGCAGCTTTTCTATAGACAGAAGGTCAAGAGTCCTAAACCCAGGGTCTGGTTTCTAAAAGGTTCAGTTAAGAATGCGCAAAAAATGCTATGACATTAGCAAGAAGAGCTCTTTGCTAGGGGAACACACAGCCGGCCTGTAAATCCAACCACATCAGCTGGTGTAACAATGGACGCTCGTCCCATTTCAAGGTGCAAAAATGGGCAATCAAATATTTAAAATCTGGCCCTTCCCAAGCCAGAGACAGGGGAAGCTCGCAACTTGGAAAGCAGGGAGCATCTAGTGCGGGGCTTCCCCCTGAAGCAGCTAATGGAATGTAAAGCTTGAAAAACGAGGACTTCCTGTTTCGACCGACGGACACATGGAGCAGCCTCCACCACAGAAGGAATGCTGTTTGCGAGGCCTTGCTGAATAAACACTCCTGAACCTTTGGTACATGGCCAGGTTACATCATTCCAAGGAGTGTACTGAAAAGAAGGACTCTCATATGCGAATCTCCCCCCAATTCCTAAGTCCCACTGCGTTCTCTTCCAAGCAGCATTCCGCTGCAATGGGAAAACAGGAGGAAGCTGCCTTATACCAACACAGTCCATTGGTCCATGTAGCTCAGTACTGTCCGTGATAACTTGCACATGCTTGCTGCACATGCATCAGGACCACCTATTAATACAGAGGAAGGTGGAGAGCCTCAAAATGAAAAGGGAAGTTGAGCCCTTACCCCTCCCTTGTTCTCTTTTGGCTTCAGGTAATTTTCTTCCAATCCAGTTTGGGAATAGGCTGGGAGCAAAATGCCCATAACAGCAAAGCATAGGCAGATAAAGGGAGGGAGAAGGTTCAGTTCTCTCACCTGTGTATCCTTCTTTTCCTAAAATTAAAAAGCCCAGCACCACCTGCTTCGTATATAAACACAGCAGGCACGTGAACAAAGGCACTCCAATCATATTTGGTTTGCTTCCCGCAAAGGATGGCACTTTTAGCTATGCTCATGTGTTTTGGGATAAGGAAACAATATGAACCAGCCTTCCCCAACCTGATGCCCTTCAGATGTTTTGGACTCCAACCCGCATCAATCCTAATCGGCATATCCCCACAGCATGATGGAAATTGAAGTCCAAAACATACGGA
Organism: Podarcis muralis; assembly: GCF_964188315.1. Classification (NCBI taxonomy): domain Eukaryota; kingdom Metazoa; phylum Chordata; class Lepidosauria; order Squamata; family Lacertidae; genus Podarcis; species Podarcis muralis. Next base: position 22,092,114 of record NC_135656.1, on the reverse strand, counting down.
GGGCGCCACTTTGGGGAAGGCTAGCCGGCTGATATAATCCCTTCAGACTCTCCATGAAATGTCACCTAGAATTTTTTCACATGCAGGGCAGAATAAAGATAATAGTTTGAGTTTCCTCACCTGAAGCTTTATTTATTTTTATTTTTTTCCTAAGTACCGTATTTTTCGCCCTATAGGACGCACCTTTTCCCCTCCACAAATGAAGGGGAAATGTGTGTGCGTCCTATGGGGCGAATGCAGGCTTTCGCTGAAGCCTGGAGAGCGAGAGGGGTCGGTGCGCACCGACCCCTCTCGCTCTCCAGGCTTCAGGAGAGCTGCAGCGCCAGCCCCACAAGGTCGGGGGACAGCGGGGAGGCGGAACGCCGCCATCCCGCTGTCTCCCAATGTGGTTTGGAGGCTGACGGAGGGGAGACATGCGCTTCTCCCCGCTGCCTGCCCCGCAAGATCCGGGGACAGCTGGGAGGTGCAGCGCGTCTTCCCGCTGTCCCCGGACCTAGTCTGCAGGCGGGCGGCAGGGAGAAGAGCGCTTCTCCCCGCTGCCAGCCCCACAAGCGCCTAGGGGGGAAATAAACATTTTTTTCTTTATTTCCCCCCCCAAAAAAACTTGGTGCGTCCTATGGGCCGGTGCGTCCTATGGGGCGAAAAATACGGTAACTCTTTAATAATGCACACACAATTACGATTCTTTAAATAATATTAGTGATTGTTATCCTAATATAAAATGGGCGGGGGGGGGGGGAGAGAGAGAATGGAATGCCCTGCTTGGCAGAATGGTTGACTGGGGGAGGGCCTTGAACACAAGCACATTTGTCAGAAGGATGCACTACAACATTTTGTTGCAAGGACCATTTTGTCATGTTCTGGGCAAGTACCATTTGAAATTTGCTCCAGCAAAGGCTGGGAGCAGACTGAGGCTTTTTAAGCCTGTCTCCAGATGACTTCCACTGGGCTCCATCCCCCTCACCTGAAGCTTTCTAAGTGTATATATTGCAACATCACGAATGGAAATCGTTAATTATATAGCTGTTGACTATTATTATTATAACTGACATCAATTACGACTATGGAACACAGTGATGTAAGATTGGAAATGCACCCAAACCATCATGCAGGGAGCCGATTTTAACGAAAATGTATTAACTGGAAGTTGACTGGCACTTTGAGAACTGTATAATTTGGGAATTAATTGTTGCTGTTATAATTTGGCTATTATTGGAAGTACGGTGGTACCTCGGGATGCGAACGGGATCCATTCCGGAGCCCCGTTCGCATCCTGAATAGAACGTAAGACGCAACTGCGCGAGTCGCGTTTTGCTGCTTCCGCGCATGATGTCATTCTGAGCGTCTGCGCATGCATGAATGGCGAAACCCGGAAGTAACATGCTCCATTACTTCTGGGTTGCCACAGAGCACAACCCGAAAGCGTTCAACCTGAAGCACATTCAACCCGAGGTATGACTGTATATTGGAATACTAATAAAAAAAATGTTAAAAAAGAAAAGAAATGGCACCTAGAATTAAGGCGGCAGTTACCATGTTCATTCTTAAAGAGTGTTTGATTTGTGGCATTCCACAGATCATTGGAATAGTTAAGAATGTAGGTCATTGCCCGCATCTCTGCTTTTTCCTCTCTTATCTAGTTGCCACCTATTCATGCTATACAAACTGAAGGTAGCAACTCGAAGGCCTTGCACACACAGCTACGGCTGGCAGCCATGGCAGGAGGCTAGTGCAGAGAATTTACCTGTGCTCCCAGAATATCTCGGCATTAATTGCATTAATAGAAGCCAGGCTGCTTAGGTGAGGCATACACTCCTGTTTATACATCTTGGAGATCCAGCTGCAAGCCGACACCTCTGTGCGCAAATATGAGGTGAAAACCTGCTCGCTGTGGCAGGAGCTGCTTGGGTATATTGATGCTGGTTGAACTTTGATGTTTTTTTCGCTCCCCTGGGGATGAGTGTTTCTTTTTCTCTCTCCCCCACAGCAAACGCAGGGCTGGCTTTTGTTCTGCAACTTTCCTTACAGAAGGAAGGCAGAGTCTGGTTGGGTTGGCAAAACAGGTTATGTAATATTTCTGCTCCACTGGGGCATGAGCTTGCTGGCTGAACCAGCTGTGAAATCAAGACTGATCAGAAGCAACGGTATCAGGCAGCGTCTCCCTTTTAAAGGGGAAGATACTCATTTCCTATTTGTTCAAACCATACACTGGATTCTCCTCCTGTTACACTGAACAAGTGTGATCATGCTTTTCCAGGGGATCAACTAAATTTTAACGCAGCGGATGTGTTAACATGGACATTTGAACGTTCCTTTCTAAATGACTAAAACTGGATTTAATTGTTGGTTTTTATAAGCCAACTGTAATTGGTTTTATAAACCAACTGGACTGTAATATAAACCTCCTGTTATTTCAGATAAAGAATGAAGAGGATGTTATAGCTGTCTGTCCTGCCAACCTAGCAGTTCGAAAGCACGTCAAAGTGCAAGTAGATAAACAGGTACCGCTCCAGCGGGAAGGTAAACGGCGTTTCCGTGCACTGCTCTGGTTCGCCAGAAGCGGCTTAGTCATGCTGGCCACATGACCCGGAAGCTGTACACCAGCTCCCTCGGCCAATAAAGCGAGATGAGCGCCGCAACCCCAGAGTCGGTCACAACTGGACCTAATGGTCAGGCGTCCCTTTACCTTTTATAGCTGTCTAACACAAAGCAGTATTATCAGGTGAGAGACACTAGTCAGAAGTCAAGTCTGAGAACGCTGATCTTTCCCATACATTAACTCTGCAACATGGTGGTCATACTTTTCAGCAAAATTCTCAAAAAAGAAAAAAAGGAAAGCCCAGTTGATAATTTCAGCAGGACATGCTGGTGGTTGCAGAAAATGGCAAATTAGAATGCACCAATGCAAACAAATCTTTTCCCAACACCATCTGAATATAGAGTCCTCTCCCGCATCTCCAACTCTTTGCTCACGTGATCTAGCACCACTGGTGCTTCCCCAGCAACCACAATTTCCAGTCATTCACTCACTATGAGAGGAAATGCCTTCTTTGTCGATAAATGTGTCAGGAACCAAACAGTGACTTTCAAATCTCTCAAACTAAAAATCTGAGCAGGAGAGAATACTAGGCAGAAAGTTCGGATAATCCAAGTCTGCTGTATAAAAGCTGCCTTTTTTCCAGGGCCTCATCCAAAAGGTAAATTCTTCGCTGATGTGATTATCTTTGTGCAGACCTTTTTGGAGGATTTCAAAGGTGGTCTCTGCCTTGATCACAGCTTGGGCCCAACCACCTTTTGGACGTAAACTACAGGAATCAGAAAATGACGTACTTACCACTAAGGGAGCGGCTTGGGGAGGAATGTTGGCTGTTTGGTGTGCTCACAGTAGGGCCCACAATTGTGGAGGTGAACTCCTTTTCCAAAGAGGAATCTCCACTACCTTTGGGGAACAAAAAGAAGCGGAGAGCACAGGTAAGCCTCGTTTCAAGAAACCAATAAATATTTTTCCTGTGCTTAGGACTGAAGATGGGCACAGAGGAAAGGAAACTCTCCTGATGAGTTTGAGTAAAGTCTAGATTTTGCAGCCTACATAATCTGGATGAAAAAAATTCCACTGGTGCTCTGACTGAATGAAAACCTAGCAGGAGGAATCCCAACAAATCCCAACCATGTATATAATAAGTGCCCTGTTCTTGCACCGTATAGTTTATGATGATCAGATGATTATCATTGTAGACCCAGATACAATGAACATCCGACCAGCATTTCAGAAGAGAGATGTCAGATACTGATAGAACCAGCTCTATTACACACATAAAGCAGCCTTCTTGTATTTATAAGACTGAATTCATAAATGTTTTCAGAATGACGATACTGGTTTAACATGTATAACATGCATTGTCAAAATAAGCCTGCAGCCTCTAAGCTACCCGAATGCTTGTAACCAATATATGCAGCAGCACTTGGGAATCATCAAAGAAGTGCAAATATCTCATTACATGGCAATTACAGGATAAAGGGATCCCCATTTAAAATTTGAATCACCTTAAATAAAAGCCAGGATATACGTAGCTTTGTTGTTGTGCAAATAATACGCAATATGAATACAGAAATGTGTCATACAGAAGAGTTTCAACATGAAGTCTCATGGAATAGCTGATATATATATATATATATATATATATATATATATATGAGACTGCGGAATCCAGGCTCAAGATAACAATATTACAGTGAACTGATTACAAATACATTCTTCATGTATGGATTCCTGTGTTGTTTGCTGTTGCTTCCAAGAGGAAGAAAGCATGCACCAAAAGCACATGCTTAGTTCGTTCTCTTTATCTATTTATGGGGAAGAACATGAATCGGTTGCATATAAAGTTCTTATTAACGGTTTATTAGCTACTGTGTACATGGAAGTCATGCAACACTAGGGAGTTCGCAGAATCTTGCATTTTACTTTTTTTTAGAGTCTGACAGCTTGCCCTTTTAGAGAAGTTAACCCAACTAAATGATCCAAATGTGCACTCTTTAGTGTGCAGTTTCCATTTCTTCCATTAATAAGAACCCATCCTCCCTATGCCCACCTCATTCATTATTTTGGAAAGAGTGTGGGTTGTATTCAACAACAGTCATGCTCTAAGTAGGACCAATGGAATTTATGGACATGGCTAAGTTTGGTCCATTCATTTCAACAAGTCTGAGAAGAACTTCATTGGATTCAACCCAATCTTACTTGAGAGAGGAATTCAACTAAGTTTTACTCAGAGTAGACCCACTGCAATTAATGGACTTAACTTAGTCATGTTTATTAATTTCAATGGGTCAATTGCTTGCACTGACACAACAATCTCCTTAGAAGAAGAAGAAGAAGAAGAGTTTGGATTTGATATCCCGCCTTTCACTCCCTTTAAGGAGTCTCAAAGCGGCTAACATTCTCCTTTCCCTTCCTCCCCCACAACAAACACTCTGTGAGGTGAGTGAGGCTGAGAGACTTCAAGGAAGTATGACTGGCCCAAGGTCACCCAGCAGCTGCATGTGGAGGAGCGGAGACGCGAACCCGGTTCCCCAGATTACGAGACTTAGTGCTATGTTATATTCCACCCATTATCCCATTAAAAAAAAATTCATTGTACTGTACACTGTATACTGAAAACACAACCTATCAATAAAAAAACTACTTGTTTAGTGACTTAACATGACTACAGAGGGACAGAATCACTAAACAAGACACATCAGTGCACTTTACACACCCATATTAAATACTTGCACTGGTGTATCTGCCTGCAGCTCCACCAATTTAAAGGAGTTAAGTGTGCTCAATCTAAAGACTCAGTTTAAGATGGGGCATGATCATCTTTATGTTTTATAACGAAGCCAAATGAAGGTATGGGAGGATGTTGCTCCTTTTGGATATAACATTCCTGGCTTGCTATAGGATTGCAGCCTACCTCCTTTTGCATGCATTGGGGGGGGGACCCTCTTAAATAAACTTTGTTCATTTAAACTAAATAAACCAGGATAACTAACTACGCCAAAGTTAACATAAAATGGGAGACCCAATGTTTGTCGCTGACTTGCTAAGGAATCTCCAGCCTGTCGGTGTGTCATTAGGCCCAGTGTAGGTCCCAATTTAGCCCACAAAGCCATTTTCTCCAAACCACACCAACCTTCCTCCATACTTGGTATCTTATGTGGGGCAGAGAAGGGCATGGTTCCAAAGGAATAATCTAGAAACGACTGGGATCTTCAAGGGAACTCTGGACTGTTCTTTTCCAATCAGGGCTTGCTGATCTGGTGGAGTCCCATATTGTCTATTTGTAGCTAATTAGCAGCTAATTAAAGCAAGCCCTTTTGAAGCTGTCCCAGGAGGTCATTAATAACGCCAGGAGGTTGACAGGTAGGCAGAGCTGCCCACCTGTCAAAGTTGGCCCACAGGTGTGCATGCGGGAAGGATTTAGCTTGCCAGCCACGTTCAGTTCCCCACCCCTGTGCTAAACTGCAGTTTAGCAATCCAGGATAATTACAACTTAACCAGTCCATTGTAGAAAGCAGCAGGGAAGCAGAGCAGAAACCATGGAATGCTAATTGACGGTAGCTTGGTAAACAGCATTTATCACTGTTTCTCGCTGAAGGTTTTTGAAGAGACTGGAAGGAATGTCTTGGGCTTAAATCTCACCGATGTGACAAAATCTGTCTCAGTTCTCCTATTTCAGAATGCAGGTGGGGGCTCACAGGAGTCCACGCTCCTCCATACGAGAAAATCCCTGCGCACAGGAAAGAAGCGTTACAGCTGTCAAGACAGGAGGTTACTAGAGTATGCAGAAGTGTAGCCAGGCTGAACAGCAGCAGCTGACAAACCAGGCAAAGCTGGAAATTGGCACTCCTCGCCACTTGATGCCACTGGGGCCTTGTGCAGCAATGATGGCCACTGAATGTCTGCTATCTCCTTCCACACTGCAGCTTAGGACCGTGGGTTGTATCAAACGTAGCGTGAAGTTAAAGAAACTTAGCAATGAACTTGTTCCATTAGTGGGCTAACTTGTGCGAGAGGTTCCAAAAACCGAACAGCTTGGATTTTTAAGTACAATTTGTACACCTGTGCTAGTGCAAGCTCTTGCGCAATCGTTACATCGGCGGACCTGCTACGTGGGTTTACCCCTAATATGCAACACAAACCTAGACAGCATCTTAAAAAGCAGAGACATCACCTTGCCAACAAAGGTCCGTATAGTAAAAGCTATGGTTCTCCCAGTAGTGATGTATGGAAGTGAGAGCTGGACCATAAAGAAGGCTGATTGCTGAAGAATTGATGCTTTCAAATTATGGTGCTGGAGGAGACTCTTGAGAGTCCCGTGGACTGCAAGAAGATCAAACCTCTCCATTCTGAAGGAAATCAGCCCTGAGTGCTCATTGGAAGGACAGATCGTGAAGCTGAGGCTCCAATACTCTGGCCACCTCATGAGAAGAGAAGACTCCCTGGAAAAGACCCTGATGTTGGAAAAGATGGAGGGCACAAGGAGAAGGGGACGACAGAGGATGAGATGGTTGGATAGTGTTCTCGAAACTACCAGCATGAGTTTGACCAAACTTCGAGAGGCAGTGGAAGACAGGAGTGCCTGGCGTGCTCTGGTCCATGGGGTCACGAAGAGTCGGACACGACTAAACGACTAAACAACAACAACAAATGCAACACTGGAAAACAGACCTCTGCTTTCACAAGGAAACTTGCACGAGCGGACTAACAGCTCTGGATACAACCCTTTGACTTAAATACAGACTCAAGCCATTATTTAAACATCAGCCCAGCTCTTCCCTCTAGCCTGGTGAAGGGTTCTGTGGAACCTGAAAGTTTGCTCAGTACAAAGGTATTGTCTCCTAATGTTGTCTTTTTTTCTTATGAGTCAACTTGAGTACTTTTGCTTTTCTATTTATTCGGATGAAAATAAGAACAACTTCCCTGCACTGCATTTAGAGAAGCAGGATCAGTACATAACGACTGCAATGAAAATACTGTAGCAATGCCTGCCCCCTGAACGTCTTTTCTGCAAGGCACTCTCCCCTCACCCCAATTCCTGTTTAGTGCCCCCCTTGTTTGGAAGCACTCTTATCTACTTAGGAAAAAAGCAAGTTCTAAAAGACAGGAAGCATGTCTGGAGACATTCTCATCAGAGAGGCTTTAGTACAGAGACAGGTGATTTTCTTCAGAGTTTGAACGAGCTGCTGTTCTCATGCCCACATAGCTTAGCACATTCCAGGATCTGCCACGATAAAGGAAACAGACTGTTCCGACCAGGTGAAGTCAAATTTAACACAGGCACAGCATGCAATGCTGGTGCCTTGTGATCATTTTATCTTTAAGGAAAAGTTGTTGCTTTCTTCTCCCAGGTGGGCCCCAAGGCCAAGACTTTCTGGATCCTGAAAAAAGGAATTTCACCCTTTCCCTTAACGCTGTCATTCCTCAGGTGGGTAAACAGGAGAGTCTGCGTCATAGTAAGCCTATCTCTGCAAGTGCCTAGAAGCAGCCACACACCCCTCAATATGGATATTAATCGTTTAATTAGAAGTTAGCCGTGATACGGCTAAGCAAAATAGGCACCAGCAGCAAACAGTTCGCAGCGGAGCACATTTAAGCAGCAATGACTCGAACCAAGGATTTCTTCTGCTCCTTGCCAGAACACACAGGGAATTATGGCCCTGACCCCCTCCCTAGGCTTTTACTAAACAGCAAATGGAAAAAGGGGGTGTGGGTCTTTAACAGCCTCGTCCACTGCTTTTATAACACATACATTTATCTTTCCCCTTTGATTGCTCATCCCTAACCGATCGCCTGCAGTTGCATTTCTGATTTCGAACAGACTCTATCCCCCACCCCACCCCGACACAGACGATGAAGGAATTCTAGAGATCAATTTACTTGCATCGAAAGTCAGCCACTTCCTGCACTGTTCTGCATGGCATCAGACACACCCCAAATGGCGCCAAGTGTAAATGAAAACAGAAAAGAGCATGGAGTTATTTCACACGGCCACCCCGCTCCCCATTTAACTTACATTATTCTAGCTTGCTGAAGATACCCTGGAGTGTTATCACAGCCAACTCCTTGGAAACAGCACTGGAATACAGACTGTGTGTGTGTGTGGCTGCATCTCGACAGTAGGGTGAACTCAGCCACTCACCTTCCAGGAAGAAGAGATTCCTGGAAGTGAGAGAAACGGCCGTCATTTTACAGTCAAGCAGCACAGTTAGAGCAGGAATGCATACGGCTGCAGTGTCCCCTTTCGCTGAGATTCTGGCTTGCTCCACTGAACGCTTTATATGCCTTGCCTCTGAAAATAGAGCCATCAGCTACAGGGGGACATCCCTTTAGTGATGGGTTTTTAAAAAAAAAACAACAAAACAACAGCACACATTGCCAGGGCTAGACAGAGCAAGGAAGTCCGTGGAAAAAACATCGCAGTTGTTGCCTAACCCCCATCACTTTGGCAACAGAATGAATGCTTCACAGTTGCTCTGAAAAGATAAGAGCTGCCACCGAAAGAGCCTTTAACACTCCAGAAAGTGGCAGGAGAAACTGTAGAAGTACAATGAAACACTCCACTGCATTCAACAGAAATATATATATTTCTATTAAGGTGTGCTGCACATTGTACACAATTGACTCACTCTTTCACAGTAAAGTAGTCATGTTTCTTTGGCTAACCAGTTTTCTCTTGGCCAAATAGCTAGATCAAAACCATTAGGTACGGGACCAGCGCAAACAGCATACCGGTACTTCATTTAAACGTTACTTGGGTAAATTGAAGAGCCAAAGGAGAGAGAAAAAAATCAACTGAATGTGTGGAGTGGGGAATAAAGAAAATGTTTCCCTGCTCTTTCGAATACCTTGAGGAGATAAAGTAAAATCTTGAGGGAAGGTTTACATCACAAATCTAGTTCATTATTCTTTTTAAAATCCCTACCCTATAGTTTTTCCCCATTCCGTCTTTTCCGCTAAGAGTTTAATCACTTAAACTCTTAGCGGAAAACATGTTTTTTTTGTTTTTGATTAGGAGTATAAATGCAAGCTACTGCTATCTTCTGATTAAAATTATGCACTTAGCTGTTGTATTTCTATCACGCCTACTTAAAAAAATCAGGAGAAAGAAGTGCATGTTACAGGAGCTTTAGCCGACTTCAGCAGAGTTAATTTCCATAATAAAAATAATAGTTCTAAAGGGGGGGGGAGCAAATGTCTAAATTTTAAATTATGCATATGTGTCCTAGCAGGCATCATCTCTGAAGCATTCATCGCCTCCTGCACACAAGTGAGAGAAAAAGCAAATGCCTTCAAGAAGGCGCCTACCACCCATGGCTTTTAATCAAGAATAATGCTAAAGATCTGCTGCTCAATTAGTCAGAGGCACTTTTTAAATAGTTAAAGGCAATTTAACTGATCAATCAACTTGAAGTTGCGTATTTAACCATTTCAGACCAAGCACAGGCCTTTGCTTGAGAAACCGCAATCCTGAGCTCAGTACTACAAACAAACAAACAAACAAACAAACAAACAAACAAACTCATTGGAACCAGGACCTAAGTCTTCAAGTCAGCACTGTAGAGAGTGGGGGGAAAAAAAAAAGCTGAATTCCAGCTTTGAATTTTTCAATGGTCAGACTCTGGGATTTTTCTAGCCTTGTCTACACTATGTATTCACCGCACATCAGTGCTGGTTTCACGGTCCAATGTGTTTCTCACCTGCTAGGTATACACTGCAACATACATCCTCCCTGCTTCTGCCTGATATGATTACACCAACAATAACGGTTGCCATATTTTATCCCAGGCCAATGAGGACAGACTGGTGTGCTTCCATCTCTCTGTCCTGCTGCAGAAGTGTGCTTTAATGGAAATCCTGTGAACCAAACATCAAGGCTATTGTCCACTTTCTACTAGTTGAGGAGGAGCAACTGTCAATGCTCAGGTGCAATCGTGGGCACTCTGACAGTTTTTCAAATAAAAAAGAGAGCATGCACAATTGCAATTCCTAACTTGAAGCTCCATCTCTTTTCCTCGTTTGGAACACACGTACAATAATATTTTCCATGATGGGAATATACAAGAACAGGAGGAGTACACAACTGTGCAATTCTAGCTCAAGTAAGGGGGGGGGGGAGCTGGGGAAAAGGGTAACAAACTAGGAAATGTAACTAGCTTTGTTGTCTTAGAAAAAGCCAACAACATTTGGGAACAGGATGAGACAACAAGTCTAAGAAGGTGATGAGTAGATTCCCTGAGTTAATGCAAGTCATTCCCAGAGTAGACTCATGGGCTTACTTATGGATGGCAATGGGTTTACGCGGATCATTCCCCATTATCTGAAGAAACCGGAGAATATTCTTGGCTTTAAATGAACTGAGAACAGGAGCCCATAACTTTCAGCTGGCCTTGGTCAGCCACAATTTGTGGGTGCTGTCGACCTTTGCTATTGCTCACCCCACTGGGGGGCAGAGCCTCCTTCCTTATTCATGCTGAGCTTTATAAATGTTCTGAAAGCAGTGAGACCTCTTCCTCCTTTCAGAGTGCCTCTCGTCTAGACCTCTTGCCAGATTAAAAGATTACTCCTGCCACTGGAAAGCTGGAAAGCATACTTGTGGACCTACTGATGGCGAAAAGTCTTTTTCAGGTCCTGCAGCATCAGTCTGAAAGGTTGTTGTTAAGTAAAATCCCTAAATATGACTGTCCCCACACCCAGTGGCGTAGCGTGGGGGGTGCAGGGGGGGCCGGCCGCACCGGGCGCAACATCTGGGGTTAGGGCAAATCCACAGGTTAGGGGGCGCAAATCCACGGGTTGGGGGCGCAAATTACTTGACTTGCCCCGGGTGCTGACAACCCACGCTACGCCACTGCCCACACTATAAAGGTTAGGACCATACTCACAACAAGAGGCAGTTAAGCATCTGAAGAGGAATGACCACTTGAATATTGAATATCTCTTGAATATTTCCCCATCAACAGGCAAACTGATCAACATCTCTACCAGCTTCCTTGATTAGCTCTGCTCACCTTGTCAGCAGCCTATTCCCAATCTGCATGTCACACTAATGTCATAAGCATAACCGAGAGCTCAGCAGAAAAGGGAAAAACAGATAAGACTGAAAATGTTTCAGATTATGAAGCTCCTGGACTGTACATTGTAGGGGAAAAGGCTTTCAGAGTCAGCATCTGTGGCTGCAGAGGATATCAGCCATGGCTTGAATGACAATCCTTAGGATCTAATATTGCATATACGCTATCTCTTTATGAATTCATACACAGCAAGAAAACACCTACCACACGTAAGCCCATAGAGTTTCCTTTATTTCTCAGTTTTATTATCATAGGATGTTCTCACAGCCCTCTAGGGTTGTTGTTGTTTTTTTTTTTAAAAAAATGATGACTAAATATGGATTTCTCCAAAACAATTAGTACTTTGCATCTTGTTCCCATAATCAGATCCCCACTAGGTCTCTTTTAACAAACTCCATCCTCCTGGGGTGTATTGTAAATTTGGCCTTAACAGCCTGGATGATTTACCAGCATTAAAGAATGAAAGGCAAAGCAGCATTTCACAAACCAGCCACACAAAATATGCATTTGATTCTGCACAGTTAGACACAGCCTACTGATTACTGCGATTGGTGGCATATAAGTCATTGATTTCCCTCACTCTCAACACTTTTATAGTTGAACAAAGGTTCTTATTTCATCCTTAGCCTCATAACATGCACTTCACCTGATAGTGACTGGTTTTGTTTTTTTTAAAAAGATATGTAACAAATATACAATCTTTAAACTTCAAGGCACTACTGCATATATCTCCTGAAGATTGTTAAATCCAAACAGTGTCTGTTACAAGTACAGTGGTATCTTGGTACTCAAATGGCTTGGCTCCCAAACGCCGCAAAGCCGGAAGTGAGTGTTCTGGTTTGCGAACATTTTTCGGAAGCCAAACATCTGACACAGCTTTCGATTGAGTGCAGGAAGCTCCTGCAGCCAATTAGAAGCTGCACCTTGGTTTTCAAACCGTTTCGGGAGTCAAACGGACTCCTGGAACGGATTAAGTTTGAGAACCAAGGTATCACTGTAGTTACCTAATGAGATTGTCTTGTTCCTTCGCATGTTGCATATTCTAGCCATCATTTCACAATTCTGGCTACCATCAGGTCAGTCTGCTCCTTGTAACTCTGGTAACTGTTGATATACTTATAGCTTCACCAACAACCTTTGTCCAGGACAAAATATGAGCTTGTGTACCTGGCTATGAGCTAGAGGATGACATTTATTGGGTGGGTATACATCCCCATCAAACATACTCCTTCACTTCAATTTAGTGGGGCTTTCAATACAAAGAAGTCAACTCATTATTCCAGTGGCCCACTCTGAACTGTAGTCAGTCAATATGTTTATTTACACCAATGTATTTGTATGCAAGTAGCTTTGATGATCTTTCCCTCATTCATAATTACTTCACGGCTCTGTTTTTTCCTGTTTAATGAGGACTCTATGCTCTGTTCTTCCAAAGAGAAACAGCCAACAAAATAAGATCATTCACTTTTGACTTCTTTTTCTTCAAAACCAGTGTCTGGTTTTATTTTAGTGTCTACCGCAAACAATCCCTCAGAGGCTTTTAAAAAACCGCTTGAGTAAATTATTGAAATCCTATAGGAGTGCTATACAAACAGAACCAACTAATATATTTTCTACCTTCCCTACCTTCCTCTATTAGGCTGTCCTATCCTATGCATAAAGGTAAAGGTAAAGGGACCCCTGACCATTAGGTCCAGTCGTGGCTGACTCTGGGGTTGCGGCGCTCATCTCGCTTTATTGGCCGAGGGAGCCGGCATACAGCACATGTTCCAGCTTGTCAATATCCTTCTTAAATTGTGGTGCCCAGAACTGTACACAGTCCTCCAGGTGCCGTATGACCAAGGCAAAATGGAGTGGGACTATAACTTAGCCCTACTTATCTTCTGAAAGAGAATGTGATCAGGGACAAGATATTTTAAATAAGGTATATTTTAAATAAGGTAGAAGCATCCAACTATGCTTAAGGATTAATTGGAAGAAACTTTTCCAGTTATCTTTCCCAGCTATAAGGTAACCACCATATTAAGTGAAACAATTTTACTATCAATCGCCAAACTCTTTCTGTACTCGTATTTAATGAAACAGTCATCACACAAAAATACTGCCTATGGTCAAGCTAACTGAAACAAGCAGAAACAGACGGAATTTAAAGGGATGCCAAAAGTTCGCTTTTCCTTCAGTATGATACGTAAGGATTTGCTCTAAATTTTTGATGAATCAAATATCCTCAAACTGATTTAATTGCAGTGCGTGTGAGTCTTAACTATGTTGCAAGTCTCAGGTATATTTAACAGCTAAAACACCTGCCGAATTTGGCAGGTGGGCAGATACAGAGCTCTAGCATTTTTCGCAGGCACCGAACAGTAACTTAGTAAGACATGGCCATCCATTTGAGGTTGAGCTGAATTTGGAGGGTTGCTCCAGGCCAACTGCAGCCAGGGAGAAGACTGCATGCCACAAGATCAATGTGCAATGACCTGGCAGGGCATGGCTTCTTGTCTCAAGTTGCACTTTGGAGCACTGCTCTGAGCTGAATATGGGTAAGGAGGGCAGAGGCCATGAATCGCCAGGACACTGTTCAGCTGATCAGAACAGAGGCTGGCTGTTACACTCCCTTAGGTGATGACTCCATCCCCAGTCAGGTCCATGGAGCAACTATCACTGGTAAGAGACTGAAAGGTGGTGGTGGGGAGGCTATTCTCCCCTGTGTCCACCCCTGAGATCTTGAAGCAAGACGAAAATGCTGGAAGTAGCTCCCCAAGGGTGCATCTCTCTAAGAAAGCAGGTCATGTCAGGAAGCTGGGGGGCAGGGAGCCATGTTGCTCCTCAAAACCTGAGGCATGCTGAATATTCCAGTGCCGAACCAAAAGTTTATTGTGACCAAAATGCAGAAGTCCTATTCTGTCTTTTGCACTATGTATTAAAGACAAAACGGCATCTAAAAATAAAAATAAACAAATCGAGATCTGCGAAAAGCAAAATAAGAACATACCGGATATGTAAGAGCGTCCATTGCAGTCCTCTATATCCATCTTTACAACACTCTTCTAAAGAAAAAGAGACAAAGATCTATCAGAATAGCAGATATAAACCAAAGCAGGAACCTTTTGGCGAGATCCTACCCCACCCCCTGGTTTTACATCCTAAAATACAAAATTTAACTAAGCTACTTTTCAGGACTGAGGCCACAATGGCAAAGGGCCATAATTCACTGGCAGAGCATTTGAAATGTATGCAAAAGATCCCAGGTTCAATCTCCAGCCTCCTCAGGAAGGGTGGGAAATCTCCTCTCTGAAGCCCTGGAAAGCAGTCGCCAATCAGTGCTAGTCAATACTGAGTTAGAGTGATCAATGGTCTGACTCAGAGTAAGGCAGTTTCCTATATCGATATAATCGTGGATCATTACCATGGAAGTATTTTAATGAGCTTTTAAAAAATCCAATTTGTCTCTTAACATTTTACTATTTTTTTAAAAAAATCCAGCCTATATCTATAATTATATCAATATTATTTATATAACCAATACGATATCAGATGATAACCTGGGAGTGCAATCTTCCAATTTGTGGCTTGGCACAACAAAAGAAAGAGAAAAGCTACTTTGACACATACGCACCCATTTTACTGGAAATAAAAGGCAGGGCATATATATGTATATGTGTACAGTATATATATATACACACACACCAGCAAACAACTCTCATAAAGTGGGGCCCATGCAGTTAATTTTGGTAGGTTTTTCTGTCCTTGTGTCTGTATTCAGCTGCCCTTTAAAGGAGGAGGCTGTCAAACGGTGTTAGTTCACGAAACAGAAGCTAAACACTGCTTCAAAAGGTTGCAAGGAAGGAGCAGCTGTCAGTCTTACATCTGATGAGGAAAGACCAGATTCAAACTTCATTGGTCTAGAACACAAGTGGCCACAGGCCACTGCTAAATTTGAATCCTTCAGTGGCAAGGTACAGTAACAACTGTCCAATGCAATTCATTTTCAATAAAACAGACTCTCTGCTGTCATCCGCTCTTCTGGGTTCAGTCTGAACTAAAATTGATGCTGGTGTGTAGAAGGTACAGCACACAGGTAATTCTGAGCCCCAAATCCAGAAGTGCAGCTTTTATCAATGAAAAGCAATCGTTCTTTGGAAAATGAGACTGAAAACCGACACATCGCATTACTGAGCAGTCAAGAAACAGGCATTTTCAAAGATCAGACTGGAATAACAGTATATATCTTGGTACTTAGCACCCCACAGAGATAATGAACATATTATGAACATTTTATACATTCAAATGCCTTCCCCCCATTACACTTAATGTTTTTTTTAAAAAATAAAAATAAGTGCAAACAACCACAAGTTTTACCACTTTGAATTCACACTGTAATTGACTACCAGTAAGCTCATAAATGAGAACTCACTGGGAAAAAACAATTAAGAGCAACAATTTCCCGAGATATATTTTGGCTTAAGGATCTAATTTAGGTGCAGTTCGCAGAACACAGGGGAAACAAAGAATTAGTATAAAGAGGAAGGAAGAATGCAAGTTCTCCAGGGAAAAGTCAAGTGATGTACTTACATCTGAATGCGAAGCGAGGACGCTGATGGATCATAGCTTCCAAATACGGAAGACAAAGGCAAAGGAGAACGATACTCAACTGCAGCTAGGTTTAGGTTAATATCAGGAAGTAAATTCCCAAGTATAAAAAGTATATCGCTTACCAAGGGGAGTTTTTAACTCATCCACCCCATCAGTAGCAAATGGTTTAGGCCAATGGTTCTTTGACTTTTTCAAAGCAAGCCTTTCTAACTTGATAAGCAGGTGGGGGTGGAAGGAGGTGTTTATGGTAACCCAAGGTCTCAGGTCTGGGAAGAGGCATATTTTTTTTTAAAAAAAGCAAGCGTGAAAAGTGCAGGACCAAATGGATTAACAGCATACTGTAAAGTTATTAAGGGTAGTACGCTTGAAAGCAAAAAGCTCCAACGTTATTAGAAAGCGTAAGGACACAGAGTCAATCTCTATCTCCATTAATGTACAGACTAAGGACAGAATCAAGCCACTGCTTACTGCATAGTGAATGCTTGAAAAACTCCACATCACGAATGAGAGTCCATGAAGAGGGTGTTAAGCCAAACATATCAACCCAAACTTACAATAAGAGCTCGGCTGCATCCGACCAAAGGCTCATCACACTTCCCAGAGTGCTTATGGGAAGCCCAAAAGCAGGAAAGAAGTGGAACGGTCCTCTCCTGCTGTTGTTTGCCAGAAACTGGTCTTCAGAGGCATGCTGCCTCTCATTCAGGACAAAGGAAGCAGCAATTATGACTAGAGTCTTATCCCTCGTGAATTCGTCTCACTCCTGGTTGAAGTTATCAAAGTTAGCAGCCATCATCACATCTTATGGCAGCAAAATACCATGGTTTAAAGTATGCATGGTCCGAAGAAGTACTTTCTCTTGTCTAATCATATTTCTGGTTGTCCGTAACCCTTGCTTAAGAAGTCACTCAACAAGCTGACTCTCAGTATGGTTGGAGTAGCCACGTAAGAAGTTTAAAAGTGGCCGGTATATAGCAGGTTGGGGAACCCCTTCCTGCAACCTTGGTACTGCCTACAGCCATTTGAGCCTCTGGGTCTCATCCTGCCCATCAGCTGTTCAGTAGGGAGCAGCAGGGAGGAAAATGAGGGCTTGATGCTATGAGAAGTGTGCAATTGCAGCTCTTTTCTCTGCAAGAAGAGCAAAGCAGAGGGGAAATACGAGAACAGCCGGCGTGGTGGGGTAGTGCCATAGACTCATCCTCCTGACAACCGGGTCAATGACACTTACCTTAACAACCTGAAGGCAGGGATTGGGCAGCAGTGGGGTCAAACCTGTACAGCTGCACTTGTAAGAGTGCCAGATTGCTTCCGCTGATGCATCCACATAGTCCTAACCTCATGTTCACCCTGCCCCAACTACGTGCCATTCAGATTTAGTGGATTATGGTATGAGATTCTCTACCATACCCAAATCAGTGCTTATCTGAATCTTATATGGGCAAGTAAGTCCTCCGCTTGCCTTCAATATTTGTTGCGACCTTGGGTTGGTTTTATTAAAGCTGTTGCACTATTTTCTACTGTAATTTTAATTTCTTGTAGCAATTTTTAAAACCACTATGTATTTTATTTTCTTTCTTTTTTTAATGGGAAGGAATATATTATAAATAAATAAATGTGGAAGTCAACCTTTGATCTTCCATCAATAATGAAATGGATGTACAGTGGTGCCTCGCAAGACGAAAAGAATCCGTTCTGCGATTCTCTTCGTCTAGCGGTTTTTTCGTCTTGCGAAGCAACCCCATTAGCGGCTAAGCGGATTAGCGCTATTAGCGGTTTAGCGGCTATTAAAGGCTTAGCGGCAGAGCTGCTAAAAGGCTATTAACGGATTAGCAGCTTAGAAAAAGGGGGGGGGAAGCGGGGGGGAAATGGCAATAGGGAAATTCGTCTTGCGAAGCGCATCGCAAACGGAAAACCCTTTCGTCTAGCAGGTTTTCCGTCTTGCGAGGCATTCGTCTTGCGGGGCACCACTATAGTTGTATGCCTCTCCACATGCTGTGCAACACTGGACAAGCTGGTGCTATGACAAGCTGGTGCTGCAATTTTGTTTTATCGCAAACAAGAAACAAAGCTGCCTCCACAAATCGGTTCTGGACAAAAAAACCCCACCAGGCTGCAATAATTTGACAACACTGTCAACTAGACGCTCCGTAAAAATAGTGTGAACAGAAACTGGCAATTCCAGCTAGTTACGAAGCAGTTTGAGCCATTCCTCTCTTCATTCAGCGGTCCAGTCCCAGGACTTTATGGATCTATAATGGACGTTTGTGCTGTTCTGATCATTCCCATTTTAGACATTTAAGAAATTATGTTCACCGAATGATTCAGCTATTGGTATCTGAGTCCTAGAAACTCACTTCTTGTTTAATTTTGGCATGAAAAGGACACAGGAGCCACATCGATTCTCTTGAGCTAGTTACTCACATATCTTCTAGACAAAACCCCAGTAGGAAAAGGTCCCAGGGAACTGGGTTCTGTGTTGGAATAATGGAAGCATTTGGCCAGGGTGGACTGCATGTGTCACTGAGTCCTGAGCCATGTGGAATCTTCTAACGGAAAAGTAGCTCACACTCAGCTAGAGCGATGTCTAAAGGACACGCAAGTACTAACTGAACACTGGCAACACATCCTCTTTCTTTATTGGAAAACTTATGAATTGCCATGCTGAGTTACAACAAGGATCTGCCCAAAGCTCTGTTCTCTGTGATGTCCATTCCCTCTTAATCCAAGGCACTGGACAAGGATCCTCTGTGAAAACAGGACTAGTGCACATCCACAAAGATTACCTGCCCACAAACTTTATTTTAGTGCATCTCTCTGCACACAGCTGCCAGCCATCTGTATATCTATGACATAAAAGCAAAAAAACAAAAAACAAACCACCGCCCCCAGGAATTTATAAATTTACAAAACCCTTACTTATTCATACAGTGGTACCTCGGGTTACATACGCTTCGGATTACATACTCCGCTAACCCAGAAATACAGTCATATCTCGGGTTGAATGTGTTTCGGGTTTCGCCGCTTGCGCATGCACAGACGCTCAAAATGACATCACATGCATGCACAGAAGTGCCGAAACGTGACCTGCGCACGCGCAGACACGGGTTACGTTTGCTTCTAGATGCGAATGGGGCTCCGGAACGGATCCCGTTCGCATCTAGAGGTACCACTGTAGTACCTCGGGTTAAGAACTTTGCTTCAGGATGAGAACAGAAATTGTTCTCCGGCAGCGCAGCAGCAGCGGGAGGCCCCATTAGCTAAAGTGGTGCTTCAGGTTAAGAACAGTTTCAGGTTAAGAACGGACCTCCGGAATGAATTAAGTACGTAACCAGAGGTACCACTGTATTCTGCCTTTCTTCTATGATAGAACTTGTGATGTACAAGTACAGTATTTCCCATGCAGTTTCCTATCTAGGCACTGACCAGACCCACTTAACTTCAGCAAACAGCATTATATGTCTTCTAGCAGTTACATTTTGAGTCCCCTACATGCAGAGGGAATTCTAAGCACTTAGGACAGAACTCCAATGACTGTAGCACCACAACAGGAGGCTATCACTGACAGAACAAACAGGTCCTTAAATAGAAACCACAGCGAAATGGAACTTTTCTACAATGGGATAGTATGTCGATGAACTCTTTTATGCACATCTAAGGTGAGAAGCAGGACGCGGGTGGCGCTGTGGGTAAAAGCCTCAGCGCCTAGGGCTTGCCGATCGAAAGGTCGGCGGTTCGAATCCCCGCGGCGGGGTGCGCTCCCGCTGCTCAGTCCCAGCGCCTGCCAACCTAGCAGTTCGAAAGCACCCCCAGGTGCAAGTAGATAAATAGGGACCGCTTACTGGCGGGAAGGTAAACAGCGTTTCCGTGTGCTGCGCTGGCTCGCCAGATGCAGCTTGTCACGCTGGCCACGTGACCCGGAAGTGTCTCCGGACAGCGCTGGCCCCCGGCCTCTAGAGTGAAATGGGCGCACAACCCCAGAGTCTGTCAAGACTGGCCCGTACGGGCAGGGGTACCTTTACCTTTTTAAGGTGAGAAGCAATACATACAATGCTTAATGTGTGACTATAGAAACTCCACCATTATAACTACACTTTTAGGCAACCAAGTAGAGAGGCCGAGGCATCTTCTAAAGTCACATATACAAGTATTTTCTAAATGAAAGTCAATACAGTGCTATTTTAAAAGGTCAATTTTGGCTAATGGGCATCCATAGCGTTTTGTGACAATGGATTCCTTGGCTTTATTATGCATTATGTGCTTACTTCAGAAGCCTCCCTCCTGGCAAACACTGAACTACACTCACCTTCCAGGGAAAGCAATTACCCCATTTACATCTTTACCCTGCCTCCTTGGAGTTATGCAACTGCAGAAGTAAACGTGTCATGCAAACATTCCAGAGCAGATGGAAGCCTTGAGAGGGAAAAGCCACCACTCACTGAAGAGAATTCATCCTCAGTTGAAAGCTGCTCAAGGAGACCAGCTGGCTTCCACCGTTTAGCCATCGAGGCCATCTAAACAGAACGGAAGATTCAGTTCTTCTTGGTGCTTTCTCAGGAATGAGTTCAGAAGATAGCTGCTGCAACAGAGCTACAGAGCTCTGGCTACAGTCATAACCACCCTGAACTAGGGTTGCTATACGTCCGGGAATTCCTGGGCATGTCCTCTTTTGGGGGTCCTACATGCCCATCTGGGAGCAATTTTAAATTCTAAAGCAAATGTCCTGGTTTTAAAAAAATAAAATAAAATTGTGTCCGGATTTTTATCTCTTGAAATATGGCAACCCTTGTCTGATCTCAGAAGCGCTGCCCAGTACTTCTAATTTCTGCTTCATCACTGTTCACTGCATCAAACATAACCCATAACCTAAAAAACAGGTTAGGGGTTCTAGATGGGGTGACGTCCCCCGCTGGAGCAATGCCTCTACCTGTAACAGCTCCAGTGTGGTGTAGTGGTTAAGAGCGGTAGTCTCGTAATCTGGTGAACCGGGTTCGCGTCTGCGCTCCTCCACATGCAGCTGCTGGGTGACCTTGGGCCAGTCACACTTCTTTGAAGTCTCTCAGCCCCACTCACCTCACAGAGTGTTTGTTGTGGGGGAGGAAGGGAAAGGAGAATGTGAGCCGCTTTGAGACTCCTTAAAAGGGAGTGAAAGGCGGGATATCAAATCCAAACTCTTCTTCTTCTTCTTCTTCTTCCCTCAATCTGTGAGTCATGTTGCAGAAAAAGTCTACAATATCCTTACACTATCACAGATCCCTCTTCAAGCCTAGAAAGCTACTGCCTTTTAGTAGAAAGGCAAGTAAGGACGTTTATTGTGGAGTGGCACATTTGGGGGAATCAACCTTACTGCCTGGACTTCCCTAAGGCAGCAGACCTCCCACGTCAATATAGGTAGTGTTATGCTACTTTAAGAGGTGAGGAGGAGATCATAAGCATCCACAGGGAACATGAATCGGGGGGCAGATCAAATCAACTCTTTTTTTATTATTATCTATACCCTGTGAGCGTTTGCCAGCCATGTGTTACATGGAACTGGGGAACAGCTTTTGGTGGAAATCAAACATTCAACTCTTTTTTGAGGTCTGTGTCTGTTCACATGCTTTTGTACTAGAACTCAATTGTATAGCACATTATGGCAATATTATAGCTTCCTGGGAGTGAGAAATTCTCACTGTCTTGGAATTCAAGCCGAGATATATGGTGAAGTTTCCAGATTTCAGGTACAGCAAGAGAGAAACAGGGCCAGTGTGCAGAATCCCCTCTAGGCTCGAAGAATTAAGAACATTAGCACATTAAAAGTAGAACACAGTGGCTTCAGAAGCCCTTGAAGTTCCTTTCACTTTTGAAATAAGGGCTTTCCCCCCCAAGTGACAAAACTTAGGGAATAAAACCTTCAGAAGTAGTCCAATTATTTTAAACATGCATCGCCTCCCAACCTCTGCATGATGATGTTTACATGCATCCTTTTGCAATAGTTAAGACAGATCAGCATTTATTTTTTTTTAAGGAAAGCAATAACTGAAAAGCTTCAGTGAAAAGAAACCCAGCTGGACCTTTGCATATCTCCTTTTTGCTCCAGACTGTGTCCGCATCTCGGAAATGAGAAAGTCTTATCAGGTTAATGCAGACCTTTTCCTTAGAGTTATTGTTGCTCCCTACAAGATACTTCCAACTGGGAAATATCAGCCACACTGGGCAAATTTCAGCCTTGCAGGATCTGTTGCGTTTTCTGCTAGAACCCCCCAGGTTCACCAACTGGAGCCAGGTACAGAGAGAAGCACTTATAAGCTACCAGAGATCTGACAGTAGATCCTGATCCACCTTCCGCGAAGTGAACGCAATGCAAGGTATTGCCCCAGGGCTACAAATCACCCAGGCCAGATTTCAACCTTTGAGTCCACAGCTTCCTTGACCAACCACATTCTTTCTGCGGCACTTCTGTGGGGCTCAGGAGCCCAGTTATGTCACCCCTTGCCTGCAGAGGTGGCAGCCTCTCACCCCTTTGTGCAGTGTTCCCTCAGCCTCCTCTTCTCTCCCCTCTCCTTGGGAGTCCTCTGGGCAGCAGCCACAACCGCCCCTGGTCTCTTAGCTTCCCCCACTCTGCCCCAAAGAGAGGTGCCTCCTCACACTGCCCCCCAAGGGCCTGGGAAGAGGATGCCCCCAGCCTTAGTGGCCTAACAGAGACTGGTCAAAGGTGAACATGAGGCCAGCACCTTACCTTGGGAGGCAGCAGGGGCAGCAGTGGGCGCTGTTATGGCGGAAGGGCTCCCCTTCAGCACCGGGCACTCAGCTCCCAGGCAGGCCTTGCACACAGCAAGCACAAGAAAGGCCAGTGCAGCTCCTGCCCACCCGGCCTCCCACTTGTCTGTCTGTGCCCAACAGCAAGGGCTGGTGGACTGGCTGCCTGGGCTCCTTCGCCCACTTGCTTGCTTACTCCGGGGCTGCTTCAGGTCCTGGCAGTCAGCACCCCCTGGCCAGCCCCAGAGGCACCAGGAGCTTGCAGCCAGGGCTGCTGCAACAAACAGCTGTGCAAGCCTTGGGGAGGCAGAAATGTGAGAGGGCATCAGAGGAGGGAGGGAGGGAAGGAAGGAAGGAAAGGGGGGCAGAGGTCAGTGTTGCCTGCAGCACCCCTGACCATCATTCAAGGCACACCAGGGTGTCAGGGCACACTGGCTGAAAACCACTGACCCAGGCTATTGTACCAGTGCAGCAGCTCAGGGTAACCCTGAACTGTATTTTTTTTAAATGTGATACGAAGACACACACAATAGAAGTAGACATGCTATGTGGGCAGAGGGGTTGCATGGCAACAATACAGACAGTCTTATACATCAACAAAGTCCAGGATCTTCTTGCACTGGCACGGCAATATGACAAAAAAAAAAACCCCCACAGCATTTAACTGAAAAATTGCATGCGTCCTGAAGCTCCCACATGAACCTCAGGATACCAAGCAGGAACAGGATACCGACTACCATGCAATGGAGCAAGTGTTGACACAGCAGCAGCTCTTGCGAGTGTCAAACAACAGAGGCGAACATCAATCATGTAAGGAGATGGAATTCAGCAAGCCTGATCAACCTTTTAAGATGCTGCTCTGCATCTAAAAAAAAACCAAACAAGGTCAGAAGGGAAACATTTTCAGGTTTCCCGATATTATCATCACTGAAGCACACAGCGACCTAACATTCCAAACAAATTACTCAGCATTACCTGGAAGACAGATAGGACAGCAAAGCAGTGCACGTTATTAACCTCCAATGAATCTGTTGGGGAGCAACTGTTGTTGGGCAGTGCGGGGACACACTGCTTCTGATATAGTGCTTGTGGGAGTGGGTGGGCCCGTGAGTCTGCATGATGAAAATGTTAACACCAAATTATGGGTCACATTTATTTAAAATAATTTATGCTATGCTATAACCATGCTCTTAGGTTGGCAGTTTACTACAAATATTGAAACAAATTAAAAGGTACATTGAATTTAATTTTATTTTTAATGCTTACGATCAGCATAAACACCACATCTCAGACAGAACTACATTAAAGCCACAATCTTTGAAAAGGCCTGGGGAAATAAAATGTGTTTGCCTAGCAAGTTAAGTACTAGGCAAGCATCTTTCCGCAGCCAGGGTGCCACCACCAAAAAGGCCCTTTACCCAGTAGTCAGCCCACTGAGACCCCCACGGAGAAGGGCTTTTGATGAAGATTTTAAAGTTAGGGTATGTGCACATGGAGACCAGGGATTCTTCTGGTACACTGGTCCCAAGCCACAAAGGTCTAAATCGGCAGGTTGAATTTGGCCTGGAAACAAACTGAGAAGCGCATGGCAAATTACCAGTGTGATATTCTCATACTACCCAGTCCCAGCAATCATGTACAGAACTCTATGAAGTTCCTGGACTATACTCAAAAGGCTCCTCCACACAAAATGTGTTACAGTAAACCAAACAGGAGATTTAACAAGTAGCGATAACTGAAGCCAAGCTAACCCTGTCTATGTAGAGTCATAGTTGATACACAAGCCTAACTTGGCAAAACCAAGCCAAATAAGGAACCTGAGCTTTCCAGTGGGAAAAAAATGGATTAAGGTGCAGTCTTGAGGACTCAAGCAGTTATTACTCCAGCACTACCTTCTAAAATTGCTCGTCTGCATAGGAATTCTCTAGCTCAGGCAACCTACCTAGAAGCATACCATGGTTGACGGTATCGATACCTGCTGAGACATCCAGGAGAAATAGGACACACACAGCATTTCTTTCCCAGCAATGGTCCTCCCACAGGGTAACTATAGCATGTTCTGCGTCAAAACCAAGCCTGAAATTATCTAGAAGTATGAGTCTTATCTAAGAATGCCTGGCGCTGACCAAGAACTAACTGCTTGAGCACCTTGCCCAGGAAGGGAATGTTAATCACCAGCCAGTAGCTTTTTCAAACCTTCAAGGTCCAATACAGGTTTCTACAGATGTGGCCATACCACAGCCTCCTTAAAGCCCACATGGGCCACCATGTTTCTCAATGGACGTAACTGGACACCCCCCTTCTACTATATTTAATAAGCTGAGACAGACAAGAATAAAGAAAACAGATGGTTGGCTGTACTTGGCCAAACTTATATAACTGAGTCATTCAACAAAATAACCCAGATGGTGCCTTGGTTGCCTCCATTGACTGATCTGCATTGCGGTGGATAGGAGGAATGCCCTATAAACATCTCTTTGTCAATTAGATTTGGGTATGCTGAGAACCCCAAAAGCTGCGTGCCACACCCCTGCCGGACTCTCCAATAGGTCAGGACTAAGACTTTCGAACATTATGTCTTTCACCTACTAAGTTGTAGGTTGACTTTCCTAACAAAAACTGTAATATAAGATGATGTGGATTGCCTTCAGATATTTCATATCCTCTGTCCTCTGGATTAACATATTTTTTCATTTGTGCTTTGATGTTTGTGATCAAATAAACTAGACCCATTCTTCTTCATCAGCGATTACAATGAGGTCCCTAAGCGACTGCAAAAGTTAAACATTCTTTAAAGTGTTAATGGCATCACTGTGATTATCGGGACAAAGCAAAGCTGTAATTTTTTATTTCATTATATTTTCTTCTTCTTCTTCTTCTTCTTCTTCTTCTTCTTCTTCTTCTTCTTCTTCTTCTTCTTCATGATCCACCTTGAATTTTTATAAGGAAAGGCACCAGGCAAATATTTTAAATAAATAATAAACAATCTTAACATATGGCAAGTTGCAGTAGACACTTCCCAGACTGCTACAAGGAAATTGCTTTGCAGAAATTCAAGAACCAAAGATGAACTCAATGAGCCCTGACCATTGGATTAGACTGGAACAGGTCATAATAATCTTAGAAAAGAGGTAATACTTTTTCAGCCTGGGTGTTTCTGCTCAATCTGTATCATATGTCTTCAGTAAAGCAATTCCAGAATAACTTCAGGTAGGCTGTTTGGGCAGTAAATTACCATCCCTTAAAGATTTGTGCCATTTTGACAAGATTTATCTAAACGGCATCTATCTGCCGCTAAAACCCACTATGCTTTTAAAAACTAAAATGAGTGATTGTGTTTGTGTTCCCGTTTCATCTGCATAGTTCACACTGTGACAGAAAAAGCCTGCTCTCCCGCCCCTCCATTTTCTGCAAGTGAGGGATAGCATGTATGCAAACAGCTCCTGAAAACACAAACCTCAGGAAATGTGGTGTCTGGCAGGAAATGTGGAAAATCACAGTGATATATATTTATGTCTACCCAGGGGGTGCCTAGTATTCCCTCTCGCTTCCAAAAGGTGTCAATCCCCTTTACCTGCTGAATGTGACATTGTCAAAAGGAGCAGGTGCTACTCAAACCAACCTGGAAAAGTCCCTAAAAGTGAGCTGAGCTTTGCAGCTTTCGTCCCTGTCTGAGAGGATAAAGGGTCTGTTCCATCCTTTATCCTCATCTGTCAGGAAACCTTGCAACTAACCAACCGCAATCAGTTACATGTGAATAGGCTGAGGCGTCTTCTTGTAAGTTCCTAGGTCAGTACAAGTAGTTCCTAGGTCAGCAAAAGTTCCTTTTCCAGCATGTTGGTAAGGTCCCACCAGGAGTCTCAGATTTGCACAAAACTGGAGAACGGCACAAGCAAATGTACAAGTACCTCTTGCACACTTCTTGGGTGGGGAAACTTTTAAAAAACCACAAGGTGCATACACAGCTATTTGACCTTTTGTCATTATAGGATCAACAAATCTGAAGACAGGGACAAACAGAAAAGGGAAACGTCTACTGGTATGTATGGGAAAGCCCCAAATTTCCTACTCCTTATACACAAATTCAAATACTGGGCTAAAAAAGGTAAAGGACCCCTGACTCTGGGGTTGTGGCACTCATCTTGCTTTACTGGTCGAGGGAGCCGACGTTTGTCCGCGGACAGTTTTCCCTGGTCATGTGGCCAGCATGACTAAGCTGCGTCTGGCTACTCTGGTCTAATTCGAACAGGGAAATTGTGGAAACGTAGCTTAATAATGCTCATATATGGACAAGCCCTGAAAGGTCATCAGAAACCCTCAATCCTGCATTTGATTCTATGCATGTAAGTGTTGTTGTTTGTGGAAACTAACTAACTAACATGCTCACAAGTGGGCACAGGCTCAAGGCCTTTGTGGGTAAAATCCTATACCCACTAGTCTGAGAATTAGCCTCACTGTATTCAGTGGGACTTCCTTCTAAGTAGACATGTATAGTATGACACTACAGTATCCTGATGGTTATGTTGGATGCCGTATAACAAGGCACATCACCTAAGCCTTCAATAACTCTGAGTGCCTTTGGGGAACCTTTTCTCATTTTTTCCTAATCCAACACTTGACCAAGAATCATTTCTGAACAATGAATGGCTTTGTTTAATTGTCTTCACATGAATGAAGGGAAATGTCAGGTACTCATGGAATATTAAGATTTGCTGCCCAAGTTGTCAAACTTGTTTTATCGAAAAAGGCACAATGATCTTTAAGGTTAGCACCTGACAGTTTACTATACATTTTTGCTGAGGTCTCTGGTGTTAACAGCAGTGCAATCGCGGACTGAATTTGGGGGGGGGGGGTATGGGGGAGAGAAGAGACTGAATTTCATCAAATAATATTAATTTGAGTGCCAGAACTAAGACGCATACCCCCCAAAATCTGACGGATTTGAATTGCGATTTACATAGAGGGAGCTTATTGTGTATAGTGCTTACTTAACTGAAGTAAAATTGGTTTTATATGGGTGTTTTAACTTGGAACTGTTTAAATTGTATTGTTTATGGATAAATTCTGATGTATTGTTTTCGATATGGGCCAATGGCCGCAATAAATCTATCTATCTATCTATCTATTAATTTGAATCCAGATATTCAAGTAATATATTTGATGTGAAACACTGTGTTAACCAAAAATGCCCTGTTAATCTGTAATATACAATTTCTTACAGAGCAGAACTGAATAAAAATCATTATATAAGGATATATTTTTTTAACAGTGAGGCAGGATTGTAGGTTTCAGCTGAAGTTCAAATAAAAATCTGCAACCATCAACATATTTAAAAACAATCAAATCACAAGAATCTGGGGGTTAATTTATGTTTCGGTTTATGTTATCATTTTCTTACATTATCTGTTTTGTCAACACTTAATTGAAAGCCTCAGTAAACAAATGTTTCTTTAAAAAGAGACAAAAGGAACATTCATACAGAAAAACAGTCTATGTGGCTGTTACAACTACGGCCCATCAGTACAGTGGTACCTCGGGTTACATATGCTTCAGGGTACAGACTCCGCTAACCCAGAAATATTACCTCGGGTTAAGAACTTTGCTTCAGGATGAGAACAGAAATCGTGCTCCGGCAGCACAGTGGCAGCGGGAGGCCCCATTAGCTAAAGTGGTGCTTCAGGTTAACAGTTTCAGGTTAAGAACGGACCTCTGGAATGAATTAAGTACTTAACCTGAGGTAACACTGTAAATCTATTTAAAAATCCTGGGCAAGTAAAAAGGTCCTTGGTGATAAAAACAAACAAACAAAAAAACCATAAGAATACCAAGCAAGCCTCTCCACTTGTGACCAAGTGAAGATGCCTGGGCATCAGGATGATGCCTGACATCTCCACCATCTGGAGATGCACGCCTGGGAATCACTGGATCTTGACTGTTTTCACACACTAATACCCCATCCTATAGAGATCTATCAGTTAATTTTTTTCTGCACAATTGGAATGAATTTCAGGAACCAAAATGCTTTTTTGTGCAGTCTGAGCAGAAGTTGTGAACAACGTTATAGTTAATTGTTGTAGCTTGTCTTCACTTAACCCACCCCACTGTCCTGCTCACAGCTGTGAAGAATATCCCTATCTTATGAATGGTCCAGGTCACCATTAAGAAAAACAGTTAGAAATAGGTATACAGTGGTACCTCGGGTTACAGATGCTTCAGGTTACAGACTCCGCTAACCCAGAAATAGTACCTCGGGTTAAGAACTTTGCTTCAGGATGAGAACAGAAATGGTGCTCTGGAGGTGTGGCAGCAGCAGGAGGCCCCATTAGCTAAAATGGTGCTTCAGGTTAAGAACAGTTTCAGATTAAGAACGGACCTCCGGAACGAATTAAGTACTTAACCCAAGGTACCAGTGTGTGTGTGTGTGTGTGTGTGTGTGTGTGTGCAGACTGTCCCTGGATTCAGTGACTTTTCTTCTTTAAGTTCTCAAAGTTCTTAACCTAGCTCAAGATGGTCATCTGAACTAGCCAGATGTCATAGTCAGTCCGTCATTTGAAAAATAAGGGTTTAGAGCCATATTGCCCCAAAATGGCAACTAGACATTCTGTTTTGATGACTGTAACCTTGGTTTAAGAAGCCATTTGGTGCCTAGCTTATATATCTGTGTTTCTAACCCTGCTTTAAAATCAATGCTTTTATTATAGTTTTCCAACGCTGGCTCTTTCCTTATATTGTGCTGTTCCAAATAACAACCAGAGTTACGAAACCAGCCCATACTGTGGGCTCAAGCGAATAAGTCATGGGTAGGCAAACTAAGGCCTGGGGGCTGGATCCGGCCCAATCGCCTTCTAAATCCGGCCCGCGGACGGTCCGGGAATCAGCGTGTTTTTACATGAGTAGAATGTGTCCTTTTATTTAAAATGTATCACTTGGTTACATGTGGGGCATAAGAATTTGTTCATTTTTTTCTTCAAAATATAGTCTGGCCCCTGACAAGGTCTGAGGGACAGTGGACCGCCCCCCTGCTGAAAAAGTTTGCTGACCCCCTGGAATAGGTCATCAGGGGGTTTCTTTTTGTTACAACAAATCCAATGTTATCAGGTCTCATGAGTAACAAAAATTATACAAACACCAAAAAAAAACACACTAAAATAAAAAACAGAAAATGTATCAGTAGCACATAATGGTTATCATCTTATGCAGCAATTTCAGTTTTCAGGGCAAAGCCTCAGCGCCTAGGGCTTGCCGATCGAAAGGTCGGCGGTTCGAATCCCCGCGGCGGGGTGCGCTCCCGTTGCTCGGTTCCAGCGCCTGCCAACCTAGCAGTTCGAAAACACCCCCGGGTGCAAGTAGATAAATAGGGACCGCTTTCTAGCGGGAAGGTAAACGGCGTTTCCGTGTGCGGCTCTGGCTCGCCAGAGCAGCGATGTCACACTGGCCACGTGACCCGGAAGTGTCTCCGGACAGCGCTGGCCCCCGGCCTCTTGAGTGAGATGGGCGCACAACCCTAGAGTCTGTCAAGACTGGCCCGTACGGGCAGGGGTACCTTTACCTTTACTATGACAGACAAAATTCTATGCATGACATTTCTTCAAAACAGCTTACTGTTACCAAGTCTTTTTTGTTTTGTTTAGTTCTGCCTTAAAGAGAAGACAGACCTGACATTCTCAGGCAGGTCACAGTGGGTTCTTCACCCACAAGGTGAACTTGGAGCCACAACACATGTTACAGACATAAAGAAAATATAACAAACGCAAAGGAAGTCTGTCAATCCAATCTTGCCCCACTTCTTGCGCTGCATATAGCCACCTGCCATTTATTAAACCAGCATATAATTGTGTATGCACACACCCTAAAGTTCAATCATAATGATAATAAATGTTCCACTGCGAGCAAAATGCACTTCACAGCTGGATTCAGATGCTGAAACTGTCCAGGAATGAGCAATTATTTTAGTAGGTTAGCCCTGGAATATAACATATAATGCAGGTCTCAAAACAGATTGAGGGTATTTTTAAAAAACCAAAAGGCAGGGAAAGGGCAAGAAACCTTTTCCCAACCTCTATCGTATGCTGCCAGCCAGTGTGATGGAAAACCAAGGCAATTAGCAAACAAGGCCAAAAAAAAAAGAAAAGGAAAAAAGCAGCATTTAAGTGCCCAATTCTCATTAAGAGACACTGGACAACCATAAGTCTCCAACCAGGGATCTCACCGAAGGGGTGGGGAGGGATGGACATTTGGCAAGACTAGCACCCGAAATTCGCTAGTAGCCAGCAATTAGCTCCATAAGGCTTACAGAGTTAAGGGAAGATTTAGTAAGATCCATAAAGGCTTTACTGTTTTCCCCCAACCCATTGTTTCCAAGAGCAGCCGTTTATTTTCCTCTGTAAAGACTTGTTTTCCACTCTTGCTGCAAATAGAAGTTAGTCAGATGAACCAACCATTTGAAGCAAAGGGGAAGAAGGGAGGGGGGGGTGGAAGAGAAAGAGGCTGGATTGTTTGAAACATTTCAAAAGCCAGCCTGGAAGAAACCCATTTGTATTTTTAAACAAACAACAAAAAGCTAATGTAGCTATCAAACTGGCAGCGCATTAAACACCAAAGAAAATGTTTTCCTGGCGATCAGTGTGTGTGCTGACACTAAATGGCTTCTGGCGGTGGCACAGAGAAAACTCCATGAAAAACTGGGGAAGCCTGCGCAAAGGGGCAAGACGGAGACGCAGCAATCAGAAAAGGAAAGCCCATACAGCATCGCATCATTCTCCCGGCTGCTGGGTTGCAAATGTTTTGGAGCACATTTGCAAACAAGACGGGAGGGAGTCAATGGTTTCGTGGAGATCTTTGATTAACACACATACCACTGGGGGGGGCATTTCAAGTTTATGTGGGTCAACAGTTAATGTTTAGGCTCCCCAGATTTTTCCAGCAGCAGTTGCAGAGGAGGATCACATTAGTACAGGAGTAGGCATCAGATGCTAAACTATTACTGTCTCCCACCTGCCTCAAGCCACGAGCAATAGTTAGAAGGCTGAGAATCTCAAACTTTCATTAAAACGCATTTGCAGGCCTCATGCATGAATACACAGGGGCTAAGACCTGGCCACAGTGATCCATGCGACGGTCACCTCCACGCTTGACTACTGTAAATCGCTCTACGCGGGGCTGCCCTTGAAGCTGTCCCAGAAACTCCAGCGGCTGTACAATGCTGCAGCGAGGCTCCTCACAGGGTCTCTGCCATGGAAGCATATTCACCCAGTGCTTTTCCAGCTACACTGGCTCCCGGTGGAGTACAGGGTCAGATTTAAGGTGCTGGTTTTGACCTTTAAAGGCCTTCACAGCCTAGAACCCTCGTACCTACAAGACCGCCTCTTCTGGTATGCCCCACGGAGGACCTTAAGGTCCATAAATAGCAACACCCTAGAGGTCCCGGGCCCTAAGGAAGTTTGATTAGCCTCAACACTGGCTCCGGCCTGGTGGAATGCTCTGTCTCATGAGACCAGGGTCCTGCGGGATCTGATTTCTTTCCGCAGGGCCTGTAAGACAGAGTTGTTCCACCTGGCCTTTAGCTTAGAATCAGTTTGGCTGTTAGCCGCCCTGAGCCGGGTCTTGGCTGGGGAGGGCAGGGTATAAATAAATTTTATTATTATTATTATTATTATTATTATTATTATTATTATTATTAAGAAAACCTTCCCAAAGCCCTGCTGTTTCATGATTTCAAAGAACTGGATCAGTTTTGAACATTTTAGTTACCCATTTGGCTGGACGGAAGTCAAGACTTATCTATGCTACACGGGATCTGGTCATAGCCGTAGGAATGCAAAATGATGTGGGCATTCTAGGCAAAGTTAAGCATTGTTAATTGCGTGCTTATCTTTCCCGTGTTAATTACTGTAAACTTGAAATGCGTATGAGCAGTGGCCCCCTGGTTCACAATATGTTTCTGATGTAGCACACACTGGGTATCTGGTCCTCCATCAGCACACCACCAGCTTGTTTTACGGTTATGCATCTTCTACACTCCCACACTTTAATATTAAAAGTATTTAACATTTCAATTTAGCATTTCCTACATGCTCGTTCCAACAGAACTCTTGATATCTCCCTTAGGCCTATCTTTGCAAGCTAATGCACTTTAATTTTGTTCTTTAGAAGAAATTTACATACAAATTCCCTCAAACAGCTTCCACCAGGGAGCTGCTTTTTTCAAACAACTAAGCGCATATGACAACATGTTTCGGTCCTTCTGAAGGAAGTTAAAGACTTACGATGAAGATGCCGCCAATAATAATTGACTTGTGGACCACCGCCAAGATCCAAACACCAGTATTACTTCATGCAGGAAGATTCATGCTCCCTATCAACTTGATTTTGCAGAACAATTCTCAGAGAGATTTGCAACAGAAAGAGGCAGAAAAATTTCCGACCTTCCCTATTTCCCATGCTACCCTCACCTCCCCCAGGAGCCAAAACTTCTGCCACAGAAATAGGGAAGAGACATTATGAGGAGTAGATTTACAAGGGACCAAGAGAGAGTAGCAGGTAGCCATAAAAGAAATGGTGATTGTTTTCCACCCTAGTGTATATAATAAATCAGAAGTCAATGAACTTTTCCAGACATTGGAATCAAAAGGTCTAACACTGTACCACATTTTATTAGCTAGTGGATTGTTCCTGTGAGGATTCCCAGGCAAATCTCTAGTGGTGATGGACAGGGGAATTCCATGTCAGCAATTCGGGGAAAGAAACTTCAGCTCAAGAGAATTTTCATCCCCAGGAATGTGGGCAAACAATCCTCCTGTTAGTACAATTTGCTCGTCAAATTTGTATGGTAATCCCATAGGAATAATCCTCCAGCAGAGAAAATGTTGTGAAACCGTGCAGTGCAATTTACAATCACAAACTAATTATCATATGGGCAATTATTTGAGTGCTCATCAATACAGTATTACAAAGACACAAGTTTTTTTTTTAAAAAACACACACCAAAACAGCCCCACACACTTACTTCTTCAGCACATGTCTAGAGTGAGTGACAAAAATTAGTCCAACATTTGCCCACCAACCCAAGATGGAGTAGCGCTTACCATTAAAAGTAAAGGTGTGTACCACTTCTGAACACTGATATTTTAACAAGTACTGAAGAAACCCAACAAATGTTGCTCATGAAAGGCACACAGTCGTTCCAGATTGAAAAGGTCCACAGTAACTCAGCTTCTCTCTCATGCCTGCCACAGAGCTCACCCTGACACTTTACGCCTCTCTCCCTGCAACTGAACTCAGATAACCTCCATCTTGCAGGCTGGAAGGCCAAATACTTGTGACCCTATAATTCTATTACGTACAGGCTTCCCCTGGCTAAATCAATTTCAAAAAGAAATTTGTATCCCTCTTGGGGAAAAGGGTTAAATGCTAGGCACCATTACCATCAGCTATAAATGGCGACACATATAGAGAGCTGTGGCAAACCACTTTCATTCCACAAGCGGAGTCATAGAGAGCTAACCAACAACAGTCACACTCAGAGCAAAGTCCACCACCAAATATAACTAACATTTGCTATCTCCCTCAGATCACTAGGGTGTCAGGTGGCAACTGCCATATACTTATAGAGTGCTTTGGAATGATGAAAAATGTTTCCTGTACAATACAATAGCCAAGTTCGCATGCAACAAACGAGTCTAGCTTGTGAAGTGTAAATCCAGACTCCTAGAGGCTTATTCCTCTCCAAAAGCCCTGCAAGTGGAAGCCAAAGTTGGTCCTTCTTTGGAATGAAAGAATGTTGCAGTAGCTGGGTTCTCGCGTCGTGACAAGCCAGACTCTAGTTTGTTTCCTCCCTTATGGAGCAAAGTCAGCAATGGGGAGGAGCAAAGTGCTGGTGTAAATTAAACCATTGTTTGTTTTATAAACCATGGTTTAACATTACATGCAAATTAGTTCAA
This sequence comes from Podarcis muralis, assembly GCF_964188315.1. Classification (NCBI taxonomy): domain Eukaryota; kingdom Metazoa; phylum Chordata; class Lepidosauria; order Squamata; family Lacertidae; genus Podarcis; species Podarcis muralis. Next base: position 22,057,240 of record NC_135656.1, on the reverse strand, counting down.
TATGTACTGTCTTGTCACCCCAAAAAATGAGTGAGGTTATGCTGGGTTAACCTTTAAAAAAGACTTTAAAAAGACTTGGTCTAAGGGCATAGAAAGAATGGTGCTCACATTATGGAAAGCTCTTCTAGTAAAGTAAAAAATGGTGGAGAACCATTTTTCTGTCTCCAGGACTATGTACCAGTGGTAGGCATGTCTAGAAGCAAAAGTAGTATGGCCAGACCTAAAACTGGGGGAGCAACAAATGTGACTTATCTGTATACAATAAGCTACATTCCAGCCACGCAAAAGACAAAGGTTTCTATATATCTCAGGAAGCAACAGCCACTATAACAACTAAAGGACACTCCTGAGAAGGGCTTGAAGCAGTGCTAGTGAGGGGTATAGCCCGAGGGGAGCCCTCAAGATCAGATAGGGAGGCCCCAAGTCCTGTGACTTCTCTTCCCTGAAGTAAATGCTTGCCAGGGTCATAGCAAGAATACATGTCAATATGGTTGTGCATAGGAAACATGAGAAGCTTAGGTATTTTAAGATTCTGAACTATTTTATTTTTTGATATTTTGAGACATAACCCACTCTGAGTCTCCAAGGTGAGCTGTATATGCATCCAGATAAACTAACAGGAATAACTTCTGGGACAAGGGATTTCAGTCAAGGCGTCTGATCCAAACAGGAAAATTAATCATTTGGCTGATCTTCTCAGTAAAAGAAAAATTCAGGAGGCTATAGCTAACTTGAGTCAAAAGCCTTGTTGAGCTTTTGCTTGGATCTATGACAGTTCTCTATTCCAGTTTTTAAGCTTACCTTCTCCTATGAACTAGAGTAATACAACAACATTGCTAAATACTGTGAAAAGAATAAGAGGCAACTGAAAGACTCACCATCATGGTCAAGTCCGCCCTATGTAGGCTTAGTCCAGGCCACCAAAAGACTAAATAAGAAGTTTGCTACATAATGTTAATGGCTGAGGCAGATCTAAACAACTCTTACCATTAAACAGCAGGTACCAGGAATAGTTCTCTATGATTTTTTGCCATACTGGTAGGCTATTCAGTCTGAGGGAGGTTCTGACAAAACGTCCTGGGGTGATCTTGAGACCACAAAAAGGAAACAAGGTTGGAAGTGGTTGTTGAAGCACATACAGTCCAAACCATTTTAAAACAGGAAGCTAAAATACAAGAGAAAAGGCCACTTTCTCCTGCTACTCAACAGCCTGCCTTCAAGGTGTGGTGGCAAAGGCCACACCATCCATTTATCGTGATTACAGATTTTTAACTTGTCAAAGCATAATCAGTACTATTCATAAGAAACAAAGCTTTCACCTTAGATAAGCCTGGAATACAATAGCAGAGGAAGTGTTATGGTTTCACATGGTTGTTAGCAACGAAGTAGTCCATGGAGAACCGGTGTAGCATAGCAGCTTGGAGAATGAGCTAGGAATCAGGATGTGTGTGGTTCAAATCCCTCCTTTGCCATGAACTAAATAGGTTGCCTGAGGCAAGCCATTTTCTCTCAGCCTTACAATTGCTAATAGAATAATCACACTGTCCCTACCCTACATGGTTGTTGTACGGATAACAAGTTAACGTATGTGAATGATTTAGAACAATCTCATTATATAAATGCTAAGCATCATAGTTCTTTGTATGCATGACTGCAAGCTCTAACCTTGTAAGTGAGTCATTTTAAAAAAGTGGGATTTACTAAGAATTAGCCACATATAAGACCAGAAGAATAGACCTGACAGAGAGAATCCCAAAGCTTATCATAAAGTCTTGCAGTAACAAATAATGTCCACATTTGATTGTCAAAGAAACTCAGTGAGATGAGTTTACACAATACACTGTGATAGTTAAGAACAAATATGAAACACTAGCATCTTGAAGTGGGCAACAAGAACATTGTTCCCTTTAGACAAAGGAACTACCATGGCTTAGAAAGTGGCATGGTTTCTAATGCACAGAACCCCCTGCACTTTGCACCATTTGAATAAGTCAGCAGAGAAGTTCGTCTTGAAACCTAACAACCAGTTTGGGGATAAAAAGCCTATCTACAAAGCCAGTGCCAGCTCATGTGACTTAAATGCACCAAACTAAGAAACTTGAAACCTTCTTAAGATTCACTGGCCTGATACATGTCTAGCAGCATTAAACATATGCTAGAGAATGAATGAAGTCCTGCCTTTATCTGATGAGCCTCAACTGACTTGGAAAGAACATTTTGCCCCATGAATAACACTTTCAGGTGTATATTGTTGCATTCATGACAATGAGAGTCAGCTTGGTTCTGAGACTCTGCTAGGTGGGATCCAATAACTCAACATTACACATCTCCCAACAAACACTGGCTATTTAGAGAATTTGCCACTTCATAAATATAAAGAAGCAATAGTAAATTAAGGCTGATAATCCAAATGCATGCCAGGAAAAGCATGGCAGACACCTTTCCAACATAACCTTGTTAATATCACCCTGAAAATGTCAGAAACTCTTGCACTACTGTGTCATACTTAATAAAACTCCAACTATATTTTTAAGGAAGTTCATACACACAGAGAAGAGAGCATGTGGAACAAATTGTCCTACTCTAGCACACCCAGCTCTCTTAAGTATAGTTCCACCTTCTCAAACTCCACACCTCCTCTATTCATTGCAGATGCAAAAGCAGCCAAATTTGGGAGCTAGGCAAGCTGGAATCCAGTCCTTCAATTCCAGAACAAGATGCCCATTACAGCTTACCAGTATTTCTCTTAGCATGATATTATGGTGGCTTGAATAAAGAAAACAGTACTCCAAAAATGTAAATCCTGATACATTAGTGTAGAAGAAACTCAACTAAAGCAAAACAGTGAAAATGAACTTTTCATACTCTAAGCCTAAAAGTTTCCACATTTCCCCAAGTAAAGGAGTGTTTTTTGTTTCAGTTTTAGACTGCATTTTTAGGGGAGATGCTCACATTCCTGTTACTTTTCTCTTGCTCTCTCACACATACAACCACCCAGGAAAAAATATACTAGTCTCATTGTACAAGGGAAATATTAAAAGTTTAATTTAGCAAGAGCTGGAAATGGGAAGTGATTGGAATTTCGACTAACCAGGCTACTAGCAAAGCTTATCATCAAGAGAAGGTTTGTTTCCTTTCAGAGGTAACCACAGATAACCAGGCTTCTAAGTCTTCATTCAGATTCTTCTCTGCAATAAGTATGCAGTCAGAAGAGTACAGTAAACAAGCATGCTCCCAAATCTATCAATTCCTCCTTCACCTTCGATTACTGATGCATAATAAGGGATGTATTAGAGGAGGCAACTACACTCGAAGCTGTACAACAGAGAAGCCTTTCCCAGGGAGAAAAGTACCTTTTGCTAAAGACTTAATGGCAGCCCATCAGAATACGACACTCACAATCTCTCTCTCTCTCTCTCTCTCTCTCTCTCTCACTTTCTGTGTGTGTGTGTGTGTGTGTGTGGCCAGGACCATGTGTGTGGATAAAAAACAGATGCACGCGCAATGCGGAGCCAAACCTATTCAAAACCTGAATGATGGGATTCAAATCCATAGCCTGGCACAAGACAAGAGCCTGCATTTCGTTGCTGTTTCCAGCATGTTCAGAGTAACACTGCCCTGAAGTGACAGGTACCTCTCCTTCCTTGCTTCCCACTTCTTCTCCAACCCATCCCGAAACAACCGCCTCCAGTCAGTCCCCGCCACTCAGGACGAAGCTGAACTTCTAAGTGCTCCTAGCCCTGGGGCTCGACTTCCTCGCCGGGCCCTTCTTGAAAAGCCTCTATTATTAGCTCCTGCAAAGGCGCAGCCCAAGTTTGCGCCTTTCTCCCTGCAGCCAGCTGTTCCTTAGTTACCACCTCTTCTCGCACAGAGCTGCTCCTGACAGAGCGCCGCACACTTTCCCCCCTCTGCCCACAGAGGAATCTCCTCGGCGCCTTCACCCCAACTCCTTCCCCCTCGCCTTGCCTCACCCTCCGCTATCCGACTCCCCACTTCCAGAGACACCTCCCCCCCCCCCTGCCCGCCTCAGCCCCGCTTTGCTCGTTGTTCCCTCCCGGCCCCCGTCCGCCCGCCCGCCCCTCTCTTTCCTCACCTGACTCGGGGGGGCTCCAGACCCAGCCGCCTCGCCGTGGGGAGGGCCCCCCCGGCCCAGCCGCTGGGAGGGGGGTGGGGGGCGCTGGAGGGGGGCTCAATGGCTCCGCGACGGCGGCTCCATCCACAGCGCCTTCACCTGAGGAGGGACCGAGCCCCCCTCCCCTCCCCGAGCCACTTCCGGTCCCTCTGCTAGGCGACAGGCGCGGGGAGATGAGCGTCGAGAGGCTCGAGTGGTGGTCAAAGAAAGCGCCCAGGGCATCATCATTCCGTCAGGGGGTGGTGGGAGAGGGAGCGCGTCGAGCGCATCGAGCGAAGGCTTTAGAGGCTAGGCAAGGGGGAGCGGGTAGAGAGCCGAGCGAGTCGATACGGGAACTGATGCGGGGGGGGGGGGGGGGGAGAAGGGTCGTCGCTGGGGGAGGCGGCGGCGAGGAGGGAAGCAGGCCGAGCACGGAGGCGCCTGGATAGAAGTAGGGACGATCCGAACGCCGGGCGTATCGATAGCGGTCTCAGGAGGAGAGGGAGCAGGGGGCACAAGCTGAACGCCGAGAGCATCGGCTCAGAGCGCTGGCGAAGGGGAGATATGGGGGGGGGGTGTCGGGGCGTGTCTGTCTGGGAGTCCGAATATTCGCCGATCGGGGGACCCCCTCAAGTTGCTCCCCAATCTTAAATTAACAGCAATTAGTCTTGCATCTTAAATTAACAATTATTACTCTTGCATCTTAAATTAACGGCAATTATTAGCCTTGCATCTTATATTAACAGCAATTATTAGCCTTGCATCTGCCCCCCGGTCGGCAGCCAGCGATTAATGCAACGTGACACTTCGAGGCGGGTCCTGCCGTTCCGCCAATTCCAGTCCTTGCAAATCGCGATAATGATGGTTCTAGGTGCCGAAGGAACTAATATGTTTGCATGCGGGGGACCGATAGTGTGTGTTTGCGTGTTTCACCACCAGCAGGGACGACCGATTTGTTTCCGACGCGCGTGGGAACGTCCTTGCCGATTATCTTTCATAGTATTTTTTTCTTTTTAGTGTAACGAATAAACTGTCTGCCTTTATTACGTACTCTCTATCCTACCAGTTTTCGCTCAGACGTAAGTACGCTTGCAGCTTCACCCTTAACGACCCAAAACCTGGGAAGTTTAAGTGGGATTTATTTGGAACCGCCCAGCAAGCAGGCATAGGATTATATATACCCTTAGTAACAAAATTAAGTACTGGAGCAAACCAGTGGGGATAAATTAGGCAGGACCCAGCCTGGCCCTTCCTTACACTTGCCGATGGAGAAGTTTGCTTAGATGAACTGTAGGTCTCCAGCATCTTCACGTGTCCCGTTATTTCCGTTTTACATTTTGACACAGTCTAAGAACAGACCCCCCACCCCAAGAAACACACACGCAAAGGCACAACGGCTTAAGTAACTAGCAGTTATTTATTATTTTTAATGGTGATGCTGATGAAGAGACATAGAGTTTCCTGTGGCTCTAGCTTCCAGCACAAATTACTGGTTATAGCTAGCTTGCAAGAGACCTATACAGTGGTACCTCAGGTTACATACGCTTCAGGTTGCATACGCTTCAGGTTACAGACTCCGCTAACCCGGAAATAGTACCTCGGGTTAAGTACTTTGCTTCAGGATGAGAACATAAATCGCGCTCTGGTGGTGCAGCAGCAGCGGGAGGCCCCATTAGCTAAAGTGGTGCCTCAGGTTAAGAACAGTTTCAGGTTAAGAACGGACCTCTGGAACGAATTAAGTACTTAACCTGAGGTACCACTGTAATTCCTCCTGCTGCCACAGGGACTGTGGGTTCCCCTATATGTAACACACAGGATGGAACTGCTTCATGGTTTTTTTTTGGGGGGGGGGGATGAAGCACTTCTTCATCCTAAGGCTGATAATAGTTTTCGAATTGTCATTTCCCGTCCAGTCGATTTTAATTTAAAATTCTCTTTGAAGCTGGCAGCATTGTCTGAGGAACACATTAAATTTGGTTGTTTTCACCCTGCGTGTGCTAATGTGGTCCTCTTTTGAGCTTGCAGCTGACGAATTAGCTAATTAAAGCCCTTTATCCCACATGTAAATAGGACAGAGAATCCGCGCTGACATGAACCAAATTACCTTTGGCTCCGAGAATCTCTTTGATCTGGATGCAAGATGCACATCAAACACAAAAACACCATCTAATAATGTTGGTCAGGGAACAAAATCACCATTGTCCTCAAAATTGTGGCATACCACCCCTCATTTACTTAGGCAATCATTATTATTTTCATTATAATTAATCCATAGGCACGAACCTGCAAAATTTGTCCTTGTGGGGGGTGGGAAATGTTATGAGCAGAAGCAATCCCCTCATCATCTACTTCAACACTTACCCAGCTCCCCTTGCAAGAGCCCACTAGGAAACTTTATTCAGTAGTGTTATGCTCCATCCAATTTTATGTTTAGCTCAGCACTGCTCAAGCTGAGGCTTTTGCGTTGCTGCAAGCTTGCTGACTTAGACTTGAGGTTGTCAGCAACAATCTAAATCAGGTTAGAGTCACTGGATTCCAGCCCTGTGTTGCATTCAAGGCTATCCTCTCACCCTTGATATGCCACTAGATCCTGGGCAGGCCCACTGCAACCTTGTCAAAGAACCAGCTGACTTCTACCACTGGTATGCTACTGAATACCAGTTACTGGGGGAGCAAATAAGGAAGCTGGCTATCGTCCTCATCGTGCCCTGACTGCATCCTAGTGGCATCTAACTCGCCATTGTGAGAAGCAAACATCAGATTGTCCGGACAAGGATAAGATAGAAAGCTTCCAGTTATGGGGATCCCTGCAAATGAGACCCCAATGGGGTAAGCTGACAAATTTAACAGTCGAGAGGAAATGTAAATTAATTAAGTTATAAGCAATCTGCCAACTGACATACAGCTAATAGAGCCAGGGTGACATTGTACTATGCTGAATATTCCTTCTGTGCAAGCATTTCAGCATACCAGATGGAACAATCGCCCCTCATGACACCCCCAAGCCAATTTCAGGGGGCACAGGGGGAGAGGCGAGAAGGCTCCATTGCAAGTCCTTGCACAGGGAGCTCCCATTCATCTTCAGATGAATCCCACTCAAGCAGTTACCAAAGTACATATACTGATTTTTATGGAATCAGAAAGGTGGATGGGTTGTTAAGATATAATCTAGTCCAATCCCCTGGTGATGCAGGAAATCTAGTGCTACAGCACCCCCAATAATTATATAATTATGGCTGTGGTTTCCATAACTGGGGCCTGTCGCAAGAGCAGAGTATAGATTAAACTAATAAGAATATACACTGCAGACTGAAGGCAAGTTCCCCTGAAATTAAGCAGATGTACCTCAAATTAAAGAGTGTTTCAGATTACAGGTGGTTCCCATTGGGCCTGGAATTCTCAAATGCAGCATTGTTAATTTATCCCGGGCTTTTATGTCTGAATGAAGTTCAAAAGCAGAGCAAGAGATGGACCTGCATATAACCTTACAAGCAAGGAAGAAGAGATGTACATAACACAGGTGGAAACAAAAAGAAGAGAGATAAAATTCGGAGCATTTATTAAGGACTGCTAGAAAATATAGATTCTTACCCTGTGCAAAAATAACAGAACAAATGCAATATTTTATCACACTCGTCAGCTTTCAAATGAGGACAGAGCAGAAGGAGCCATTACAGAGTAAAAAAATGTTATAGTTTCCCCTGTGCAGTGTGGAGATATTAAAAGGTATCTGGTTTTAAGAACTACTCATTCCTTCCCCATGCAAAAGGGGAAGCCTTTTCAGCTTAAAGGCATGTTCCCTTGTGTACAGCCTTTGAGGGGAGGGGTGCCTGCCAGTGGTGGGGTGGGCCAGAGGCAAATCTGGGCGGATCATTGGATGTAGCTCTTACTTTTGTACAGTAGGCTACATCAGGGTTTCCTAAACTTGAGTCTCCCGCAGTTGTTGGACTACAACTCCCATCATCTCTAACTAGCAGGTCAAGGATGATGGGAACTGTAGTCCACAAACAGCTGGAGAGCCAAGTCTGGGAAACACTGGGCTACATTCCAGCCACACACAAGTCAGAGAGGTTCCTCCACCTACTCAGAACACACTTTACACCTGCTCTCGGAAACCAGCCTGTTGATGACCATTTTCCATCTTATGCCTGACAGCTCAGAGTTCTCAAGTCTTGCTCTTAAGTGGGTGGAAAACTTCACCTGATCAATTTGGGATAAAGCAGAACAGCAAGGCTAGGGAGAGGTTGCAAGCCAACTGTTGTAACATATAAACTTCAACTTGACTATAGGCAGCCTGTGACGAGTTCCCATTGGCTCTCTTATCGCTAATGTTTTCTGTGTGCACTAAGGAGGGAAACCCCTGCTAAAAGTGCCAGGCGTTTCCCTTTGCTTAGCAATGGTTTAAATGCAAATCCCTTCCCGAATCAAGAAGGGGTTTGCATTGAATCCTGCCAAACTGAGCAGGATTTAACCCCTGCGGAGGGGGGAGTTAAATTCTACTCAGTTTGGCTACGCTTTGAAGTCCCCATGTTGGGACTTCAAATAACCTCAGAGGCAGCCAAGTGCTAAATCTTCACTTTAGCAGTGCCTTGCTACCAGTGAGGGGCTTTGAAGCCGAATCCAGACTTCAAAGCCCTGAAATGTCGTTTGTGATGTCAGGTGATTTGGCATTTGGTCAGCCCCACCTGTCAAATTTGGCTTGTGAGGCAGATCCTGATAAGGCTCCACCCACACCCACACCCACACTTTGAAGTTTGTTACCACAAGCGGGAGGGACGCGGGTGGCGCTGTGGGTTAAACCACAGAGACTAGGACTTGCCGATCAGAAGGTCGGCGGTTTGAATCCCCGCGACGGGGTGAGCTCCCGTTGCTCAGTCCCAGCTCCTGCCAACCTAGCAGTTTGAAAGCACATCAAAGTGCAAGTAGATAAATAGGTACCGCTCCGGCGGGAAGGTAAACGGCGTTTCCGTGCGCTGCTCTGGTTTTCCAGAAGCGGCTTAGTCATGCTGGCCACGTGACCTGGAAGCTGTACGCCAGCTCCCTCGGCCAATAAAGCGAGATGAGCGCTGCAACCCCAGAGTCGGTCACGACTGGACCTAATGGTCAGGGGTCCCTTTACCTTTACCACAAGCAGGGGTGACAGAACAGGCACTCACCAGCTCCTTGCAGTCTTGAATAGCCAATTTGCCTTCCAAACCAACAGGTGTCACCCTCCTCTCTTGGGCTGACTGGGACTTACCCAGGAAGTGCTTTGTGCACAGTGCCAGGGATGGAGAACCTGTGGTCCTCCAGATGTGGCTGAACTCCAACTCCCATCAGCCCCTGCCAGCTTGGCCAGTGGTGAGGGATGATGGGAGTTGAAACCCAGCAACATGGGAGATCCCTGGTGTACATGCATATCCTGATTTTCTGGCTGTAACCCAGCACCATTTGAATCATGTTGTAGTTCCAAACCAACCACCCCATTGTCTTGCTTTGTTAAAGAGTTAACAGGACCTGGAGCTATGGAAGAGAATCTCCTGGAGCCATACAGTGAGATGAAGGCAACCCATTAAATCCTCTTGCCTGCCCCACCCCATATGCAATCCTACAGCACTAGTGGAAGGGAGGAGGTGAAGGAATCCCTTAGCATTTTTGTACACTGCCTCAAACAGGTCATCATGGAAACTCTAGGCAAAGTAGAAAAAACGAATGAGATGAATACATTTTCCACCATGGCCAGCAGAGGGAAGCAGCAAATTAAAACAAGGACAAAACCCCTGAATAGATACAGAAGTCTTTTATAGTGTGATGAAAGCTTTTCCTAACCCCTCTAAACCGGATTCTTGAAGCTTGGCAAGTGTTGTAAAGGGGGGGGGGATGCTTACAAGCTAGTAGGCAGAGTTTCCAGTCTGGAATGTGATTAATTTCCCCAAAGCTCTCCAAATCCGGCCTCCAATTACCACTTCAGATACTTGGGGAGGGCAGGTCGGAGACTCACCCAAATCCATCCATAGCGAAGTTTTCCATCCCCACCTTGAAACGTCAGAGCAAGAACTGGCAGAAAATGCTGGGGTACCAAGAGTACAGTGAGTGTCACGTAAACTCACAAATCTACAATGGAAAAATCTCTCCAGGCACCTATTGTGGCAGGTGCTGGCAGTGCCCTGAACAGGCACAGGTTGCAAAAAGGAAAGAGGTGCAGCTATGATGTCCTGATCTGATGAGAAGGATCAGCAATGGCGGTGGGGGGGACGGGACACACCTAATTTTGGACGGGGGGGTTGGTGGTACACACTGAAACGCACAGCACTGGCTCCCAGTCCATTTCCAGACACAGTTCAAAAGCACTGGTGCTTCTTGGCGGTGTCCTGCCTGCGGAACGGGTCTCACCAGAGAGGCTCACCTGGCATCTACATTACAATATTTTGGGCAGCAAGTTAAAAAAGCTTTAATGTTTTCCCAGGGCTTTTCGTTTTCTTTTTCAAAAAGTGGGTCTTAAAAAAAGTCCTGAAATTAAATGGAATGTTACACTGTTTTACCTATGACTGTTTTCCTGCAAGTTTGTGATGTTATTTTAACGCTTCATGGCTAACACCTCCCCCCCCAAAAAAACACACTAACACACACACATGTATAGAGAAGGCACAAAGTGTTCATGGGAGGAGATAAATGCCCATGGAGAAAGCCAATTCCTTGGACACACACACATAAATCTAAGCTCCCCGTATGACCAGGTGCAATCTGCCCTACAACTACTGTTGCAGGAAACCCAAAGCATTCAAATTTAGTTTTGGTGTACACACAAACACACAATGCCTCTGTTTTGTATGCTCTTTTCCTAAACCTGAATTCCCATATGTGAGCAAACTACCTTTATTCCCAATCTCATTCTTATGTGCAAGCAGAGTAGCCATTCTCTCTGTGTTTTTAGTCCTGCCAGGACAGGAGTTAAGTGTTTCACAAAAGCGATTGTCAGACCCCTTTCCTTACAGATAGAAAACTGTGCTAGATTGCTGGACGCAAAGGGCTCCTGTAACGTGTAAACAGCTGCTGAAATCGCCTCTTCGAAAGAGTCGAGATTTTCTGTCCTCCTTTTTCACCCACGACCGTGTCTTCTGAGCAGGGGTGGGAAATGAGGGAACAGCTCTTGTAATGGTGGCAAGAACAACGAGAAAGCAATCCTGAGGAGGAGGAGGAGCAGAGCGCAGGAGATATCGAAGGAAACTCAGTGAAGGTTGCGCGCATTCGCCTCTCAAGAAACAAACCCACAAGGAATTCTAAAGGGCAGCAGAAGGGCTTCCTTAAAAGACAGAGAGATTAGAGAAGAGGTAGTAAAAGGGCCTTCATCCATCTTGAACGGGGCTTGCCAAGGTGGTGACCTTCAGGTGTTGTTGGGCTACAACTGCTTTCAGTCCCAGCCAGCAAAGTCGATGGTCAGGAATGATGGAAGCTGTAGCTCAGTGGTAGCTGCAGAGTGACAACAAATGCTCTTCTCCAAGAGGATGTAGGCAAACGTACTCTCAGAAGAAAGAAGGAGCAGAACAACCGCAATCCAAGACCCTTTCTTTCTTTCAGGCAACGAGGCACGACTCAGCCTCTTACTCCTCGCCCACGCTGACGTGGACCCGATGCCACGCGCTGTTGAGCACTCCCAAAATGTTCCAGATGGGCGCCACTGTGTTGGGCTGGTCGTTGTAGCTGGCATCCACAGCCTTGCAGACAATGTCCATCTCTTTGGTGCCTTCGGGCACGCAGGCGTCCAGCTGCCACAGCTGCCACGCCCAGGCTCGACCAGGCAGCTGCTCCTTCCCGGTGAGCTTGGCCACGTGCCAGCTCTTCCCACCATCCAGCGAAACATCGACGCGGATCACCCTTCGCCCCCCTCCGCTCCAAGCGTACCCCTTCACCGTGAGCTCCCCGGGGCAGACGCAGGCTCCCGGGCCCGGCTCGGTGATTGCCGACTGCACGGGCATATCCTGGATGGCAGGGGCGCTGGAGAAGTCCACGTTGTCCCACGTCACGGAAGGGGAGAATCCTTTGTAGTCCTTCTGCTGCCAGTGGCTCTGGCTTTCTTCCGGGCCCACCGTGATCTGGGCCAGCCACTTGACGTTACGCGCGCCGACTATCCCCGGCGCAATGACTCGGAGGGGGAAGCCGTTGTCCCGGGGCAGCTCCTCCCCGTTCATCTCATAAGCCAAGAGGACGTCCCCGTCGGGACTCATGGCCTTCTTGAAAGGGATGGAGGCCCCGTAAACGGTGCCGCTCTGATCCTTGTCCAGTCCCTCAAAACAGACGTGCCCCTTGTCGCCGGGTTTGTACCCGGCTTCCGCCAGGACATCCCGAAGCAGGGCCCCACCCCAGCGCGCGTTACTTATGGCCCCGACGCCCCAGCCCAGCCGGTTGGTGTTCTTGATCGCGTTCATCTCGGCCCGGCGATTGCCGGCGCACTGCAAGGTGGCGGTCACCTCGTGCTTGGGGAACCTCCTCTTCAAGTCCTGCAGGGATAGGGACATCGTCCGCCCGCCGGAACTCTGCACTTGCAGCCGGTAGGTGGCGGGGTCCACCACGGGCACGGGGAAGTGGTTGCGCTTGAAGAAGAGCGCGTTGGGAGTCAGGTAGTTCTCGGCAATCAGCTCCGGGGGGGTCTCTGCATTGAAGGGCTTCAAGGTGTTGATCCGGAGGGCGGGGTGCCGGTGGGGATCCTCGGCGTATGGGTCTCCCGGGCTTGGCTGCGGAGGCTCCTCGGGGCTCAGCTCCCCCACTTTGTACCCGCGGAGGATCTCCAGCACGTGTTCCTGCTTGTGCATGGCGTAGAGGGCCCAGAACGGTTCCAGAGCGCCCCCTGCCGCCAGGAGGATCTTACTTTTGCCTCCAGGATGCACTTCTACGAAGTCTGTGATGTCAAAAACGTCGCTGCCGTAGGTCACCCACACCCGACTCGCTTGGCTGTTGTGGCGAGCCACCTCCTTCCGGGTAAAGACCGGAAATGGGGGTCCAGCTGCGGGCGCTGGGGTCTCCGGCTCAGCTGCCTGTAAGGAAGCAAGAGGGGAAAGCCGTTAAGAAAGGAGAAACAAGGGGCTCTTTGCAGTCCTTAGCACTCTTCTGCCGGGATCAAAGAGCCCCACTTATTGACACGAGAAACCTGTCAAGCCACAGTTGAACTATGGAGTTTGTTTCCTTTTCTTAAGCTGTTTTTAATTGGTTTTTAAATAAAAACAAACACTATCACCACGAAACAGCAGTACATCTAAGTGTGTGTGTTTTATCCATTGTCTCTAGACATACACTTACACATTCAAACATATTACAGTGGTGCCCCGCAAGACGAATGCCTCGCAAGACGGAAAACCCGCTAGACGAAAGGGTTTCCCGTTTGCGATGCGCTTCGCAAGACGATTTTCCCTATGGGCTTGCTTCGCAAGACGAAAACGTCTTGCGAGTCTCGCCATTTCCCCCCCACTTCCCCCCCCTTTTTCAAAGGCGCTAAGCCACTAATAGCCTTTTAGCAGTTTAGCCGCTAATCCTTTAATAGCCGCTAAGCCGCTAAATCGCTAATAGCGTTAATCCGCTTAGCCGCTAATGGGGTTGCTTCGCAAGACGAAAAAACCGCTAGACGAAGAGAATCGTGGAACGGATTCTTTTCGTCTTGCGAGGCACCACTGTACTTAAAGTAGCCCCTCCACTGAGAATATTGAGCAGTTAGTATAAGAAGGTCTTGATTTTGGTCATTAACATTGTTAAAGAAAGGGGTCCACGTTTCTCAGGAGGCGTCTCTATTTGTTAAGCCTTTAACAACGCCTCCTGGGTCTGGTGAGACACTCAGACATTGCTATATCCAGGAGTTTGTTTTCATAAGGCCTAGTGATGGTCATTAACTTCCATGACTTTCAAAGAGGATGAGATAAATTAATGAAGGATCAATGGACTACAAGCTATAATGGCTACATTATATCTCCACTGTTGGAGGCAATAAGCCCAGGAATACCATTTTCTGGGAGCTGCAAGTGGGGGGAGCAGTCGTACATTTATCATCTCCCACCTTGCTGCTTGCAAGTTTAAGTTCAGGCACAGTGCCAAGACCTTTTTTTTTTTTTTTTGTACAACAGCCCAGCTCTCAACGTTTAGCTCTTCTTTTCTTCACATCCCACTGTCGGCATGCAGAGGGTCACAAGGCCAGCTGGCTAGCCCCAGCTGGGTCGTCTCCTTCCAGCCGTCCTGCTGCGAAGACCCATCGGCCTCTGCTCCGACATCCATTAGCGACCTGGGCTTCAAAGCCAGGGCACACCATATCAGCAGAGCGAACTGCGCACACAGAATAGGCGTGAGGCTTGTGGGAGCATACTACAACTACGTATTTATTAATCATAAATCAGGACAAAGAAACATGTTGTCTCTCCCTTTGTTTTCTCTGAGAGACAGGGAAAGAGCAAAAGCTATACACGCAACGGAAGTTCCCAGCAAGCTGTGCTGGTATGTAAACAGACATGTGACATGCAACAGTTCCACGTCTGCAACTAAAGGTGGAATGGAATTTTCCAACACCCGCTACACATCCCACTTCCCCAAGCGGCCCCACTCACCCGCCGACGGTGATCTCCATAAGCCAAGATGGTGCCTAGGCCCAGCCCGGCCCCTGCTGCTACCATGACCCTGCGCCTTGTGCTGCCAGCATCGTTCCAAGTGCCATGGTTGCGGGAGGTTGTCCAAGCCATGCAGGCTGGAGGGTGGAGCCTCCAAGGCATCTCTCTCAACCTGTAACCAAAGCAGACCAAAACCTTAGAAGAGAAGATATCTACAGCATATACTTCGGACGTGTTAAAAAACACTGTTCTATGATTCTGAAGTTTTAAGCAGTGTCATTACCTGCAGGCTTAAGAGACATACAGGAAAAGGACACGGGAACAAAATGCAGAAATAAGTTGCAGAGCGGGACAGGGGAGGAAAATAAATAATTTGCTATGGCGGCACAGGGTCTGTCTTCCAGGATCCCAACAACATAATCAAAGGAATCTGTACCTTCCCTTAAGAGCAACCTTGCCTGACAAATGCAATATTCCCCACTTCACACACAGGGAGGGAACTTAAGAAGAAGAAGAAGGAGGAGGAGGAGGAGGAGGAGGAGGAGGAGGAGGAGGAGGAGGAGATGATGATGATGATTTATTACTTATATCCCGCCCATCTGGCCGGGCCTCTCCAGCCACTCTGGGCGGCTTCCAACAGGATATTAAAAAGATTAAACATTAAAAACTTTCCTAAACTTCCCTAAAGAAAGACTGTGAGCAAGTAACCTAGAAAATGTTTGCCAAAGCAGAAAGGAAAACGAATGCAGTTTGTTCTGCTTCCAGGCTGCCATTCTTAACTCCTTGGCAAAGGTGCCTTTCTCGTTTTCTCTCTTTTTTAAAAAGAGTGTGTGCCTGCAATTGCAACATGCAGCGTGTTATTTGGCAAATTCCAGACCTGACATATAAAATAAGGAAGCTTTCTAGAGCCTTATGGTAATCGTTTATAAAAACAGGCCTGCCACTTCTCTTAAAAGAATCAGAACAGGATGGAGATTCCTGTGGGGCAGATTATCAGCACCCTGCAAAGCTACCTGATCATTGTCCTCACCTGCTACCCTCACAGAAACTGCAGCATTCATATACTTCCCAAATTCGCCTCCTTTACCCCCCCCCCCAACAATTCATTAGGCAGGTACCCTCACCACCATGTTTTAGATGCTTGCTGATTTTTTCATTATGGCAAGCCTACCCAGACATATCATTTAGCTATGTATTTTTTGCTTCAAACAGTTTTTCTGATTCTATAGTCTATAAGAATCTATATTCTGATTCTATGTGTGTTTTACTGATAATATTGTGTGTACAACCTAGGAAATTCTATAATTAAGCAGCCTAAACATTTTTCTCAATACAGTGGTGCCCCGCAAGACGAATGCCTCGCAAGACGAAAAACTCGCTAGACGAAAGGGTTTTCCGTTTTTTGAGTCGTTCCGCAAGACGAATTTCCCTATGGGCTTGCTTCGCAAGACGAAACGTCTTGCGAGTTCTTGCGAGTTTGTTTCCTTTTTCTTAAAGCCGCTAAGCCGTTAATAGCCGCTAAGCCGCTAATAGCCGTGCTTTGCAAGACGAAAAAACCGCAAGACGAAGAGACTCGCGGAACGGATTAATTTCGTCTTGTGAGGCACCACTGGAGAAATAAATCCCAAGGGTTGTCCTCATTGTAGTGCTAAGCAAAACGTTCTGTCCAGAAGAAGAATTTGGAACATTCTCCACCTCTTCTTCCTCTGCGCACCCCCTAAATCTGATCTGGGGGTTCCCCCCTAACCCTCTGTAGCAGGTTTGGTGATGGCAGGAGGGGGACAGAGTGGGGAGAAGGTAGAAATCCCATTGTGCTACAGCTAATCCATGCGCCAGCACAACTATTTAGCTGAATATCATCACACATTTTGAATTCACAGACTTTCAAAAAAAAATCCTAAAAACCCCCCAAAAAAACACACACACCCCAACCTGTGAGATTGAGATAATTACATTTTTTTTGCTGGGATTTCTAGACACCAAGAGCATAGGTAGCCTATTTCCACTCAGGCCAACCGGTGATTAATCTTTAACTCCTGCCTCCACTCAAGGCAAGGTAGAGGGAATTATAAACCTAATAAAAGGAGTCTCCCTACCTAGATCCTTTGCCTAGGATCACAGAAGCAGAAGTCACATTGAAAGGGAAGTGATGCACTTGGAGATAAGATTAGAGTCCATATACAACTGGGTAAGGAGCCAAAACAAATACTCTGGAAAGGCTCTTTAGGAAAGTTCAGGTAAGGTCTTTTTGCAAGGTCTTTTTGCTTCCTTTTAGGCCACAGGAGCAATACTGCCTGCTGGAAAGGAAGAGACTTGGTAGGATGTGACTGGATGGGGGATTTAAATTGCCAATGTGAGTGGAAATTATAGAGTAGACCTAGAGAAGGAGAAATAGCAAAAAGGCCCTAGCTTGACATGAACTTTTATTAGTAAAAATACAGCATTATTACTTTATTACATTAATTATTAATTAATTAATTATTACATTAATTATTACATTATTATTACAGCATTTTATTACAGAAGCCTTTTCTCCCTGTGTGTGTTGGAAACTTGGTTTCCCCTTTCAACCTCCCTGCTTTTCTTTGGGACCAAGAAACAATCTGAGGGAGGAATGTCAGCCATGAAATTTTATTTTCTAAGAAACTCAACAACTTTCCACACTAGAGCTTTTCCTACTCTATTGTCTCTAAGCCTTCCTTACCCTAGAGAAGAGCCCTGTGCACTTAAGCGCTTGCCCTCTTTATTTGCCAAGATGACGATTGTTCCAATAAAAACAGTATTGTTTTTTATTTACTTTTGTAATTTTTTGGCCTGACTCATTTGCCAAAAATGAGGCCAAAAATGAGGCAGCAGATTTTGAGTCCATGTCAGGATTTTGTGAGGTCAGAAGGGAAGATGTCCGCCTTGGATAGCAAGTTAAAGATCAAAATGTCCTTTCCCAAGAAACAGAGTTGATGTAAATAGTCCATGCCCCTTACCAGTGTGTTCTGTGAAGGATGCAGAAGCCATTCCTGCTGGGTTTGGACAGCAGCATCTTCCCAATACCTACATACAACAGGAAAAGTCAGACAGGATTTGCACCAGACAACACAAGTCCTAGAGCTGCCCATCAGCTGGAAATTCATTTGTCACAGGGACAGTCGGGCTTCAGTTGTCTATGCTCTGATACTCCAAGTTAGACTATTGCAAGGTATTGCGCCGCCTTTGAAGATGCACAGCTAGTGCAGAATGCAGTGGTTGGATTATTAACTGAGATAAGAAAGTGTAAGCTCGCTTTCAACATTTTAAACATTATTGAAGCAACCAGAGTCTTTACAGTACTTCACTTCCACTGAACTGTATTTATCTCTCTCTTAATAAAGGTAAAGGGACTCCTGACCATTAGGTCCAGTCGTGACCGACTCTGGGGTTGCGGCACTCATCTCGCTTAATTGGCCGAGGGAGCCGGCGTACAGCTTTCGGGTCAGCAGGACTAAGCTGCTTCTGGCAAACCAGAGCAGCGCACGGAAACGCCGTTTACCTTCCCACCGGAGCGGTACCTATCTATCTACTTGCACTGGTGTGCTTCCTAACTGCTAGGTTGAAAGGAGCAGGGACCAAGCAACGGGAGCTCACCCCGTCGTGGGGATTCAAACAGCCGGCCTTCTGATCGGCAAGTCCTAGGCTCTGTGGTTTAAGCCACAGCGCCACCCGCGTCCCTCTCTCTTAATAGATTCTTATTAATTAAAAGGTACGTGCAGCCCAACCCATGTTTACTCAGAAGTGAGTGCCATCAAGCCCAAGGGAATTTACTTCTATGAAAATATGTATATAATTACAGTGTCCTGCATTATTTCAGCTTTGCTCTACATGTTCCTAGTTTCCTTCATGCTAATCATCAATAGGCTTCCTACTTGCAATATTGGAGACCTGTTTCACTTCTTATATTTGTGGTTCTAAAACGTACAGCTTGTGTTGTAGCCATTTAATTCCACATCAGCCAAGAGAGGCAGGAAAACACCCCTAAGGTAGCAAAATGGCTTCTTGGAGACCAGCTAAAAATGCTGACCTTAATTTAAAGTTTTAATAAAATGCATACAGAATACATGGTATGATCAGTTATTATTTACTTACTCGGCTGGATGAAAACAAAATCTAATTATTAACAAGGAAACGAGAGAATGCAACTTGAGGATCATTCTGAATTTGCCCGCTTGTCCTGGCGAGACCTGGTTAGCATGACATTTCTCTTACATACTTTATTTTATTTTACTCTTGTATTGGTTCTGGCTGTGTCCTAACAGCCTGAAATACGTAAGTTAACACAGGTTAATGTTTTCCCATCGTTTTATCGCCACTTGCTGCATGTCAGGCTGCTGTAAAAAGCAGTCTATTAAAAGGGAAGTCAGCAAGCTGATAGTGGGACCAACACCTTGCCCTGCAATAAATATTCTCAAGAGATACCTTTCCTAGAAAATGAATTTAAAAAACTAGGTGAAAAGTGATCAGACTACTACTTTTTATATGTGCACCCAGAGCCGGATTTAGGTTTGATGAGGCCCTAAGCTACTGAAGGTAATGGGGCCCTTTATATGTCCAGCTGTCCTTTGTCAACAACAAATTGTCGCTGTTTTTTGTGTTGAATATATGCTATATGGCAATTTATGGACCTAATAGGTATCTAAAGCCATTTGCACATAACAAATAGGAGCCTACACAACACAAAACACTGTTGCTGTATGTAGGTTTTATTTTATTTATTTTAAACTTATATTTTGGAAATGTATATCCAGGGTTTTTTTCCTTTAAATTTTTTGGGGGCCCCCAAGAGAGTGGGGCCCTAAGCTATAGCTTGTTTAGCTTATACATAAATCCAGCACTGCACCATATCCAAGCTGTGCAATACAGAAGTAGATAAAGGTAAAGGGACCCCTGACCGTTAGGTCCAGTCATGACCGACTCTGGGGTTGCGGCGCTCATCTCGCTTTATTGGCCGAGGGAACAGGCGTACAGCTTCCGGGTCACGTGGCCAGCATGACTAAGCTGCTTCTGGCGAACCAGAGCAGCGCATGGAAACGCCGTTTACCTTCCCGCTGGAGCGGTACCTATTTATCTACTTGCACTTTGATGTGCTTTTGAACTGCTAGGTTGGCAGGAGCAGGGACCGAGCAACGGGAGCTCACCCCGTCGCGGGGATTCAAACCGCCAACTTTCTGATCGGCAAGTCCTAGGCTCTGTGGTTTATCCCACAGTGCCACCCGCGTCCCACAGAGAAGTAGATAGATGGATATAATAACCCCACAGGCTTTTAAGAACAATCCCCACATACAAAGGTCTCCTAGGAAGCTCCACGAAAAGCTGCTACAGCACACAGAAGTCGCCAGAGGTTCTCACTCGGATTTAGGAAACAGCCTCTCTGTACAAAATGCTGAAGGATAAACGCTTCTGAGAGGCTGGTGAAAAAAGGCCCAGGGCCAGCAAGACACATCCACAGAAAAAGAGCAGTGACAGACATCTGACTCTAAGGAACCATAACGGGCTACCTTCCAGATCCTTTTTAAAAAATGGAATATTATTGTGAAGAGGAACATTTTGTTTAAACTGGCAACCCTATTAATAACGCTGATAATGCACATATATTTGGTCTTTTGCCAGTCTGCTGAAGTGCGTTGCGCTCAGGGGTGCCAACCTGAATATAATTTGGGGGGGGGGACGGGGGGGGTTAAAAGGCAAGTAAGCCCCTCCCTGCATTATCGATCACATGACATGGCACATTTGAATGGGAGTTCCCCATAACTTGGGGGGGGTGTCCCCTTCAAATATGTTATAGGGGTGAAGGCGAAGGGACCTCCTGGGAGTTGGATCTACTTTCCCACGCACATCGTCGTAAAAAACAGCAGCCCCCATAAGAGGCAGGGGACGCGTCAGCACACCCCCCCCAAAAAAAAAACAGATGCCAGTCAAAGCCAGGCTCTTCCCTCCCCTCCCCCCGCCTTTCGCCCCACTTCACCCCCCAGGGCATCCTTGCCCATGTGGATTCCTTTCCCTCCCACCTTCAAGTCAGGCCGGTCCTCCCGGGAAAGGTCCGTCTCCGTGACGCAGCGGCGGCCGCCGAGCGTTGTTCTCCTTTAAGAGGAGGAGGAGGAGGTGGGATCGATGCGGGGGGGGGCAGCGACGACAGAAAACGAAAGTCCTCGCCCACCGAAGCAGGAGAGATTTAAAGGGCCCGCGGCCCAAAAAAGAGCTGCCGCCTCGGACACGGAATCCCCCGCGGCGACCTGAGTTGCGCCCCGCAGACAAGAGCTCCAGCTGGCCGACGTGGCCCGCCTGGAAGATGCTCCCGTGAGCCGCGTGGAGTTTTCTGTTGCGCAGGTGCTGCGCCCCCTTAGCTCCGCCCTCGCGGCTCGGCAAGCGGAGGAAGAGGCCGCCCTCCTGCCCAAAATGAAGCCCAAGGCCGGGCAAGCGGGCGCCGGCGGGGAGAAACAGTATTCTTCCATCTCCAACCCCCGTTTGCGATTCTCAGCGTCCCTGGCTGGCGTCCCAGGTTCTTTTTAAAAAATAAAAATAAAATAAAAACATCTTTATTGGAAGTTTAAAAAGTACATAATTATATGTGCACTATAGAAGTACATAATTATATGTGAGACGTAAATAAAAGAGAGAAATGAAAAAGAAAAACAACCCGTGCAGAAGGAAAAATAAAGGGCCCCCCGAAACTGTATACTTTACAAGATCGTTATTGTACTTCACCAGATCAACCTATTACAGTATTTGTACAGATCGTGAAGCTGAGGCTCCAATACTTTGGCCACCTCATGAGAAGAGAAGACTCCCTGGAAAAGACCCTGATGTTGGGAAAGATGGAGGGCACAAGGAGAAGGGGACGACAGAGGACGAGATGGTTGGACAGTGTCCTTCTGATCGGCAAGTCCTAGGCTCTGTGTCCCACAGTGCCACCCACGTCCCACAACAACCCATGTACTGCATAATAAACATATGCAGCTCTGTCATGTTCACTCCTTAGTTGTTTTCCCCCAACTATGAAAATTTCTAAAAATCCCAAATGTCATAACCTTTAGTCATAGGGAAGTTGTGCCATCTCTGTTGTGCCATCTAGTTTGTCCTTTCTAAACCCTTTCCTGCTCTGCAATGTCTTTTTTTTTTTTTAGGTGAGGTGACCAGAACAGCACACAGTATCCCAAGTGTGATTGCACCATAGATTTGTATAACAGCATTCTGCCAGGTATGAGGAAGTTGTGACCTGGCAGATGGAGGGCTCCCAACTCCCAGTAAATGGTTAGGGATGATGGGAGTTGAAGTTCAGCAGCTGGAGAACCCTGGCTTCCCCAACCCTGTTAAATTCTTGGTAATTTTAGCTTTAATAATGTTTTCCTCCAGTTTTCCCAGATCAGATATTAACCTAGGTAAAGGTAAAGGGACCCCTGACCATTAGCTCCAGTCATGTCCGACTCTGGGGTTGCAGCGCTCATCTCGCTCTATTGGCCGAGGGAGCTGGCATACAGCTTCCGAGTCATGTGGCCAGCATGATTAAGCCGCTTCTGGCGAACCAGAGCAGTGCACGAAAACGCCATTTACCTTCCCGCCGGAGCGGTACCTATTTATCTACTTGCCCTTTGATGTGCTTTTGAACTGCTAGGTGGGCAGGAGCAGGGACTGAGCAACAGGAGCTCACGCCGTCACGGGGATTCGAACCGCTGACCTTCTGATCAGCAAGTTCTAGGCTCTGTGGTTTAACCCACAGCGCCACCGGTGTCCTGATATTAACCTAAGTTTTGCTCCGATTTTAAAACTGACCACTTTCTAGTCCTTGATGCGGAGGCTGATCTTAGGGACAAGCTGAATATTTTTGTTATAAGATCAACAATGTTCTTTAAGAATATTTGGGTGGATGCCTTCCGGAACGGACAAATCTGTCAGTTTTAAAATTGTCAGTAGGTGTTAGAATTTTTGTTGCGTAAGTTCCTCATTCTTTCCTGAGGAACTAATTTAGTTACAGGGATCTGCCTCACTCTTTCCACTGTGAAGATATATGCAATTAATTAATTAAGCTTTGCCAGTTTTCAAGTTGTCATTATAAGTCTGCTAACTTGGTATCTTATCACCATTAGTTTTGTCAGTTCCTCAGACTTTGTTTTTCCTGAGGACGCTACTTTACATACAGGAACCTGCGCTACACCTCCCTCTGAGGAGACATATGCAAAGTTCTGCAATATTCATTTCCTCCTTTAGCATCCTTCTTCTGACTTCCTTGTCTTTGAAAGGTCCAGCCACCTCCCTGGCTGCTCATCTGCTTCTAATGCAATTATTTTGTTGTTGTTCTTCAGCTAAATACTTACTTACACATTCTGCATCCCTTATAGTCTTCTTGGATTTCTTTTGCCAACATTTCTTCCTTCTGGTCTCTTCCTGCCTTTAATAGCTTTAATGACTCTGCTCATTAAACACACAGGGATCCTCTTAGGCCTAGTGGGATTTTTTCTGATTTGCAGTAAATATTCTAGCTAAACTTCTATTATTATGGTTTTGAACAACCCCCAAGCATTTTGGAGAGATTTGACTCTCTTGACTTTCCACTTCAACTTCTTTTTTACCTCATTTTTGGCAAGTTTTTTCTTTGGCAGTCAAATGTGACTCGGTGGGACTTTGTTGGCAATTGCCCATCTACATCTATGTTGGATTTAATAGTACTATGGTCGCTGTTTCCAATTCAGTTACACTCATATCTCTTACCAGGTCCTGTGCTTAATATTAAGTCATCTCCCCTCTTGTTGGTTATGTGACCAACTGTTCTAGTACACAGTCATTTAGGGCATCTAGAAATTTTGCCTTTTTGTCATGACTGGAATATGCATATGCTTTGTCTATGCGAAGCAGTGTTAGAAACTGAAATATGAAAGCTAGGAGCTAAATGGCATCTTAAACCCAGGTTGTGGGTGTAACAACAAAATGTCTAGGCGCTTTTTTTTTTTAATAACAAGAATACAAAGCTGAAAATAAATGAACTGCAGCTAAAACCTTACCTTCATTTTTCACATGGTCTAGTATCCTTCCCCTGTCCATCCCCTTAATATCCTTAAGAGGGTCTCTTCCCCAGTCTTCAGAGAGTAGCTGGAAGTGGGGAGGCAGAAAAAGGTCCTCCTTTCCATCCACTCCGCAGTTTTAATCTGAAATCTCAGGTGCGGTACCATGCCCAGAGCTCAAAAAACAGCTTGCACTAATGAAACCCCCTGTCGCAAAATGCACCTAGAACTGTTATGTACTGAATTTCTCACCCTGGGCCAGCAGGGGGATACTGTGGATAGTTTTCACTCAGGTCCACATATGCAAATAAGGGATTGAAAGTGACGTTCAGTGATTGGATAGTTACAGAAAGTGTTACAGTTGCGTTGTAGTGGAGCTCTATATAAGCAGGCTGGCTGAACCCTTCAGTTCTGTTCTGTTCTGTTCTGTTCTGTGAGTAAATAAGAGCTGTTTGAAGAATTGCTGTGTCGTCTGATATGTTCACCCACAACTTAACAGGAACAATGGGAGTTTTGAACACTGATGTGAAGGTAGTGAGGGCAAAAAGTTGGTTACCGGTTAATATTGCACTTTTGGATCCCACCTTCATTTCCTTCTCTATCTAAGAATCAACCTGGGCATTTTGGTTTGGGGGATGAGAATATATCCCTGCTACTACATTACCCTTCAGGTCTGGTATCGTCACCTAGAGCAATTCTGCAGGAGTCCGCTATTTGGGGGATCTGTAGCTTGTTGGACTCCCATGTTCTCGTTGATATGCAGATTGATATTACCTCCAATACACCCTTCCCGGTCCTCCATATAAAATTTATATCCATAAATAATCACAAGCCTGCCTTTCATCCAAATGACCTCATTGCTATTATTGTCTATGTTATGTGTGCATTGCAGGAGATGGGGGGGGTTCTTTATAGCTTTATTAAAATAAAAAAAGTTGTGTGTTTTTGATATGGGTTTTAAAATGCCACTGTAGCCGACCAAAAGTCCAGAGGTAACATTATTATCAATTTACAACGGGGTGGGAGGTTCGCAGGCTATGAAGGACTTGCTCACAAATTGATTGACAGCTGTACAAATTAATATAGCTAGGAAGTGGAAGGGGCAAGCAGAATATAAAATGGAAGAATGGTGTAAAGAGGTGTGGGATATAGCTATTAACGATAAATTAACATGTGCCATTAAGGTAAGACGGGGAATATGCAGGAGAAATGATTTTGAGGAGATATGGAAGGTGTTTGTAGAATTTGTACTGTTAAAATGGAAAAGGGGTCAAACCATCACAATTTTGGGAGGTTGGATAGTTACAATGGAATGGTCTCTGTGGTGGGGTGCACATTTTTTATTCATATTTATTTATGATTATTACTTTGTAAAAAATAAAATTATAAAATAAAAATAAAAATGCCATTGCAGTGCGCGGTGGTGGGTGTTCCTCTAAAGCAGGCATGGCCAACTTGTGGCCTTCCAGAGATTGCTGAACTACACTTCCCATCAACCCCTAGCAAGCACAGCCAATGGCCAGGGATGATCAGAGTTGTAGTTCTGCAACATTTGGAGGACCAAAGGTTCCCTACATTGGCTTTAAAGCATAGCAGCATAGGAAGCTGCCTTATATTGAACCAGACCATTGATCCATATAACACAGTACTGTCTGGCAACAGCTCTCCAAAATTTCTGGCAGGAGTCCCTCCCAGTGCTTACCTGGAGCTGCCAGGGCTTGAACCTGGACCTTCTGAGCTACATCCCTTCAGCAGCAGTGCTTCTGATTTTGAAAACAGCAGTCACGCGTCTTGTATGCTTTTGAGTCTTATGAGGTTCCATAGCATTTATTCCTAGGTAAATGTAATAGAATTGCAGTCTTAAATACGTGTTGTGAGTTGGAAAACAGATGTTTCTGGAGGTTATGAGATACGGCGGCTTTCCTTGACGTATACCCTTCATCAACTAAGTGCAGAAAAGCACACATGGGCAGCTTGTTATGGAAAGATAAGAATATAAATTCACCAGTAAGGACAGGAGGAAATCTCCAGCCATCTCCTATGGGAACAAGCCCCAATATACTCTATTAGCTTTGAACAACTGAGTGGCAACTAAAATGAGCGGAACTGTTGTTAGTAACCTGTTTCCATGCAGCAGAAGGAAGCACTGTACTGCAGCACGAAAGGAGCCCAGGAGGCTAGCTTATTCCACGTCAGGCCTTCAGTGAATATATCCCATTATTGGCTGTAGTGGCAGCTCCAGAACGCAGGTGGTGCTGTGGTCTAAACCACTGAGCCTCTTGGGATTGCCGATCAGAAGGTTGGCGGTTCGAATCCCCGCGACGGGGTGAGCTCCCGTTGCTCTGTCCCAGCTTCTGCCAACCTAGCCATTCAAAAGCACACCAGTGCAAGTAGATAAACAGGTACCCCTGCGGCGGGAAGGTAAACGGCGTTTCCATGCACTCTGGCTTCCGTCACGGTGTCCTGTTGCGCCAGAAGCGGTTTAGTCACACTGGCCACATGACTTGAAAAGCTGTCTGTGAACAATCGCCGGCTCCCTCGGTCTGAGAGATGAGTGCCACAACCCCATAGTCACCTTTGACTGGATTTAACCGGCCAGGGGTCCTTTACCTTACTGGCTACAGTGACCTTTCAGGATTATCATGATAAATTTCCCAGACGTTCTGTGATCTGGCAGGGAATCAGAGAGTCACCTGACTTTTTGCATGCTAAGTGTGTTCTGTAGCACCAAGCCATGGACCTTCCCTACAAGGAAACATTTCTTGGGAGTTTCCATGCCAAATGTTCACTAGGCGCCTGCTTGATTCACTTTGTTTAACTTGGGCTAAGGTAATGAAACATTGCTGGCCAAAAGATAGGGCATGAGGAAGGGCTGGCAATAAATTAATACTATGCCTGGCATGTGAAGGAAGTCTCTTTCTCCAACAGCTGTTTACAGGGCCAGGAAATCAATATCCCGACACAGCTTGTGAACGTAACAAGGTTTTGTTTTGCCACAGGGAGAGGGAACCACCCTCTCGTTTGTAAAACTGTTTGACATATAATCGACAGGGCTGTTCTAAGACACACCCATTCCATTTCATGCACAGAAGCCAACTAGACCTAGACAGCATGGTTCATTATTGTCAAGAGTAGTAGGCTAAGTTAGGGGGTGCAAACAAAACATCAGTACAGTGGTACCTCGGGTTAAGGGACGCGGGTGGCGCTGTGGGTTAAACCACAGAGCCTAGGACTTGCCGATCAGAAGGTCAGCAGTTCGAATCCCTGCGACGGGGTGAGCTCCCGTTGCTCGGTCCCTTCTCCTGCCAACCTAGCAGTTCGAAAGCACGTCAAAGTGCAAGTAGATAAATAGGTACCGCTCCGGCGGGAAGGTAAACGGCGTTTCCGTGTTCTGCTCTGGTTTGCCAGAAGCGGCTTAGTCATGCTGGCCACATAATCCGGAAGCTGTACGCCGGCTCCCTCGGCCAATAAAGCGAGATGAGCGCCGCAATCCCAGAGTCGGTCACGACTGGACCTAATGGTCAGGGGTCCCTTTACCTTGGGTTAAGTACCTAATTTGTTCCGGAGGTCCGTTCTTAACCTGAAACTGTTCTTAACCTGAAGCACCACTTTAGCTAATGGGGCCTCCTGTTGCTGTCGCGCCACCGGAGCACTATTTCTGTTCTTATCCTGAAGCAAAGTTCTTAACCCGAGGTAATATTTCTGGGTTAGCGGAGTCTGTAACCTGAAGCATATGTAACCCGAGGTACCACTGTACCCAGCATCTGCCCCTTTGAGGCAGGTGCCTCACTCTGCCCAATGGTAGAGATGGCTCCAGTTGTTGAGGCACAGGCTGTGGAAGAAAGGCTAAAAAAGGAAGAGATTTTCCCCAAGTCAACTGCATTCCACGCCCCCCCCCCCATGTACAAGATCACCCACACAAGTTCAGTGGTGCAAACTGCCCTTTCTTAAGTCTCCTTTCAATGCAAATAGTATAATTAGAAGAGAGACAACAAAAGGTGCTATGTAAGAAGGCTGTGTTTTAGACGGTGTTAAAACATGGGTGCTGACTCCAGGCAGAAGTACCGTATATAGCAGACTAAGCAGAAGGACGCTTAAGGACTATTTTGAAAATGGGATTTTGTTATGAGACTAAAGCACAAGTCTTCTACACAGCAAACGCTATTATATTCAGTGCGCCTCTGCTGGTATGTCAGTTGGCAGGTGTCAGAATTGATGCTCAATTTATCGCAGCTGAAGTGTTAGACTGAGCGCCAACATTTGCATACAAACTTCAGAGATGTTGAAGAACTGAGATACACCAGTGACTGCCGGCAATCAGTAAAATGCAGTGTATGTAAGATTTAAAGGGGAAGCAGAACTATAAATTATTCAGCCATTTACAGAATTAATTAGGCAGCACTTGCACACACCTGTGTGTGTGTGTGTAATTGCTAATGTTGCTTTTAAAATCTAATTAGCTTAAAAATATATTCATTGTAAAAAATAATAATCAATATACATTTATCACTTCAAACTTGGGGAACTTGAGTACAAAAGTGAATAAAAAACACCATTTCGTCCTATGCAACCTTACTTTTGTAGAGAGCAGATTTTGTGCTAATGTGGGCTGAAATGCACTGGTCAAGAGGGCAAAGATCTCTATCCTTCTTTCAAACCTGGTCAAGTGAACGAGAGAACTATAAAGATCTTTGAATGAGGTCCCAGCCCATCTTGAAACAACCTGTTGAAGGGTTTTTTAAAGTGTTTTTTTTGTATTTTAGTGTTACTGTTTATAGAACCATCTCCCATCTGAACTGAGACAAGCACCAATTTTGATGTGCTTTGTTTTCTGAAGACCCATATTTCTGGGCACTCAGGCACTTGCTGGTTAAGTGGCTGGCCTATTATAGATTGCGATGCATTTTATTGCGTGGCTTTTATTGGAATTGTGAACCCTCCTCCCCCAGGCATGAATGGCAGTTGAGAAGCATTTTAATAACGACAACACCGGCATACCTATATTCTCGGATTTTAAACTGGCTGCATAATACATGGTGACCTGCATCTCTTGATATTATTCAAGACTAATCTGAAAAAAATGTTGCCTTGCTACTAGCTTCCAAATTTTCAAGGATGCTTTAGTCAGGTGTTTAGATGAATTGTTGTTGTTGTTGAGTCGTTTAGTCGTGTCCGACTCTTCATGACCCCATGGACCAGAGCACGCCAGGCATTATTCATTAGATGAATAATGGCTCTCAATTGGGAGCGATTCCTGGAAGGGAGACTTAACCCTCAGGCCTCTTCATACGAAAAGTTATCCTCCCCCAAAACAGCTAGTACTTGGGTTGCAATTCTACACATAATTACTCCCTTGCATCCTGCTGAATTCTGTGGGATTTCGTAGGACTCGGCTCTACATACAAATTAATTTATCTCAAGTGCAGAATCAGTTCCAGCAGTCTAAAGAGCTCTCTTGTCTGGTTCAACATGGACGGGATTTTGTCTCTGTTTTCCTCTGCCTGCTTTGACTGCCCTGCTGAACTGGCAACAAGGTACGTTAATATTAAAATAATTTATGACGGACAGTCATGTTGCTACCAAAAGGTATTGAGGAGAAGACTGGATAAGCTTGGCAACTCTGCTTCTTCCGTCACATCCATTTAGGCCAAACACTGGACTCTTGTTATTCTAGTTTGGATTTCTTTTCTGGAGGCAGCAATCAATCCTCAATCCTCACCCGCTATATAGGTACCAATTAACCAGGTTGTAGTGGGATTTAGGCAATTCTTTTGTTGGGTTGGGATCATTAGGCAGTCTTGGTTTTCGGCCCCCGTTATATTAAACATGTCCTTTGGGTTTATTTGTTAAATATGGAAGCAATCAATCTACCAGTCTGATCAAGCAGAGGGAGAGGAAAAGCAAGGTTTCTTTCAATCACTTCTGGTACCAACCCCTAATATTACATGAACTTTTCCAGGAAACTGGCAGTTTATACAGCAGCGCCGTCTAGTGGGCACCTTGTGAAAATACAACCAGAGATATCAATTGTTGACAAGGAATAAAGGAAGCCAATCTGCTAGCCACATAGAAGAAATGTCCTCTTGAGTGGAAGGATTTTAAGAGAATGTAGCCTAGGTACGAATACTACTTCACAAGCCATCAGTTACAGAGCAATTTTTGTTTCAGCTGCCAAGTATTACAGCATATGCAGAATGCAGCTCATGGTAAACTAGTGATCCAGTAAGTTAACCAGAAATATTAAGATGTTTGCCTGGGTGTCGTACAGGAAGCAGGTGGCACTGTGGGTTAAACCACAGAGCCTAGGACTTGCCAATCAGAAGGTCGGCGGTTTGAATCCCCGCGATGGGGTGAGCTCCCATTGCTCGGTCCCTGCTCCTGCCAACCTAGCAGTTCAAAAGCACGTCAAAAGTGCAAGTAAATAGTTACCACTCCAGTGGAAAGGTAAACGGCGTTTCCATGCGCTGCTCTGGTTTGCCAGAAGCGGCTTAGTCATGCTGGCCACATGACCCAGAAGCTGTACGCCGGCTCCCTCGGCCAATAAAGCGAGATGAGCGCCACAACCCCAGAGTCGGTCACGACTGGACCTAATGGTCAGGGGTCCCTTTACCCTTTACCTGGGTGTCGTACATTAGCTAGCAGATACCCTTATCATAGAAGGTAGCGTTTTGACACTTTTTAAGTGCCAAAGGGCAAATCAAAATAGTGCAAAGTATTGAGCGCTTTCAGCCGGGACATGCCCACCATTTACCCTGGAAATAGAAGCTGGTTACTGAGCACGGTCCAAGTTCTATAGGTTGGGGTGTGTATGCCAAGGGATCGTGAACTTTCCCCCCATTGGCCTTCCTGTTCTAATGTTAGAAAGCTTGGCATCTCCCACCCCAAATGCACTTGTGGGGTTATGGCTCCTTGAGATTTGGAAATTGACAATTTCATTTAGCCTCTCTTCACCGCATCCTCTGAACATACGCTTGAACTCCTTACCAGGAACAAGTGGACAACTATCACCAGTTCTTAAGCACATTCTTTTGCTGCCTCTGCCAGTATTTTCAAGTGTCTCATTTACATCCCCCCACCCCAATGTACATTGCATTAGACTTCATTGGGAGCTTTGACTGCCATTAAGCAAACTCCATTAACACTGATCATGTCAGGGTTTTTTCCAGGCGGGTGGTCCCTAGGGTGGAAATTTCCACAGTATACCTAGGTGTATGGAATTTTCCCATGCCCATCCTGCAGAGTGAATCACATTTCCAGAAGAAAGCCTTAGATTTCAGATTGTGGCTGCAATCCTAGGAAAACTTATTTGGAAGTAAAATCCTATTGAGATGAGGACTGCTTAGTAAACATGGGTCTATCTGGTCGTAAAGATTACACTGTTGTCCAAATTGTAAGAGAATTTGTTATTGAGGAATTCCAGGTTTATTGAAGTAAACTCCCTACACTGCTACCAGATCAGGTCGGCTGCTACTAACATGTTGAGTGTTTGTGTTTTTCAAAAAACTTTCTATATTCAGTTTGCCTAGCTATACCTTCCCATGCTGATTCTGTTGCCAGTTTCAACAGAAAGTAAAGGGTTGCTCAAGGTTTGAAGGGTTAACTAATTCATGTTATTTAAATGACTTAAGAGTTTATAGCTCTTGCTGTCTCAGTGGAGCTTAACAAAAGAAACACAAAATTAAAGTGTTGCCTGATATTTGGGGGTCACCTCTTGAACCGAAGTGGCCCTCTAATCAGCCTATATGACTGGGATGTCCCTGCTTTGATGCCACCTTTCACTTTGCAAAAGGGCAAGAGTCATCTCAAGCTTGTGTTCAGAACCATCCAAGTCGCTTATCTCAAATCGAAATAAAGGAGAAAGTTCATCTAATACACTGATTTTTTTTTGTTTACTTACATTAAATACATTGGTAAATCAGCAGTTGAAATTCTGTTACCATGATTGTTATTTTAAATGCAATGTAAGAGCTTTCTCAAAAGAAAAGAAAAATAAAGAAAAACCAAACTGTTCAGAAGAGTAGAGTAAGCAGAAGAGAAAGGGCGTGGTTTTTAATAGCAAAAAGCTGCAGTGTCCTTACTTGGTCTAGGAACTAGCCAGGAAGCAGTAACCAAAATCTGTGAGCAAGATGAAAGCATTAGGGATTTATTATTAATTTTTTTTGGTATTTAAATGCAGAATCTATTTTTGCTTTGCCATGAGCCGAGTGCAAAACAGCACCTTAGCTTTGTTGGAATGGGATAGGGCACACTTGTTCCTGCTCCTAGGTCCTTCTGGAGGGCCACGGACATCACATTACATGTGCATAACAAAAAGATGGAACTGTCCGTGAAGTAGGTTTTAACAGTGAATGCAGCTGAAGGTGCAAGGCTCCATTTCAGGGTCCTCCCTCACACACAGCTCCGCTCTTGAGACACAAGTGAAGTTTGAGAGCACAAAATAAATACTGGGGAAGTGCTACGGCACTCCCAAAGTCTTTATCAACACTGACATCAGAAATTCCATGCACAATTGCGGCGTGGAGCAACTCTGCACTCGTGCCAATTGGGTGGGCCAAGTCACAGCACACATTACTTCCAGTTAACTTAGATTTTGAGCTTTCTTGCTCAAACCTCGTGTAGACAGATTTGTCCGGCTCCTTCCTTAGTTGCTCCCAGCTCAAATACAGCCACCGGTAGAAGGCCATTTCAAAGGCAGCAGAATAACGCCACATGCTGTCAGCAGTGCAGGATTTAACCGTTTCAACTTACGGCTAAGAGCAAAGCCCTAAATGCACACATCTTGCTTGGGTGAACATCAGCCATTTAAGTTGCACTGGTGAATGGGAAGAGGCAAGTAAATGCAAACCTGTATCAAGCCACAGGTGCAAGCATGTGGAAAATGAGAGTGCTTCAAACCATGCCGGGGGAAAGAATGGGAAAGGGTGTGCAGGTGTGTGTGTGTGTGTGTGTGTGTGTGTGCGTGCTTCAACATCATCCGTCCCAAGCTCTCCCACAGTAACATTCAACCATATGTGAGAAGTCTGCATGGGGGAGCCAACAGAGTACACCCAAGAGATGCAGCTGATTCGCTGCCAAGATGTGGACAGCACTGTGGGACACTTAACATTTTAGAAGCTGTACTCATGCTTGAGGCTTCAAGAAAAAAATGCCAGGAGGGATGGAGGCGGGAAGGTGCTATTTACCCTGGTGAGGAGCCATTTCTAACCGAGACGCTGGGCTGCTGCTAGCTCTTCAGAGAGCAACAGGTGGGTGAGAGATGGTAGCATGCGTTGCCTTTACAGGTCAGCACTATCTACAGCTAAATTTAAAAAGCTATTACTTTGTTCAGCTAATAGCAGGGAAGTAAAAATCCCGCAACCACCCGCCCCCCCCTTTAATTTATACAAATTTGTGCTGTACTATTTACAGAGAAAACTGAACACAAACAGGGCACAAACATCAAGTTTAAACAGCCCTTGGGGTCTGAGGGAGGTTGAAGACAGAAGGGGCTGCTCTACCGCTCTAGACTGCCACCTCTCGACAGCTTCCTAGGGCAAGACTGGGTTTGTACACAGGGGGGTTCTGCAAGGCTATAGGAAAAAGCCAAAAGGCAAGCTGGGCGCTCCCTGGCAGGAAAAGGGGTTTAGAAAGTACAGTACTGGTCCTCCTACTAGCAGCTCTCCTCCCATCTAGCATGTTGTCCTGTTTCTGACTTGCCTGCACCCGCAGCCCCAGCCTTCTCCCAAGGACCCAATGGCCTTTCTCCTTTTGGCAACTTTAGAACCAAAGTTCTGCGCAACGTGCAAGGCTGTGCATACAGGTGCAGGAAGAAGCTCTCAAAAGGAAACTTCAGCAGGCTCCTCTACTGTATCCCAGCTGAACGAAGGGAGCTTGACTTCCCTTGCACATTCTTCTTTCAGACAGCAGGCCACACCCATTTTGAGCAGAGCAGAGAATCTCTCTTAATGGGACTCTTGATAACTGAAGCACAACCTGCAAACAGCAACCTGAACATTAACACAACAGGAGGAGAGACAATCGCCTTTTTGACTTGGAAAGCTGGTCTTCTGCAGGTCAACGTTGCCACTCCTCTCCCTCCGCTACACTATCCCGGCCGCCAAAACTTCTAAGGCATCAAAATCAAGGGCTATCTGAGGGTCTGAGGAAACAAATTCCGATATTCTACACTTGTACACGCATGATTCTCAGATTTATGTCACTGACACCAAGGGCCACATTCAGGTCATAGCAAGCAAGACACGAGCAAAAGTTCAGATACAATCTTCCTCTCCGACCCAGCCACAAAAGGCTGCTCTGGAAAAAAAGATAAATGAAGGACACTGCAGCTTTTCTGAAAACCGGGAAAAAAGGAAATTAAAAAACAACTCTGGGAGGACCCCCTCAAAAATGCATTTTCTTGAGGGAGCCCATTCAACCTCGCTCTTAAAAATGAATCTACAAGAATTAAGATCTCCCTCGGTTGTGACCCTCCCCTCCCCACCCCACCCCACATAGCATTAAACAAAATAAAGGGAGGTGGAGGTAAAGGGAGGGTGGATGTTACAGGACCAAGAACACAGAGCAAAGACAGCGGTGGGGAGGGAGGGGTGGGGTAGAGAGGAGAGAGGAAATGTTATCTGGAGAAAACAGAGCAGGGGAATCAGAGTAATTAGGTAGCTATTTGCACCTATAATACAAAGTGAAGAAAGAGTTTGTTTTTGGAAGTTAAGTCCCCGGTCGGTCTATCTCCACTTTCCTTGTGGGGGGTGGTGGTAACAGACGTCTGGTGGTGGTTTCTGAAGCATTAGAAGTGCAGTTAAACGGAGCTCTCGGGAGGAGGGAGGGAGGGCGGCTTCCAAGTGCGCCGATGCTGTTATTGGAGGTGAGGTGTGGTGTGGTGGGGCGGAAATGGAGGTTATATCTTATCTCTCGCCGGCTGCTTTAATGCCACCGTTTAGTTGCTGCAACACTGGCTCTTGTTCTGCTGGGACTGCTCGTGAAGGTCCACCCCTCGATTCCGACCCACGGCACCGCCTGTGCTCTGGGGCTCGCTCTTTGGCAGCTTCTTAGCTAGGAGGAGAAAAAAAACGATATGTGTTAGGTGAGGGGGAACTGCTAACTTCCTGGGTTCGTCCCCCTTTGGGATTAAACAACAGGAGTAAAGTTTGGAACAAGGACATTTCGGCTATGCAGAAATCTGGAACTCCTCTATCTCCTAAAGCCTTCCCAACTCACTTATTTTTAATGCTCCAAATGGCAGGTGCGAGAAGCTGTCTGCAGTTCTCGTATTGCTCAGCTTTCGTACCGTTAATGTTAGGCTTAACAGTGGCTGACAAATCTCCATTATAGTTCCACCAAGGTAACTACAAATATGTGTTAGACTGAAAGCAAGGGAGGTTTGAACAGCGACAGTTTCAATGAACCATAGAGTTCTGCAGAAATATTTCACATTCCTGCTAAACTGGAATTTATAAAGGGGCTGGTTTGTTCTAGGAACACCACCCCCCCCTCAAGTGGAGCAGTGGTGGGGGCTATGGAGGTATTTCCTTCACTCCCCTCCACCTCCGCGAGTCTGAATTTGGACTTGCCGTTTGGACTAGCTGCTCATACATGATCATTTACCCAAAGCAGATGAGAGACGCAATTGTAAGCCTGAAGTGCAGGCAAAAAGCATGTAGCATTGCCACTGGTAATAGGCAGCAGTTTTAGGCCACTTTCCTAATCCAGGGCAGGGCTATGGGTTGCAACTTCTGTTTAAAGAAGAATATGCAGGTAGAGCCAACTCCTCCTGCAAAACACACACTGAGGAATCAAGGGAAAAGTTATGAGTTTCCTGAAATACTCTGTCTTGCAGTCCAACCAATGACTGCAGGTGATAAAAAATTTAAAGGGGGGGGGGGAGTGCAACAGACCACAAAACATGTCTGCGGGCATATGGCAAAGCACAGCTATGCGGCTCCTATTCCTCAATGGTTTGGCTACAGCACTTCATATAACGGCCAGCAAAATAAAGGAAAGGAAATGGAAAGGCAGGACCTGTGGGAAGGAAAGGCTAAAGCGTTCAGAGATGCAAAGTGCCACCAAGTATAATGTTCAATATGAGGACCCCTACTAGTGTCAGTGTGGGGCTGTGGGTTAAACCACAGAACCTAGGGCTTGCCGATCAGAAGGTTGGCGGTTCAAATCCCCGCGACGGGGTGAGCTCCCGTTGCTCGGTCCCTGCTCCTGCCAACCTAGCAGTTCGAAAGCACCTCAGAGTGCAAGTAGATAAATAGGTACTGCTCCGGTGGGAAGGTAAACAGTGTTTCCGTGCGCTGCTCTGGTTCACCAGAAGCAGCTTAGTCGTGCTGGCCACATGACCCAGAAGCTTTACGCCGGCTCTCTCAGCCAATAAAGCGAGACGAGCGCTGCAACCCCAGAGTCGGTCACGACTGGACCTAAATAGTCAGGGGTCCCTTTACCTTTACCTGCATCGGTGTAAATAGGCAGGGCTTCCTGCGCCCGTGGAAGTCCCTGGAAAGTATCTTCACCCATTTCAAGACTCTTTGATTTCTTTGTAAAATATCCTCACGACGCATTGCGGTGAAACCCTCTTTGAAAATAAATATATTGCTTAACACGAGATCGCTCTGCGATGGCCACAAAGTACAATACTTGTGGCCTTTATGCTGGTCATGTTTTCATTCTGAAGAATGCCGTGGATTAACAGTAATAGGAAAGAATGGAAAACAGAACGAGCTCAGCTTGATACCCATCAGTAGCAGCACTCTTAGCCCTCTTCCTGAAAATGGGTGTAACCAGGTTATTTATTTCAGCATTTGCCAAAATTTGATGTATGGAGGACCAGGCTCGTGCTGGGAGGTAGCAGCATGGCAGAAAACTCACCAAGAGAAAGGGGAGATGGGAAAGAGAGAGAGAGAGGGAGAGAGAGAGAGAGAGAGAAGGAAGCAGCATGCTCCCTTCAACCTGTATTTAAGGGCCTGCAGCCCTTTCCATCTGCAAGCAGACCTGCGGAACTTCCACCCTGTCAATACAGCAGCCCATGTGGGCCTCAGTACCTGGGGGCCATTCCCACAAAGGTCCAATATATGAAGGCTGCACATGGTATAACGATGTCTGAAAAGAAGCATGTCAAGGAAAGCCCAAAAGTCTCTAGCTGGTTCTGCAAGTTGAGACCTGACGGAATATTTGCAAGACACCTTTCATTCTCTTTAGCTGGCATTTTCATCTGCTACAACAGGGTGGGAGGGTCTAGCCCAATACCTGCTCCAACCATTGGCTGCTGGGCAGTAACCCTAGGCAGCAGGAGGCTGCGGAACTCAGTGTACAACTTAAAGTGAAGCCACGTGAATCTTTAGAGAGACAGTGCCCCGATAAACAATGCAACGGAGTGTCTTTGGGTTACCTATCGCCAGGAAGAGATCGTTAACATTCATTGCTGTCTTGGCTGATGTCTCCATAAACAATAGACTGTTGTCATCTGCATAAGCCTGGGCCTCCTGCAAAGAACAAATGTAGGTCTTACTTTTAGAACAAGACTGCATATTCTAGATTGCCCAGATCAATCTGGGCAGACAGGCTTGCTCAGGTTTTTTTTTTGTTTACAATACAAGAAAGTACCAAAAGGCTGGACAATCTTGAAGGAGTGACAAATCAGGTTGGGAAGTTTGGAGGGAGAGGGAAGCATATTCCTCCTGATACAGGGGTACCTCGGTTTCCGAACGTAATCTGTTCTGGAAGACCGTTCAACTTCCGAAACGTTCGAAAACTGAGGTGCAAAGGGCAGCCTGCAATTTCAATGGAGAAAATTGAAAAAACCTCAGTGGAAGCCTTTTGGCTTCCAAGCAAGTCCAGGTTTTCGAAAACCTGAACGTTTGGCTTCCAAGACACTCAAAAACCGAGGTACCACTGTATTATTATTATCACCGTATTTTTCGCTCTATAAGACGCACCAGACCACAAGACGCACCTAGTTTTTGGAGGAGGAAAAGAAGATGAAGAAAAAATTCTGAATCTCAGAAGCCAGAAGAGCAAGAGGGATCGCTGCGCAGTGAAAGCAGCAATCCCTCTTGCTGTTCTGGCTTCTGGGATAGCTGCGCAGCCGGCATTCGCTCCATAAGACACACACACATTTCCCCTTACTTTTTAGGAGGGAAAAAGTGAGTCTTATAGAGCAAAAAATACGGTAATTTGATTTCTTACCCACTCTTCATCACTAGCTCCCAGGTTGAGTTACAGCCATTTAAAAATACAATATTAAAATCAATTAAAAACCAAAAAATGATTTTAAAAAATAGGCCAGGCCCTAAAACTCTGTATCTCAGGTGTCAAAGGTAAGGATAAAGAAGTCTTCAGCACGTGATGAAAACTATGCAATAATGTGTCAGATACACCTCTTAAGGGTGGGAAGTCCACAGCTGAGGGGCTGCCACAGAGAATGCCCTCTCCCGGGCTGGCAAACTATGGACCATTCCTTCCGTCTAGAAGTAAGAATGAGCACAATAGACATCTGAGGGGTTTGAGAAGCTCTACTTACTTCATACTCTACCATGCGCTTATTGGCAAGATCCGCCTTATTTCCTGCTAAGGCTATGACAATGTTTGGGCTAGCTTGCCGCTGGAGTTCTTTCACCCATGTTTTCGCTCGTGCAAACGTTTCCTATCAGAAAAGGAGAGGCCAAAATGTCAGTTGTGCAGTCAGAAGGGACCAGGATTCCTATCTTCAACCAACTCACCCAATGTGCACCAGCAGTACGTTGAAACAAAAGGCTTCTTCCAGCTGTCACTGCAACAGTCTATTGGGGACATGCAGGTTCTTGAGGTCCTAATCAGACCAAACATCTACTATGATTGCTATTATTTTAGTTCCTTACCCCGCCACTCATCATAAGGCCCCAAGACGGGTTACAAGAATTGAAAATGCAACATTAAAAACAACTTACAACCACAAAAATAGGATGGATCCTAAAATTATACATCTCAGGTGGCAAATGCCTGGGTAAAGAGGTACATCACCTCCAGCCCATCACCACCTCCAAGCACTGGTCTGACACCACAACTGCTTTTCCCAATACAGATAGAACAGAGAGATGGAGCTGGGTGTCATCTGCCTATTGATGAGACTTGACTCCACATCTCCTGATGACAGCTCCCAGTGGCTTCACACAGATCAGTGTTTCCCAAAGGGGGTGCTGGAACAATCCAGGGGGGCGGTACTAGCCTCGGGTGAAATTCGGGGCATTGAATAAAAATAAGGGGGCAGTGGAAGCATAAAAAAGAAGAAAATTTTGAAAATCCATTCATACATGTTTCATCTGTTGTGTAATGATATTTACTGCCAGGTTGGGCACCATTGTGGGATGGTCACAAAGCCTGCCCTGGATCAGAGGGGTTTTCCTGGGCTTGAGTGAACCCTTTCTGGCTTCACCCAAAGCCTGGAAATGGATTGCAGCTTGCCTGCCTATTTGGCCAATGGTAAATGGGCTGCAGCACTGCCCCTGTCCCTGGGGCAGATTGGATTGAGCCATCAGGCTTCACTCCGCGGTCCACCCCATGGGTTTTAATAATTTTATAATTTCAAGCTTCAAGGTGTCTTCCTCTCAACAACAGCATTCTCCGCTATGTTGTAGGACATAAGTAGAAACATAGATACACAAAAGAACACAAATTTGTCAGTGTCTTTCTGTTTGTTCGCTTAAATAAGGTAGATTTCCAGGGAGGTGCTGAGTAAAAGAAAATTCTGAAAAGGGAGGGGTAGGTCAGAGCTAATTGTTCTGGAAGGGGCAGGGGCGGCCAGGAAGACATGCTGCAAAGGCACCATGGTTCTTAATTCCTGCAACATCACACTTAGGCTGCAATCCTAAACAGAGCAACTTGAATGTAATTTCCACTCAACTCAGTAGGTCTTCCTAAGTAGGTTTTTCTAGAGTGTAAATTCCTATCTAAGTATCAGAGTGTAAATTATACCTATCTAAAGTTATTTGCCTTAAAAA
This sequence comes from Podarcis muralis, assembly GCF_964188315.1. Taxonomy (NCBI): domain Eukaryota; kingdom Metazoa; phylum Chordata; class Lepidosauria; order Squamata; family Lacertidae; genus Podarcis; species Podarcis muralis. The sequence goes on along the minus strand of NC_135656.1, from coordinate 22,017,573 downwards.
AAACCCCGAACTACCCTGACCTCTATGAGGTGTTGAACATATTTATTCAAGGCATCAAGGAAATTGTGTTGCTTACTCCAGAGCAAATGCAAACTTGTGGTTTTAACTTTTCAAAAAATAACAAATCAGCCACTAGTCAGGAAGCTTGTTTAGAGCAAAGGTTTAATGTGAACAAGGCAATGCTTTGGTCAGACAGTGGGTCTTACTTGGCAGCAATCACCTAATGTTTCTAACCAATAATTGACTGTGTATAAGTTTTTAGATGGCCCTTGTTTCCAACAAGCTTCATCTGAAATGGGAAAGGATGCTCAAAGGAACTGAGGCAGCATCAGCTGACAGACAGTTCCGCTGTAATTGTATGAGGTCTCTACACTGTTGGTTTTAACCTTGATACTGCCCTTTCTCCCCAAAAGTTAGCAAACAGTGCATGCTTACCTGGTTGGTTATGTCATACACCACAATGGCAGCTTGAGCCCCTCGGTAATACATAGGGGCCAAACTGTGATATCTTTCCTGACCAGCTGTGTCCCAGATCTCAAACTTTACCGTTGTGTCATCTAGGCAGACAGACTGTGTGAGGAAAGCAGCTGCAAAATGAGAAGGTGAAGAGTTGGCTTAGGGACCCGACAAAATAGATGCAATCATTTAACTTTATATATCATAATTACAGTGACTGAATTTTTCCTGTTGTGAACCAGCTGAATCACCCATGGGGAGACCAATCAAAAAGTGTTATTAACCTGATAACATTCTGACCTCTAACAATCTGTTAAGAAGTCTCCAAGGCTGCATGGAGCAGCTTGTACAGAAATATGCACAAACGCAAATAATATGAAAACTTTTCTCCTGTAAATATTGTGGGTTAGGCCTAGACATGTAGAAAAAACATATGGTGCAAGTTCAAAGGACTGTACCATTATGAATGGTGGAAGAACCTAATGTCTGAATGTTACCTTACACACACAGACACAGACACAAACACACACACACACACACACACACACACACAGAGAGAGAGAGAGAGAGAGAGAGAGAGAATATAGCATCTTCCCTCCTTGTCCCCTACTTAGTGTTGAGTTGATGTGCAATTGCCCCTCAACCCCCAAATATCCCCGTCTCGCAGAAGGTAGCCAAACAATGATGGTATTTAGGGTGGCTGCTGGTGGTAAGACCTTAAAAGGACTCAGCAAAAATCTTAAGGAAGCATTATGGAGGAATTTAAGGGAAAATGCAGTCCATGTGCATCTTTTGCATGGGGGTTACATTCTGGGGATGGTGCCCATATGCAAAAACACATATAGTCAACCCACTCTCTTGGTACTGCCCTCTCATGAGCAATCTTAGCTTCCAGGCCTGGCGCACAAAACAGGTCTTACCCCACACGCAAGGCGGAGAGCTTTTAAGCTCTCCACCTTGCTTAACGGCTGTCTGGCAGGGCTGTCTTGAGTTCCTGTGAGATCTCACCAGAGAGCCCCATTAGCAAGTCTGAGAGATTAAAAGCTCTTTCTACACTGAGAAAACCCTGCTTTTAAGCATTCTGCCTTTTGTGCGTTTAATCTGTGTGATTTTAACTGTCAGCTCTTAACTGCATAAAGTTGAAATCAAGCAAGTTAAACACACGCAAGTTGTAAGTCCACTGTACTGCATAAATACAGGTAAGGGATTTTAAAGGGTATGAGATTTTATAGAAGTACATTTAGTTTTCTGCGGTACGTTTCGCAAACCAAATCTAGAAAAGAAAACTTTTTTAAAAAAGAAACAGTGTTCTCTCTCTCTCTCTCTCTCTTTTTCCAGTGACCGCATACAGTATTTTATGGATAAAGCAAAAGATTATGAGTAATCTGTAAAATGGGTGAAGGTAACTGGAATTAAACAGTGTATTAACTCAACAGCGGGGAACTGTGGGCCCATGAGCCTAATTAGGCCCACAAGGCCATTTGGGCAAATCATGCCCACCTGCCAATCACCTGACATCGCATGATGTCCGACACAGGATAGTAAAGGGATTTTTCACCTCTAACCTAAGTACCAAAGCCCTAAAATCAGAGATAAGCCCTCTCTGAGAGCAAATAACAGAAGAGGTACCTTGTACCTCACAAGACTAAGATAAAGAAATAAAATCCCTCTGTCTTCTCTTTAGAGAGTCTCCCTAAAGAGCACAAAAGCATCTTTCCAGTTGCCTCCACCCCAGCGCTGGGTTTTTCAGATGCGTGTATATGCATGTGTCTTCCTGCCCATCACGTGAGAGTATATGTATATGTGCCTGCAAGTATGTGTGTGTGTAAAAGAGGGAAAGTGCACTGTGTAACTGGCACTTGTGTGTTTGACAATGGCGGGGGGGATAGAGATCCATGCACTTTCTCCCTCTTTTTGTGTGTCTGTGTTTGTTTGGCCTTGCCCACTTTTGTCCCAACCATCACTGAAATGTAGTACCCAGAAGGATGGGCAAGTTCCAATCTGGTCCTCAGGCTGAAACAGGTCTCTCCCTCCCCTCCCCCACTATTATTAAGTATATACTGTTTTAACTGCAACTATGGGGGGGGGGTCACTGTATTTTAACAATATGGATGCAATTTATTTATTTATTTTAAAACCATTGCACTAGTATATTATGATTTAAAGGTAAAGATAAAGGGACCCCTGACCATTAGGTCCAGTTGTGACCGAATCTGGGGTTGCGGCGCTCATCTCGCTTTATTGGCCGAGAGAGCCGGCATACAGCTTCCGGGTCATGTGGCCAGCATGACTAAGCCGCTTCTGGTGAACCACAGCAGCACATGGAAATGCCGTTTACCTTCCTGCCAGAGAGGTACCTATTGATCTACTTGCACTTTGACGTGCTTTCGAACTGCTAGGTTGGCAGGAGCAGGGACCAAGCAACGGGAGCTCACCCAGTCACGGGGATTTGAACCGCCGACCTTCTGATCGGCAAGTCCTAGGCTCTGTGGTTTAATCCACAGCGCCACCCGCGTCCCATATTATGATTTACTGATGCCTAATTGCTTGTTTAAGACCTCCACCCAAAAGAGCAATGAACCCATGATGCTAAACAGCCTTTCAAGAAGCAGATTCAGCTGGTGGGGTCAGACTATCACCCTTACCACCTGCAGACTTCCAGAGGGCTACTGAAAGGGTAAAGAAGTACAGTAAGTGACTATGCTTCGGGATGAAGGTGTTGGGAAGTACACCCTATGTGAAAGTGGATGACTTTGCCCGGGTGGAGTTTGTTATGCTGGAATCCAAAGGTGCTTTCCTAAAATTTAGGCTATCGATTTTCCTCCCAAGAAGAGATTCCCCCCCCCCCCAAAAAAAAAACTCACCACCTATGGTGCTCTCCTGGTATTCGTGGAACTGTCCCTTGACAAAACGCAGCACCAGGCTGGACTTGCCTACTGCCGATTCGCCCAGTAGTACTAGCTTGAACTGACAGATCTTGCTGGCTTGCGACTGACCATTCGGCCTGGCAGCTCCTCTGCTGGTCATGGCCTGGATTCTAAGAGCAGCCTGTGCTCCAGCCAATGCAAAAAAACTACCAGCCACCGATCAGACTTTGTGAGTATAGGAGCTTTTGGCCTGGAACAGGATGACAACTTCGCCCAACAGCTGTGAGCAACTCCTTCTGGGGGGGAAAAGAACAGGAAAAAAAACAACAGATTGATGTGCTGTGCTGGACAGGTGAAAAACACTGAAGGCTTGGGATGTAGGCGCAATAAAGACAAGTGAAAGGTATTAAGTTGAATCGAGCAGTAAAACTAGCTTCAGTCAAAACCTGAGCAATTAACAACAAAAACATATTTGGTTCCTCAATTTGTGAAATGGGGGGGGGGTGGCAGCCCTGTCATTCAAGGGGGATGTGTAAGATAAGCATGGGCTTTCGAACCAGATGTCAGGATGGATATCCAACAATATTTAGCCCAGAATCAGCACAGTAACCTGACACCTGACCAGACAAGCCACACACTCACTCTATTCAGCAGGGAAAGAGTCAGATTCCTGGTTATCTGCATTGTAGCTAAACGCAGCATTTGGTGATTGTAATGTCAAGACACCAAGAACAAACTTCAGAGGAGACAAGCTGTTATTTTATTTTTTTAAAAATAAATTTCCTAGAGCAAACAAACCCTCCAGAATTAGCCTTGGAGGGGAAAGAACTCCCATGGGCAGTGAAACGCTGTGATCCATGAGTCAGCAACTACTGCAGATGTCTTTCCTGCTCACATTCTTCAAGACGTCGCAAGCAGTTTCTGAACTGGATTTTTCTTCACATCACATGGCACCAAGAAGAGCCAGGGCTACAGGGACAACACCCCTGACCCGGCCCAGAACGGTATATTACAACAGTGCTTAACATCTCAATTACATCATGAGTTTGGACCAAGCTGTCAGTGAAGTGGACATGCAGCTGTCTGAGGTTCACAAAGTATAACTCATCAGCTCAACGCTTTTCTTCAATGAAGTTTTTCTTCACACCACAGGCCTGCTTTACAGATTATTCACTATTGGGGGGATAGATAAACATCACAAAAGACACCAGGGTGAAGATTTCAAATTCCTAGGCGATAAGGCAGTTACCAAGTCCTGAACCCGAGCGCCATAGAATCATAGAGTTGGAATAGACCAGTGTTTCCCAACCTTGGGCCTCCAGCTGTTTTTGGACTACAACTCCCATCATCCCTAGCTAGCAAGACCAGTGGTCAGGGATGATGGGAATTGTAGTTCAAAAACAGCTGGAGGCCCAAGGTTGGGAAACACTGGAATAGACCACAAGGGCCATCGAGTCCAACCCCCTGCCAAGCAGGAAACACCATCAGAGCACTCCTGACATATGGTTGTCAAGCCTCTGCTTCAAGACCTCCAAAGAAGGAGACTCCACCACACTCCTTGGCAGCAAATTCCACTGTCGAATAGCTCTTACTGTCAGGAAGTTCTTCCTAATGTTTAGGTGGAATCTTCTTTCTTGTAGTTTGGATCAATTGCTCCATGTCCGCTTCTCTGGAGCAGCAGAAAACAACCTTTCTCCCTCCTCTATATGACATCCTTTTATATATTTGAACATGGCTATCATATCACCCCTTAACCTCCTCTTCTCCAGGCTAAACATGCCCAGCTCCCTTAGCCGTTCCTCATAAGGCATCGTTTCCAGGCCTTTGACCATTTTGGTTGCCCTCCTCTGGACACGTTCCAGTTTGTCAGTGTCCTGCAGTGCCCAGAACTGGACACAGTACTCCAGGTGACGTCTTTTGTCCCAAAGCAGGAAGATGTGTTTCATTTGCTTCCCAGCTCACAAATGCCCCTGTCCCCCACCATACATCTTCTGAAACAGATCGATTGGTAAGTTAGAAGTAAAAATGTATGACACCACACAGACATTTGCTGGCAGCAAAGCAGACGGTAGAGTCTATCTCCATGTTTGTTTACCACCTTAGATTTTGGTAGTATTTTGGATTTACAAAAAAAGAAAAAAAGGAAAAAAGGCAAGATCATAATAGCTCATAGAATCCTTTATTTTAACATGGAGATGTAACTGGAAGCAAAATCCTAGCCACCCACCCTTAAAAATGAACTCCAGTAAAACATTAAGGTTCTGACAGGTAACAATTTAAATCATAACCCATGCAAAAAAAGCCTCTCTCACACACAAGCTTCTCTCAAGACTAGCCACCTCTGACAAGCTTCTTGTGTGGGTTGACGTTTTTATTTAAGCCAGTTTTGAGCAAGAATATAAAAGCTGAGGGTAGCAAGTTAATTCTCAGGAATCTTCAATCACCACTGCATTACTAACCCCCGCTTAAAAAAATAATAACCCAGGAACTGCAGCATCTTCAGGGAAAGGCTGAAACATTTCCTAAAGTTTTCTAAACATGCTTCCTCTTTCTTAAAAGCAGAATTCTGGGCCACCCAAGGTCTGCATTCATTATCTTATTAAGCTAATTATGCATGAGCCTCTTGCTTATGGCAAACATCTCCTCCGCAATGAGCAGCAATTAAAAGCGGCAAATGCCTAACTAACCAAAGCTTCCCATTCCATCTGAACAAGTCAGGATCTTAACTCAACTTCAAACTCAGCAACTTTAAATACAGCAAAATCCAAAACTTGGCTAGAAACGCCGTCTAGGATTCACCTAAGTGTTCCACGAGTCAAAAAATAAAATCAATTGTTATTCACACAATCCAAGGCTGCAAAATGGTTAAGACAAATTATCTAGAGAAGTCCCTCTGCACTGTGCACCCAGATCAAATGTGGAACACAGTTAAAGCCAGCAGCACAGACTTTCACTGGTAGCAAAGCAAATAGTATGTATTTAGATCTAGTTTTGCTGAATCTGCTGAACATGGGAAAACGCTTCTTTCCTTTTCCAAGAACTCTCTTGTGAGAGTGAGAGTGAGAGAGTGCAGTTGAGCAATGACCTTGCAGACATCCTGCCCAGGCTCCCTGGGAAGAGAGCTCTGTGCACTTCTAAAGAAGCAGTTTGCACAGCTGCTCCCTGGCTGTTCGGGGAAGCTTGCTGAAGTGACACACTGCCCTGTCTTATGCAGAGATCCTTCTCTGCCCACATGTATTTTCCAATATGCACCCAGAAAATCAGAGAACTACAGAGTTGGAAGGGACCCCTGAGGTTCATCTAGTCTAACCCCCTGCAATGCAGGAATTTCAACTAGATTGTATTAGAATCATAGTCGCTTCCTCTGCTTCACTTTGCATATTTGTAAAGGAATCTCAAAAACTTCAAAAAGCAACAGCACAAGCCGTTTCCTATAAAAGGAAGCCAAACTCAGATATGTGCTCCCCCTGGAACTTCTGAGAGCTTGAGGAAGTAGGGTGCATGTAAACACTGGTGTTCGTATTGGCGATTACCGGTATGTTTCCTTGAGCTGGCGTCGCTGAGCCAAAATGGAGGATGTGGCAACAGCAGTGAACAAAACATTTGGCACTTGGCATGCCTTTGTCTCTTGCATCTCCTGTTGACTCTGCTCACCCACCCACCATCTCTGCTTAGATTGCAAGCTCCTAAGGGCAGGGATCTATCTTTTGGGTATGCAAAGCTCCCTGTACCCGAATATCATCATCAAAAAGCTGACCACTCTTCTATGCAATTTCCTTACTGTGAAAACTGTGGGTCGCACAGCGATATAAATTTTGTATGTTGGAAGTGGGGAAACATTGTATACAATCTAATTTAATTTAATTAGTTTTAATAAAACAACAACAAAAATAAATAAATAAATAAATAAATAAATAAATGATAGATAGATAGATAGATAGATAGATAGATAGATAGATAGATAGATAGACAGACAGACAGACAGACAGTATCATGGTGATGAAGAAACGGCAGAAAATGTCCAGGATAAGGTGCTGCCTAAAACATTAGACCAAATGTCCCTTTATAATGAGAGATCATGGGGAGAACACTACCTGTTCCTAAGAGTGTCCAGCAGTTTTTGCATGATAAACACATGCAGGTACGGTCTGAGTCGTTTCCTACCCAAAGGATTGTACGGCACCGATATACAAATGAAGATTAAAATTAAAGAGGGTGCAACTAAAGCTTTAAACCAAGCCGTTGACCTAAGTTTAGTATATTGCAAACTGTTGAGAACAGTCTCGCAGTATTATTTCTTGAGCTTGTCAGCAATATTAGGTTCCTTCGTGCAAATAAGAGTCCAGCCAAATAGAAACCTCTTTTGAACTTGATGTTTTGCTCCAAACAGGGCAAAATTATTGTTTCAGCAATCATAAAGATTGGTTTTCAGACCCTTGATCATCTTGGTTGCCCACCTCTGTACACCTTCCAGCTTGTCAATATCCTATGATTCTATGGGCGCTGCCACTTGAGACAATCTGCAGCACAATCTCTTCCTCTTTTGGTAATTTATTTCCAACGAGGCTTCATGATTTCACAGTAAAAGGCATTTTAAGGGTGCACTACTCCCTGAGATGATTTTTACACCCCCCACCAAAATAACCCATTTCCGTTTGCAGGATAAATCCCAGTAATACACAGCAAAGGCATAACCATATTGGAAACACTTGTAGTACATTGAAGTATTTTTCTGCTTACAAGGCCACAGAGGATGAACTGGGTGTTTGGCTCCTTACTTTAGGACACCTGGAGCACTTCTATGTTACATGATCAACCAAAGCAGAATACTTTATGTTGTAAGGTGATGAGTTTTAAAAACTTTGTTTCTGCCTAAAACAAAAAGGCATCTACACTCTACAATACCCTGCCCCCAAACTGATCAAGTGGTAAAATGCTATCACTAGAAATATTTTTCAGCAAGCTTCTTAAAAGACACTGCCAAAGAAAGAGACACTAAAAAAGACCAAACTAGCCCACAAATCCATTTTGTGGACTTCCAAATGCTTTCCTTCATATATGCGGAATGCTTTAATCTTAATTTACACTGTTGCTCGTAAATATTTTGCAGCAGCTTATTTAGAAACCGGCATGCATTCTAGCAACAATTAAAGTGTTCAAGAGAACCTTAGAAGATAAAGAATAGGTTGACATCAGGAGATCTCCCCTACATAGTAAGAGTGCTTTTGGGAAGTAGTTTTCTTCATACTTTGTGTTTGAAGGGCACTCTCCTAAGCAGTTTAATCAAGCAACTTTAGAGGTGACCTGATTAAGGAGACGGCATGTGTAACAGGGGAAAAAGCACTGAGCTCTGAATAGAAAACTGGCAAAACAAGTATTTTCGGCGTAGCCTAAAGTTGTAGGCAGGCACATTCCAGTCAGAAGTAAGGAGCAGACCAGAAGTGCGTTTATGAACAAGCCATTTGTGGAAAGAGAAAGTTTCTGAAAGCCAAATATGCATTTGTTGGCGGGTTAAATTACTGGGTTAGCAATGACATCTAGGGAAGTTCAGTTGTCCCAAGAAGTTTTACTATCAAGTATATTGTTACTTTGTTCACAAAACCCGTAAGCTCCTTTATGCAGTTCAATAAACATGCACCAGAACAAAGTCATCTTTCTCCAAACAGGTCAAAGGAAACTTTCTAGAGCTTCCTTTCTGCACTGAAGGAGTTTTAACACAGTGTCTAGCAAGGCATTATTGTCTCCTTTTCCTATTAACAAGGAGCGCCAACTAGCTTCACTGCTAAGGTCGATAATGCTTGACAGCCTGGTAGAATGGAAGCATATTTAAGAAATCAGTAGTTGAGAATGATTGGCAAGGACCTGCAAGTACCGTATTTTTCGCTCCATAAGGCGCACCTACTTTTTTGGGGGGGGATTCAAGGGGGGAAAATGCAGTTATTGGGGGCTTTTGTGGGAGGTGGGGGAAGTGAGAGAGCCTCACTCTATCCCTTCCCCCACCTCCCGCAAAAGCCAGGGTTAGCTGTGCGAAGCCTCCCCAGGTCAGTGGGATGAAGGCTCCCCGCTGCCCTGTAGAGGCTTCACGGGCTACCCCAGAGCTGCTCGACCCAAAGAGCAGGTCGGGGAGCAGCGGAGGAGCAGCTTCCCCCCACTGCCAGCCCCACAAGCCTTTCCGATGCTCCCCGACCTGCTCTTTGGGGAAAGCCACCGCCAGCCCCAAACAGCGGGTCAGGGAGCAGCGGAAAGGCTCCCCCCCCCAGCCCCAGGGACCACACATTCGCTCCATAAGACGCACAGACATTTCCCCTTAGGTTTTAAGAGGAAAAAAGTGTGTCTTATGGAGCGAAAAATACGGTGTATAGCCTTGTCAGAATGTAGTAGATAGACTGGGGTGGGTGGGAGAGAGTCCAAGCCCTCCCTCCAGCTCATGAAGTTCAACAGACTGCCTTTGCAAGTCATAATCTCTTCTTCATCACCCACAGGATTGTGGTAAGGGAAAGATGGAAGAACATGAGCTGTGTTAGGATGTGGGACTTAGACTGTCAGTCTTATCTATCTCCAACACTGACCATGCCAGAAGCTCACAAGCAAGACATAAAGCCAGTTGTCCCTTGTTTGTTTAGTAGAATTTATAAACCGCTTAATCACAAACCCTAAATAGTGTATAAAAAAATCCAAAACATACAAATAAAATCAGCAACATTCAAAAACAAGTATGCATAACTAAACTTTTAAGTATATGGCCATGAGTTTGGGAGGACAGGTGGAACACAAATATGCCACTAGTTCACTACAGTCACTCCTACGTGATCATGCTAGGTTTGCCCAACATTGTTACAACCGGCTTTATTCAGTGTAATATCAGAATCAAAGAAGAGAAAGAAAAATCGGTACATCTTAGCTTCCACCATAGGTTATCCAAATTTACAAGTAATGGTACCTGCATCCAGGATGGTACCATACAGCTTGGAATAAGGGGCATTTTAGAAGCTGGTTTCACACACTTCTGTGAACAGCTATCCACAAAAGTACTGGGCATGGACTCCAAGCCTGATTGCACCTGCCTGCTCTGGCAAGTAGAAGAATGAAACTGTTAACATGAGGCTCACATAGGCTTTGAAGTTTGTTTGTGCTGCTAATCATCCAGATTCTAAAGGTGTGGAGACATAGGAAACTAGAAAGTCACTCTTAAAAAAGCATTTAAGGGTGGGTCCAATGATGTTACCTTTGCTAATCAAACAGGCTTAAAATCAAAGGGGAAGGCTTGATCTCTCTGAAGTCCTAGGTCAGTCTGGAGCAAGTGTTTCCAATTTCAAACTGCCGCCCTGAACAGTGAAAAGCTACATAGAAAATGAATAAAAGTAAGAGTGAATGAAAAAGAATCATGCATATTTCTCTCCTTCCTCTGAGTCAACAAAAGGAGCAGTTTAAATTTAGAAGGACAAATTTTGAAATTAGCAGTTCTTTAGAGGAGAGGGGAACAGGATGGCCAAATATTAAGCTCTCTTGTACCTGGTGGGCCATTCTGACAACCTCGGACATCACTGTGATCTGTTTTTCCTTTACAGCAAACGTTGAGATCAAGATCCCAGTGGAGTTTGAAGTCATTGCTAACCAGCGCTGAATTCAACTCCCGCTTTTTGTGAGGGATTGGCTTTGCTTAGTAGCACCAACTGGAACCAATTCCAGCAGGGCTGGAATTTTGGCACCAAGTTTAAAAGGCACTGGAAACAAGCCCCACATGCCAATGACCCATTGGAAGTGCATTTTAAGGCCCTCAGTTGTGCCTCTGCTACCGCATATTTACATGCTCAACATCAGGTGGGTATGACATGGGGAAAATAACCTCAGAGGCCTAATTAGGACCCCTGCTGGGTCTAGTTAGGTCTGCAGACTGGAGATTTCTCCCTGCTGCTTTCGAAGATCATTTAGCTTGTCCTATGAAATGCAATGGTAGAATCAGAACTTTGTAGAATCAGAGACTTTGTTAAGACTCTACTTTAGCTAAGCAAAGATGCTCAATGTGTTTTACAGATCGAACCTCCCAAGTTCTCTCAAAAGCACACACACCCTGGCACTGAAGGGTCCTTACTCTCCTACAATTGCGCACAGTCTTTCAGTTTTAGAATAATGTGACAGAGAGTCAAATAGTGCTGGGCGATGTTAGGTTTTCAATTTCGCGATGTATCGCCAGCAAAACATGGCGGTTTGGCGATAAACCACAATGGGTGAGACAAGCTTAACTGGCCCCAGCTGGCAAGATGCTGGGAGAAACTGCCTAAGCTGTCACGGTGGGAGATGAGGCACTTTCAGCCAACGTCTGGCGAGCTGGGGACACTGCAGCTGGCCCCAGCCTGCTGCTCAGCTCTGGGGCGGAAAGGCACCTGTGCCAACTAAGCGATGCTCAATGTCCCAGTGAGCAGGAGTGGGATCAGGGCTGCTCAGCTAGGGAGCACGAAGCCTGCTTGCATGCAAGTACCCCTCAATGGAAAAGTGTGATGGAGCATGCACCTCCCCAGCTGAGCAGACCCGATCCAGCTTCTGCTCCCATGCAAGTGGAAGCAGGGATCTCTCAGCTGGGAAGCAGAGGCTTTGCACTCCCCAGCTAAGGAGCCACATCCCACTCCTATTTGTGTGCAAGCAAGAGAGGGGTCAGGGATCTCTCAACTGGGAAGTGGGGGCTTTGCGCTCCCCAGCTGAGAAGGCCTGATCCCGCTCCTACTCGCGTGCAAGCAGGAGTGGGGTTTGGGCTCTCTCAACTAGGAAGTGGAAGCACTTTAACAGAGCCTCCCCCCTGCCACTGGCTTGTGCAAGCTGGCAGCGGGATGGGGGCTCCCTAAAACTGCTTGGCTGAGGCAAGGGCAGCAACATGCTCCTCAGCCAAGACCCACAATGGCAGTTTCACTCAGCAGTGTATCACTGGTGAAACCACCATCACTTGACTGGAGGAAGAGGGACTCGGGAGCAGTGGCAGGGTCACCAGTGATATATCACTGAGTGAATATGTCATCGTGGTCTGTCCCTCGTACCAGTCCTGGTGATATATCAATATACAGTGGTACCTCTACTTACGAACTTAATTCATTCCAGAGGTCCGTTCTTAACCTGAAACTGTTCTTAACTAGAGGCGTGCTTTCGCTAATGGGGCCTCCTGCTGCTGTCGTGCCGCCAGAGCACGATTTCCGTTCTCATCCTGGGGCAAAGTTCTCAACTCGAGGTAACTCTTCCAGGTTAGCGGAGTTTGTAACCTGAAGCGTTTGTAACCTGAGGCGTTTGTAACTCAAGGTACCACTGTATTGCCCAGGTCTAGAGTCAAAGTCCACAGTTAGGTTAATCAAGTCAGAGCGGCTTTTTGGCGATTCTGAGAGCCCTAAGTGAAGGATCATGCATACCAACTCTCTGATTTCATTAGAAATTCTGAATAAAAATTACATCTAGAATCAAACCTTTCCAAACTCCAGGGGGAGCGTTTCAGTGATAGAGACTGAAAAACCACATCTAACCTATGACACTAGCCTATGCAAACCTATGCCGCAGAAGCCATATAAAACAGCCTTGCTAGTTAGCCCCCAAGGGTTACTAGCCTGCAAACAAAATCACCACCTATTCTTTGCCAGCTTCTCTTAGGGGGCTACTAAAAAAACCTGCAGGCCAGAAACACAGTGCTTGGAGGCAGCAGCAGCAGCAGCAGCAGCACAGAGCACCCTGCCAGCCTGACTGATTTCTTTGGTAGATATACAAGAGCTGGCTTTGCCTCCAGCAGGTCAAGTACAGAGCAGGTTTCTGGTGGAGAAAAGCAATTTTCTTAGGGTAGCCCCAATGAAGCACTTATTAGTCTAGCTCTATCAATGTAGCTTTAGTGATGGAATCTGTCAGTAACTTGACCTGCTACATGTCCTCTGTGAGTGTTTAACTGGCAAGCTGATCAACACAAATATTAGCTTGGTTCAATGTTTCTCAAAATTCTTCTGATCATCGTTTCTGGTATTTCCCTTGAAATCCAGTGCTAAAAACAACTGTTCAGGATGCCCGGGACATCAGGTTTCTTATTGCAGTTGCATTTTCTTGTGCTTTTAAGCCTCCCTGAGCAATTTTTTGCCCCAAGAAGTTGGCATAGAACAGGTGTTTCCCAGATTTATGTACGCAACTAAAGATTGATTATGATGTCCACATGTTAGCTGCAGGAAATACCAGTGTTACAACAATTGCCCAAACAATTTCAGCACAATTGTTTTATATGCTCAGATAAGGTTACCCCTATTTTATATGATCTTATCCCAAATATATGAAACTTTCATAGAGGAGAGCTATTAAGTTAGGACAATATGTGTAGAGATCTGCCAAGCCAATCTGAATACTTTTTCCCTACACTGGAAGATATTTCATCATCAACTCATTTCAGAACCAAGGTTTGGGCACTGCGTGGGTGACAACACTCGAGTTCATAGAGTTTATTCCAAGTTTCTCTGTAATGCATCCAAAGTCTCACTGCTGCCTGCACATTCAGCCTGCCATTTCCTTCCGATTAATTTAGGGTTGCAAAAGAGTTGAGAATAGTTGCTCTTGCTCCAGTGAAGTTCCCCTATGAGCTGCATATTATTTATTAGGCAATCTCTGGGCCAACAACTCCTTGGGACAAAAACAGCCCATTTCTCCACTCAACAGATAGAATCATATAATTGTACAGTTGAAAAGGACCACAAGGGTCATCTCTATATACAAAATAATTTTCTGTTAGTCCCTTAATATTACCAGGAACAGTTAGGGATAGATGGAATTAAGCACATAATGGGAACAAAAATGCTTAGAGGGTGAGGGAACGGATATCTGAACTACCTTGAACGTTTATTGGTACAGGGCAGGACAGGTGAGAACATCTAAGTAGCGCTGATTGACCAGATGGAGTAAGTGATCCAATAATAATTTATTATAATTGTGTTCCCCTCCTTGTTGAGAGCCAAGTCTGGTTTGCTGATACTTTTTGCAAGGGTCCTCAGAATGACCAGAATGGCCTCCACTTGGCTCTTTCTCTGTAATTCCCACTAAGGCACTCAGAGAAGCCACAGAGGGATAGGAAGAGCTTCTAGAAGTTCTGAGCACATGTTACAATCTCTCTCTACAACTTTAATCTGTATTAACAGCCAAATGAGATAATAGTTGTATGCACCATGGTGTGTAATGAAGGATGATGCATTAAGTACCTACACGACCAGTGCAGAGAACGCTCTGTTAGAGCCACCCACCTCTGATGCCCCCATGGCCACCAATTCATGTTCTTGTTCATATGGAAGGATAAACATGTAATAGTTGAAGTTAGTCAGTATGGTGTGATCAAGTGCTTAGCTACTAGGATGGCCACATACCAAATAATGAGTAGACAAGATACATAGGAAGCCAGAAGTCTCCACCAGCGTGAATGTACAAAAAGGTTCAGAGTCTGGAAGCTCTGAAAGATTCCCAAGACCCTTAGGGTTCTGATTTTTATTCTACTTTTCTATTAAAAAATTAATAATGCTAATTCTCTTCTAGCCCATACAACTTGCAGAAAGTTACAACTAAAAGCTCAAAGACCAGATCCCTCTCCCAACTACACTCTCTATTCTACAATCTAGTCCCTGCCAGTGAGTCCATATTTGCAAAGGTGACACAGACAAAGTTCATGCAACAGAATTTGGATTTTCCACGCAGAACTTTAGTCCGGCAGAAATGCCACCCATGAAGGCTTGCCACTATAAATGACATGTGGTACTACTGCCTTGCTGCGAACTCTGTGAAGTGAAATCTGTGAAGATTTGCTGAATTCATCAGTTGCTACTGCAACTAATTTCTGCTTAAGCCACTTCTGGCCTGCCCAGGAGGTGGGGTTGCGGGCCTCACGCCCACCCCCACGTGAGCGGGGGAATCCCGGCCGCGTCTTCCCCCCCAGCCAGCCAACCGGCTGGCTGGGGAGGCGTGGCCTGCCCTATTTAGGGCCGGCGCAGAGGGGGCTCGCCCTCTTTTCGCCGGCTAGCCCCCACATTTTCCCACCCTCCCTCCCTTTAGGTAGGTCTCTGACTTTGCTATGGACTTCGGTCTGTCGCCGCAAGGGGCATGGTAGGAATTTTTCCCAATTGGCAATTTACAGCCATTTGGTTTTTCACCTACCTCGTAGCAACTCGTCACAACTTCTCGGCATTGGCGGTTAGGCATTGGTAAGAAGGGGTTAAGAGGATGGGGGGGGGAGGAACGCCATCACCTCCCCCCAGTGAACGAAGGGTGCTCCGGGGGCGTGGCCCTGTCCGAAGCCTATGGAGGTGTGGGCCAAAGGCACGCCCCCGAGCGGTGACCGGGGGGGGGGGGGGGGACACTCCTAGTTGACATGCCTCAGCAGGAGACTCCCCACTATGGTGTTAACCCTTCCCGTGTCTCCAGCAAATGGGCTGGAGCCGGACAGTCGTTAGGACCAATGCCTAAGGCCAATGCCTCTCATACCTGAATTCAATAAAGTTGTGGCCTAATTCGCCCATTTAACCTTAAACTATGGTGTCTCGTGTCTTTATTTATCCTGGTGAGGGGCAGGAACTCGCCACGCAACTAGTATTTCCTGCAGCTTTCCAAATGTCTGGTGCTCCCAGGGCTGGAAACAAGCAAATATCAACAACTGAGGGACTTTGGTCTGAAGGAAAACCTTTACTCCTGGGTCTGAGTGCACACACTTAGCACAATAGTTGCAAATGGCTCTATTTGCATTGAATCTGCCTGTACCAATTCAAGGGCAAGCCTGGAAGAGGTGAGATTACATGTTTACCCCATCCCATTGTTCTAGGATGAAAGGAAAGTCTCTAAATACTGGCAGAGCAAAACGGGAAGCTGAAGTTTGCCAGGGATATTGCATCAGGGTCAGGGAACAGGAGGCAGCAGGCAGTTGAGAAATAAAATATCCAGCCCAGATTCTCATGGCCAAGAGTTTGGTCCTTTCCGTTCGTTTACCTAGCTAGACTGTGGCACAAGTACTTAAAACAGAGAGGTTATTGCCCACCATTTAAGCAATATACCCCTTAGATTCAGATTTGGAATAGTATCTGTGATATCCTTATGCTAAGGCACCTAACATAACAAGACTTTCCAAAAAGCTTTAAAATAATTAGGATTTTTCTTATGCAATTTACTCTACTTAAATACAGTAAATTTTCAAGTCTAGAAGTATGCTGCATTAGTATTTTCTCTCTTGAGAAAACTGGCAAAGTTCTGAAAAGTTAATGGTAGGCAGATATCAAAGTGAAACCAAACCTGGGCCTCCTTTTCGAATTGCCTTCAATGTACAACCCATTGTAAGGAATGATCTCCCTCATTTAGTTATTTAGGGAAAAAACATATTTATATACCTTCAACTCATAAGATATCAAGGCAGAGTCAATATATACAACATGACACACCATAGAAGCAATACAAAATAATCATTAAAATGACTAATCAAGAAAGCATAAAGGCCTGTCAGTATAAAAAGGTCTTCAAGGAGCACCTTTGGAAGTCAAGGGCAACAATGCCTTCCCAATTTGCCCTAGCAATAAATTTTCCAGGCCTTTGTAATACGAAGGCTAATCTTTTGTAATAGGTTCTATACAGAGTTGCCTATGAAGTTTGCAAGTGAGGGTAAGATGGAGCATCTCATCTTTTGAGAGGTGTGGAGAGCGGTGAACACATTTTGCTCCACAGCTTGCAATGACGTCTCTCAGCTACAATTCAAAGTACAGTGGTACCTCGGGTTAAGTACTTAATTCGTTCCGGAGGTCCGTTCTTAACCTGAAACTGTTCTTAACCTGAAGCACCACTTTAGCTAATGGGGCCTCCTGCTGCTGCTGCTGCGCCACCGGAGCAGGATTTCTGCTCTCATCCTGAAGCAAAGTTCTTAACCCGAGGTACTATTTCTGGGTTAGCGGAGTCTGTAACCTGAAGTGTATGTAACCTGAAGCATATGTAACCCGAGGTACCACTGTACTAGTTCTGACAAAGCCCTAAGCAACTTAGGCCCTACATACCTTTCAGATCTCTTTCCCTATGTCGCACTACAATCTTAATCAAAGCATAACACCTGTTAATAGTATGATGTGTGTTCCATGACTGAATGAATGTCAAGGACACAAAACAGAAAACTACTCTATATTTTTGGAACTCCCTCCACATGAAGCTCAAAGTCATGGCCTGAGAATATTTTGGAAGCAATGCTATATCCTTAGATTTTGGACGGCCCATTTTGTGGCCAGGTTTAACCATAGTTTAGAAAAGAGTTGGAATACCACAGCAATTTATTTGTAATGTTCCAACCTCCAAAATAAATGGCAGATGAGAACACAAGGAACAACATAAATGATTTTTCTTCACCAAGATCTAAGAAGAACTAGATGTTTCAAAACATTTAGTTGGGAGTTTCAGGGAGTTCATTTGTTACTAATGAAACCTAATGTCCATTTGAATTTTTCAGACAGATTAAAGGCATAGCTGTTTAATATGTGTCAAACAGCCAGGGAAACTACACATGCCTATATTAGCAAATATAGTGGTCACAAAAACTGTGCAGTTGGATCAGAGCAAAGGTCAACCTGCATTCTGTTCCAAAATTCAGACAGCCAAACACTCCTAGAAAGCTCCGAAGTAGGAAATGAAGCCAACACTCCCCTTGTTCCTTGATTAACACATACCTTGTCTGGGTATTTTTGCTTTAAACAACAGCTCTTGAGATTCCTTTTTGCCTTCAGTGTTTATTTGCCGATTTGTTATTTTTGCTTATATACCACTCTTCCACCAAATGAGTTCAAAGCAGAACACAAATCTATGTTACACTCAACTTACCAAGCTCATCAATGCAATTAGGAGAGCAGGTATTTTTCCAAGATGAAAATGGAAATCCTTCTAGTTTTCTCATATACTTTCTGGTCTCCAAACTATTCCATGTTTAAGACCACAGGAGTTCACAACCCTTTTATATAGTGGGAAGGAGATGTGTGGCAAGTTGTTACGTCACAATGTCAAACCAGTGTTGGGGGATTTTCTAGAAAACAGATGATGCAAACATTCCTTGAACTGCTATATCCCCCAGAAAAGAAGCCCAGAAGTTACTTTTTGTAGCAGTGTACAGTTATGGATGGTAGTAAGCAAAAGTAGGGCAGATGCTAATGCTACTTTGCAAAAAAGAAACTGAACATTGAGGGGTGCAACTTCCCTGTTGAGAAAGTGAGTGCAAATACGCAGCATAAGCATCCAAATATGTTCTTCTCATAACACTTGTAGTGGAGGGAAAGGGTGCAGCTAGAATGGTTAAAGTTGTTAAGATATACAGGGTTGTATCCAACTTTGTTTTGCTAAGAGCATACACATTGAAATTAATGGACTTAAGTTACTCATGTCCGTTTCAATAGGTCCAGTCAAAGTATGATTAATGTTAGATCGAACCCATAGTACTGGCAAAAGCCAATAAGCTTGTGAATTGCTACAATATGCAACTTCCAATAAAAATAGCAATTTGTTACTACAAGTAATTTTGATAATTTTCATCAAGATTTTGGAAGCTTATTCCCATTAGACTACTGTTATGAACCACTCTTTCTTTTTGATTATAATCAGTAATCAAGTCTTACTCATTTGGGGTATAGTGCTACAAGTACAGAAGTATTGCTCTCTTGAAAAAGATCTCTCAAACCAGGTATGATACTTAACCGATGCCAACTCCAAAGTCATTGAACATATACGGTGACCCCGTTGTGAACATATTTTAATGTTACTAAGTTGTCTTCTAACAAGCAAAGTTGTGTTACACTGATCAAGAAACAAAGTAGGAAGAGGTAACTTCTTTCAGAGATTCAGTAGAAACTGTCCCATCAGGGACAATAGAAGGCTTATCACTTGACATACTGCAGACTGAAGAAGAAACTCTAGGACAAGCCCACACTGGATGACCTCATAACTCTCTGCAATCTAACTTTCATGATTCACGTCCTTCCTTTTCTTTACAGCCCTACAAATGATCCAATATCAGATTCCACACATGTGATGTGATCAATTTTATTTGTCTGCAGCACAATGGCCATTACAAAACATGGAAATAATATAAGTACTGTACCTATATTCACACATTGGAAGCAAATCTAAATTACTGCTAAGACAAAAACCAGGGAAGCAGGGACGAAACAGAGCACTAATAACAACACTAGCAATATGAGATCAACAACATCGAAATACTATTAATAATATCAAAGAATCCTATGGAAAACATGCCATGGGTGCTAGTTCTTAAATAATCAGTATATAATGTCACATGTGAAAGTAGTCAATCACTTTAGCTAAAGGTGCTGAGCACATGACTTTGTTTTTACAATTTCAGCTTAAACACCTGCAAATTTCCACCATATAAAAGACCCCCATTAAGCCTTATGGGTTGAGGACACATTAGCGTACTTCCAACTAGCTCTCTCTACTTTTCATGCTGCATCAACAAGGAACCTATTTTTATTTCATTCTGTTCTCTGGGCAGTTTGCCTACCCCAATACATTTTTAATAAAGTCAAGCTGTAAGAAGCGATTATAAACCCTTTACAGTAGAGAAATATCTATGAATCCCTAATGTGCCCATCTCCTGAATATCCAGGGGATAATTACAAGGATTAGTAGAAGCATCACACATGCCTAACCAGAACCCTGAATTTAAACAGAATCAAAGACTCCCTGTGGATGCTAATCACACAATAGGTGGCTTTGCTTTGAAAAGCAACAATAATCAAATAACTTTGCCTCTCCCAGGTGACTACACCGAAGAAAGAAATTCTGGATTAAGGAGTCCAAGGGAGGAAAAAAGGAAACCTCGGTACTATAGGAAGGCAGAAATGCTCCAACACTGACAAAACATGATGGACTAAGGATAGCAGCTTCAACAGGTCAAGCAACTGTACTCAGGTCACATGACAACTAGCAAAAACTAGGGCAGCTGCAATTTCACAAGGTGGTGGTGCTACAGAAGTACCACCTTCATAATACAAGAAACAGGCTTGGAGACTTTGATATGGGCACCCCACAAACAGCGTAACCAGCTCAAGATTTCAAGAATAAAAGTGAGAGACCATGGAAGTGTGCAGCCTATGTTGCAGCGGCCGATGTTTCTTAAACTATCGCCATCAAAATAAAGACTTGCAAAGCAAGCCCTGCCAATACTTTCAACGCAAGGGTAGCCACAGTATCAAATTTACGGAAGACACAGCAATACACCCGAAGGCTATTAAATGCATCCCAAGTATCAGCCGGTGCCCCCTTGACTTTCCTAGCACAGGCCGGGGCCATCTAGGCTCTGCTCCACCACATAGGGAAACAAGAAGCCGATTTACACAGAGTCACACCACTGGACCATCTGCCTCGACAATGACTAGCGGTGGCTCCCAGGGGTTACTCGGGAGAGGGCAGAGACTGAACCCTGGACCTTTGGCATTGCAAAGCCTACACTTTTCACCCGAGCAACCACCTTTGCTTCCACGTTTCAAAAAGGAGCCTGTCTAAATACCTCAGCCATGGCTAACCACCAACATTGATTCTATACTTGACAATTCCTATAACACCACCTGCATTCAATAATAAAAAAGACACATTAAAAGCGCATTATTGGGGGACAAGATGCTCCTCTCCCCCCCCCTTCCCCACACATACACCCCCTGATGGCCTCTGGGGCTCCTCACCCTGTCGCCAGCCCCCAGAGTGAAGCAAGCGCGCCTCGCCATCCGACTGCCCAGGGTGCCAAGGCCCTTCCGCCTCCACCCCCCATCTCATGTGGGTCCTCCGTGCCTTCGCAGACTCAGCGGGACGGGTCGCCCACCCTTCGTGGCCAAAGGAGGGGGGGAGGGAGAGGGCAGCCCTGCCCCCCCGACCAAGCCCCCCTCCGCCCCCCCCCCAGGCCAGGGATCCTCCACTCGGCCTCTTCCCCGTTCCCTCAGCGCCCCGGTGAGGCACTTGGCCACCCCTTCCCACCCGAAGGGCCCGACTTCTCCCCACCCCACCCCCCGGGGGTAGCCAGGCAACCACCTCTCCGAGGGAACCCCCGGCAACCAGGCTCCACTCGGCGAGGACACTCGCTCAGGTAACCCGGACAACCGGCAAGGCCCGAGCCTCTCGCCCCCCGCCCTCCTGTGGGTACCTGAGGCGGCTCCGACTCGGGGCCCCCCCTCTTCTCGGCCCCCGTCTGCCTCGCACACAAACAAACTAGCTCAACCGAACCCACCTCTGCGCCGGAAGGCAGGGCTTAGTCTGCGGGCCGAGCCAATCAGCGCCGGGCACCTGGGGACCGGTCACGCCCTCCCGGCCAATCGCGCCGCGCGAAACCGCACCCAGGCCCCGGCTGACTAATCGCGACCCGGCGAAGGGAAGGATGGGCAGTAAGCTCCCCCGCCAATGGCGTTAGAGGAGGCGGGATGGCCAATTGAAAAGCAGCTGGCCTAGAGGAGGGGCGGCGTATCTCTCTAACTGACGAGGGAGAGAACCAGTAGGAAGGCCTCCGATTCAGGAGGTTTCATAAACAACAAATAAGGTGACCTGACGGGGAGGAGCGCTCTGGCATCTCCAACCAGTTATAACAAGGGACTTCAGTAGGCAGCGTCCAATCCGAGGGCCAGACGTCCTCGGCGAGAAGCGGAGGATTGATTGACAAGCGCGTTGGTGGGCGCGGCCTCAACTTTTTTGGCCCAACCAGCGATTACGCTATCGGCGCCGGCCAGTGAGAAGCGAGCTGCCCTTTGAGCGGCAGGCTGAGGGGGAGCGGGGGGAGGGGGTACCTGGGAGCGTTGTGACCCTTGACCTCTGGAGGCGCGTAGTAGTGAGCAAGTCCCACTGGCCTCAATGGCAGCTGCTTCTGAGGGACTTCCTCGGGTTGGACTAGATGCCCAGGATTCTCAGGGACCACGTGGCCCTACTCCCTCTATTTCTTTTATTTCGTCTTCCAAAGCAACTACTGCACTCTATTCCCAATTTAAAAATGGAAAGCGTAAGGCTGGTGGTCAACAAAAGAGGATTAAAGACAAGGCAAATCTTTAAAAAATGTAGTATAAACACCGACAATTGGGAAACATTTGCCTGAGAGCACTCCAATTGGAGAACAGCCTTTACCAAAGGTGTCATGGGCTTTGAAGAAACTCGAACTCAGGACAAAAGGGAGAAACATGCCAAGAGGAAGGCACGCTTGGCAAATCCACAGTGTTATCAACTCCTGTCTGGGAACCTATGTCCCCACTGTGGAAGGACGTGTGGATCCAGAATTGGCCTCCAGTCACTTACGGACTTACTGTTAAAACTGTGTTCACAGAAGAAAATCTTACTCGGCTATGTGTGATCGCCAAAGAAGTAGTAGTTCTTTTAATCCCCAAGCTGCTGGTTTAGGCGAGAGCAAATCACCTGTTGGGCTTTCATGGAAGTATCACACACACACATTGGTTGCAGAAAGACACAATTTCTTTGTGTGTCTGCTCATGTTCTGGATGAACCACAGTGTAACTTTGCAACACCAGCACAACATACAGTGCTACCTCGGGTTAAGAACTTTATTTGTTCTGGAGGTCTGTTCTTATCCTGAAGCTGTTCTTCACCTGAGGTACCACTTTAGCTAATGGGGCCTCCTGCCACCGCCGCTGCCCGATTTCTGTTCTCATCCTGAAGCAAAGTTCTTAACCCGAGGTACTATTTCTGGGTTAGCGGAGTCTGTAACCTGAAGCGTCTGTAACCCGAGGTACCACTGTACTAGATCCTGCAGTAGAGCGCAGGGCAGATAAACAGTCTAGACATCTTTTGCCCCATTGGAATCCCCGGCTCACATGAGACCAACGACAAAACAGAAAAAAATTCTTCAAGAGGATAGTCGCATGTATAAAAATTACAGATATTTTAATGAGTTAAATGTACTAGTTCCACAATATTTTAGAAACATCTGTCTTGCAAAGAGCTACCAAGAAAAAGACAAAAATAGTTTTTTCCTTAAAAAAGTTTAATTACAAGGTGCTTAGACTAACAAGTTCTATACAAAACCAGAACTCTTTTTTAAAAAACAACAACAGCCTTATAAATATATAAACATATTCTAGTCCGAAAGATGAAGGGGAGGTGGAAGAGAGAAGAAAAAAGTCTCACTTCTAAATATTGCATATGCATAGTGCTACGGCGAGGGGAACAAAACCCTTTCTACCTTGACATTTTCTGGATGGTGTATTGCTAGCATCTTAAAGTTATCCAGAGCTAGCATATTTTCAGCCTAATGGAACCAAAATGCCACACTTTCTCAATGAAGACCCATTCACGTCTGCCAGGTTAGCATGTTGTCTTTATACAGAATACGGTTGTTCATAGAGAGAATATATCTAAGAATAGTTAAAAGTAAGCCTTCATCTAGACCCAAAACACCAGACACTTCATCCATGAATGAAGATTATGGCTTATGATGAAGGGGTAGCTCCTCTCCTTCAATATTCACTGAATTTGAAGAATAGGTAATGTTACTTCACAGAACACATTTTCTTGTAGAAAATGTGTATATCGCTCCAACATACCTCTTAATTTACAAAAAAGGAAACGAAAACCTTACAGAAATAAGAAATGATCCCTTGCTTTACAGAAGTCTCACATTTTGGATCCATCACACTATTCATTGGTAAGTGGGATTTGCCGAAACAACTAGAAAAACACCTTTAAAGTTTGCTATAGAGAAGGCAAAGAGACTTTGTTTAGATGATTCAAGTTATTGCAGCACCGGTGCACTGAGCAGGCTGCCTTTTGGGTTTCATAGTGAATCTTGCTTTCTGCAGACAAGCTTTTATAACCAGCTCAATCCAGGTGACTGAGTGATCTCTACCAATTACACTAGTTCTAAAAGATTAGAATTCTAGTTCATCACATGTAATTTATAAGAAACTAATCAGGATTGAAAGTTTAGATTTCTGCCCATAGATTAAATGTTTGTCTGCACCTAAAATCACACCTATTCTTTGCATTTCACTGAAATAACCTGAGAGGTCTGAGTGCCTTCAAGGCATAGTAGCACAAACATAGAGGTGTTGACATTTGCAGCTTGGAACAGTGCAGTTCACAAATAATAATTCCCTAACTGAAGGTAGGAGTTGCGCTATTTTGGCTAAAATACAAGAGGGGAGAGGAGAAATAACTGCAATTTTATCCCTTTAATATTCTCACACCTGAACTTCAAAAAATTAACAAGCACTCGCACACAATTTTTGTTATCAATCTATTTTCACACAACACACTGCTTGAAGACAAAGCTACTTGGCAGATCCATTCCAGCTGAGGGCTTTGCTAGTTTACCAAAAATAAGTTTGAGCCCAAAGAGCAATGAACTGAAAGTTTCCCACCTTCTGTCATTAAATCGGCCACCCACCCACACAGATGGAAAGGCCTGTGACTCAGTGCCACAGACCAGAAAGGCATGTACAGGAGACAAGACGGTAAGATATTGTAAAGTGGAAAGGGTAATGCCCATTGCCCCCAATGAACATACAGACAGTGGTCATGTGGCTGGTTAGCAAGCTGTTCTTATGAGCTTTGACAGTCCAACTTCTTTTTCCAAGGGCTTCTTGTGGGCTTCAACCAGCAAGCATCACAAACCACGGTCCATCAGGAAAAGGCTACCAGACTTTTGACTGCTATCGCTGGTGCAATGAGGAATATCAGGTTCGCATATTGCAGGCATTGCTCAGCTCCTTAACAAAAGGAAATCTTCCTGCTTGTGAAAAGTGGATAGTTAAGTGCATAGTCCTCATTGAGGATCCCATCTGAAAGGAAATGGTGAGCACCTCTGCCGGCACCAGGAGGACTTTATCATGCAAGCACCAACCAATACCCATGATCCAAATCAGAAAGACGCCATCTCTGGCTGCTGGAAGCAAGGACCGCTCAAGCAAACGCACAGCTGACCTTTGCAGAGGAAGCTGGAATTGAGCGAGTCACGACAGTACAGAAGACGCTTTGTAAAAGTTACCAAGGGAAGAGAGACAGAAATCCTGGGGTTTTTTTAAAAAAAGGAATGACACTGTCGCCTCCTGAGCAATTAGACTTCCTGCGGCGGCTGGCTCTGGGAGCTTCTGCCTCTCTTCTCATGGAAAGTCAGTCTGGAGGCACCCTTCACACTCAGCTAGTACTTTAAAATAAACCCAGGAGTAAATATAAAACAACCCCAAAGGTGTGGGCTGGACCTCCAGTTTTCCATTCAGGGTGAAGTTGAGAAAAGTCTTTTCTAAGTGCAGGCACCTGGCGCAATCCAAGACGGGACGGGCTGCTGAGTTTGCCGGAGGGCAGGTTTGCTGGCTCCACTCTCCTCTCACAGGCGGAGGTGCGGCACGGCTTTTGTGACATCCCGGAAGAAGGGGTGGTTGAGCGCAGTCTTGGCCGAGATCCTCTTGTTGGGGTCGTAATGCAGCATTTGCTAAAGGCGAAAGAAGCAAGGAGTTAGCGGCACACAGGGTGCCCAAGAACAGGCAGCCAACTCTCCTCGGTCCTTCACAGGAGACAACATGATACAGTCTCTGTAGTGGGACACAGATGTTACCCCAGGAGCAAAAGCAGAGACTGAACTCAAAACAAAAACAGGACTGAGAACAGGGAGGTGGTGAAATATAGGAAGGAGGAGTTTGCAGCAACAAGAGCAAAATGTCAGAAAGCAGGAGTGAGGAACCTGGTTCCCTCCAGATGTTCTTGGACTGCAATTCCCAGCAGCCTCAGCTGGAACCTGGTTCCCTCCAGATGTTCTTGGACTACATTTCCCATCAGCCCCTGCTAGGATGTTATAGGTAAGGAGGTCCAGAAATAGACAGAGGTTAAGTATAAAGGCAGTTTTTCTTCCGTCGGTACCTAACACTGCTACATCTTAATCAGATACAGTATATACAACAGCGTGTGAGGTGTAAAGGTGAAAGCACTGGGATGTGGAATATATTCTGGATGTGTCCTAAATTCAGAAAATGATGGGAGAATACTGGAAAACGAAGAAATAAGAGGCTACACTTTACCCATGCATCCTCAAATTTTGTTATTTGGAGAGGTTAAAGATATTGCCGTAATTGAGAATAGGGAATGAATACACCTCTTGACTGCTGCTAAAATTTCTTGATTATTTGCCCAAATCAGAAGATAACGAGCGCACCTCCCAGGAGATAATGGATAACCAAAATCTGAGACAGTTTAGGAACAAGCTAGCTCGCAAATATGGCGACAAGCAGAGAGAACAGGCAGAAGCCAATGTCTTCGTGGAAAAATTCAGTCTTCACTAGACATTGATCTGCTATATTTCTTTTGGTGTGGAAATCTGATTTTATAGGTAAAAAAAAAAAGTGTTTAAAGTAGATCGAAAGCCAGGACTGCCAATGCATCATTCTGAAGACAATGACAGGCGTATGCCACTTCCTAAGGATTACTGGGCTTAAGCTCTGCGAGATATAGACACTTGCATGGGAATGCATACTCAAATCTCTCTAAAAAGCCAGAATCCCACTTATTGGACTTTACTCCAGGAAATGATCCATGACTTGGGGGCGGGGGGGCTGAAGCACAGAGCAAATGCTCTCATCCCACTGGTCTGGATATTTGCTAATGCTCAACGCCCCTTTCCCCCTAAAGCTGTTGAGACTCTGTCCGCGCTGCCTTGCAAACTCACCGCTAGGAGTTTCCTGCCCTCCTCATCCAGAGGCGGCACAACCTTACTGAAGTCCTGTCGGGCCCACTTGGGAAAGCTGGATTTGTAGTCGGGCATAGAGGTGACACCTGGCCACACAGTCTCGTCCGGCGTGCCGAGGGTGCGGAAGATGCGGAAGAGCTGGTCGATTTCCGAGTCCCCAGGGAAGAGGGCTCTGTGGGTTATCTGTTGGCAGGAGGAAGATAGTTCAGAATCTCGGTGCCATGAAGTACCTTCCTTCCTTCCTTCAGCCAGCCACGCCTCCTTCCTCTCATGGCTGGCATAAAACTATTGTGCTCAAGGGACTCAGCAGGGTGTAGTAATCAGGACTGGAGAGAAGCGAGTTCAAATCCCAACTCACCCATGAAGCTATTGGGCCAGACGTTTACCTTTTATGGTGGGAGGACCTGTCACCCTGCAGATCTTCCTGGACTACAGTTCCCAACATTTCTGGCCAGTGACTACACTGGCTGGGGCTGACGGGATCCAACATTCCCCACCCGTTTTATGTAAATCACTCTTGAGCATTTCTCGGTAGTGGTGCATGCCCTGTGGAACGCCCTCCCATCGGATGTCAAGGAAATAAACAACTATCTGACTTTCAGAAGACATCTGAAGGCAGCCCTATTCGGGGAAAGTTTTGAATGTTTGAGGTCGTTTTGTATTTTAATTTGCTGGAAGCTGCCCAGAGTGGGAGGCTTAGACTGTAAATAATAAATTATTATTATTGCTATTATGAGAACTTCTACTGGAAGTTGTTGTAGTAAGTAAACTCCAAAGGTGAAGCAGCAGTAGCAGGAAACCTACAATCCTTTACCATTTATATTCATTTATGTGCAGGGAGGTTTTCTCAATTGTGCTTAGCCTCCCCTACAACCACAGGAAGAGTGCAGAGAATGAAAGAAAAAAACACTTGGGCTGTCGCTTGTTCAAGGCCACAAAAATAGAGCAGATCTGTGTCTAACCAGATTCTCTGCTGGACTACTGTGATGTGTTCTGTGTTGAGCTACTCATCAGAATGTATCAGAAGCTGCAGCTAATGCAGACTGCTGTTTCTCTATTAGTAAGAACAGACTCAAAGGGAGTATATAGCTCCAAGTCAGGCCTATCTGCACTGGCTTCCAATGTACTTCCGGACGGGGCGCAAACTGGGTAAATAACCTTAAAGAAGTCTTAAACTGCCTGGGCCCTGTCTCTTCTCCCACGTATACTTCCCACTTTCTGAGATCAGCAGCCTTACATGGATCCTCAACTATTAAGGTGAGATAAAAGTAATGCACAGAGTACAGCTTCCTTTGGGATGACCACTAATCTCTGAAACGGAAGGGCCACCTGGCACCTCTCTGCCTAACTCCACTGCAGGAATAACAACATAGCTCAGTGCTTTGAGTGCAGAAGATCCTGGACTCGATTCTCTGCACCTCCCAGTTAAAAGGATCTGGGAGAAGATGACGGGAAAGACCTTGTTT
The DNA here is from genome assembly GCF_964188315.1 of Podarcis muralis. Classification (NCBI taxonomy): domain Eukaryota; kingdom Metazoa; phylum Chordata; class Lepidosauria; order Squamata; family Lacertidae; genus Podarcis; species Podarcis muralis. The sequence continues at coordinate 21,989,104 of NC_135656.1, read as the reverse complement.
CCCTCCAACACCCAGAGAGCAGCTGCCAGTCACATAGTTTGACAGGCTGTAGCAAAAGGCCATTCTCAAATTATTTAATTTCTTATTTCCTGAACATTCGATTATGCTGCTGCTACATTGATCTTTTCGGATAGCCTGCAGAGTTCTAATCATATCTATCAATTGACTGTATGCTTATCACATTTTTTCACAGCGTATTTCTTTACATGAAACTCAAGTAACAAGTTTATTAAAAAAGTGATATTTTAAGCTGTAACCTTTTTTATATAACTGCTTTGATCTGCTTTCCATCTTCAAATTCCAACCTGCCGCTTTTAGGTTTTATTTGGCTTTTTTACTGCTGCCACTTGTACACAACTATTTTTCTTTGTTGCATTATTTACATATTGTTATGTAAGCCTCATTTACCGGACGGAAAAGCAGCTAGTAAACTAAAATGCATTTTTGATCCTGGTACTACTTATAAGGGCTAACAGCCTTGTAAGATGCTCAGACCAAGATTGCCAGGCGATCCAGACCACCTAAGACCAAGGAAAAATATCTGACCCAGAAAGCTCCCATGGGAATCGTTCCACAAGTCCCTCCCTCCGTGACGCACAGCCCTCGGCATAAGCTGCGTGCAAGACAGTTCTGCACTCATCTCCGGAGTACAAATGCTCAGCTGCCCCCACCCCACAGGAAAGGGAAGCATCGCCGCCTTGAGCGGTGCTGCCATCCTCAAAAGGTGAATCCACAACAGATCCCCTTCTGTTCCCGGCTGCCAGTTCTCTGGCGGTTTCTGCCCCAGGAAAGGGGATGATGTTAGCGGTTGCTGGCCCCACAAGGTGCTGCCAAGTCAACTGATCCCGTCAGCAGCTCTTCACAAGGCAAAGGCAAGGAAGTGGGAAGCATTTGATCAGGGCTCTAGCCCTGCTCCAGAAAGGAACACGTGAGAGCTCACTTATGTGAGCACCCAAGCTGATGTCACACTGACAGCATTAAAATGGGGCTGGGCCCAAGACTTTTGAAGAAACTAGGGTTCCATGAGGGCAACTGATTATGCGGAAGGCAGAAATTCTTGCAGTGTTTAAGCATCTGGGTGGGGAGTGGGGGGTAGGTGGTAAATATGCGTCCATCAGCAGCATTTGAAATTATTGGGCTCGGGCAGTTGCACAGTGGTACCTCTGGTTACGTACGTAATTCGTTCCGGAGGTCCGTTCTTAACCTGAAACTGTTCTGAACCTGAAGCACCACTTTAGCTAATGGGGCCTCCTGCTGCTGCTGCGCCGCCGGAGCACGATTTCTGTTCTCATCCTGAAGCAAATTCTTAACCCGAGGTATTATTTCTGGGTTAGCGGAGTCTGTAACCTGAAGCGTATGTAACCCGAGGTACCACTGTATTGGGACAAGAAGTGCACTGATCCAGACGGATGGAAGTAGAATACAATGGACACTTGGGTTGCGAACATGATCCGTGCAGGATGAATATTTGCAACCCGCAGCGGCGCGTCTGCGCACGCATGGGTTGCGATTTGGTGTGTGCGCAAAGCGCGATTTAGCACTTATGTGCATGCGCGACCGCCAAAACCCGGAAGTAACCCGTTCCAGTGCTTCCGGGTTTCAGCGATCCACAACCCGAGAAAACACAACCTGAAGCGTCTGTAACCCGAGGTATGACCGTAATCTTTTCCTGCAGTTCCAGAACGCACTGTTCAGATCTGGAGAACGGGACGACAAAGCTGGGTTATACTGAAACCAAATCATTAGCTCTCCTCTTTGACAAACGTTGCTCTAGAGGAGGAGGAAGAGAATTGATCCCACCCCCAAATATATTGTTGGACTCCCAATTCTCACCGGTGCCAGCAAGGATGGTAGAAGTCAAGGCTGGTGGGAGCTGGCAACAGGGTTCTCCCAACCTATCTTGGGCTTCAGACGCCATAACCCCCTGCACTTGTAAACACATTTTGAACTGGTTACTTCATTGTAACTTTTAGAGGGCATGGTGGATGTGCTGAACTCGATGACATTTTGCTGCCTGCTGATACTTGGGATTCCAATACAGAAGCGAGATGAATTATCCCTCCCCACTCTATGAAACTATTTGCCCGTGAACACTGGGTACTTTTGGTTATTCCAGAACTTTTCTGGCCCAGTTTATTTACAGTCTCCACCTGTAGCATCCCTGAGCAATTTAGGGTCAAGAGATGCAGGCCCACCAAGGAAGTATGGGCAGGGCATCATCAGTTCTCCAATACATTTTGCATCTATTACAGTGGTACCTCGGGTTACATACGCTTCAGGTTACATACGCTTCAGGTTACAGACTCCGCTAACCCAGAAATAGTACCTCGGGTTAGGAACTTTGCTTCAGGATGAGAACAGAAATTGTGCTCCAGTGGCGCCGCGGCAGCGGGAGGCCACATTAGCTAAAGTGGTGCTTCAGGTTAAGAACAGACCTCCAGAACGAATCAAGTACGTAACCAGAGGTACCTCCTTCTTTCCAGGACAGTGTGGCTTCACATCTTCTGCCTCTGCCTCCCCAAGAGAACTTGCTTCGGGCTTTCAGACCCGGGTCTGTATTCAAGATTCCCTGACTGCCCCTTCCAACCTTAGCACCGCTGGGTTCATTTTGATCAGCTGTTCCAGCCGATGCCACGTTCACCACGCCCACCCCGCTTCACTCCCGGAAAAAAGGTACAAACCATCTCTGCGAAGATGCAACCCAGACTCCATATGTCCACAGCTGTTGAGTAGTATTTGCAGCCAAGGAGAATTTCTGGAGCTCGGTACCAGAGGGTCACCACCTAGTGTAAAGCACAAAACACCCATAAACAATTCAGTGTTGTTGTGTTCCCCCTTTTATACATATGTGCAATTAAATTACAAGCCATTGGCAGGAAGGAGTCCCAGTTTATTACAGATGCAACTCCAGCCCCTGTGAAGGAAGGTAAGAGTAGCATTCAAAACAGGGGCGCACGCCAGCAACTCCTTCATAAGGAGGGTTACCCTGAATGTGCACACCTAAAACAACTGGATAATCAAGAGGCTTGGATAAACATTCTCTCCACCAAGGTTTTTTTCTGACGAAGAAGAAGAGTTTGGATTTGATATCCTGCTTTATCACTACCTGAAGGAGTCTCAAAGCAGCTAACATTCTCCTTTCCCTTCCTCCCCCACAACAAACACTCTGCGAGGTGAGTGGGGCTGAGAGACTTCAAAGAAGTGTGACTGGCCCAAGGTCACCCAGCAGCTGCATGTGGAGGAGCGGAGATGCGAACCCGGTTCCCCAGATTACGAGACTACCGCTCTTAACCACTACACCACACTGGCTCCCGGGGAGCAGCACACGAAGAAAACACAGGCTCCAAAAAGCAACAACCATGAGGCTTTCCAGTTATTAGAAGATCACCTGTACATGATGTTTTGACTTTAAAAGACTGAGGAATTATTTTCAAAAGAGTAGTCCTTTACCCAACCTATATTGTTGCTCGCTGCAGATAACAACAATAGTATCATTAATAATAATTTTATTTCTACCCCGCCCATCTGACTGGGTTGCCCCAGCCACTCTGGGTGGCTTCCAACAGATATAAGAACATAATAATGGTTGAAGGAGCTGGGTAAGTTTAGCCTGGGAAAGAGGAGACAGCAAGATAATAGCCATCTTCAAATATCTAAAGGGTTGTCATATGGACGATGGAGCAAGCTGGTTTGGGTTGGGGGTGTTTACTGAGTTGTTTATGTTTACATTATGTATTTTGCATTTTATATTGTGATTTTACATTGTAACTGCCCTGAGACCTGTGGGGATAGGGCAGTATACAAATTTAAGTATTATTTTTGTTAAATAATATTTTTTATTATTACACACTAAAAGACTTCCCTGAAGGCTGCCTTCAGAAGTCTTCTGAAGGTTCTACAGTTATTCATCTCCTTGACATCTGATGGGAGGGTGTTCCACAGGGTGACTGCCACTACCGAGAAGGCCCTAATTATCCAAATTTTATTTAAAAGATAATCTGAAGAGAATTTTTTTGCGGGCAAGGGCAGTACAGTGGTACCTCAGGTTACAGACGCTTCAGGTTACCGACTCCGCTAACCCAGAAACAGTACCTCGGGTTAAGAACTTTGCTTCAGGATGAGAACAGAAATCACACGTTGGTGGCGGGAGGCCCCCCTAGCTAAAGTGGTGCTTCAGGTTAAGAACAGTTTCAGGTTCAGAACGGACCTCCAGAACGAATTAAGTTCTTAACCCGAGGTACCACTGTAGCTCAGTGGCAGAGCACAAGCTGTGCAGACAAAATATCCCAGATTTAATCCTTGACATCTCCAAGCAGGGCTGAGAATGACCCCTGACTAGAATCTTAACAGTCCACTGCCAGTCTGTGTAGCCTATACCAAAGAAGATAAAACTAATGGTCTGATGTGCTGTAGTGCAAATTCCCATGTTGCTCACAGAAGCCCAGAGTGGCTGCGGAAACCAAGCCAGATGGGCAGGGTATGAATAATAACATTATTAAAATTATGATTATTATTACCGCTAGGGGGAATCCAAATCCCCAGACCAAGCGTCTCTCTCGCACAAAGCAGGTACCAACTAAATAGGGAATTCTGGGCAACTATGTATCCTTAGATCATAGTAGTTAAACTAAAGCACTATTAATGTCCGCATTGCTTTGGTTTTTTACGGATTTATGCTCATAAGAAAGTCACAGCATCATTTTACATTTTGCAGGCTGCATCTCAATGACAGCTTTTCTAATGCCATGCCCAAGAAATGCCCATTGCTTATTGAAGACCTATTTTACCGTATTTATGCAGTGGTACATTTATTATTATTATTATTATTATTATTATTATTATTATTATTATTATTATTATTATTGGTTGGTGAGAATCCTGCAGCTTGAGGCAGCTTTCTTTTGTCTCTCCTGGGGACTTCAATGTTTAGTATTGCTTTGCTTGCTGTCTTCTTTATTGATGACTGATTTATGGCATTTCCATCCACTCCAACAGCATATATATCTGCTTTAATATGCCCACCGGCCGAAAAGCTGCGCATAAATAAATCATCAAACAACAGCATCCACTTTTCCATCTAAAAGTACAACAGAAACATCTGGCCACAATTTGAAAAATCTATAAATATACTTTAAAATACGAGAAACAGGGCAGACACAGAAAACCCAGCAGTCAGTAAACAGGGAGCAGCAGCACAGTACTAATATCACATCGTTAAGAAAGCCATGTAAACCAGTTTTCAGTGCCTGTAAGAAAACATGGGCCAGAAGACTCAGAGAAGGTCCTCTGCCCTGTACCCACAAACTGACACTTATGCCAACGTTAAAACACACAATAGGGCCTGCGATGTGGACTTGAACGATCAGGGCAATTTCTTATCGGAAAAGACGGTTCTTAGAGTATCTCGGCTCCAAGGCATTTAAAGCTTTAGAGCTCAAAAGCCTTTTGAATTGAGTGTGGATGCCAATTGATGGCCAGCAAAGAGGGTTTATGCGACCAAACCTACTGGCACCAGTTTGAGGTCGGGAACTGAATTTTTAAACAAATCAAGCTTCCAAACTGTCTTCAGGTGCAGCCAGGATGCATTTGATTTAAATCACGAGTCAGTAAGACTTGATTTAAATCATATAATTTTTTACAGAAAGACTCATTTTTGCTGGTATAATCTTAATATTTACAACCAGAAGAAGATTTCATTTTTTGGAATAATAAATTTTCAGAGTAGTTTTCACAGTTATATCAAAAATTACTGATTTGGTTATACTATTAGAATTACATAGACCGATAATTATGAAATTATTGTGAAAGTTATGTTCACTGTTTATATTTGGACAACTCTTCTGCTGTACCTTATTGGAAGGAGAAAAGCAATCATTTCCTTAATAACAATTTAAATAATTTATTTAACTAAAACAGCAACATTATAGCATATGTACCCATGTTTGTTAACTGGTGTGGTTAAACTTTTTTTTTTTAAATCCGATTTAAATTTTTTTTAAAATCCCATTTAATTTTTTTAAAAAAATCAGTTTTTTTGATTATTATTATTTTTAAATCATTGAATTTTATCCACCCTGGGTGCAGACCCATGTAATACTAACTAGTGATATGGAGCTTCCTGGACCATCAATCTGCAGGAAATCTCTGGGAAGCCAATTTGTGCCATTACGTTACACACTTGCAGCACTGGGACAATTATTTTCACCAATATTTGGGGAGTGGGGGGGGGGAGGGAGAAAACTGAACAGAAACAAGCAAGCAACACACACTCACTTCGTGCGTGTAGGTTCGCACGGGCACGCCAAACGCCCGAGCGAGCCCAAAGTCGGCCAGTTTTATGGCTCCCTCTGCGTTGATGAGGAGGTTTTGCGGCTTCAGGTCGCGGTGGAGCACGCGGTGAGAGTGGCAGAAGGCGAGTCCCTGCAGCAACTGGAACAGGTAGCTCTAGGGGAAGAGACACAGAAAGGATGAGAGACGGAGAACAGCCCTACAGAGCCAACAGAAAGCTCGCTGTCAGGAGAACTGGCCTCAGCACCAGCAGCTGAGAGCTTAAAATGCTGGGAACCCATCCAAAGTTCCTTCCTGCTACTTGAACCTACGAGGTGTCGCCACTTAAGCTGAGTCAACAGCTCAAGCAGAGATGACCTAAATCCTCTCCCGTCATTAAAATTCATTTGATCTCGGCATTTTGGAAATGAATTTTAATGATGGGAGGGGACATCTCTGCTGCTGAGTCACCTGAACTGGCCACGCCTAGAATGTTTTAAGTCAGGAAAAGGGATTGGATTTGTCTGTGTTAAGTTTGCCACTGGAGACCAACTTCTTTCAGCCTAAAGGTAAAGGTACCCCTGCCCGTACGGGCCAGTCTTGACAGACTCTAGGGTTGTGCGCCCATCTCACTCAAGAGGCCGGGGGCCAGCGCTGTCCGGAGACACTTCCGGGTCACGTGGCCAGCATGACAAGCTGCATCTGGTGAGCCAGCGCAGCACACGGAAACGCCGTTTACCTTCCCGCCAGTAAGCGGTCCCTATTTATCTACTTGCACCCGGGGGTGCTTTCGAACTGCTAGGTTGGCAGGCGCTGGGACCGAGCAGTGGGAGCGCACCCCGCCGCGGGGATTCAAACCGCCGACCTTTCGATCGGCAAGCCCTAGGCGCTGAGGCTTTTACCCACAGCGCCACCCGCGTCTTTCAGCCTATTCACCGCTAAATATATGAATAAGTCGTGTATATAACCAGGCGCACCTGTGCTGTGGTTGGGGACTTTACACTTATTTTGGAAGGCGTGTTGCCTCAAGCTTGAATTATTCTCCGTTTGATACACCATCCAAAAAATCCCCTACTCTGGGAAATTCGCTTAAGTCACATTAGTTGGCGTTATCTTGTATATATTGTAGGCCACTTGACTCTGAATGAAGATACAATTTAGTAGCTGTATGAAGTGTTGCAATCAAATTATCAGCCTGACAGTGGTGCTTCAGGTTACATACGCTTCAGGTTACAGACTCCGCTAACCCAGAAATAGTGCTTCAGGTTAAGAACTTTGCTTCAGGATGAGAACAGAAATCGTGCTCCGGCGGCGCGGCGGCAGCAGGACGCCCCATTTGCTAAAGTGGTGCTTCAGTTTAAGAACAGTTTCAGGTTAAGTACGGACCTCCAGAACAAATTAAGTGCTTAACCTGAGGTACCACTGTACTTTTAGGTTGCCAGGTTTTTCTGTTCGCAACACAGGCAATCCTTGCTGCCACTTTTTGTCTCAGACCTGGCGGCTAAGGATTTACAGCCCAGTTCAGCCCAGGAGAAAGGACTGCTATAAGATCCAACAGAACATTTCCCTTCCCAGCTGGCCTTAGGGCTCACATGGATCCTAGTGCATTTGCGATTACCGTGAATGGATGGAGAAGAGCAAATTGCCCCTCCACAGAATCCCTGCTTGCTGAAGTATGTAGAGTCTACACTATGGGTAGGCAAACTAAGGCCCGGGGGCCAGATCCGGCCCAATCGCCTTCTAAATCCGGCCTGCGGACAGTCCGGGAATCAGTGTTTTTTTACAGGAGTAGAATGTGTCCTTTTATTTAAAATGCATCTCTGGGTTATTTGTGGGGCATAGGAATTCGTTCTTTTTTCAAAACATAGTACGGCTCACAAGGTCTGAGGGACAGTGGACCAGCCCCCTGCTGAAAAAGTTTGCTGACCCCTGCTCTACGCAAACCAAGGACAAACCAGGGGGGACCACATCAAGTCCTGCCCCCACCCCTGTGGGCAGATTGTCTGCCCCAGCCCTTCTTTTGTTATAAGCCAAGTTGGGAGTTTTTTTGTCATTTTAAAAACACATCACTGAAGGATAAAGTGTGAAAACAACATTAAACCATATAATCTGTACCCATGTCTATCACAGGTGGTGCAGTGGTCTAAACCACTGAGCCTCTGGGGCTTGCCGATCAGAAGGTTGGCGGTTCGAATCCCCATCACCATCATCATTTATTATTTTGGGCGGCTTCCAATCGAGTGTTAAAAACAATACAGCATTAAATATTAAAAACTTCCCTAAACAGATTCTTTTAAAGATAAGATAGCTACTTATTTCCTTCACATCTGAAGAGAGGGCGTTCCACAGGGTGGGCGCCACTACCGAGAAGGCCCTCTGCTCCCTTTGCTCTGCCCCAGCTCCTGCCAACCTAGCAGTTTGAAAGCACGCCAAAAAGTGCAAGTAGATAAATAGGTACTGCTGCGATGGGAAGGTAAACGGTGTTTCCGTGCACTCTGGTTTCCGTCACAGTGTCCCTTTGCACCAGAAGCGGTTTAGTCATGCTGGCCACATGACCCAGAAAGCTGTCTGTGGGCGAACGCTGGCTCCCTTGGCCTGAAAGTGAGATGAGCACCACAACCCCAGTCGCTTTTGACTGGACTTAACCATCCAAAGGTCCTTTACCTTTATTTTACCCATTTCTATATGAAGACGCTACCCAACACTAGAGAGAGCCAAGATCTAGCCTTTCTCCACACTGGTGCATTCCTTCTATGCATGCACATACGAGACTCCCTGAACATGCCGGGAGTTCCTCATTCACTTCAACGCTGGCCTTGTGCACACATTCCTCTGCAGACACAAAGCCGCCCTCAAAAAAGGAACAGGGCGAACCTGCGAGTGCAGGAGCACAACATCGGCGCTTCTGCACTAATCTGGGCATTAGCAAAAACCAACGTCGCCAGTGTATTCACCGTGTGTGAGCATACGTGTTTCATAGCCCAGCAGCCCTGCCCTCCTCCTAGTCACCTTGGTAAGGGGCAACTCTACGCCACTGATCGCAGACGAAGAATCCATGAACTTCTTGAGGTCCTGGTGTAGGAACTCAAAGACCAGGTAGAGCTTGTTCTCGGTGTGAATCACATCCAGCAACCTGGAGAGTCAGGGAAGGAAGAGATAAGGAATCTGATAAGGAAGCAGTAATGAGAAGGCATTTTTTGGCCAGGAATAATGCAACACCCTTAAACCTTAATAATAATAATAATAATAATAATAATAATAATAATAATAATAATAATAATAATTTATCAGTTATACTCCGCCCATCTGGCTGGGTTTACCTAGCCCAGGGGTCTGCAACCTTTAAGACAAAAAGAGCCACTTGGACCCGTTTCCAAAGGAAAAAAAACCTGGGAGCCGCAAAACTCGTCATTATAAAAATAACTTTTTTGTCACTTTTTTATTATTTCTTTGTTTGACCCCTCAGAATTACTCCTCCTCATAGAAATAAACGTTAAATTAACAAGTTACCTTTGTGTGTGTGTGTGTGTGTGTGTGTGTGTGTGTGTGTGTTCTTCACTCCCCTTCAAAACAGTGACCAGCGTACACGCCCCCTTTCAATGCAGTGACCAGCATACATGCCCCTTACAATGTAGCGGGCGGGCGGGAAGGTGACGTCGGGACGGTGCGTGGCTAACGCACGCACTGCCCCCATGTGACGTCACAGCCAGTACAGCGCCCGCCACAGTGGGGAGTGTTGGGGCGCACAATGCGCTTCCTCCCCTCGCTAGTATCCGCCCCGGAGCTGCGGCAAAGGTGTAAAAGAGCCACATGCGGCTCCGGAGCTGCGGGTTGCAGACCCCTGACCTAGCCACTCTGGGTGGCTCCGAACAGAATATTAATAACACGGTAAAACATCAAACATTAAAAACTTCCCTACAGGGCTGCCTTCAGATGTCTTCTAAAAGTCAGATAGTTGTTTATTTCCTTGACAGCTGATGGGAGGGCATTCTACAGGGAGGGTGCCACTACCAAGAAGGCCCTCTGAGCTGGACCTCAGTGTCCCGGTAGAATGATGGGGGTGGAGACGCTCCTTCAGGTATACTGGACTGAAGCCATTTAGGCCTTTAAAGGTCAGCACCAACACTTTGAATTGGGCTCAGAAACGTACTAGGAGCCAATGGAGGTCTTTCAGGACCGGTGTTATATGGTCTCGGCGGCCACTCCCAGTCACCAGTCTAGCTGCCACATTCTGGATTAGTTGCAGTTTCTGGGTCACCTTCAAAGGTAGTCCCACATAGAGCGCATTGCAGTAGTCCAAGCGGGAGATAACTAGAGCATGCACCACTCAGGCGAGACAGTCTGTGGGCAGGTGGGGTCTCAGCCTGCGTACCAGATGGAGCTGGCAGACAGCTGCCCTGGACATAGAACTGACCTGTGCCTCCATAGACAGCTGTGAGTCCAAAATGACTCCCAGGCTGCACGCCTCAAAGATTTATAGAAACAGAAACACTCGGGAGTGGTAGCTCTGCACAGTTTGACTGTTTATTATGTAATCTTCTTTGAAGCGTCCTCTGATAGTTGCTACCAGATACTGGTTGGAATGGGCAGTTAGGATGGCACCTCCAAGGAGTGCTGTAAAGGTAAAGGTAAAGGTAAAGGTACCCCTGCCCGTACGGGCCAGTCTTGCCAGACTCTAGGGTTGTGCGCCCATCTCACTCTATAGGCCGGGGGCCAGCGCTGTCCGCAGACACTTCCGGGTCACGTGGCCAGCGTGACAAGCTGCATCTGGCGAGCCAGCACAGCACACGGAACGCCGTTTACCTTCCCGCTAGTAAGCGGTCCCTATTTATCTACTTGCACCCGGGGGTGCTTTCGAACTGCTAGGTTGGCAGGCGCTGGGACCGAGCAACGGGAGCGCACCCCGCCACGGGTATTCAAACCGCCGACCTTTCGATCGGCAAGTCCTAGGTGCTGAGGCTTTTACCCACAGCGCCACCCGCGTCCCATCCAAGGAGTGCTGTACCCTTAATAAATTGCCTGGAACTGAAGACATTCTACTCACTCCTTCCCAAAGCACAGATCTCAGCCAACTTCCTTCCACATACTTACTTGACAATGTTAGGGTGGTTCAGCTCCTTTAGCAGGGAGATCTCCCGGATGGCTGTACTCGGGACGCCTTCAGTCTCCCTGCAAACAAGGAGGGGAAACAAGGTGAGAAGGGCAGAGAGGGTGCTATAGAGTGGAAGTAGCCGTGTCCATGACCCACTGAAATGACACAGTAAGATGCTCCTTCAATGCGGCAAACTGGGCATCCAAAACTTGTGGGTGAAAGGATTTTCCACTGTGGACGTTTATTCAGCAAAGGCACATGGTCTAATCAGTTTGCACACAGAAGCCCAAACAACATTGCACTGGGCCTTCCCCTGTATCTAGCCTAGCTGATTAACCTTAAATCATATAAAACCAGTTCCTGGAATGTGCAGCGATGCCACGGGCTGAACTGTTTTTGATGGTGGTGCTACGTACCCAGACTAACTCACTTTGCCAAATACCTTGGTTTTTGAACAGCTTAGTTCCCGAACATTTTGGCTCCCGGACGTCGCAAACCTGGAAGTGAATGTTCCACTTGCGAACTATTTTTGGGACCTGAACGTCCGAGGCTTCTGATTGGCTGCAGGAACTTTCTGCAGCCAATCAGAAGCTGCAATTTGGTTTTTGAATGTTTTGGAAGTCAAATGGACTCCTGGAACGGATTCTTCCAAGGTACGATTGTAGTATAGAAGAGTTTGAAAGGGTGGGGGGGATTGCCCTAAATAAGTTAAAAGCAGGGCAGGCAAACTGTCACCATGTTAGAACAGGGGTACAGAACTCTGGATATTGCCAGCAGGCTAAACAGGCACAGGTTTCAACCTCCACCTAGTGTTGTATGGGGAACTCCGTAGCACATACAATCTCGCTTGGTTTGCCCTCACCACCACTCAGATAACTGGCAGCGACAGCCGGCCTCCCTTGCTGATGGACAATCAGGAGTGTGCTTTAAGGCTCCCAATTCTGAACTGGCAAGCTGCATTTTCACCTGCCCGGCACCTGATTTCGCATGCGCATGTCAGGTGGGCATGCCATGAACTAATTTGCACGTTAAGTCAGCAATGCAGGAAGAGTTCTACCTGACCAACTGGACAGCCAAGAGTTCTGGTAATGCTATGCTCAAACAGCATTTTCCTGTCCCTGAAAACCATGAGGCAGAGGTTTAGAAATCATGAGATCAGAATGCTGAAAAATGGCAGCAACTGCGCACATTCCATGTTCTCCTTGGGGAGAGAGACACCTTAAAAAAAGGAACTGGGATGGGGGATAATAATATGCACAGAGTGTTCTGTATATGGCACACTGCCTCAGTTTACCAAGTATCCCCATCAATGTCTAAAATAAAAAATATATGCTCATTATACTGTTAACAGTGCCCTCAAGCACTGGGAAACTCTTTCCAAAGCGGCACATTTTCAAATATGCAATTAATGCAGCTAATTCATCTATTAGCAACGTCAATAAAATAATCATTGCTTCTGGCCTACCATACAAAAGGGAAAGGAATGCAGCGCAAGTCAAGTTGATCTATTTCGTTAGGTCAACCTCTTTCGGAATCAACAATTCAACTGCCAGGGATCATGTTTGGCTGCAATGCTGCTCATACGCCATAGGGACTGGCCTTCTCCCTTTCTAGAGCAGGGAAACAAACCCTAAGCAAGAGACCAAGAACAAACCCTAGCTCCCAGCCACGGCTTACTTGGGAAGAAACGCAGTGCGCATACACACTGATTCACACAATGCCAGAAAAGTCGGCTGCTTCCTTTGTCGGCTTGCTTCTGTGCTCTAGGAAGCAAAGTGCAAAACAGGGGACATTTGAGTTGTGTGTACCAGTATGCAGTAGGTTTTAAACCGGGCATGTCCAAAGTCCGTTTCAGAGGCCTAATCCAGCCCACCGGTCGGTTTAATCTGGCCCCTGTGGCAGTTTATTCCCTGGGGTAAGATCCTAAAAAACCAAAACCCTCTACAACTTTAATCCTAAAAAATCGCTCAACTACCTCAATCTTAAAAATAGCTGAACAACTGTGGTAAAATCATAAAAAGCTGAACAACTTCAATTCTAAAAAAAGGTCAACAACTTTGGGCTGGCCCTTCACTTCATCAAATCTGGCCCTCTTTGAGAAAGGTTTGGACACCACAGCTTTAAACTATGGTTTGCTGTTAGCTTTTCTGAGTGAATGTCATAGAGGCAAAAATGAGCTCCACAGAACTCAGCCAGACTCATGGCTCAGTTTCTGAACCTACCGTGAATGCAAGGTGAACATCAGGCATAACACAATGTACCTCTAAAAATGTCAAACCACAGTCATTGCTAGGCACACAAGAAGCCTGCACCCATTTTTTTAAAATTAACCATTGCGGTTAGCTGTCCACATAGCTATTTACATCAGTTTGCCATTGATTCCAGGAACTTCAGGCCTTGCTTTTCAAGAACAACTTAAGGCTTGTTTTTCCCACCTGATGGCCTTAGCATTAAAGTCAGTAGGCCGTTGGGCAAGGGCTGGGAAAATCCAGAGCATGAATTCAGCTAAGTTCACTGGGTGACAAGCCTAATCTTCTGAAAAGTTGTCATGAGAATTAATTAGGAAGAAGAAACAAGGATGTCAACGTGGTGCTTCTTCAGAGTAAGGTTGGGATATAAATGTATCACAGTCAACGTTCACTATGTTGTAAACCCCCAAGTAACGGTAATATAAATAGTTGACCCTACAACACGATCCTAAACGTGACTACTCGAGAGGATGTCCCCTTGAGTTCAACAGAAATAGCTCAAGGGTGGCTATAGGATTGTAGATCTAGGGTAATTCATTCCAATCCAGTACATTGGGCACTGTATAAACACAGAGTAGCAAGACTGCTCAGGGACACGGGTGGCGCTGTGGGTTAAATCACAGAGCCTAGGACTAGCTGATCAGAAGGTTGGTGGTTCGAATCCCCACGACAGGGTGAGCTCCCATTGCTTGGTCCCTGCTCCTGCCAACCTAGCAGTTCGAAAGCACATCAAAGTGCAAGTAGATAAATAAATACCACTCCAGTGGGAAGGTAAACGGTGTTTCCGTGCGCTGCTCTGGTTCGCCAGAAGCGGCTTAGTCATGCTGGCCACATGACCTGGAAGCTGTACGCCGGCTCCCTCGGCCAATAAAGCGAGATGAGCGCTGCAACCCCAGAGTTGGCCATGACTGGACCTATCAAGACTGCTAAGTTTACATTAAACCCACAATAGTGGGGAAGGGAGTAGGTTTTGCCACTCGTGTAAAGTCATATTTTGCCAGCAGCACATCCTGAACCAAGAACCTATTGCCTGCCTTAAGATATAGGAGGATTAGTGTTCAAAATTTGCCTGCTACCAATAGCATTTTGCGCCTGGCTATCAGCCACTTGCAACCATGTGAAGATGCCCGGGTGTCAGGGTGACGCCCAACATCTCCACCATCTGGAGGTGTGTGCCTGGGGGATCCTTGGATCTTGATGGTTTTCACATACTGGCAACACACCCTGTAGAATTCTATCTGTTATACTTCATCTGCACAATCAGAATGAATTTCAGGAACCAAAAACTCTTATACTGAGAAATATGACTTTCGAGCTGCCTGGCCCAAGAAATGGCAACTAGGCATTCTGTCTGGGCAACTGCAACCCTGGTTTAAGGAGCCATTTAGCACCTAGCTTACACATCTGGATTTCTAACATTAATGAGGATAGGCTGTGGTCACAGAAAAGACATCACTTTGCCCATGCTCAGAGACACTCTCCTCTCCAGCCTGGAAGAATTAATCCCAACCACTGATTAAGAATATGAGAACAGGAGAAAAGTCCTGCTTGATCGGGTCAAAGACCCATCTAACCCTACATTTTGTCCTCACAGTGGCCTATGGGAAGCCTGTATGCAAGACCTGAGTACAACCTTCCCATTGCGCTTGCGACTCCCAGCAAACAGCATTCAGGGGAAATTCAGGGTTCTCTTCCAGCCCCCATTCTCCTGGACTGCCCATTTCGAAAGCAGCACAATCAATATGAGGCCCCAACGCCACTACGAAAGAAATCTAGATACAAAATGAGGGGCTCCCTTCCCTGTCAGGAAGACACACACTATACATTTAAGGTGCATGACGTTTCCCAAAGAATCCCGAGGACTGGGGTTTGCTAAAGGTGCTGGAAACTGCATGCCTGTGGAGGGGAAACTACAGTTCCTATTGTTCTTTAGGGAAATCATATATGCGTTGATTATTCTTTGAATTTATGGTGTGTATAAATCGCCCTGAGGATCCCATTGGGCATAGCCAGCCAGGATTTTTCGGGGGGGGGGGGAGTTGTTGAGCTTTTTGGGGGGAGATTACCCAAAAAGTTGATCATAGGTTAAAAAAAAAATCCCACCAAATAGAGCACAATTACTGGGGGCAGGCTTCTGCTGGGGAGGCTGGAGCTCAGTTAATTTGGTACTGTATTTTTAAAGCTTTTCAATAATTTTGGAGGATGGGGGGCAGCCTTCCCCCTTGGCTACGCCTATGGAAGGTCCCCTCCCGACAATTCGATTAGAACTTAAAATGTGTGCAAAATAAGCCCGGTGGCCTTTTGCAATGCAGAAACTGGCCATAACCAACATTTTAGCATCGCTCAGTAAATTAACGCCTGCAAGGGAGCCATTCAGATCCGTCTGAACAGAATCGTACTTCTCAATAAGTTGCAATTCAGAAGTTTCATATGAAACTTGAGAGAGAGGGGGAGGGAAAATTGTGTACTCAAAATAAGTCCAGCACCCTGAACCGGAGTAACTGGGCATTGCAGCCAAGCAGAACCACGACTTGAGGGCAACCCCCCCCCCAACAGAAGAGTAGGTACTACGAGCCCCCCCCCCCCGAAAGAGAGGCTGAGAGAGCGGGAGGGGAGGGGAGGAGAACGGCTCTCTCCCGCTCCGCCTCGCGTAGTAGGTCGGTCCTAAACATATACCGAATCGGCGCACAAGGGAAGTTCTGTTCTCCGTCCGCGAAGTTACAGGAAGGAGGGAGGGCCGCGAACTTCTTCCCAAGTCCCCTTGCTCGCCACCCACCCATTCAAAAGAGAAAACCCCGGCTCCTCCTCCTCATGCAAAGAGAGGAGCAGATTCGTCTCAGCGCCTTCAAGCAGCAGCGAAGGGGATTTTTTATTTTTTGCTCGCCAGCCACCCAGAGTTTCTTTCTTAGAAATTGGGTTTTGTTTTTGGGGTGGTTTTTTTTGGAGTGGGGTTGTCTGGCGAGTAATTATTTGCACTCACGTGTCCAGGCGGATTTTTTTAAGCGCCACCACCTCCCCGGTGACTTTGTTCTTCGCTTTGTAGACCACGCCGTAGGTGCCCTCGCCGATCTTCTCCACCTTCTGGAAGTTCTCCATGGGAGGAGGGTTTGGCTGGGGTAGATCCCAGCTTGCCTCTCCGTAGAGCGCAGGGAGATCGGGGCAGGCAGGCAGGAGGGAAAGAATGAAGGAGGGAAGGAAGGAAGGAAGGAAGGGGCAAGTAGTTAGCGAGATCCAGGCGGGGCACTTCCCTGATCAGCGGCCGCGCAGTTGGAGAAGGCTGCAACCTCCCCGCACGTTCGACGCCGCGCAAAATGGAACGTTGTGTATCTTTTTCCCCCGGCGGTTGGCCGCGCTCCTGCGTTCTCTTTCCCGCGCGCGAAGCCGAGCAACTTGGCAACAATGCGAGCGCTTCCCGTTCCGCGGCTCCTCCTCCGCCTCCCAGTCTGCTTCCCGCGTTCCATTCGCCACGCCCACCCTCTCCTCCGATTGGCTCTGGCGCCCTCGGCGGAGCACGCGGGGGTCTGGCTTGGCGGGAGTTTTTCCTAAAAGGGCTAGTAGTAGTTTCGAGAAAGAGAGGGAAAGGTGCGGTATCCTAAAAGGTGTGGGTTCTGGGGGGAATCCTGCTAATGTCTGTGTGGCTGTCAACAAAGAGATGCAGCTTAAAGCCCGTTTTTTGCCCCCCCCGCCGTAATAATGATAATAATAATAATTTTTATTTATACCCCGCCCTCCCCAGCCAAGGCCGGACTAAGGGCGGCTAACAAGCAATAATAAAAACAAGTTGAATGAATGCAACTTAAAAATAAGATTAAAATACAACATTAAAATATTGGAACATTAAAATATTTATTATTAAAATATTAAAAGTTAAGTATTTCAGCTTCCTCTTATGGCAGCACTGCCCATGGCCGCTAAAGGGTGTAGGCAGTAAATAACAAATTCTTAACTAAAAGCAGAAATTGTAGAAAGATTTTGACAGATTCCCCCCCCCCCAAGCACTTGTGGAGACATTTCATTCCGAATCTGCTAGACAGAGGATGTTGACAGGTGGGTGTCCTGCCCCCCCCCCCCATTAACATAAATCCTGGCTATGTCCATGGCACTGCCTTTGGATTCTGAAACCATTTTGAAAGAGGGGGGCAGGAAGAATCCTTTGAACGCTTTGGAACCTTCACAAAGGGATTTCTGAGTAAACATGCGCTGCAGAGAGCGTTTAATCTTCCACTTGACTATACGGAGGGGGAGCTATTTACATAGTGAAATCCCAGGGTTTGTTGTGACAAAAAAAACCCCCCAAAAAGATAAGGATAGCCTCCTGGATCAGGCCAGTGGCCATCTAGTCCAATATCTTGTTCTGACAGTGGCTACCTAGAAGTCCGTGGGAAAACTGCAAGCAGGACAGGAGAGCCGGGGTCTCCAGCAACTGATATTATTATTAAGGTAAAAAAGGTAAAGGTACCCCTGCCCGTTGGGGCCAGTCTTGCCAGACTCTAGGGTTGTGCGCTCATCTCACTCTATAGGCCGGGAGCCAGCGCTGTCCGCAGACACTTCCGGGTCACGTGGCCAGCGTGACAAGCTGCATCTGGCGAGCCAGCGCAGCACACGGAAACGCCGTTTACCTTCCCGCTGGTAAGCGGTCCCTATTTATCTACTTGCACCCGGGGGTGCTTTCGAACTGCTAGGTTGGCAGGCGCCGGGACCGAACGACGGAAGCGCACCCCGCCGCGGGGATTCGAACCGCGACCATGCGATCGGCAAGTCCTAGGTGCTGAGGTTTTACCCACAGCGCCACCCGCGTCCCTCGATATTATTATTATTATTATTATTATTATTATTATTATTTATTATTATATTCAGAAGTATTGCAGGCTCCCACGTACAGGAGGCAGCGTACAGCCATCATGCCAAGTAGCAATTTATAATCTTATTCTCCATGAAGTGTTCTCATCCCCTTTTGAAGCCAACCAGGCTGGTGCCATCACAGCCTTTGGTTGGAATTGAATTCCATAGTTTAATTGTGCACTCTAAAACTATATGCGGGGCTTTTTTCCCAGAGTCGGACACGACTAAACGACTAAACAACAACATACATGAGTGTAAAAGGGGGGAAAGCGTGGACAACGAACCGCAAGCAGTACACAATATGTATGTACAGAATAAGCACAGTGACCTTTTGCAATGCAGTAATTGGCAATAACAAACATTTTAGCATTGCTCAGTAAATTAGCACAGGAAATCATTGCCGCTATTCAGATCCATATGAACAGAAGCATACTTCTCAGTGAGTTGCAGTTCAGAAGTTTCACATGAAACTTGGGAGAGAGAAATTAAACATGCTATTTATTTATTTTAATGGTGCGGGATCAAATTAAAGAAGTTAGAATGGTACACAGCTGTGCCATGAGGACCCCTGCCAGCAGGAACATCCTCAAATCTAAGGGAGATTCTTATCAATTAAAAAAATATCAGGAGGAGCAGATTGCATTCCATAAACTAAAGGGAAATATGCAGCCCCTGTGAAATGGGTGAGTTCATTTGCTTATTGTTATTTTATCACTTATACCGCACAAAAAATGTGCTGTGCAGATTAGCATTTGGGACAGTCCAGTCCCACAGGCTCACAATCTAATAGAAACTATACAAAAGGAAAAGAGAATAGTGAGGGATGAGAAAAGCAAGCAAATTCAGGTACCAAGTCTTTCCCATGACAGAATTGCATAGTACCAATTGGTACCCTGCCCTTCTACCAAAGAATTCCAAGCACTGTCGATTGGGAGCAGTTGTCCCATTTGTTTTCACAAAAACCCTGTGAGGTAGGTTAGATAGAGAATGTGCAACTGGTTCAAACACCCTTGCAAGCTTTCTGTTCTCAGCAGGAAACAGAGCCAAGCTTCTGTCCAGTTCACCTCGCTATCCTGTCACTATGGCTTGTTATTACTTGTATGTTTTTCTTTCTCTGGGCCAGGGGTCAGCAAACTTTTTCAGCAGGGGGCCGGTCCACTGTCCCTCAGACCTTGTGGGGGGCCGGACTATATTTTTGGGGGGAAATGAACAAATTCCTATGCCCCACAAATAACCCAGAGATGCATTTTAAATAAAAGCACACATTCTACTCATATAAAAACACCAAACAGGCCCCACAAATAACCCAGAGATGTGTTTTAAATAAAAGGACACATTCTACTCATGTAAAAACACGCTGATTCCCGGACTGTCCACGGGCCGGATTGAGAGGGTGATTGGGCCGGATCCGGCCCCTGGGCCTTAGTTTGCCTACCCATGCTCTGGGCCTTCTGAGCCCACCAAACATTGCGCTTATGCTTGACCCAGAGGTGAATGGGTTCACCAGGCAGCTGAAGGCGCCCTGTAATCTCACCCCCGGTACCCTTTAATGAAGTTGCATAACTGGCAATTTCACTCTCTCTTGTCTTCTCTCTCTCATTACACTTCCATCCCTCGCCCCCTCCTGAAGGAGCCCTAGTGTTTCAGCCTTGCCCACCCCCTCCCCTGAACTTCCAGCAAAGGAATCTCATAAGGGGGGCCCATTGTGTTCACCCTGCAAACTTGTGACTTAGGTCACACACATCCCATGGCTCCCCGCTATTAGAAAGGGGAGGGGGGCAGGCGAGGAGAGAAAGTGATGCCCTTCGCGCCCAGAGGAGGGGAGGGTGTATGCAAATGAGCTCCCTTTCTTATATGCCCCCAGCTCTCCACTCCACTCCTTCGCCTCTAGAAGCTCAGGAGGCTACAAAGAACTCGAAGAGCTAAGATGCCGCGGACCTGGTACCTGTGGGTTGCGATTGGGGCCCTTCTGGCCGTAGCTACGGCTCAGCACAGTAAGTACAGTCCAGTTTTTCCTCATACGGCGAATGATAACCATTTATTTTACTGGCTTCTGCCTGTTTCACCAGTTAGACTGACCTCCATCACTTGGAGGGGGTCTTGAGTGCTGGAATTGATTTTGCAGAATCCGTCTGGTTAAATATTGGACCCCGGAAACTGAAGAGTCCTAACTCTAGCCCAGGTATGTGTCCGTGAGCAAATCTGCGTGGAGGACAGTGCCTGCTCCCACACTGTTATTACAAGGCTACAGAGACTACATTTCTTATTTTCATCCTGTACAAACACAAGAAGCAGAGCAGCCACTTGTCTCTAGGCTGTTAATTGATGGATTCATCTTTGTAGCCCAACCTGCCTGCCGAGTGATTAACGTTTATAATATCATAACACACGTAAGCAGCATAGGAGAGAATATGCAAAGGAAACTATACAGCATAAGGATCAAAGGAGCATGAAACTCGGTTGTACGTTGCAGCACGTGAATTATACACCTCTCGATACCTTATTCGTTTTGCTTTGTGTTCTATTTGCTGTCACGTCGCAACTGCTTTTCCCTGCTCCTCAAATCATTATTCTTTTGCATCTGCGTTGATTTTTTAAGCAAGCACGTATTTTGATTCCCACTGCACTGCAATAAGACTGGGAGAAAAATTAGGCAAAAGATCCCCAGCAAAGGGCATTTGTGAGGCTTAAGTAAGCTTGGTTTTAAATCGGCTCCGAACACAAAATAAAAGCCTACATGCCAAATTCCTTCTTACAGCATTCAAATGTGACTCAAACAGCGCAAGGGGGACTCAGATCTGCTTTCTAATGCCATAAATGCCAATGCATTTGTGTGTGTGTCTCCATTATTTTACTTCTGTGCAAGGTTCTCTGAAGGAACGCAAGCCTAAAAGTCTTTTGCACGTTTTAAAATTGAATTGGGAAGTCTCTGAGAGAAGCTTGTTCAAAAGACGGTTTCCACTGAGTCAGAGCTGTGGGTCCTTTTACAGAAACAATTTCAGTGCCCACAAATGTTTATCGAAAAGTCAGGTGTTTAGCTGAGCGACTGAACCTCTCGCCCTTTGAAATAAACCATTTATTTATTCTGGGCACCCCACATTTAAAGCGTATTCAACACCCCTTTAAAAGCACATGGCATCCCTGCAAAGAACCCTGAGAACAGTCATGTGCTAAAGGTGCTGGGAATTGTAACTCTGTGCAGGTGGAACTACAGTTCCCAGGATCCCTTGGGACGGGGAAGTTGTGTATTGGATGTGCTATAAATGTGTGCTATGGGTCTGCCCTAGGAACAACTACCGTAATTTTACCTCCAAGATCAAGACGACTTTCTGGAGCTGCAAGCCAAACTAGATGCAACAACTTTCATGCAGGTAGCAGCTGCATGAATTTATATATATGTTGTTGTTGTTGTTTAGTCGTGTCCGACTCTTCGTGACCCCATGGACCAGAGCACGCCAGGCACTCCTGTCTTCCACTGCCTCCCGCAGTTTGGTCAAACTCATGCTGGTAGCTTCGAGAACACTGTCCAACCATCTCATCCTCTGTTGTCCCCTTCTCCTTGTGCCCTCCATCTTTCCCAGCATCAGGGTCTTTTCCAGGGAGTCTTCTATTCTCATGAGGTGGCCAAAGTACTGGAGCCTCAGCTTCAGGATCTGTCCTTCCAGTGAGCACTCAGGGCTGATTTCCTTCAGAATGGATGGGTTTGATCTTCTTGCAATCCATGGAACTCTCAAGAGTCTCCTCCAGCACCAGAATTCAAAAGCATCAATTCTTCGGCGATCAGCCTTCTTTATGGTCCAGCTCTCACTTCCATACATCACTAAGATAGATGATAGATAGATAGATAGATAGATAGATAGATAGATTTACAGAGCATGTGTGATCCAAATCTGGGCTCTAGCAGGCACCTCTAACCTGGAATACAGAATTAATTCTCAGGGTAACCATGGCAGAAAAGAATGCAGACCTGAAAAAGAAAAGCCTTTTGAATTTGTGTGGCTCTAGTTTTGAATGTTGGCTTATTTCTGGCATAATCGGGTGGCACGTGAGGATTAGCCCTTCTCTGGGGGGCTGTTTTGGCCCCCACCCATCCCTATGTGTGGAGAGGAAACATAGTGATACCACTCTGCCTTATGAAATGGCATTAAATGTATTCATTGACTTAATGGGTTACGGCAGAGGCAGGAATATGCACACACACACACACAGCCGTAAAGCCGAACCTCGTGGTGATCTGGATTTGTGCCGGGGCGATCCAGACCCACCCCGCGCCCCTCTAATCCTCTTGTGGTGCTGCTGGCTGTCTGGGATGTGGAATGTGTATTTGTGCTCTATACGCAGAGAATACTTAACGATGGAGACTCTCTGCGCTGGAAGTCAGATCGCATTAGGAGCTGGTCTAATTGCATTAAGGAGGGAGAAGACTTTGTAGGCGAAATTTGGCCGGCTTGAAACTCCCAGCCACTGGGCATGGCCGTACATTCTTCGGCCAGATTAAAGATCTCAAAGGTTCTTCTCTCTCTCTCTCTCGTACACACACACACATCCATTTATGCAACACAGCACATTGCGTCGGTACAAAATTGCAATCTCCGGTCAGTTTAGTGCGACCGTGTGCGATAAAATCAGTGCCATCCGCATCAGAACGGTTAAGCGCAGGCTGTGCGCATGATGCGCAGTTGAGCCACAGGATCCAGATTGTGCACCAGTGCAGCCGCTTATGTCATGCTAATCCTAGGCTCTTGCCACCTACCTGTCCTTGCTGGTTTTTCTGCTTATAGAAAACTAGAGGAAACGGAGAGTGTGAACAGACACAATCCTGTGGATTAAGGCTCCCTCTCTCCACAGCGGTCCCTAACACCATTTTGGTCTGTCCCAGGTGCATCTCCAGTATCGCTTTCTAAAGTGAGAGCTGATGTTGTAGGGGATAGATAGTTTGCTCCAGGATGCTTTGTTGGAAGTCTCAGAAGAAAAGTAGTTGGGAATGCCCAAATTGGCCTTAATTGTTACACCCCAGCCTCCAGCTATGAAGGAGAGATGTCTTTATTGTTACACACTGGCAGAGTGGGAAATAATACAGCATCATAAAAGGTCAGGGGCTGCCATAACCACTGACAACTGGATGAAGGAATAGATGGACCTTAATAATAATAATAAATTTTATTTATACCCCGCCCTCCTCAGCCAAGACTGGGCTCAGGGCGGCGAACACAGGATATAAAACAATTGATTAAGATACAAGATTAAAATACAACATTAAAATGCATTCATTTCAATAGAAACTCAAATCAAAAACTTTTGGGGGATGAAAACGTCAAATCTTCACCAAGGCCAACTATCTAGACTGGTCCTACGTGGGCCAGAAAAAAGCCAGGGAAGTCCCCAAATAGGATTTCCATCACAGAAGGAGAAAGGGAAAAGGAAAAAGGGGCAGGGGACCAAGTTGATTCCAAGCCAAAGGCCAGGCAGAACAACTCTGTCTTACAGGCCCTGCGGAAAGAAATCAGATCCTGCAGGGCCCTGGTCTCATGAGACAGAGCGTTCCACCAGGCTGGAGCCAGTGTTAAAAAGGCCCTGGTCCTGGTTGAGGCTTATCTAACTTCCTTAGGGCCCGGGACCACTAGGGTGTTGCTATTTATGGACCTTAAGGTTCATACCGGGAGAGGCGGTCCCGTAGGTACGAGGGTCCTTAGACCATAAGGCTAAGCCCAGAATTGGGGCGGCCTGGCATTCACTGGATGTGGCTCCCACGAGGAGGAGAGAGAGTTCATCCCATGCAAAAGCTCCTGGGTTCATGTCCCAACATCTTCAGGTAGGACGGGGAAGACTCCTGCATGAAGCTCGGGGAATAAGCTGCCAACCAGTGTAGTTAGCATGGAGCCTAGATGGCCCGGGAGGCTGATCTACTCATTGGACAGCTTGAAATATTTCTAGGCTGTATTTGAATGGGGGGTTTTTTGGCAGCAAGTTTTTCTCCCCAATTCCTTCTCCACTTGGAGACTGGAAACGAAAGTTTCAACATGGGAAGAGCAGGCTGTGTAACTTAAAACCCAAGAGTATCCGGAATGACAGTGACTCCAACAAAGATGCCAGAACTATTGGTGTCACTACCTACAGGTAATGCTGCCAGGGTGGAAGAGGGAGAAGTGAGGCGAATATTAAAGGAGGTAAACACGAGGAAGGCTATGAGGCCAGATGGGGTGGCTGGCTGAGAGAATAACTGGGTGCACTCTTCCCACCTTAGATCAAATCTATGCTGTCAGGTGCCATAAGAAAGCGGCAGAGATATCACAGGATAGTACGCACCCAGGAAATGATCTCTTTCAGCTTCTGCCTTCTGGAAGAAGTTACAGAGTTATAAAGGCCAGGAGAAACATTTTCTATGCAAATGCAATTCTGGTTCTAAACGCAGCATAAGGGGTCTCTATAGTATAGTGTATTTTAAAATGGGGTTTCAGAGTTTTTAGGGGTTTTTGAATGTTTTATGTAGTTTTTCAATTTCATTGTTCTGCATTGGACAATGACAATAAAGATATCGTATCGTATAATCCAACCGCTATTTTCTAACTTAAGATCCTGGGAACCATCATTTGTTAACGGCGCCGGGAATTGTAGCTCTCCGAGGGGTAAACTACGGTTTCCCATGATCCTCGGGGAAGTCATGCACATGAGATGCCAGACGCACCCTCCTCTCTGATCGCATCTGCATCCAGTTGTGTTTCAAGGAGTGAATTCTCCTTCCAGCTCGCCGCCCTTTGCAGAACTCTCTCCCCCTCCATTTCCTTTCATGGCAAGGAGCCCAGGACTTTACTCCTCTGCCGCGGGTGCTGGCGGCATGTGATGGCTCAGCCCTCACAGTGCCGTGGGGCTCCCATCACATGGGGCCTGGCAGGCTGTGCCCAAGCTCTTTCATGTGACTCTCAGCTGAGGGCAGGGCGCTGTAGCTGAACGATGGGTCGACAAGGCACAGGCTACAAGAGTCTGGATCGGCAACCTCCCGCCGGAAGCTCACACATAAAACAAAGCTGGCAAAGAGTGGTTTGCTTGCATAATGTGGGGAGGTTGTCGTTTGCTCCCGGGGCCTGGCAGAAAGTACAGTGGTACCTCAGGTTACGTACGCTTCAGCTTACAGACACTTCAGGTCACAGACTCTGCTAACCCAGAAACAGTGCTTCAGGTTAAGAACTTTGCTTCAGGATGAGAACAGAAATCATGCTCTGGCAGCGGGAGGCCCCATTAGCTAAAGTGGTGCTTCAGGTTAAGAACAGTTTCGGGTTAAGAATGGACCTCTGGAACGAATTAAGTACTTAACCTGAGGTACCACTGTAAAGATGAATGTCCATTTAGATTTGGGAAGGGGTAGCAAGCTGTGTTGTCCAGCTGCATTAGCAGCTGAGAGATTTGTATATATCAGAGCAGCCGGACTGAGAAATGCCACGCTTACCTTTTTTAAATATTGAACTGAATTTTAACAAATCAACTTCAACTTTAATACAAATTTCCCTGAACAGTTTAGACTTCCCACCCTTTACCCTCCATGATGTTTTGGTTCCCACCCTTTTCATTGTGTAACATATTTAGATCTCGTACTTATTTCCTCTGTTGCAATTGCTGTCATTTCCCTTCCGCTGCTTAGAGTTCGAATCCTGCTCAGTCACAACTTCCTTGAACTGTAATACTTCCTCAGATAGTCCAAAACAGGTCTCCACTCTTCCATAAAAAGTTCATCGTTTTGATCTCGCTGTCGATTTTACCGTTTCCATGTAGTCCTTTAGCTTTAAGATCCATTCTTCCTTGGTTGGAACTTCTTCATTCCTTCCATTTCTGTGTAAATAGGATTCTGGCTGTTGTTGTTGTTGTTGCGCACATAAATACAGTGGTACCTCGGGTTACATACGCTTCAGGTTACAGACTCCGCTTACCCAGAAATAGTGCTTCAGGTTAAGAACTTTGTTTCAGGATGAGAACAGAAATCAGGCTCCGGCGGTGCGTTGGCAGCAGGAGGCCCCATTAGCTAAAGTGGTGCTTCAGGTTAAGAACAGTTTCAGGTTAAGTACGGACCTCCGGAACGAATTAAGTACTTAACCTGAGGCACCACTGTAATTTAATCGTCTTCTTTCGGACATCCGTTCCTATTATCCCTAAAAGGAAAGCTTAAGGTTTTTTTTGGGGGGGGGAGGAGCCAATTTTATCATTTCTTCATTTCGTTACGTATCATTTCGCAACCCCCACTTAGCTTTTGCACATGTCCATCCCAAATGGGAAAAAAGACCCTTCAGTGTGTTTACATTTCCAACATTTGCCTGACACAGTCTTTATACACCTTAGCCAATTTATTTAGCCTTAAGGATCACCTGAGTCTCATTTAGCCAGCACAGTTTTTTCTGTGCAGCTGTAGTATTATTTTGTCGCCAATATTCCCTCTAATTCCAGCGTTCAGAGGTGAGTGCCAGTTCTCATGGCACCAAAATGGCAGCATCTATCCACAAGAGAGAAGTACCCAAAGGCTTGAGGGGAAAAAATTGATAAAAATTGCCTCTAGAGGGGAGGGAATCATGCTCAGTTATGGAATGGAACACCCCAGAGCAGGCTTGGTTGGGTGGTCGGCTGGACAAACAATGAGCAGGCGATCTCCATACTGCACCAATGGACAGTCAGCAGGAAAAGGCGTAATTGCTGTACTGCGAATGCCGTACAGCGAATCCCAGATGCGCACATAAATTAAGTGCACTGAAAGAGTAAGGGGTATCCAGTATGATCACCCAATTTTTAAAATTCCGTGGAATTGCTATGTGCTGTGTAGATTATGGAAGTGGCGTGGAAGCTCACCGTTTAAGACTTAGATTTTAAGTCACCGAAAGACGACCGAGAAGTAATGAGAGGTTAGGGAGCATCCGTGTATTTGATGAGGATCCCCTGGGGGTCAGGGGAAGAGCGGCCGACATTTGCAAAGAGGGTGTCTGAGGACTTTTCCAGATGATTGCTCTATGGTGGAAAGAACATGCAGCCATTAGTGGTTGTGAAGAATGCAAACTTCTCTTCCTGTCCACCCCCCCACCCCCAGCCAAGCTTCCATAGTAGAGGGAACCGCTCAGTCTTTAACATTTTACCTTGAGGGAAATGCAGTTGCCTTTTGCACCTGCTAGAAATTCCATCGCAACTTGCAGTGCCCATGCGGAAAGGCGTTTTGTGAGTGTGCTTGAAATGCTGATGGAATATGCGCAGCTTGCGGACTTAACATATACTAGAATGATATACTATAATAAGAGAATGCTAGAAAAGCAGAGACATCACCTTGCCAACAAAGGTCCGTATAGTTAAAGCTATGGTTTTCCCAGTAGTGATGTATGGAAGTGAGAACTGGACCATAAAGAAGGCTGATCGCCAAAGAATTGATGCTTTTGAATTATGGTGCTAGAGGAGACTCTTGAGAGTCCCATGGACTGCAAGAAGATCAAACCTCTCCATTCTTAAAGAAATCAGCCCTGAGTGCTCACTGAGTGCTCACTGGAAGGACAGATCCTGAAGCTGAGGCTCCAATACTCTGGCCACCTCATGAGAAGAGAAGACTCCCTGGAAAAGACCCTGATGTTGGGAAAGATTGAGGGCACAAGGAGAAGGGGACGACAGAGGACGAGATGGTTGGACAGTGTTCTCGAAGCTACAAACATGAGTCTGACCAAACTGCGGGAGGCAGTAGAAGACAGGAGTGCCTGGCGTGCTCTGGTCCATGGGGTCACGAAGAGTCGGACACGACTAAACAACAACAACAACAACAACAACAACAACAACAACAACAACAACAAAGAATAAGAGAACAAGAAGAACATACATTTAGAGAAGACTGGAAAATTTTTATTGAACATATGGAGGGGAAACTGTGTATACTTGAAAACGTTGGTGGCATTAAGACAAATTCAACAGTGTAAATAAGTTTTGATGGATGTAATAATGGAATACTGAATGGTTTAATTTATGTAAACTATGCAGGGATTTATGATATGCAAAATGAACCATGGAAAGGGAAGAAGGGGAGTTTTTGATATTTTAAGGATGTTTAAATATTGACATCCAATGCCCTTTAAAATGTTTGGGGGGGGGGGAGGTTAATTGGATTGTTTTTGTTTTGATTAAGTATTTTGTGATTGTGATTTTATCCTGTTAACCACCATGAGACCTGTGGGTATAGGGTGGTATACAATTTTAATAAATAATAATAATAATGCTGCTCTTGAGCATCTGCCATAAGATGCTGGGAGAGGAGGAGGACAGCTGCCAGCAGCCCTTTAGAGGACTTTCTACCTTTCTGTTATACTGGGATCCTTGGAAAGAGAAGACCCCCAAGCCGGAAGATTTTCAGACTGGCGAGCACAGACGGGCGAGCTTTAATGCTGTGGGTCTCAGCGATTAATCCATTCAGACCCACTCATCCTTCAGTGCAGTCAAAGACCTGGGATTGACTGGGCCGCAATTCTTCACGTGCTCTAAAATCCTGGCTTGGAACAATGAATTGGGGGTGTTGTTAGGTAATGTTGTACTCTGGACTTTAATAATCTTCAGCTGGTAATCGGGGCTGGCTCTGCCATTAAGCAGACAGCTGCCTGAAGCAGTGGGTACTGGGGGTTTCCCCCCATGTTATTGCATAATTGCCATCCGGAGGGGGGGGGCACTCTTGCACCATAGCACGACAAAAGCAGGACAAACATTAAATTCGGAACATTGGCAGTATGAACTATTACAGGCATTCAGCAGGAAAATACATGACACGCGCTAACTGGAAATGAAGTTGTATATCTGCCCCCAAATCCTTTGCAGACGCAAACAGTATTTGAAACAAAATTTTAAAAATTCCGTCCAGTAGCACCTTAGAGACCAACTACAGTAAGTTTGTTATTGGTTTGAGCTTTCGTGTGCAAGCTCATACCAATACCAAGTGCACATGCACACAAAAGCTCCTACCAATAACAAACTTAGTTGGTCTCTAGGGACGCAGGTGGCGCTGTGGTCTAAACCACAGAGTCTAGGGCTTGCCAATCAGAAGGTTGGCGGTTCGAATCCCCGCGACGGGGTGAGCTCCTGTTCCTCGGTCCCTGCTCCTGCCAAGCTAGCAGTTCGAAAGCACGTCAAAGTGCAAGTAGATAAATAGGTACCACTCCAACGGGAAGGTAAATGCCGTTTCCATGCGCTGCTTTGGTTCGCCAGAAGCGGCTTAGTTATGCTGACCACATGGCCCGGAAGCTGTACGCCAGCTCCCTTGGCCAATAAAGCGAGATGAGCGCCGCAACCCCAGAGTCTGCCATGACTGGACCTAATGGTCGGGGATCCCTTTACCTTTACCTAAGGTGCTACCGGAAGGAATTTCTTTATTTTGTTTCGACTACAGCAGACCAACACGACTACCTACCTGTAACTAGCAAACAGTATTAAAGGTGGGCTCATGTATAAACCACCTAAATGCCACAATCAAGAGCAAAAATGAATGTATACTAAAAAGGGCGTCTGCAGAGCCCAGTCAAAACCATTGCAGTGAACGATCAGTGCTCTCATCCTGCATATGTTTCAGCTTCTGTGGCATTGACATTTTATTCACCCATGCTATGATTCTGTAGTCGGCAATTACAGTGGTACCTCGGGTTACATACGCTTTAGGTTACAGACTCCGCTAACCCAGAAATAGTGCTTCAGGTTAAGAACTTTGCTTCAGGATGAGGACAGAAATCGTGCTCCGGCGACGCAGCAGCAGCAGGAGGCCCCATTAGCTAAAGTGGTGCTTCAGGTTAAGAACAGTTTCAGGTTAAGAACAGACCTCCAGAACGAATTAAGTACTTAACCAGAGGTACCACAGTACTGCTGCTGGTGTGCATCCCTCTGCAAACATTTAAGTTTTAACTGAGTTGTTACGGAATGTAAATTTTGCATTCTATTGCCATTTAACTCCCAACCCTTTGCATGCTTCCCAAGAGCACCCCTTTTCGCAAGCGACGTGTTGGAGACCACGTGCCAGAAAACAGCTTGACCCCCCTGCTCTTCTCTTTCTTTTAGGGGCCGGGGTCAGGAACAGGAGCAACAGGTGGGGACAAAACTGGAGCCAGAAACACTCTTCCTACAAGACTTGGAACTCCAGACTTTACCCACAGTGGAGGCCGGGAGACGCCAGGCAGAGGAACTGCTGGAGAGGTGAGGACTAACTCTGAACCGAGGACAGAGGCCTTCCAGTTACCCATGAGAAAGAAACCCTACAGTCTGAGACTTCTTCTGGACCTCGACCCCAAGTGTTCTGAGGGACATTGACCCCTTTCTTTTCCCTTCCCCCATCCAGGAGGCGATGTGACGTTTGACATCAGCAATGATGCCCCAACTATAACAGGTGCCAAAGCTACGTTCAGCATTGCCCTGCGCTTCCCTGGCAACCAGACGGTTCTACCAGACGGAAGCATCGTGTGGACCCAGAACTGCACCATAAATGGTGAGCTGAAGTCCCTGCAGAGGCACCGATGCCTCTCTTCCTTCCTCTCATCTTTCCTATCAGGAGTGCTGGCTTGGCCCTGCCATCTACCCAGACATCTGATGGGAGGGCGCTCCATAGGGCGGGTGCCACTACCGAGAAGGCTTTCTGCCTGGTTCCCTGTTGCCTCACTTCTCGCAGCGAGGGAACCACCAGTAGGCCCTTGGCGCTGGACCTCAGTGTCCGGGCTGAGCGATGGGGGTGGAGACACTCCTTCAGGTATACTGGGCCGAGGCAGTGTGCATGGCCCTGGCACCAAAATTTGTGGGTGCTCAGCCCCTTTATGGGGAATTTTGTGGGTGCTCCTGCACCCAGGGCCCCAAGGTCTTGTTTCCTATCCTTGCCTTGCAGGTACCCGTGTGACGCAAGGAGAACCTGTTTTCCCCAATCAGGAGACTGACAACTCGGACTGCTTCTTCCCTGACGGGCAGCCCTTCTCCCAGAGCGACCGCCGCAAGCATGGCAAGTTCGTCTACGTCTGGCAGGCGTGGGGTAAGCGTCTGCTTCCTGGCTGATAAGGGACGGCTTCCTCACACGCGGAAGTCCCAGGGCCATCTCTTAGCGCAGGGATAGCCAACATGGCGCCCTGCAGACGTTGCTGGAATTGCAACTCCCATCGCCTCTCACCATTGTTCACGCTGTCCATTGGGCCCCATCTGTGCTATAGCTTTAAAGCATGACAATACCCCTTTAAATGGCTCCCCCCCCCTAAGAATTCTGGGAAGTGTAGTTTGTTAAGGGTTCTGAGAGTTGTTAGGAGACCCACTGAGCTATGGCTCCTCTTTCAGTGCAAGTTGGAGAGTCTTTCAATATGTGACTGTCTGGGTCATCAGAACTTAAAATACTGCAGGGTTCAGCATCACTGCATTTCAAACTGCACCAGGACAAATGTCCTCCTTGCAGCCGCCTCCCTTGTGGGGTCATCGCATCCTGGACCCCTTTGCCCATTATAATCATGTTCCCTTTCCTATAGGAAGGCTAACAGACAGAAGGCTGGAGAGCCTCCTTCTGTTCTTCCCTTGGGAAATTTGCGTATATGGACAGATTCCCCCACTTTTCTGATTGTATATTGCTTAGACTTCACTGTACAACTCAATGATTAAGCCCCTGGGTGAGAAGAAACGCTAATTGCCCCGGAACAGTGTTGACTCAAAGGGACGCGGGTGGCGCTGTGTGTTAAACCATGAAGCCTAGGGCTTGCCGATCAGAAGGTCGGCGGTTCGAATCCCCGCAACGGGATAAGCTCCTGTTGTTCTGTCCCTGCTCCTGCCCACCTAGCAGTTCGAAAGCACATCAAAGTGCAAGTAGATAAATAGGTACCACTCCAGCGGGAAGGGAAACGGCGTTTCTGTGCGCTGCTCTGGTTCGCCAGAAGTGGCTTAGTCATGCTGGCCACATGGCCCGGAAGCTGTATGCCGGCTCCCTCGGCCAATAAAGCGAGATGAGCGCTGCAACCCCAGAGTCGGTCACGACTGGACCTAAGGGTCAGGGGTTCCTTTACCTTTACCTTAGTGTTGACTCGAGAGTCGATGCTGCTTCTACAAACTACATGAGTGACCGTAAAGGAAAAGACTACTTCTGCAATTTATTTGTTTTCTTGTTTATGCTCCTTATTGTGGAGCGGTTGCCTTTGGTGACATTTGTGTGTGTGACTTTGCTAGTATATCACTACCCTGTTGGTTGCAGGGCGGTATTGGCAGGTGGTGGATGGCCCCTCGTCCCTGCTGACTGTTGAGACAGCCGATGTACCCCTGGGCTCCTACACCATGGAAGTGGAAGTCTATCACTACCGGGGACGTGAGAAATTCATCCCTATCGGTAGCACCTCTTCAGAGTTCAGCATCACCGGTAGGTCTGGGTGAGCGGGCTCTTTTGCTGTGGGTGGGGAAGCAGTGTTTGAATCATGGAGGCAGCAGGAAAGTAAGGGGCCCTTAATGCAGTTCACAAGCTCAACCCCTGGACTCCAACAAATCTTGGAGTCTCTCCCCGCAAGAGAGATAACGGTAAAAAAAAAAAAAGTAGATCTGTGGTTTTTTTCCCAGGTAGAGCATTGCCCCAGAGGTATTGAAGGGAAATGGTTTTTAAATGGATTAATGGTGATTATAGACAGATAAGAAAGGATTTGCTGTACTCAAATATTTTGTGGATAGTTTATAACAACGTAGAAGAATCATAGCAGAAATTGGAACTTGTACAGTTTATGTGTGGGGAGAATAGATTACAGTGGTACCTCAGGTTACATACGCTTCAGGTTACAGACTCCGCTAACCCAGAAATAGTACCTTGTGTTAAGAATGAGAACAGGATGCTTCAGGATGAGAACAGAAATCGTGCTCCAGCGGCGTGGCAGCAGCGGGAGGCCCCATTAGCTAAAGTGGTGCTTCACGTTGAGAACAGTTTCAGGTTAAGAACGGACCTCCGGAACAAATTAAGTACTTAACCCAATGTACCACTGTAGTGAATTTTGAAAAGAAAGGTGGGTAAGGGACGCAGGTGGCGCTGTGGGTAAAAGCCTCAGCGCCTAGGGCTTGCCGATCGAAAGGTCGGCGGTTCGAATCCCTGCAGCGGGGTGCACTCCCGTCGTTCGGTCCCAGCGCCTGCCAACCTAGCAGTTCGAAAGCACCCCCGGGTGCAAGTAGATAAATAGGGACCGCTTACTAGTGGGAAGGTAAACGGCGTTTCCGTGTGTGGCTCTGGCTCACCAGAGCAGCGATGTCACGCTGGCCACGTGACCCGGAAGAGTCTCCGGACAGCGCTGGCCCCCGGCTTCTTGAGTGAGATGGGCGCACAACCCTAGAGTCTGGCAAGACTGGCCCGTACGGGCAGGGGTACCTTTACCTTTTTTTAAAGATACTTGGAGCAGCAAGAGAGGGAGGAAAAAGAATAAATATTGGGGGGGTGGGGCAGAAAGTTGCAGAAAATCAATAAAAAAATAATTGGCAAATCTTACCTCCCTACAAGGGATGCGGGTGGCGCTGTGGGTTAAACCACAGAGCCTAGGACTTGCCGATCAGAATGTCGGCGGTTTGAATCCCCGTGACGGGGTGAGCTCCCGTTGCTCAGTCCCTGCTCCTGCCAACCTAGCAGTTCGAAAGCACGTCAAACTGCAAGTAGGTAAATAGGTACCGCTCTGGTGGGAAGGTAAATGGCTTTTCCGTGTGCTGCCCTGGTTTGCCAGAAGCGGCTGAGTCATGCTGGCCACATGACCTGGAAGCTGTACGCCGGCTCCCTCGACCAGTAAAGTGAGATGAGCGCCGCAACCCCAGAGTTGGCCACGACTGGACCTAATGGTCAGGGGTCCCCTTTACCTTTACCTCCCTACAAACCCATCTAAAACAGTAACTAATGGGTGCATCACAAAAACTAGGAGGGCTGAGTTGCTCTCGTGATGGAAACACTGGCTGTAGGGCAGGTTGATAGCTCAGGAGCCACTGAGGACCAGCAAAAGCAGCTGGTTAAGCAAGCATGGAGCAGACCAAGTGTGATTCGTGGGCAGGTGGGGGGGTCAGACCTGCTGCCCTCTCTTGCCTTACTTCCATGCCCGTAGCTGACTCTCTGCTCTGCTTCCCAGACCAGATCCCGTTCAACGTGGACATCGCACAAGTGCTGGATGTCGACGGGACCGACGGGCGCTTTGTGCGCAACCGGGCCATTGCATTTGGCGTGCGCCTCCACGACCCCAGCCAATACCTGCGCGACGCCGACATCTCCTACTCCTGGGATTTTGGCGACCAGAGCGGGACTCTGATATCCCGGGCCGCCATGGTCACCCACACCTACCTTGCCGCCGGCACCTTCAGCCCTCGCGTCATCCTCCAGGCCGCCATCCCCTTGGCCGATTGCGGAAGCAGCACCACGGAGGAGCCGTCCGTCGCCCCCACGGCAGACCCCAGTGGTACCACGGTGCCGAGTGGCACGACGGCCCAAGGCACCGCGGTCTTGCCCACTGTCAGCAGCATAACCGGGTCAGGATCCGCGGGTGTCCCAACCTCAGGTAAGTACTGGTGCTTCTCCTTTACTAACTACAGTGGTACCTCGGGTTACATACGCTTCAGGTTACATTCGCTTCAGGTTACAGACTCCGCTAACCCAGAAATATTACCTCAGGTTAAGAACTTTGCTTCAGGATGAGAACAGAAATCATGCTCCGGCAACGCGGCAACAGCAGGAAGCCTCATTAGCTAAAGTGGTGCTTCAGGTTAAGAACAGTTTCAGGTTAAGAACGGACCTCCGGAACGAATTAAGTACTTTACCTGAGGTACCATTGTATAACAATAATAATTTATTACTTATACCCCGCCCATTTGGCTGGGCCTCCCCAGCCATTCTGGGCGGCTCCCAACAGAATATTAAAAACACGATACAACATCAAACATTAAAAACTTCCTTAAACAGGGCAGTCTTCAGACTAAAAGTCAGATAGTTGTTTATTTCCTCAACACCTGGTGGGAGGGCGTTCCACAGGGCAGGTGCCACCACCTAGAAGACCCTCTGCCTGGTTCCCTGTAACCTCACTTCTCACAGTGAGGGAACCACCAGAAAGCCCTCCTTGGAGCTGGACCTCAGTGTCCGGGCTGAACGATGGGGGTGGAGACACTCCTTCAGGTATACTGGGCCAAGGCCGTTTAGGGCTTTAAAGGTCAGCAGCAACACTTTGAATTGTGCTCGGATACGTACTGGGAGCCAATGTAGGTCTTTCAGGACCGGTGTTATATGGTCTTGTAACCCGTCTAGTAAGCAACGCAGGTGAGCTCCACTTGCATAAAAATAAACCAACTCAGACTCTGTGCTGAGAGCAAACTGTGCATCTCAAAAACAAATCTGGATATGTATCTTTTGAGTGCATGGTGCGATTTATTTTGCTTTCAAAGATTTGCAGTTTTTTTGTGGGTGGGAAGGACTAGTTCTCTACAAGAACTAGAGGGGCACGGCAGTGTATTCAGAGGCTGTGTAACACAGAGGCTTTCACCCTGTGTTCTGAGGAATGTAGGGGCCTCTGAAGGTTACCAGAGGGTCAGTAATGATGGAGAGCTGTCCCTGAAAGAGACATTATTAATCTTCACAGGGTATGCTCTGGGGCTCATTCTCAGCTCATGTTGGGTGACAGTGACGCTCCGTAGGCTTAGTAGTCAATGCCTAGATTTGCCCTGAAGGAGGGGAGGTTTACCTCTGGCCCTCCAAATCTTGTTGGACTACGGATCCCATCACCCATGACAATTGGCCATGATTGCTAAAGCTTTGGATTCCAACAACCTCAGAAGGACAGAGATTTCCCAGTCCTGGCCAGCAAATCCTCACCAGGACATTGCGTATTCCTGTCTTGAGAGTCAAGGCAGGTCTTCCACCTGCATCACTGTCGTGCTGAGTCCACAACTTTCACACTTAGGATTACTTGCCTTTCACTTTGACTAATTCTAGGGTGGTAATATCTAAATCAGGCTTCCTCAACCTCGGCCCTCCAGATGTTTTTGGCCTACAACTCCCATGATCCCTAGCTACCAGGACCAGGGATGATGGGAATTGTAGTCTCAAAACATCTGGAGGGCCGAGGTTGGGGAAGCCTGATCTAAATGGTTCACAATATATGAAGAGTATGCCATTCCACAGCAGGAGTCGGGGTGCTTCAAGATAGACCCAGTGTATTTATTCCGCCTCTTGAACACCAGAAACTGCTTCCGCTTTTGCCCCAGGCATGCAAAAGCTCCCAGACAAAACCATCCCTAGACCTCAATCTGACAGATGGGTGTTACTCACATCCCAGATGCTCAGAACAGCTGGCCTGTCCATCAATGGCCAGCGTATACCAAAGGGGTGTTCTTTGCACAAGAGAGCAGCAAGGTTTACATTTCCTTGATCTGGCATATTTTCTGAGCTAGCCCATGGCCTCACTTAGATAGCCGCATAAAAGTGTTGTTAAACCTGTTGCCGACCCATGTGGTCTTTGTTTGAACCAGCTGGTGAAAGCAGTTTGTTTACACCAGGGGTAGGCAACCTAAAGCCCGTGGGCCGGATGCGGCCCAATCATCTTCTCAATCTAGCCAGGAATCAGTGTGTTTTTACATGAGTAGAATGTGTGCTTTTATTTCAAATGCATCTCAGGGTTATTTGTGGGGCCTGCCTGGTGTTTTTACATGAGTAGAATGTGTGCTTTTATTTAAAATGCATCTCCGGGTTATTTGTGGGGCATAGGAATTTGTTCATTCCCCCCCCCCCAATATATAGTCTGGCCCACCACATGGTCTGAGGGACGGTAGACCAGCCCACAGCTGAAAAAGGTTGCTGACCCCTAGTCTACACTCTTGCAAAACTGCATGCTTAGAACATTTTCTGTATTACGTCTCAATCTCTCCTTATGTGCAGCCCCAGCCTCCGGGACGACTCAGCAGGAACCCGAGACTAGTCCTGTGGCCACTGCAGCTACTGCAGGCACTGCCACAGTAGTCAGTGCTGTGCCCGAAGGGGCAGATTTAGCTGTAGCGTCCGTGGAGCCTGTGAACGATGCCTCCGTTGTCCCAGCTGAAGACACTACAGGCACTGTGGACCCTGCAACTGTTGCCACGGCAGCGGCAGCATCCCTCCCAGCCACCACGGCTTCTGCATCTGTGTCCACCGTGGTGGCTGCATCTCTGCCAGGCACTGTGGCGCCTGATTCTCCCTCCGCAGTGGCGCCTGAAGGTGACCCGGGCACTCTGGCACCCGCGGTTTTGTCTCCAGCAGCATCTACAGCAGAGCTTCCTGGGGCATCAACAACACTCCCTAGCGTGGCCGACACCCCGCTCTCTCCATCAGCGGCAGGTAGGTCTAGCTGGCAGGAGATTCCTTGCCTTGCTTGAGATTCAGCACGGGGCCCCGAAACACCCAGCCATGCTTATACACCATGGCTGTCTTTACCCTTTCCCTCAAATGGAGGATAGCTTGCTGTGTTGACCTTGCTGAAGGCAGGGGCTCAGGGATGGGAGATGGGCAGTGAAGGCAGCAATTTGAGGTCATTCGCATGAAGGTGCGTGATGGTCAAGTCCAGCCTTTCTGTTGAAGATGTGGATACACTGGAGCACCTGCAAAACTTCCCCCAACTTATTCAGCTCTTTGCAGAGTTGTGATTTCGGACCGAGCATTCGAGAGGGTGGCACTCCTCTCCCCATGGACGCCTCACCTGCCATTCTGATCAGCTCTCGTGTTCCTGTTGCTCATCCTGCGCCCAGCTTCCCTTGCAGATTGTCCTCCTTGAACCCGCTCGTCCGTCCTACCCAGCACAACCTGCAAACGTCCTTGCAGCCTTCTCAGGTCCTCTCAATAGAGAGGAAGAACCACTTGTGTCTTTTAAGACACCAAACCCAGCTTGCTCAGCCACTGCCTGCAGCTATTATCCTCCTGCGATACCTGCTTTTGAGATGCATGCAGCACGAGGCTTTGCGGGGTGGAGGAAGAAGGTGGAGGACGGAAAGGAGGCATTATTGTTCCTTTGGCCTTGTTCCCCCAACAGATGCCGCTGAAGATGCAGCAACCATCGACCTGACTGTGTCCGTCGTCCCAGACGCTGGAACGGTGGCGACTGAAGTGGTCCAGGTCTTGGTGAAACGCCAGGCACCTGCTGGCTGCCTCCTCTACCGCTATGGGACCTTCGAAACTAACCTGGACATTGTCCGTGAGTCCTGGGGACGGTGTGTGTGTGTGTGTGTGTGTGTGAGAGAGAGAGAGAGAGAGAGAGAGAGAGATGTGCGCAAGGATGACCACTAAACTCTGTTGCTCACGTTGGGCAATATTAAGGGAAGGAGATGGTGCTCAGTGGAGCCTAAAACAGGAATGACAGAGCCTAGGACTTGCCGATCAGAAGGTCAGCGGTTCGAATCCCTGCAACAGGGTGAGCTCCCGTTGCTCGGTCCCTGCTCCTGCCAACCTAGCAGTTCGAAAGCACGTCAAAGTGCGAGTGGATAAAGAGGTACTGCTCTGCCGGGAAGGTAAACAGCGTTTCCGTGCACTGCTCTGGTTCGCCAGAAGCAACTTAGTCATGCTGGCCACATGACCCGGAAGCTGTAAGCCGGCTCCCTTGGCCAATAAAGCGAGATGAGTGCCACAACCCCAGAGTCGGCCACGACTGGACCTAATGGTCAGGAGTCCCTTTACCTTTACCCTTCCAGATATTGTTGAACTACAGCTCTCATAATCTGCGGCCATTGACCCTGCAGATGGGAGCTGTGATTCCAAAAATACTTGGGATTACTCACCCCTAATTTAAATGAAGAGGCTTCTAGTTTCCAAATTAAGATCAGTTTGCAAGTACCAAGACCTTCAGCCTCACAGCTGCCAAAGGAGTGTGACAGAGCATTGGGCTCCCCAGAAGAGGATGGAGGTTGATCCAAGCGGCAATCTTTGTGGCTAGATGCAAGAACGAAGATGTGAGGCTGGGTGTAAATAATTTCCATTCTGGTTCTAAAAACTAATAATCTCAAAATGTACCCAACTCTGCTGGTAGGCAGATCCATCTCCCCTGTGCAGCTGAGTTTGGTGCCTCTCCTTTTGGGCGTCCCAAGTTTTCAACTCACCTTCAAAAGATCTCCCAAACTTCCCTTGCTTCCAGTGTTGATTCTCTGCAAGCAGAGTTGGGGGTGGACCCCAGTCAGAACTAGGGAATGAAAGGAGGGCGAGAGGGAGAACAAGAAAGAGGCACATCCTTGTTCTCCTTTATTGCAGAGGGCATCGAAGGTGTTGAAATTGTGGAGGTGGTGCCTTTGGTGTCAGCCGTTGCTGAGAACACGGTAGATCTCACAGTGACGTGCCAAGGAAGGTAGGTTGCATAAGTAGGAGTAGCCTCTTTTGGTCTTGCTCCAAGGTCTTCCATTTTGCCGCTGAAAAATGATGGGCTGAAGCACTGGGCAAGTAGAGTTGGGCTGTTTCAAGATAGGTGTTTGGGGGGGGGGCAGTTATTCTGCAAAATGTCATTGATGCAATAATAGTGCATGAACGGTGAATTTATACCAGACTGCCCCACAGACCATTTCACTTTATTAGTTGTTTGGTGATGCTTACCCAGTGATGTTGTAAAGTGCTACCTGGAGGGACGGTCCCATGCTATGGCACAGGAAAAGCGTAAGGAAAATGCCAGAGCATTTGTGGTATGAAGTGTTATAGCATCTCTGCAGGACGTTAAGGGGCACGGACCACTTGGAAGCAAAGCAGCATGTCTAACCCCCAGGTTTTTATAGTGTTGAAAGCAGGAGCATGTCAAACTACCCCAGTACCGTCACATGCGTGCATCACTGTGAACGCGCAATTGAAATGGCATTGGGAGGGAGCCCTGGACTAGTGGAGAATGAAAGGAAGTTAGGAACAGGGCCAAAGGAGCTCTGAACAGCATGCGTGTGTGCTGTTCGTGTGTGTGACATGTTGGAACACACTTGACAGTCCCTTGGGAAGCTGGGAGAGGGAGGGTAGCCACAATGAAGCTGCGTCGATACTAGAAAGGGAGAGCAGTGACCTGGAGAATGCTGTGGTCATGGGAGGGAGAGAGGACTGGCTCCCAACACCTGAACAGAATAGCCTTGTCCTTCTTGCAGCCTCCCTGAGCAAGTCTGCACAACCATCTCGGACCCCGATTGCTTGACAGCCCAGGAGACTGTGTGCATCCCGGCCCAGCCCAGCCCCGACTGCCAGCTGGTTCTGCGCCAGGCCTTCAACCAGTCTGGCATCTACTGCGTCAACATCTCCCTGGCTGATGCCAACAGCCTGGCTGTGGCCAGCACCCAAGTCAGCATCCAGGGTAAGGACCAAACCTCAGGGAGGCAAAGAGCTCTCTCTGCTCCTGACGCTTAGAAGGACTTCTTGGGGGTTTGCAGGGGAAGACAACTCTCCCATCAGTTTCTCCTTGCAGTATCAGCGATGGTGTGCCTATCCTTGCTCTCAGCACCCTGGAAGGCCAAGGATGGGCCGGGGGGAGGAGGGTGGCCTCCCTGTGTTTCGTGCTCTTTGATGGCATGCATTATCAGAGCAGCTGCAGAGATGCCTTCTGAGACTAGCCTGAGGGTTGATCCATGTTCCCCAAGGAAAGATGGTGCGCTCCTCTTTTCTCTCGCTGAATGGGCAGACATTAATTTCTCTTATCTTCTCCAGCCGCAAGAACTTCAGGCTCAGCCCAAATTGCACTAGTTGTTGGAGTGGTGCTGGTCGCTGCTGCCTTAGGGGCTGTTGCCTATACTTACAGGTGAGCCTTTGTTGAGCCGCATGGGAGCCTATAGTCAGTTGAAGAACAAGAAAGTGTGTCGGTCCAGAAGCTAGTGGAATGTTGTAGGGCTGGTTAAAGCCTCTCCGCCGAGAACGGAGGCATTTTGCCAAGGCCTGCCCTAATAACCACATCCTTCTCTAGCTGGGAAGGATCCAGAGGCCTGTAAATCCGGTGGCCCCCTAACAGCAATCAAATCTTTCCTGCAGGGGGTTAGCCAAGGTGGTGCCCTTCAGATGTTCTTGCACTCCACCCAGCATCCTCAGCTAGTCAGGGGCAATGGGAGTTGTAGTCCAACTACATTGAAGTCACTATATTGGCTGTCTCTGCCTTATGGCATTTGGGTGGGACCTAACACAGGGAAGTGGTTGATCTCTTGAACATTTACAGCTGACATATTGAACTAGCCCATGAGTCCACCTAGGCCAGAATTTCCCAAACTTGGGTCTCCAGCTGTTTTTGGGCTACAACTCCCATCATCCCTAGCTAGCAGGGATGACAGGAATCGTAGTCCAATCTTGGTCAACAGTGATGGCCAGTAGCCCTTCAAGATTGCAGGCAGAAGATTTCCCCAGCTCTGCTTCCTGTGCTTTTGACTCGGGTGGGGGATATGTGACGTTCCGGATTGTTGCTGGACTACGACTCCAGTCACCTTTGACCACTGGCCGTGCTTGATGGAGGATGATAGGAGTTGGAGCCCAACATGGCCCATTCCTGCTCCTCTAACTGGAAGTGCCAGAGCCAACACATAGGCTCTTCCAGGCAAGATGCCTCTTTAAGACGACTTCTTCTACCTCATATTTGGGGAAACTACAGCACAAAGGTGAGGCGAGCTGACCAAACCCAGCCAAAGAAGCCCTGTTGGTTGTAGAACTTGTAAACTTTTCTGCTCTAGCAAATAGCAAAGCATGCCAGCGGAATGGGAAAGCTCCCCAAAGTGAACGTTCATTGCATTCAAAGCTTGTGGGCATATAGTCAGTCTACTCTCCAAGGCTTCAACTAAGTCAGTTTTCTTCTTTCCTCTGCACACAAACCATTTCTACCACAGTTCACCTGTCATTGCTCCCCGCAGTACTTTGTTTTCCATCTCCTCCATCCTTGGCAATCTATCCCAACCTCAAACTAACCACTTTGAATGGCCAACTCAGTAGCATGGAGCTCTCCATTGCCCAAGGTCTTCTGAGCAGAGACACAGATGGCATGTAGATCAAGCCTATGTGGCCAAAATCCACCTGCTTTGCTGAACGAAGAAGCCTTAAAAGCCTTATTATTTCTGTTCGAAACACTGAACGAACCAAGCTAGAAAACTGTGGCTCACTAAATATTTTACTGTCACCATTTTCTTCCACTACAGGCATATGAAATACACACCCCTCCGTGCTGCGACATCAGCCAGCACCTCTCCCAGCAGCTGGTTACCTGACCGTACCACTGTACGCCTCTTCCTACGCCAGGCTTTTGGGCAGGGGGCCAGTGGGG
Source organism: Podarcis muralis (assembly GCF_964188315.1). Lineage (NCBI taxonomy): Eukaryota > Metazoa > Chordata > Lepidosauria > Squamata > Lacertidae > Podarcis > Podarcis muralis. Next base: position 21,946,454 of record NC_135656.1, on the reverse strand, counting down.
AAAGCAGCCCACTGCTGAGTGGCAACGTGATCTAAAGATGGAGACCAAGGCCAAGGAAGCCAACTGAAGCCTTGCTAACTACTGAACCAGATGCCTCGTGGAGCCAGCCCTGCGAAAGGAGATAGTGTCCTCCTCTGCAGTTCTTCCACCCTAAACTGACCCCGCCCAGCATTCTTGTTCTTTTTTTTAAAATTACCCGCTAAGTAAACACTCAGACTCCTTGATGGTGCCATCTCAGTGCCTGCCTGGGTGGGAGGGAAGACACAAGACCCTGCAGAGGTGCTACATCGCTTGCTTTCCTAGACCTTCTCCACATCCTGATCTGCCCCTCCAGCACCTGCCCCAAGCACCAGCTGCCCCTAATGTCTACCAATATGCCGGCTGTGAAGCCACTCTTGAATGAGGTATAGGGCTGGGTGACATATCATCCAAAACTGATTTCAAGTCCATATTGTGATATTAGTTACATAATTTTTAACCTGGCAATATATATTGTGAGTCATGGTATGTCTGTGTGCTGTGCAAAAAACACAATGTGGGGGGAAACCCATGAAGTCATACCCTTATTTCACCCTTATTTCAGACATTGTGATATACCAGTATATTGCAATGTTGAAAACCAGATATCGCGCTCTCTCTCTCTCTCTCTCACCTTTCCCTGTATCTACACAGCAAACTAATGTATCAAAGAAGATTTAAAATAGCTTGCTTCATTGTGTGCCAGTTTTGTATATGCTGCAAGCCTTTTAAGTAAGGAGAGGCTGCAAAAACAACACCTCATTTACTGCCTGAAGTGATATGGTCCCTCTGCATAGATGGGCTCCTAGTTAACCACATTCCCTTGCATGATGCTGTACATGTCATGTACATGGTGAGCATACCATAGCTGTCACTGGTGGCCACAGGGTACACTAGAGCAATGGGAAGGAAGCAGCAGCAGCTTGTCAGGGCAGTTAGAGAAGCTGGAGAGTAGGAAGGCCTGGCTTTCGAGGAACAGTTTTTATAAAGTACAGCTCTCCCAAAGAGAGGTTTCTGCCCTGAAGGAGATAAGAGAGAGAGAGCAGGCTGCTGTGGAATGAGCAAGATAGGAAGATCTGCAGCACAGACTTGGGTGAAAGCATGTGGCAGAGTAATGCCAGGATGGGGCCCAAGACAAAGAAGGGCGATGGGATCTCAGATTTATGGGGGAATCGTTCTGCAGAGTGTGCTGTGGGGCTTCCTGGCTGACAGAAGAGGCAGGGCTGCTTGTTCCTGTTATGTGAAAGAAAGGCTGCACATCCATACTTGTCCTCTTCTATCCATTTAACAAAGAAGAAGAAAAACCCAACAACAGGCTAGTATGTTCGAGAAGTGCTAGCAAATGCCACCTAGTTAATTTCACCACTCCACTGACCCTTAGGAGACAGAGGAGGAGCAGCAGGTCTTCCTAACAAGCGAGAGAGAAGGAGCAGCAGGTCTTCTAAGAGCCACATTCCTAACAGAGCCCAGTTTTCCGTCCTTTCTTCCCAACAGGTTTTTAAAAGCTACCAATGCACGATCTGGGCTGGTACCACAAAAGCAGTAACATCGCTTTTGGGTACTTTCACATATGCGCAAACACACATACTCCCCCTGCCCCTTTCCCAAACCTCAAAAGTAAGCCACGGCACATCTCATCTTTTGGGAATTTTAAATAAGCCATTTTAAATTTGGTGGCCCCACGATGTCCCAGGCTTTCATGTCTGCCCATAACCAAAGAAACCAGCTACAACAACAGGACAACCACCACCATCCAAGCCCAACTCTTTATTACTACGCTGAGGCACTTCTGAGAACGCTAAGTGGAGGACTTGGAATGGAGTTGCAATAAATAAAAGGGGGACGGAGGGGAGGAGCGGGAAAGGCGAGCCGGTGCCGCCACAGTCTTTCAGTAGTAACCTCGAGTGCAAGGGGTAACAACCTACAAGGAACAGAACTGGAAGGGCAAGAGCAGACAATTTACAGGGCCTTTTGAGTGGTCAGTGAAGGAGGATTTGGCACCCACACAATTTGGGGTAAGGGTGCACCGGCACAGGCAGGCAGCCCACAAGGGACAACACCCGATGGCAGGGGTATTGCAACGGCTCTCCCACCCCGGTCCAGGGAATTGGCAACGTCGATCTGTGTGGCAGAAGCAAAGGCGCTGTGGCTGCAGCTGCCCACCCGCTTTGCCACGTACCAGGCAGCAAGAAACCTTGTTCAACTGTTTGTGTTTGGTGGTGGTGATGGAGAGCAGGACTTCCCCCCATTGTGCAAGAGCATTGGGCATCCCGACAACAGGCCTCCAGCTGCATCACCGTGGCTTCTGATAGACCCAGAAGCGCCTTTTCTTTTAGGGCTCCTGCGGTCCCTTCTTCAAGCCGAAAAAACTGGAGGATCGGGGAGGTGGAGCGATGAGCATTGGGGCTTGGTTCTTGTGGGTTATTTTGATCTGGAAACACAGGAAAACAGAGTGTGGCAACACTTAAGAAGGACTCTATTAAACATGACATAGTGCCCCTGCAATGGTAGAGCAGAGCAATGGCTGCGTCCCTTTTTCGACCCAGCAAAACATAGCATCCATATCAGTGAAAGAAGTACAAAGCATCTCAGGTCCCATAACCCAACAGGCTCCGCATCTCGGGAACTAATGTACAGCAGCTTTGGGATTTGCCTTACGCTGGCGGGATCTGTATCGGTGAGGTGAGAAGCAGCTTCCTGACTGGGCAGCTTCAGAAAGGGGTCCTGATTCGACCCACAAAGCTGTTTCCCCCAAAGCATGCCCACCTGTGATGTCAGGCGTGGGCAGGTAAAGGAACAACTGGGAGCCTTAAAGGGTGCTTGCAAATAGTCCTTGGTGAGTGGGGCTTGTAAAAATTTGGTGCCATTGCGATTGGAACTCCTGAGTGCAGCTGATCCCTGCCAAAAGCAAGGGGTTGCAATCGGAGCCAACAAGCTGATCCGTGCTGACTGTAACCCCCAGTAGGACTGGCTAGAGGCATCCATCTTTGCAGCGCAGCTTGACTTCAATCAGATGGCAAAGGGAAATGCTTCTCCTAACATCATGCTTGCGTCAGGTGACTGACAGGTGAACAGCCTCTTCCACCGGACAAATGTGGTCCATGGGGGTGGGGAATCCAGTTCCCCAGCCCTGCACTAGGTGCTTACCGTGCATGGGGCTTGCATCCAGGGCTCTCCATCAATCTGCATGGGGAGATGCTTGAAGGTTCTGCAAAAGCACACAGAGAGGGAATGGTGAGCAGATGCTAACATGGAAACATGAGACACAGACTTCTGCAGGTGAGTGGCTGCGTCTCATCATGGATTTTCTGCTTCGGCCAGCCTACTAAGCATTTACAAGTGGGCCTTGCAACAATATGTTGCAGTAGGAAGCCCTGTCCTGTCATAAAGTTGGAAGGGGCCCTGAGGACCATCTAGTCCAACCCCCTGCAATGCAGGAATATGCAGCTGTCCCATACAGGGATCGAACCTGCAACCTTGGCATTATGGGCACCATGCTCTAACCAACTGAGCTGCCCAGTGTTCCTGTTCACTGATTTAATCAATCAGTAATGCCCTCTTTCAAAATTCACTCCACTCTATTCCACCACCCTCCCAGTTTTATGATTTCTCCCACCAAGCATGCTCAGGTTTTCCCCCTAAATATTTTGCATACTTCTGCAAATCTTAAAAGCTCTCTCCCTCCTTAGTGTGTGTGTGTGTGTGTGTGTGTGTGTGTGTGTGTGATGCCATTTTGGCAGCATAAGCAACAGCACTCGGCCCAAGTGTCGGGAATAAGAAGGACTAAAACAGCTCTTTTCCGTTCAAAGCACTTCACATGCATTATTGGAGTAATCGTTATCACAGCCCTGTAAGGTAGTCCAGTACTATTATGACCATATTGCAGATGTGGGGCTGAGGTTGAGAGATAGTGGTTTGCCTAAGATCACTCGCACTATACCATACCCTATGAAACACTACAGGCAACCCCCCATTCACGTGGGGGTTGCGTTCTAGGTCACGGTGTGCTTGCATGAAATCAGAGACCCGCTGGAAAAACCAAACGCTCTGCCTCGTCCCCATTCTGCCCTTTTAGTGATGTCTTTATGACATCCAGGTTCGGCGCTGTTCACCTGTGCTTGGTCGCACCTAAAGCAGGAGTTGCTTGTATAGTGCTGCAGGCTCAGCCTAGGAATGCATCTCGAGTGAAAGGCTTAAATAATTGCTGATAGAATTTCATTCTGTGCACAAAAGGGCCACCATCGTTACTTCACATGCTCCAGAGCCAAGTCCTTGGGCTGAATCCTGGCACTAATTAAGTCGTGGACACCCCTTTTGCTCGTTATCGCTCACTCTGCCAATGACCATGTATCTGGTACCCTTTGGGAAGGGCGGAAGGAAGTTGCCCAGCAACCCAGCATCCTCTTTCTTTCCCTTAGGTCAGGATGTGTGAGGGTCACAATGGCAACTGCAAGAGAAGGAGGAGAAGCCCCATCGCAGACCAACCGCCTAACTCACCGCAGTGTGATCTCGGAGCACTTGGCCAGGCGTTTGCCCGCGCTCTTCAGTCCCGTGTAAATCTGTCCCATCTCTAAGACGCCTTCCAGGCCCACCACCTCCATCCGTCGGTCACTTAGGTCTAGGTGAGAAACAGCAAGGGGGAGGAGGAGAAGAGGAGAATATTGAAAGTTTTGCCCATATCTACTTACGAGAATAACAACTTTATTATTTATACCCCACCTATCTGGCTGAGTTTCACCCAGCCGCTTTGGGCAGCTTCCAGCCCATATAAAAAGCTAAGACATCAAACATTAAATACGGAGTGGCCACCGAGACCACATAACACCGCTCCTGAAAGACCTACATTGGCTCCCAGTACGTTTCCAAGCACAATTCAAAGTGTTGGTGCTGATCTTTAAAGCCCCAAATGGCCTCGGTCCAGTATACCTGAAGGAGGGTCTCCATCCCCATCATTCAGCTCCGAGGACCTTCTGGTGGTTCCCTCCCTGCAAGAAGTGAAGTTACAAGGAACCAGGCAGAGGGCCTTCTTGGTAGTGGCACCCACTCTGTGGATGTCAAGGAAATAAACAACTATCTGACTTTTAGAAGACATCTGAAGGCAACCCAGTTTAAGGAAGTTTTTAATGTTTGGTGATTTATTGTGTTTCTACTATTCTGTTGGGAGCTGCCCAGGGTGGCTGGGGAGGCGCGGCCAGATGGGCAGGGTATAAATAATAAATTTATTATTATTACTTCTACTACTACTACTACTACTTCTACTACTTCCCGAAACAGGGCAGCCTTCAGTTGTCTTTTAAAAGTTGTGTGTTTCTTTGCTTCCTTGACATCTGGTGGGAGGGCATTCCACAGGGTGGGTGCCACTACCAAGAAGGCCTTCTGCCTGGTTCCCTGTAACTTCGCTTCTTCCAGGGGGGGGGAACCGCCAGAAGGCCCTCGGAGCTGGACTTAGAACTGCTTTCCCTAGCCAAACCCTCCCTGTGCAATGTTCTCAGGAGTGTCCACAATATTACAAGCCTGCCTGCCACCTGTGGAGCATCACTCCATTCCTCGTTCACGGTCACAACAATTCACATCTGCTCTCACTTTCCACATCCGCTGCTGCCTAAAGCAGCCCAACCCACCTGAGCCCAGCTGCTACCCTTCTTCCTCAGCTCACCTTGTACACAGTTCTTCAGAGTTTCGGCATCACTGATGACCTGGGGCTGTGCGGCACCCCCTGCTGTGCTTCGTGCCGCCGCCTCCCCCAAAGGTCTTTTGGTCTCACCCCAGAGGTTGGAGCCACCGTGCATGCTGGGAATGTTGAGGACTGCTACTCCAGAAAGTGCTCCGCTGAGGTCAATAGGCTGCCCACAGCACTTGGGGTGGGGAAAGGAATGGGGGGGGGGAGTTAGCATCACTCATAGATATAGATATAGATCTAGTGTGTGTTCTTTATTATTTGATGCAAAGGATGCAGTAACTGCAAAAACATAACAAATGCATATACATTCATATAATTTCTCATATATATGTGTGTGTGTGAGAGAGAGAGGGGGGGGGGGGAGAGGGAGACAGCTACAAATACCAATATTATAAATATCATAATCCAATAACTAATTTACCACCTAGAGAAACTTGTATAGATATTTATAAATATATTTATTTATATCTATTTTTCATTTTATTTTTTATAAAAATATCATAGAAATATCAAAGCAGTTGGTAAAACCAACTGAAAAAAACTGATAACATGAATCATAAATCATATGACACAACCCCTATAAAATAAAATGAATTCAATAGAGAAGGACGCCACATCATATTTAAAATTTCCTCTCTCTTGCTTACCATCTCTCATCAAGAGAGATAACTGACAGTTTTTTAAATAATAATATACCAGCCTAGGAATGCATCTCGAGTGAAGGGCTGGGTTTCTCCAGCCACTCTGGGTGGCTTACAGCATATATACAAACATAAATAAACAAAAAAAAACATAAAATATTTTTAAAAGAATGTCTTATACCGACTATAAATAAACCAATAAATCAATAGAAACTAACAATTTTACAGTTATACCAAAATTAAAACAACCACCTACCCCAACCCAATGAAAAGAAAACAGAGGAACCAAAATTAAAACTGTTTAAAACATTTTAGCCAGCTGCCCCAACCTACAAATTGTTCAAGCAATGTCCCTTTAAATGCCACCCCACAGCACTGAGGTGAGGGTTAAGTTCTAGATCCAGCCTTGACCAGCAGTTAATAGGGTAGAGAGAAAAAACAACAACAACATCATTATGAAGCTATCAAGAGAGGAGTAGTTTTTTTCCCATGGGTCACTTCCAGACTGTCAGTATTTTCCAGGAGAGATTCAGTCACATATCATAAATTGAGGTTTGCACAATGAAAAGGAATTAAAGTGATCTGGTGTAACAAAACACCTTTCTTTCTTTTTTTAAAAGGACTTTTTGTTATTAGAAAATGCACCAAAACGTGGCTGGTAAATGCACCCAAAAGTGTGGGATCATGACCAATCAAACAAATGCTTGGTAAGCAGTGCAACTGAGCAAATCAAGACGAATTCTCGAGAGGCCCATGGAAAGGTGACAGAGGGAGAAGTGGCGGTGCTTATTTTTAAAATGAAAAGTGCTGTAGCTCAAGCCTACTTGGCAGTCCCCCTCGTCCAATGCAGAAGTCCGAATGTCAAATGTGTAGCGGGTCCCAAGCTGCTTCTGGTAACTCAATGACGAGTGCACCCACGCTCAGAGACAACGTTGTTCCTAAATCCTGGTGTTCACAAGGATACCAAGTATCTCTTGGAGTCTGGCCTAATCTTAGGGTTCATCCACACTCCCCTTTGTTCCATGATTTCTAGACACAAGTCTGAGAGGTTTACCTGGGAAAACTTGTGGCTTACTGCCGAATCATAACAAACGTCGATCGGTGTGTTTTTTCTGCGGACTGACGTTTGCTCTGATTCACCAGTAATCTGCAGCAGAGATCATTGAAAAGGACAGAAAAGGCAACTCTCGTCTTTCACAGTTGCAGCACAGCTGTTCGACTCAAGCGCCACAAGGGGGAACCTCACCTCGACAGACAGGCACTCCTTGAGCTTTTTGCATGTGGCAAAGATGGTCTCCGATGTAGCAAACTCAAAATACCAGAGCTTGTTCTTCATCCTGGTCCAGGGGGAAAGGGGGTGCGAAACAAAAAAACGAAAAGCATGTGGCTGGGTTCAGTTTCTCCCAGGAAGGCCTCAGCCAAACACATCCACCTGCAGGACTTGCCAGCAGCATCAGATTTAGGGCGGTGCAGGTGGTTCCACCGCATGGGAGCAAAACTGAGAAGATCCATAACTGAGAAGATCCATTTGGGGCTGCCAAATTTTGGCCTTGCTCAGGGCACCATATTACCAACGATTACCAATGTTGCCAGCCTAGACTGCCCCTCTCAAGAGCATCCTCTTTTACTACCCAATTACTCCATGGCCCAAACCACCTTCTCCTTAGAACCAACTGCTTTCTCGGCCACATGGCAGCCCCATACCACCCACAGATGCTTCCCAGGGAGAGATGGAAAAGCACCAAAAGTGTGCCAAAGAGGCCAGGGACCAAAAAGCCCCTTCCTCCCCACAGGCAGAGGTTCCTATGCATGAATAAGGAGACTCAAGTGCCAGATCGGACTGGCTACACAGGGGAAGACAGCCATGATTCCAGAGCAGAGGATTCTGGGTAGATACAGCGCCCAAGGGCAGGTGCTCCCCAACCGTACTGCGCTAACCTGCTGTTAAATTTCTCCGGGTATTTCTCCCTCATGACATGGAATCGGTGGGCAATGGAGGCATCCTGGAGAAAGGGTGGGTGAGAAAGACAGAGTCAGAAATAAGAGGGGGCGTCATGGAGGTGGAGAGGGAACAATGGGATGGGAGATGTCCCACACAGCTTCTTCCAAAGTTCCCTCCTACCGCCTGCCACCTCTCAGCTCCCCAGAGTCCCCTCTCCATCCCCCGCTTCCCGTCCTTCTCAACTTTCTGCTATGTCCTGTGCTTGAAACCTCCTGCCCCCTTCTCTGCAGTCTCCTGCCACTGACTTCAGTGGCAACAGTATAGCAACAGCTCAGAAGACCGCAAAACCTCCCATCTCTCCTTTCTCACAGTAACACACACACACAAACAGAATATCCACTCTCCACGGGCTTGAAGAGGAGGGCTGTCCTCCAGTGCCGCTCTTTGTTATTTTCACCTGCCCCTTCCATACTTACTACCCCAATGGAGAAATAGTTGTTGATGATCTCGTAGGGGACGGGGTCCCCTTTCTCATCAGGGTTGTCGGGCGTCACCTGGACTGACCAGCGATCCATCTGCAGGATGCTGCTTGCCTCAATGTCTTTAAGGATCTTCACTAGGTTCTCGCCGTCATAACCTGGGCAGAAATTTATGCATTAGAGACTGAGGAGGGAGGGAGTAGGCTTGTGATTTGTAAAATGTTGGAAGTGTGAACTCTGGTAATAAGCTCCACTCCCCCACCTTGGCCAGACAGTCTTAGTCTAGTAATCAAATCAAGATGAGAGGAGCACGAAACCAGGCAACCTCAAGCTGCTTTTCCAGTGCTTTCCTTTCTCCAGTACTAGGACTAATTCCCATGCTAGAATGTTTGGGTTGCTACTATTTAAGGGAAAGATTAAGCCACAACAGAAAGCACTTTTGTTATGGAGCCAAGATCTGTCAGAGGCTTTTTATAAATGCAGCTTTATTTTATACATGCTGCTGTGCTTAGCTTTCCAGTCATATGCTGGAGTTCAGGGTAAGGTACATGGGGTGATCCTCACAACAACCATGTGAGGTAGACAACGCAAATGACTTTGTGGCCGGGCAGGAATCTGAACCCAGGTTGTCCTAGCCCCAGGGGAAGAACTATATGCTATCGCATTACTGTTTATGAGTTATTGCTATATCAGCTATGTACTGAATGTTTTCAACACAAAACTGCAGAGGCGGAGGTTTTGCTTTTGAAAGAGACAAAGAGAGAGGGGGAGGGGGAGAGGGAGAGGGAGAGGGAGGAAGGAAGAAAGAAAGAAAGAAAGAAAGGGAACGTAAGAGAAATTGGACAGCACAAGATTCATTCCCAGGGTCTAAAACCCCAGGAGAAATATCAGGAAACTCTGTACACTCACTTGTTCAGCTAACCTGCCTGACATCAGGGCACCTTCCTTGCTGCTATTAATGGACCCACTGGTCAAATTCAGGGCTGTGGGAGAAACCTACATGGCTAAATGATCTTAGCTGGGACAAGGCACCTGGTCTGATTCCAGGTGATTAGCAGCATGAGATGGAGACCAACTGGTGTTGCTCACCTCCTCCCCAGCGAAGGCAGCGGGCCAGATCATTGCCAGTTCCCAGGGGCAACACAGCCACGGGAGGCCGACTTGGTAGGTTGGCTTTGTCTAAAAAGAGAATGAAAACCGATCCTTTCTTTATAACATGGAGTGGCAACATTAGTGACGCTAGAAGACAACCCCCGTTGTTAGGATGATGGGTACATCATTGGCCCTTTTAATGCAACTAGCAGTTATTGTGTTGACACAAAAACGGAGGTTTTGGATTGGCTCTTTATCCACACCAGACTGTGGAAAAGGAAAACCTTAAAAGCGTCTCAAAGACCTACCGATGGCATCCAAGATCCATCCGACTGTGCCGTCACCGCCGCAAACCAGGATACGGAAATCTGGCACATCCCGGAAGAAGTTCAGCCTGGAACAAAAAAGGTGCGTACAATTAAGTTTTAGCCACAGGTTCCATAGCTGCCTCTCAGTCCTGATCACAAGCCACCTACAGATACAGCACAAAGTTCCTCCAGCTGTCCTGGTACACACACACACACACACACACACACACACACACACACACACACACCATTTCCCACCAGCAACCTGCCTTATCCTTCAAGAGTTGTGAAATGTGGGCAACTACTGTCACAACAGGAAGACACAACTGACATGCACTGAAGGTCACAGCAACTCACCCAGGTCCGGGGCCCCCCTTCAGTAAATTGTAGACCTGCCGTGGATTGAGGAGGTATTGAAATTTCCGCAGCACCCTGCCAATAAGATGGGGGGAAAGATAGCCAATCAGAAACCACCTTAGTCAAGTTCGTAATATGCTCTGCAGGAGAAACCAAATTTGTGGGACATGCTTGCAAATGATGGGGTCTCGTAGATTAAGGGATGGTCAGCTAGTGTCCCACTGACCAGATCTGGAGCCCCAAGCAATTCTAACAAGCTCCTGGCAGCCCTGCCAAATGTGAATTGTATAAGTGATTACCCAGAGTTTTTCTGGCAATTAGAAATGGGCGGGGGAGTTTCCATGTTGTAAGAGATATATTCTGCTGGGATTTTCTATAGAACCTCAGACAAAAAACTCATAAAAAATAAACTACATCTAACCACCCAAAAGCAAAACTGGTGTGGACCGTAAGACACACATCCTAGGAAAAAGAAGGATGTGGTACAATGTGTCAGTGCATCTGGCTCTTAATCAGAAGGTTGGTGGTTCGAGTCCATGGCTGTGGGCAGGATTCCTGTATTGCAGGGGGTTGGACTTGATGGCCCTTGGCGTCCCATTCCAGCTCTACAGTTCTATGATTCTAGCCTCCCCTGCCCCGCCACCTTTGTGCTTCAGACCCCATTCCCCTCTCACCTCTCTCCCTGCTTCCCACCACTCTTGGGATTGACAAAGACAAGCAAGGGGTGAGTGTCAGGCACCGGGATGATCTGCGGAAAGACGGATGGAAAGGGTTTTTGGAGAGTAGCTTGGCCAATGGTCAAATTCGCTTTTCCACTCCTGCTAACAAGCAAACAGCACTGTAGGTTCAGCAGCACAGGAAGGGATGGAGAAACAGGCATGTAGATGCGGCTGGGTACAGCTGAAATCGATGGGATGCGTGTGGTGCTGTGGTCTAAACCACTAAGCCTAGGGCTTGCCGATCGGAAGGTCAGTGGTTCGAATCCCCGTGACGGGGTGAGTTCCCGTTGCTCTGTCCCAGCTCCTGCCAACCTAGCAGTTTGAAAGCACACCAGTGCAAGTAGATAAATAGCTACCGCTCCAGCGGGAAGGTAAACAGTGTTTCCGTGTGGTGCTCTGGTTTTGCCAGAAGTGGCTTAGTCATACCCGGAATCCGTGGAGGAAAGCCACAGCGGTCAGAACTAGTTTAGGGTTACAATGCAATTGAGCCCTCTAACCCAGCAAGTCTTCTGCTTCAGCAAACAGCAGCTGCTGAGGATTTGAGTGGGTGACCTCCATGCATGGTTCAAAAGTGGTTTGAGCTTAAGCTGCATTTAAAAACAACAACTCTAAAACCCTGCGCTGACCGGACCATATATTCAGTACAGTGGTACTTCGGGTTACAGACGCTTCAGGTTACAGACTCCACTAACCCAGAAATAGTACCTCGGGTTAAGAACTTTGCTTCAGGATGAGAACAGAAATTGTGTGGCGGTGGCGCAGCAGCAGCAGCAGCAGCAGCAGGAGGCCCCATTAGCTAAAGTGGTGCTTCAGGTTAAGAACAGTTTCAGGTTAAGTACGGACCTCCGGAACGAATTAAGTACTTAACCCGAGGTACCACTGTATATTCTCTCACTGGTATTACCAAATTCCACACATGGCACAAACAGCACAAGAGGGACTTGAATGTGCTTCAGCTTGAGGGCAAGGGATGTTTTAAGTATTAACTAACCTCCCTCTCCTGCCAACTTCCTGGGTTATTTGTAACTAACATGAATGCGGAAGGCATTGCTCAGACAAGCACAGGACCTCAGCGCCAACAGGGTACCAACAGTAAGTGGGGACCTGCCAACACCCTCCTTCCAGTTTCCCCAGGCTCACCCGCAGTGCCTGTCCCTCGGGGGTGGTGAAGGGCTGAGCTGGCTCTTCTGAAGGGGTCCCACAGACTCCGTTCTTCTGACTGTTCTGTCGCTCCTGGGACACAGAAAGGGGCAAGAATCAGCAGGGGAAGTAGCACCACAACAGCTCTAAGGCTGTTGCTGGGATGAAAACCATTGGGGTCAAATGCTGGAGGAAGGCTCAGCACAAACAAACAAGCAAGCACTAAGAGGATGGGTACATTTCTAAGACCTGCAGCTTGCTCCTCCTCTTCCTTCATCACCAACTTAATGTGCTCCCTGTGTGCATTCTCCTGTACTGAAAAAAACCAGACCTATCTCCAGAGCAAAAGCAGATTCTGAGGATTATATGCATGTGCCAGAAATGTGGTGATATGTACTTTACAGTAGACTTCAGTGCTGAAATTATGCCATCTTGTCTTAAACTGGGCCATATCAACAGCAGCTTTTGGTCTAGTCAATTTCACTCTCGAGGCAAACTTTAAAAATCATCCTAAATACACAGAGCATTGAAGAGGGGCAGAGTTAACATTTTCTCTAAACCCCACACCTCTACGTAATACTACTACTACTTATTACTATTATAATTATTTATTTGTACCCCGCCCATGTGACTGGGTACCCTTTCACATACTAAGCATACATAGAAATATACATACTTAAAAACCTTTTAAAAAATAGTTCCAAAATTACTTCAGTGCTTAGGGGCTGAAGAAGAAATGCTGTATGCAGAATGGGCATTCTCAACAATAGGACTTGCACCCAGATATAAACACAATCTATTGCAGCCGCAATGATTTCTAAGGGTGTGTTTTAGTGCTTTAGCTGGAAGCAGAATGAGAACTTACAAAACTGCTTGATCAGATACTATGGTAGGACACAAGAAACAACGTACATTATGGGCAGTGACTGCTCTCTCGCACTGCCTCCAAATCTTTTAAAAACAATAGTGAGCAGGCTGCATCAATGGGCTTCAGAAGAGAACTCTCTTTCCGGTCATTTGTGTCCACCTTGACAGCTGTGATTCCAACTCTGTATTATTCTGTGCATAGGTGTTGTGTGGGGGGGTGTACACATGTGCAAACATTTTGTGTATAATCCATGTGTTTCAATAATCCACTCACCAGCACAACAGGGTAGATTGCTGAAGGTGGAAGGATATGATCTCTGAGGACCCCGCAATCACAAGCTGAAGGCATGAGAGGCATGCACTCGTCATGGATCTAGAGAGAGAGATTTTACACACACACACACACAAAAAGTTTATTCTGAGTTCCAACCTGCAAAATGGAAAGGGCCGAAAGGTACCACCAAAACCCTCGAATGCAATCTCTTCCTTTCACCTAGAACACCAGTTCAGGAACAGCATTTGTGATTTTGCTCTCTGAACCATGAAGCAAGACAAAAATGATGATCGCTTTTAACTGATGAAATGAGAGCTCTGCCTACATATAAAACACACACAAAAATCACTTAGCAGAATATCTATACATATAACATGGCACACTATGCCAGAAAGGCATAAACCACTCATGCTTTATTAGGCCACAGGACAGTCCTCCACCTCCGTTGTTGCTTTCACCTCCCACCTTTTCACAGGCTCCCTCGAGAAATGCTCCTCCTCCCCACAAGGTCCTCTACTCCACCAATCCTCTGCTGCCCTTTGCAGATCTTGCTGTGCCTATGCAGGGAACAGCCTTAGCTTAGTTGTAGAGCACCTGCAGGTTCCCCGCAGCCTCTCCAGGTAGGGCTGGGAATGCCCCCTGCCAAAAGCCCTGGAGAGCCACTGCCTAACAGTTTTTAGGCAACACTGAGTTAAAACCGACAAATGGTCTGACTCAGTACATGGCAGCTTCCCGTGTTCCGATACTTGGCAAGCCGGACTGCAATGGAGGACTCCTTCCTACAAGGTAACAGGATACCTGGAAGGGGCCACTCTGTGATCAGACACAGTTCCGCTTCTCACAGCCATTCTGGCACATGGGATGGGACCATTGGTTGCATCCCGGCTGCTGCTGCTGCTTCTCCCCCCACACTGCACCACAACTAACAAAGCAATGAGTGCTGAGAGGGCTCTCCACAGTGAATATGGAGATGCATCATGATCTCCCAAATGAGGGAAGGGAAAGCTGGAGGTTGATATGTAAGACAGATAACTGAGAAGCAGGCCCTTAATTAAGAGCCGTTCCTGACTTATGGCACCTATGCCTCCAATCAGGGAAAATTGGGGGGTATGAACTCACCTTCTGATGGCACCAGGCACAGTGCATTCCCGTCAGGCTCTGAAAACTCTTGATCTTCTTCTGACACCGGTCGCACTTGCTGCCTTCACAGCCGCCTCTTACCCAGATGTGGGCTTGTGCCTGCAAGTGGAAAGAGCGACGGGCGCATGAAAGTGGAGGGACGGGGACCACCGGGCTAGATGAGCAGAATCAGAATCCACAGTTCTCGAGTTCTAGCCCTGACTCCCTGGAGAGAAGATAGATCTAAAAAGATTGAAACAGGAAGGGGAGAATGGGAGCCAGAGCTCTAGAGTCCTTTGTCCAGGACATCCTCTCCCAGCTCTTGCATGCTATTTCCTGGTGGTTAAGAGGACTGATGTAATTAAACTGGGCAGGAGCAAAGAACTACGGTGTTTATAATTAGCTGTGCATTCGCTATTTACTTGGCTAATGATTTTGGAACTGCGAGGTGCGATGACACTGCCAAGGAGACGTGGAGGTCATGAATGAATTAAGAGATCTGAAGGGAAGAAATAGTTCCTAGAGATGTGGTCTGGGGACAGGAGAAGATAATTCTACATCCAGGAGAAGAGGAGAGGGGGAGCACCCCACAAATCCTTAGAAAAAATGGATTCAGAGAGTTCCTAAAGGGAAGGCGTGAGAGTCAGTGGAGGGAACTGTAGAATGAGACAATCTGTTCTCTTGCTTGGACAGGAGATCATGACAGAAAGGAGGGAGGCTGAGGATACATGGCAGGGGAAGAGAGGAAGCCTGAAAGGAACCCTAGGTAATAATGCAGCCAGATGAGCCAAAGGCTGCTTTATGGATGCAATGCCCTCCCCTCCTTTGCCCACGGTACTCACACTGGTGTCACGACGGCTCTTGGCATAGGTGCTGATACAGCTCAGTGGGGCTTTGCGGGCACAGCGCTCGTGCACTGTGTACTTGCAAACTGTGGGTAAAAAGAAGGAGGATGGATTTGTTGACATGTGAGCAATTAGGGACTGAATATGCAACTCCAGTTACAGACTGCCCCATGAAATCCCCACCCCATCACCAGCTAATGCCGCCCAGATTTAGGCCTCTCATTTCCTTCCGCTCTCCCTGCTTCCTGATCCTTTGATCAGCATCCTGCAAGCACAGAGCCACGGAGAACACCTCTCCAAGAGGAGAGCATGAGAGGCCAAGGGATCCAATAAGATTTGGTTTCACACAGAGCACAACCAATTGTTGAACGGATGTCATGTTTTCTGACTACCGAAACTGCAGCGCTCCATGCCTGGGCATCATGCAAATCTCTCCAAGATTTATTCACCCCTGCTGGATACTGTTTGTGACAAAATTAGTGATGAGAAATGCTCATTAAATAGCAAACTCCCTCACCCCATGTACATGCCACATTGCAAACCATGCTTTAAAGGAGCTTGCAGATTTTTAAGGCAGCCCTGTTCAGGGAAGTTTTTAATGTGTGATATTTTAGTGTATTTTTGGTTTCTATGGAAGCCGCCCAGAGTGGCTGGGGAAATGCAGCCAGATGGGCGGGGTACAAATAAATAATAATAATAATAATAATAATAATAATAATAATAATAATAATTTTAAAAGCAGCAAGCAACTATTGGGCAGCTCAGGGAAATCCCAGCTTTATTTTCTTTTAAAAGGCAAGCTTCTAGAAAAGTTGTTGGGTTGCTGCTGCTGTTGTTTTAATAGGAGAGGAAGTGCCTGCAAAGATGTTGGGAGATGAACGGAATCGCAGGGGCTTCCAGAGCAAAGGTGCTGGTGTGCATGACTTTCAAGGGCAATCCTGTTGCATCTCCAGAGGCCACAAGAAATTTCTGATCTAGGCAGTTTCACCCAATAGGGAAAATTAAAACACCCCTCTGCCCTCTGCTCAGTGGTACAGGCCACGCTGCCGGAAGCTCATTTTTTTGTTAGTTCTTCCTGAAGATGCCTCAAAGATGGCAGCGTTTGGAGGACGCTCCCTCCTCCTGTTCTCCACCCCCAGGTTCCCTTGTTCACAAACGCAACATTCGCAGGGCGCTTATTCCACAGAAGGGTGGGCAAATACTAGAGAAGCCCATACTGGATGAAAGGAGGAGATGACCACCTTCACCCCAAAGACAAAGGGAGCCACTCACAAGTGCAGCGCAGCCCCTGCTTGCGCAGCCCCAGCAGAAGCGTCTCACACACGTTGCAGTAAACGGGCCGGTTGAAGTGCTTCAGGCGCCAGAGGTGCTGCCCATCATCCTTCATGGTCTGCAGCAATGGAGGAAAGTAGGCAGTGAGGGCAGAAGTTGGTTTTTGTTCTTGCATGTGATTGTTTTGTGAGTGGGAGGGGAAGAGAGATGTCAGGGCTTGCGGGAGGTGTGGGAGGGAATGGGTTCCAGGCGGGTCAGAATTTTGGACAAAGGTTGGCATATTTTTGGGGTGGGAGGGATAATATGACCTTCAAAATGTGTGTGTATGGACCTATAACTTTGGCCCCTTGGAATGAACTAATACAAGAGTAAAAATATCCATTTTGAATAAAGATTTTAGGAAGGGAGGACTCTCCTCCAAGAAGCCCCCACAATGGAGAAAAGCACCACATGGAGCAGGGGTGGCTATTCTGTGGTGTGTCAGGTGTTGCTGGACTCCATCTCCCATCCCCCCTTAAACATTGGCCATGCTAGCTGGAGGCTGATGGGAGTTGGAGTCCAACAGTGCAGCAACCGCTTCAAATCAACGCAGTGGAACAGCAGTTTTGCTTTTGCTCCAGTCTTAATAAAGCCAGCTTGTGACTTATCCGTCAAAATGGGTGGCAGCTTGAAGCTCGTTTCCAAGGAAGCCCCAGGTAATATTAACTTGTTGCTAGAAACCATTCCTGCTTCCTGTACTGGAGATCACAGAATGCCCCCCTGTCCCAGACCACAGCGCCTCAATCTGGCTCAGATGGGCAGAGGTGTGTCTGCCTGTCTTATTATCTCAGCCCCCATCTCCCTTCCCCATCCTTCTCCCTTGTCCCTCTGTGCACTTACAGCCTCCAGTCCAAGTAGCACCAGGAGGGGGACGGTGGTGGCGCCGCCGCGGAGCCACTCAGATAGAGACACTGTGCCACTGCCGTCGTAGTCAATCTCTCGCATCATCTCCTGCAGGATCTGTGCCAATGAGAGATGGGAGAAGAAGAGGGCATGGGAGGGCTTGCTGAAGTCCGTTCGACACAGGTCGACATGCGCACCATGCCTTGTTCCCCAGCTCATTTTTTATGAGGCACGTCTAGGAGACAAAGCCATTCTTCCCGAAATGTGCATCCAAGAATCCAACGTTATTTGCAGCATATGGCAATTTACATCCACCCCCAGCATCCATCCTCCTTTCTTAAACCCCAAAAGCTTCGTAACTGCAAAGATTATCTGGAGAGAAGGGGGGCGGGGAAACCAGAGCTTGTATTCTTCACCACACTGTCCCCTGCAAAAAAGCAACAACCAGCCAGCAGAAAGGAGAGGTCACTCTATGAGGACACTCCCATCTAGATTTTATATATGAACCCCATTAGCCTGCCCTGGCTCATTTAACTGTCAGAGTCTTCTCTTCCAACTAAATACACTACTCCATAACTGCACAGCCTGAGCTCCAGCCCCTTCCTGGTGTTGTGCTGAAGACAACACCTTATCCAGCTTCCTAGATTCTAAGAGACAGCAAAATTCACAGTGTTTCCCAAACCTGGGTCTCCAGTTGTTTTTGGACTACAACTCCCATCATCCCCAGCTAGCAAGACCAGTGGTCAGGGATGGTGGGAATTATAGTCCAAAAAAATTGCTGGAGACCCATGTTTGGGAAACACTGCAAGAGCCAGCACTTCCCAGCATAGGTGAGCATGTGTGTGGGTTGTGAGTATGGAACGGAAATACGCCTAGTGAAAATCAGGTATGGGTATTCTGCACTTACTGGCTTAAGCTCAGTGACGTCCCAGTCCAGATATTCAGCCACACGCATCATCTGTGTGATTATGCGGTCCACCTCCTACATAAGAACATAGTTTAAGGCCTGCATTAAAGGTGAAGGTGCTTACATAAAAAAAGGCACGTTAGAAACTGGGGCACATTTAGAAAGATAAAGTCAGGAGTCAAGAAACACCATTTGATAAGAGGTATCACAGATTGGGAGAAGCCAAAGATAGCATCATATCTTAGCTTGCTCAAAATAGGATGGCTATCTTTGTTCTAGTAGGAGATGCAGCAAACTTGACTTGCTGATTTTCTTCCTACCATGCAGCTGTTAAAGGCATAGGAGTCCTGCCAGGAAAAAAAGTGGCAACCTTGTACAGCAAATCATAAAAGTGCATATAGTGTGGCTCTGGTCTCTGACATTAGTTGTATTGGGCCAGGAGGGCACATCCACCACACTGCACTTCAAAGAAAATATGAAAAAAGATTTGCTCCCTTTTGCTCCCATATTTCCTCTTCCAAATATGGCATCCATGAAATAACAGAAGCCCAGAAGGGCTGGAATCATAGCCAGGATGGGGCCCCTCTAGGCTGCAAACTTGGTGGTAATGTGGAGGTCTCCCACAGAAAGCGGAAAAGGTGGAATGCTGGAAAACAAACAGCAATGCTTCTGTGCCAAGGCAACAAGATACAGACCTCCTGGGAGCGTGGAGGGGAAAGTCCACATAAGTGCAAACCAGAGATAAGCTATGAGGGGGAAATGAGCACCCACAAATGAGGGAAGGAAGGCAACATATTTTGGGCACCATCAAAGGCAGGAGTGGGAGAGACAGAACAACAGGGAACAATGTACCAGGATGTTCTCCTGAGCAAGCCTCACTAAAACAAAGCTTGTGCGAGAGAACTTCCCTGTAGAAGTCTGTCTGGGCTCATGTCAATTAGTGTGTGTGTGTGTGGGTGCCACTGAAATAGCTTGGGTCATCCCAGGTACAAAAAGCGCAAATGTTCAAAAGCTTTGTGGGTGGAGATGCGTGTTGCTGGGTGTGTAGCCTATAATGGCTGAATGGGGGGAAAGAGGAAATGAATGGGGAGAGGATATCCAATGCCAGCAGGCCCAAAGTTAGCGCCTGAAGATCTCATGCTACTCACTGAACTGTCGAGCAGGCCATTCCCATCTTTGTCATAGAGCTTGAAGGTGACTGTGGGAGGAGAAATAAGATCAGAACTAGAAGCTTCAGGATCAAAGGAAAGAAACATCTGCCATCTCCCTTCTGGTTCAGACACCTTCCATAAAAACCCCATTTCCTTCCAACCCTTCACCAAGCCTTTTCCCCCCTCAAGAACCGCCAGGGACAGATTTTCACCAGTGTTTGTTTACCCCAAACCCACCCACCCCAATATCTGAGGTCCTCAGCTGCCCCATCCTTCTCTTGATCCTTTCTCAGCTACTCACATTCCAGCTTGTCTTCTGGCCTTCCACCTTCCAGCAGAGAGAAGTAACAAGAGACATCATTGACGCAAACAAAGCCACTGGCTGCAAAGCGAGGGGGGGAAGGGAGAGAGAGGAAAGGCTTTAGGGGCAAGAGATCTGTCAATAATTCTCCACCCTAGGGGCTGCTAGATATTACACTGCATTCACATTTATGTACTGTGTTAAAACAACAACTCTCAAGACATTTTTATTTCAGGCTACATTTCATTCGTTGTCATCACCTACCTGCTGTATATCTCTGTTTATTGTTCTTTTGGGGCTCACTCTAAGGAGTTTAATTTTTTTATTAAAAAAAACAGTTTTCAAGTAAGTGTTATGATTTGTGTATGCCGCCTTGAGAGGACATTTGTCCTAAAAGACAGGATATAAATAAATCAGATGCGAAGTCAAACCTCCACCCAAAAAAGATGCATAGCAGAGCATCTGTCCCTACTTTTTAAGCATTTTGGGATGTTGTTTTTTCACCACCACCAGAGGATGTGCAGATCCCACGCACCCCCTGAATAAAAGCAAGACAATATAGCAGCCTTTCTGCTGGAAGTCTCCTTACTTGGTTGCACTCCTGGCTCTCCTGTGGCCTGTCCTGCCGTAGTCTGGAAAGACATGAAGAGATGGCTGCAAAGTTCATCTGAGATCTCCTCTGCTTCCAAGTAGGTTTTCAGGAAGAGCTTGAAGCCCTCGAAGTCTATCGTCTGGCAACGGCATCAGTAGAAGAACAAAGCGACAGAAGAAAAAGAGGAGGAATGTGAGGAAACCCATCCTATCAGTTGTAATAGAAAGTGAACAGAGTACTGATCTGAGCAATGTCAATGTTATGGTAGTGGTCTTGCATGGTAAGGGAGAATGGAGAACCTCAATTGTTTTGTCCCTGATTTAACGGGAGTGAATAAATAAGCTCTATAATGGAAAACTGACTGGGACAGTTTTTGTAAAATATGCAGGGATTTAAGACATGTAAAATGAACCATGGAAAGAGAAGAAGAGAAGTCATTGATGCTTTAAGGATGTAAAATGAGTATGTGAAATTGTAAAACAGAAAATTTAATAAACATTATTAAAATAATCTCCTCTCCATTCACTCCATTGCATGGCAGCTATTGGATTAGCAGACACAGGAAGGGGAGAAGTCATCACATAGGCCGAGTAAGAGATAATGGTCAAGCAACAGGGAAGACTTGCGATGCATAGGGCAGGTTCACGATAATCCACATGGGAGCCTTGGGTTGTTTGATTACAGGAAGGAAGGCAGAAGTAGAGACTCAGCAAATTGTGTAAATGCTGTGGATGGAATAAATCTTGATTTCGGTAAAGCATTTGACAAAGTCCCTCATTATATTTTGGTGAGCAAACTGGTTAAATGTGAGTCAGGTGAGAATACTGCCAGGTGGATCCACAACTGTTTGGAAAACCATGCTCATCCATGGTTCCTCACCAAACTGGAGGGATGCCACAAGCGGGATGCAGCAGGAATCCAAGCCTGACACGCTTCAACATTTTTTATCAGTGACACAGTGGAGGGACTCTTGATCAATTATAAGGATGATACAAAACTGAAAGGGACAGTTAACATCTCAGAAGATACAAATAAAATTCAAAGGGACCTTGAGAGAAGAGAAAACTGGAATGACACAGACAAATTAAACAGCAACAAATGCAAACAGGAAACAAACTAAATGCAAATGTAAATAGGAATGCAAATAGGAAACAAACTACAAGTACAGGGTGAGGGGTGCCTGGCTCAATAGCAGTACATGCGAAAGGGATCTTGAGTTTATAGTCAGACATGAGCTGGACATGAGGCAGCGACATGAGGCAGCTGCAAAATAGGCTAATGTGACTCTGGGCTGCATTGACAGAACCGTTGTTTCCAAGTCACAAGAAGGAATTTGTTTTCATTTTTTGTTTTGCTTGGAGTACTGTGTCCAATTCTTTACTAAGAAGAATGTAGACAAATTGGAGCAAGTTCAGATAAGGGTAGCAAAGATGGTCAACTGTATGGAAAACAAGTCCTATGAGGAAAGGCTGGAGGAATGAGCTAAGTTTAGTCCAAAGATGTGGGACATCATGATAGCACAAGTACCTAAAAGGATATTGCATACAAGGTAGCAGATATTTGCTCTCTCCTAATCCAGACGGCAGGATTAAATCTAGTGGTCTTAAATGACAGGAGAGTGAATCTCTATGGAACTTTAGGATCAACCTCCTATCTGTAAGAACAGGTTAAAAATTAGCATCCCTAGCAAGGAGCTCTATCGTCCCACCTCCCGGAAAAAAATGCCTTTGTTTCATGGTGTGAAAAGGATGAAGATTCTCCCACGTTTGATCTTGCTACGACAATGGTGATGTATTACCACACACATATACATCCTATACTCCATAGATAGGTGAATTTTGCGCCCCTCCTGTGCCTGCATCCTGGTGGGGGCTGGTTTTGCCAACCTCCAGGTATGCCTCAGCTGGGACATGAGAGGCTCAAAGGGATGGCATATTGCTTTGCAAGGTCACCTTGCCTACATGAATTTTGGCGGTAAATTCTTTTATTGGAATGAGTGATTCCCTCCCACCCCCACCCCCGAAAAAAAATGTACAAATTTTGCAAGGCAAGAGATGAACGGGTGCAGGGGAAGAAGGGTGTACTCACATCTCCTTGAAGGTGCTCAGACAATTTACCGTCTCCATAAAATTCCTGCAGCACGTCCTGCACCTTCTTGCTGCTGTCTGTAGGGCAAAGAAAACAGATTGAACAGAGGGAAATTATACAGTGTAGGAAACATGATACATGCCGTGCCCAGGGGTTGTAGGACTCTGCCCTACGTTTGAAAGGAATGTGGGTTAGCAGTGGGCTGCAGAAAGGCAGCAGTTCTGGCCCAAATATCTCCTGGCTTTCAACACTTGTGAACCCAGGGCATTAGGAATTCTGGCATTCAACTTCCACGTTTGCCCACCACTGTTTGGGGGGTGGGTAGGCCATGCGGGGAAAACAGGGATCTAAAACTATCTTGCTCTTTTCAAGCCAAGGTACTCCCACAAGCTGCAAGCCGTCCCCCAGCTAAACTCTCACAGACCATACTGTTTTCTCTGTATTTTTCTGTAGCCGCCAAATCAGGATTTCTGACTCCGACATTCCAAGATGATATTACGGGGACAGCTACAGAGTGAACAGACCTTTCAGTTGCACTCAGCCCCCTCCAGATTGGCATAGAGAGACGGTTCCTTCCACCTTCCCCCCTCTCTCCCACCCTGCCACCGCCCTAGCTCCATCAAAGCAAGCCCAGATTTTGGCATGTCAATGTCCCACATGACTCTCTGATGCTTTAGGATGGGGAGTCCCTTTCAACCTTTCCTGTTGTCACAGTCCTTCCCCAATAGGTCCCAGCCTGGTGGGGCCAGCCCAGAGAGATAGATGGGAGAAGGGAAAAGACTCACAGTCGATGTACTTCTGCAGCTGGGTGAACTCCTCTGGGCTGAGCGTGGCCCATTCCTTGCTGTCGGACATGCTGCTGTCCTTGCTCCACTTTACGCCTGCAAAGAACAGGGGAGAGTCAAGGAGATCTTGTTAGGCAGAGCGGTAGAGACCGATATTTTGGGCACAGGTCCTCTCTCTCTCTCTCTCTCTCTCTCTCTCTCTCCTTCTTCTTCTTCCTCTCACACTCTCCTGGCTGATTAGCTGAGCCGGCACATTCTTCTCTGGCACAATTGGTTTCCAGAGCAGCGACTGGGAATTTCGCCACAGCACACCCAGCCACAGAGCAGGCGAGATTCCAGCTGCACAGCCTCTGAGAGAGGGAGGGAGGGAGAAAGGGAGAAGTACCACCGGCAGGTTTAACCCCTAGAGGAGCAGCACAGTCTGCTCCCGATTCAGTTGGGATCCTGGCTGGAGCAGAGAAGTGGATGAGGAGGGCGGTCTACAGCCCAAGTGCATAAACACCTTGCACAGCAGCCCTTTTAAATCCTGACATGCTTGCATGATGCAGCCTCTTAAAGGGACAGTCCCCCGTTACCTGCATAAGTAGGGGAGCAGTTGGCGGGGCACTTGCTGCACCTCTTACCCCACAGCAAGCCCATAGCCACAGACCCACAGGGCGGGGGCACGGGAGGAGGAGGGGAGGAGGAGGACTCCACCAGAGCTGCCCAGAGGCGAGGCAATGGTGGGATGCTGGTGGTAGCAAGACCATCCAAACTAGAAGGCAGAGGGAAAAGGCAGTGTGGAGAGAAGCAGTTAGGCAAATTTATACCCTTTTGCCGCAGATGGTGCCAGCCCCATTAATATTTAAAGGAGAAGAGTCACCGTGCCAAGGTTTCGTGCGTTATTGCTGGGAGCTCCACACATTTCACAGGGATGCGATCCTGGCAAGCGAGTGCAAGGGCGGGGGATCTGAAGGGAGCCAGCCAGGCTGGCACACTGCAGAGGCTCACTTCATCAAGGGGAGTTTGGGAAGCTGAAAGCAACACTGGGGAAGTATCAATTAAGGTCCAGCCTTACTGGATCGGAGTAACAATCCATCTAGCCCCGCAGCTTGTCGTCGCCAACAGTAGCCTATTTGGGATGCTTCAGGAGAGATGCTCAATAATTATGTTCCAGTTCATCAATCACAGCTTCCAGCAGCTTCGTGTTTAAAGAGGACCTGAGCAGAAAGCTACCTTCCCTGATACCTTTAGCCTCCATTAAATATAGTTAGAAACGTCTTTTTTAAAAAAAGCCCATTTATGCTGCAGGCCTTCACCAAATCCCATGGCAGTGAGTTCCACAGATCAATAAGTTGTGCAAAAATAAAAACTGTTTTTTGTTGAGTTTTAGTGGAGACCCCTGAGATTACTTAAAAGCTTTAACAACGATTTAGCCTTGCCTAAGCTATGTATGATTCTTATGCTTTCCCGTCATTGTAGCCCTTCTCAAATCTTTCTTTCATGAGCCAAACAAGCCATTTTGAAGTTCTTTCAGATTCTGCCACACACTTTAGGAGAAGGGTGGTGCAGAACCATGCAAAAGCTCTCTCTGGGTGTGCATTTACCCAAGTTCATCTAGGTGCACACATTTAATTAATTTTATATAGTTTTCTGGATTATTTCTGGATTTTAAATACATGGGCAACTTCTGCTACGTAGTTCAAGAAAGGGAGAGAGGGGTAGATGGAGCACCCAATAGTCTGAGATATTCTAAAATTGCCCAAGTTGGGTTCACTATGTAACTTAAGCAAATTCATTCAAATGTAGCCAGTTTGTAAACAGCAACAAGAAGAAGATACCTTTCATGCACACAACACTTTACAAACTGCAAGGGAACAGCACCTACCCCTAAGGGGCTTAAAATCTATGTATCAACACAAGGGAGACACTGAAGTAGAACAGAAACAGGGAAATAATAAACAATTATTTCAAGTTACAGGTAGGCAGCCGTGATGGTCTGCCATAGTTGAACAAAATAAAAAAATTCCTTCCAGTAGCACCTAGAGACCAACTAAGTTTGTTATTGGTATGAGCTTTCGTGTGCATGCACACTTCTTCAGGTCCGAAGAAGGGTGCATACACACAAAAGCTCATACCAGTAACAAACTTAGTTGGTCTCTAAGGTGCTACTGGAAGGATTTTTTTTATTTTGTTTCAATTATTTCAGATATGCATACTTAGGCTTAGTTACAGCAAGGTTTTTGGTGTACAAAATTGTTTTTGCTAATAACAGGTTTTTGCCAAAGGCTTCAGGGGAAAATATATCCCAAGTACCAAACTCTAGACTTTCTAGTAGCAATGAGGCTGTGAACCAGGAAATCCCTCGATTCAAATATTGCCTTCTGCTTCTGCACGATTTGATGAAGCTTTTTTCTCTCAGCCTCTGGTCTGCAGTATGAGGATAATAATACTTACCTAACCTACAAGCATAGAGCAGAACAAGCAATGAATAATTTTAGACTCTGTATTTAACTAGTGCAAAGGTGTTCCAGCAACGGGACATTAGTGGTGGAAAAACGTTGTGCCTGGAACAGAAGACTTAACAAAGGAAGGTGCTTTATACCTGATCTAGAGTGAGCACTGGCAGTTGCAATGCAGATATTTATGTTTGCTAACCTGTTGCATCAATACTCCTTCCTATGCCTCAGTTTCCCTCTCTTGCAATCCAAGCCCCTCTCGTTTTCCTTAAACCAAGAGCCAACACCTTCTGCTGTCAAGATTTTTTCCAGTTTCATTCCCGCACTTGGTCCATCTGCTATTTACCACCCTGCAGGCAGGAACCTCCCATGAGAATCATTAATTCATGCTCAGGCAGATCCCTCTGCCTTACTTTGCAATGCTCAAGAGCACTCCACTCTCTCTGCTGGGCATGGAGAGAAAAGCCCTGTACTCAGACCCATTAGTGCTAATAGGGCTAATTGCAATTACCACTGTTAAGGGATTAAGGACAGGAAGGGCCCACTCTGACTCTTAAGAGCCATTTTTTAAGGCCCACGCAAATCCCCACTTTC
Organism: Podarcis muralis; assembly: GCF_964188315.1. Classification (NCBI taxonomy): domain Eukaryota; kingdom Metazoa; phylum Chordata; class Lepidosauria; order Squamata; family Lacertidae; genus Podarcis; species Podarcis muralis. Next base: position 21,919,963 of record NC_135656.1, on the reverse strand, counting down.
CCTCCTCTCCACCCTTCCCTCTCTGGTTGCATTTCTCAGCCACAGTTTTTCCAGATCTTTCTCTGATCCCCAGGTTTGCTCCTTCACTGCCTCAAACCCCTTCTCTCCTGATGCTAGTTTTCATGATATTCATCAGCAGCACAGGGAGAACAGGACAGGGCCCTGGAACAGACCCTCCAAGTGTCCCTATTCTCCACTATGTCCAGTTGTGACCGACTCTGGGGTTGCAGCGCTCATCTCGCTTTATTGGCCGAGGGAGCCGGTGTACAGCTTCTGGGTCATGTGGCCAGCATGACTAAGCCGCTTCTGGTGAACCACAGCAACGCACGGAAACGCCGTTTACCTTCCCGCCGGAAGGTATCTACTTGCACTTTGAGGTGCTTTTGTACTGCTAGGTTGGCAGGAGCAGGGACCGAGCAACGGGAGCTCACTCTGTCGTGGGGATTCGAACCGCCGACCTTCTGATTGGCAAGTCCTAGGCTTTGTGGTTTAACCCACAGCGCCACCTGCGTCCCTCCACTTTTCTTAGGACATCCCTATTTTCATTGGAGAAATGATGGAGGATGTGGGGGTATGGTATGCAACTCCTGAGAAATTTGAGGGTATGCTGGAATCACAGGTGAAGAGAGTGGGATAGAGAAGGTCGTTGCTAGAACTTGCAGTTTCTCCCACATACTCAACTTATTTAAAGACACAAGAACTCCTTCTCATTCTGTGCCTGCCACCCCTAGCACTGCCAGTGTGGTGTAATGGTTAGAGTGTTGGACTATGACCTGGGAGACCAGGGTTCGGATCCCCACTCAGCCATGAAGCTCACTAGGCGATCTGGGGCCAATCACCATCTCTCAGCCTAACCTACCACACAGGGGTGCTGTGAGGATGAAATGGGGAGGAGGAGAGCCATGAGCTCCTTGGGAGAAAGGGTGGTCTATATATGTAATAAACACACAGAAACAGCCCTTCACAGTCTCTTGCACTTCCCAAATAATGTGGGGCACTGAGGGCAGCTTTTTGAAAGCTGAACTTGTAGGAAAGAGCACTGAAAGGCATGGAGTATTTGTGTAAAAAAATGGTTTAGACAGATTGATTCAGCAGCCAGCTCAGAAGAGACCAAATCAGGGCAAAATCTGTGCAGGCCCAAGAAACTGAGAGTGACTTGGGTTGATTTTCCCACCCCATACCTTCTTTCATAGGAGCCAGCTACTAGGATCCATAGGGGCTTCGGCCCTCGCAATAACATTTTTGAGGGGGCTGGAGGCCCGCCTCCAAAGTTGATGGACATTGCCATTCAAATGGTGTGCGTGCACCATGCCATGTGATCAGTTATGCAGGGTAGGGCATACCTGGGCCCCCACAATGTTTTATTCCAGTTGGCACCCCTGCCTCCTTTGCAGGGAAAGTTTTAAGGAAATGATACACTTATCACTTGGAGAACTGAAACACACTGTCATCATGCCTTGCTTCAAGAAATGACCGCTAAAGCCATGTGAACAGATAGTCCTTTCTGCAGGACAGGGTGATGGCAGATGAACTTTTCCCAGATAAAGCACTGGGCAAAAAGTAGGCAGAGCAACAAATATAGATGTCTACCTTTGTACTGGAGGTTAGTTTCTCCACACTCACCTCTCTATCCCCCATCCGGGTAAGCAAAAGGCATTATCAGAGAGAAAGGACACATTCTGGTCAGGCCAAAGCACTTAGGATATGTGCAGCTCACCAGAGAGGAGTGTGGCCTGGGGAGAATTCTGAGGGCCAGATAGAAAGCCCAGGAGGGAAGCATTGGGTCCTAGGTTCCTCATCTTTGCTACACGAGGGGACCAGGAGCAACTTCCCCCATTACTTGTGTCATGGCACTGCCAACTCTGAGATGAGGGAGCCAAAAATCTCAGTCCAAAGGAAGAAACTAGTTCCCTCTAGTGCCAAAGAATAGAAGGTAATGCGACTGGACTAGACATGGGTCTAAGAAAAATGAACTTTCTAACATCCTCCCCTTTCAAGGGTTATATAGGGGAACTGTATATGGCGGATATGCACCTCAAATTTCTCATGTCAAATACCAGTAACGGGGATCAGGGTCTCAAAGGTGCCATGCCCCTGCTGGAGGAATTCTCTTTGGGGCTCCCCAGACTAAAATACTCTGTGAGAAGAGACTGCGAGGGAGACTAGGAAGGTCCCAGGTCCGCAGGAAAAATGGCGATATAACCTTCTTCCCGTGGCAAAGGTAGCCCTCTCTTGGAATCAGGCAGACGCCAAGCTGCCATTGAGCCCTAAAGGGGCAGGCTCAGTTGACTGCCAAATGCCAAAGTGCCCATCTGAGGAACAAAGGCTCTTTGAGAGTGAATAAACACTATTGAGTAAGCCACTCCTCAAGAGTAGACCAAACCTGCAAGCAATGTGAAGGTTCGAGTTTAAAAGCCTTCTGTTCCAGGCACAACATCTTTGCCCCATTAGCATATGTTGCACAAACAACATCTCTGTACCAGAATGGAGCAAGCTTGTGTTTTCATCCGCTCTGGAGGGTGGGACCTGAACCAATGGTTTTGAAAGGAGATCAGGAAGAACTTTCTGGCAGAGTCCCATGAGAGGTGGCGGACTCTCCTTCCTTTTTAAAAAGAGGTTAGATCTGTCACATATGATCTAGCTGAGATTCCTGCATTGAAGGAGGTTGAACAAGATGACCCTCAGGGTCTCTTCCAATTCTAAGATTCTAGGATTCCCTGACTTGTGCTGCCCTGCCACCTAGCTGGTCACTGGACCTTTCTGCTAATGTTGCCCCTCTGTTGAGACTCTGGACTGCCCCAACCATTTAGACTGCTGTGAGACACCGATTCCGGGACTGCTCTTGTTAAGCCACAGCTGCCCTGCCTTGTGCAGGACGGAAGGCCTTGAAAGACAGTTCTGCTTTAAAAAGTGCTCTGGGTTTTTTATGAGTCTGGGATGGCTGTGTGTGTTTTTTTGCCACAGCCTAGGTAGCTTATCCTGGAGGCACTTGCAACAGCAACACCGACATATACCAAGAGCTACTGTAACAGCCCTGGGCACACTTTGAAGGACTGATTTACACTAGGAGGAGAGAGGGATGAGCAAAGTTGACTTGGGGAGACAGGCCCACAAGCTCCCTATTCCCGCCCAGCCTGTTGCTTCTTCCCAGCTCTTAACTGTTCCTGTGTGTCCTACAGCTTTCTGCCAATTCTCTCCCGTCTCTGACAAAAAAGGAAATAAAGCAGAACATAAAACGGAAAAATTCAAACCATAAATTATACAACTGTGTACGTAAGGTCTGCCAGCTAAATAAAACATGTGAATATAGGCATGGCTTTGCCATTCAAATACTGAGGATTTGTGGTTGCAGAATTAATGGATGGTTTAGTCAGGAATTTCGTATTTTCTGAGGAGGGCGAGGACGGGGACGCTACACTACTAGACAGCATAAAGCTGGCCAAAGCCAGTGCTTGTGGGAGACACAAGAGGTTGGGCTGCTCTGCGTACACGTCCCCTCCTCGCGAGGTGACACTCTGGCCTTCCCTACTGCAACCTGCTTGTCAGGACCTAAATAAAACAATAAATTTCACGTGGGCTATGACAAAAAGGAAACGTTTCCGCGGCAACCACAACAACATCTGCCAAGGTTATTGTAGCCGCTGAATAACAGCAGTTTGGCTGCTGGAAACTAACATGGTTCCTGCTGCTAAAACAATACTGCCATACACAGGATGCCCCAAGTGCATTCTGGGAGGAGAGTTAGTCAGCTGGAGCCTCAGCCAGAATTTCATACTTTTTAAGGTCAGGAGGATCCACCGAGATAATAAGCTTGGAAATCTGTCTCTTTTAGGAAGGCCCCAGAATCTCCTTCAGTCTCCGCAAGTGCTAAGCTATGAAGCCACTCCAACAGCCAATAAATAATCCCATGAACACTCCGTGCTCCCAGTGCGATGCTCTCTTCCGTGCAGCCAGCAAAATCAGCCCAGCCCAGGAATGAATGATTATTTCATGCATGCACAGAGACAAGCTAGGAAGAAGGTGCGGGAGTTCTGGAGCTGCAGCGGGTGAAGGAAAAAGCACCTAGCCTTGGGAACTGGCAGTGCTGTAAGCAGAGACTGAAAGGCATCCTCTGAAGCTATGATTATATGATTGTAGGGATTGACTAGGATTATATAGGGAAAAGCAATCTGCTAAGCATCCTGGAGCCAAGTTGTTCAGAATTTTCTATACAGTATGTCCGCAACAACACTTTTGAGTGTTGTCCAGTAACCACTAGGCAGCCAGTGCAGTTCCTTCAGCACAAGTGAAGTATGTACATACCTGGGTGCCCCATTGAGCACTACAGCTGCTGGATCCTGCACTTAGCTGCAGTTTCTGTGCTGGCTGCGAGGACAGCCACAGATACAGCACATTACAGAAACCTAAGCGTGCGGATACCAACGCATGACCAGCAGTGGCCAAGCTACCCTATCCAGGAAAGAGCAAGCTGTAATACCGACCAAAGCTGGTCATAGGTGCTCTTTGCCACAGAGGTCACTTGGAGTTTTTAGTGACAGAGATGGTTCCAGGAGCACTCCCCAAATGAACAACTGATCCATCAAAGGGAGGGCAAATTCATCCAGAACAGCCGAACAACCCAATATGGTTTGTGAAGCTGTACCCAGCAAAGCAGTGAAAGATCCTTTCTGGCACGTCTTTTAGTGAAGCAAGTTCAAATTATAGATTTGCTTTTTCCAGTTCTATCGTAGTCAACAGGCCTCTCCCTTGCCATGCAGTTTTTTTCTTAAGAGTTTGTGTGTGTGTGTGAAGTCTGAATTTTGAAAACGAACACTCAGCATTTGCTACTTTTTAATTTTAAGTAAGTAAGTAATTTATCTGTCAAGGCTGTAAATCATAACTTGCTACTTGGAATAATGACAAACTCAATATACTCCCCCCCCCCCCCCCCCCCGCTGCTGTTAGGTTTTTCTCTCCCTCCTTTTTCCTGTGGAGGCAGTTTTAGTTCCAGCTGCACACTCCTGTAAATTAAAAGATAAATTTATCCTCACTGTACTACCACATAGTTTTTAACCCCCTTTTCCATTTTGCAATTAAACTGCCCTTCTCCATTATGAAACTTAACTGGACAGCAGATCAAAGCCCAAAGATGTATTTGGCACTTTTCAGGTGATCATGGCAGTAGGTGGATGCTAGTTCAAGCTGCTTCAGCTGAAGTTACGTTGCTGTTTTTAAAACCCTTCCAACTTCCTCTGCTTCCTACATCCAGCTTTGGCTAGCAAGGGTGCTCCCTGAAGCAAAGTGTTTTAAAACTACAAGGCCCACTAGCTTATCTGATATTAAGCACAGAAATCTGGCATCTTCTCAATAGATATGTAAGTCCACATTAGAGAAAAATGGGTGGGGGGGATTACCTTGGGTTCAAAAGCTTTCAACTTATAAGCAACTTTAGCTTATGCAATAAAAGAGAATAAAGCATTATTGTGGTTCCTGAGTTCTCATTCATACCAAGGAGCTTTCATAAGACATGCCCCTAGTTGATTATATTTCCATCATATATTGCTACTTTCTCCCTCATTCTATAGAATCAACTCAGCAGCAACCACGTTAGTGCATTCCATCTCTCAGAGACATGGATATCGTTGTTCAGATGGACTCAACCCCCAAATGCAATTTACACGGAGTGCATAATGGTCAGTAATTTAAAAATGACTCAAATTAAGTATCCTGGATTTTGCAATATGAATCTGTGAAATCAGATTCCCAGCTACTTAAGTCCTAGATCTCAGCTCCCTTAATGGCCACACTAAACAGCATAGGGGGTTGGAGCAGATGTGTAAGAGAGAACATGGACCAATGGTTAAAAGAAGAAGTACAGAGGGGGGTGGAAGGTCCTACAAATAAGGATATTGGTTTTTATAATGCTATGAACATTTGAGTCTGTAGGTATAATCCTACCAACTCAAATATACGGTGATCTACGTCTGCCTGCTCTTGCTATTCCTCCACTATTTCAGAATGGGAGGCAATGATGAGTGGACACATTGAAATGATTCACTAGGCAAGGACACCCACCCACACCCCGCTCAACTGTGCAAGACTTGAAAAAACCTTGCCCGACACCGTGGCTTTGCCAATAGCCGGAGAGACATGTGCTGACAAGCGCAACAGAGACAAAAAGAGACTCATTCTGCTGCACAGCCCTAAATGCTGAAAAGAGGCTGTTCCTCAGACAAAGTGAAACAGAGCAGCAAGAAAGATGGAGCAGTGTTTCCCAAAATTTCTGCCCCGATGGACCACTTGACAATTGCTAAGAGCCCTAAAGGACCACTTAATGATTTCACTGCCTATTGTAGCAATTGTAATGTGCTGTGCTAGATGCTATGCTAGATTCCATAGATCTCAAACTGTAATACAGTCCCATGGGGGGGGGGGGAAGGTGAAAATGAAATGAAAAATACATATGGCTATTTCATGTAATACATGTATCACTTCCCATCTTCAGCCAAAAATCAACATACCACCTGAATGAAGCTCACAGACAACTAGTGATTCATGGACCACAGTTTGGAAACCCCTGAGATGTGGAGAAGAAGAAAGACTTTCCTCTAGCACTACCAACCGATGCAGAAACCAGAGCAAAGCAAAGTGGCCCCAAAGAGCCTTGTTGCGCAGGACCTGCATCTGATCAAATGTGCACAGAGGTCTGAGCAGCAGGGTTGAGGAGGAGAACTGACTCATCTCTGGAGCCAGCCCAGGAGCTTGGAGTTACCAAATCCAGCTAACTAGATCAACATCCTGTGCTAATTTTAGCTTTATGGCAGATGCCCTTGGCTCCAGGGGCCAGGCGTACACAATGCAAACCAGATGCTGGAGGGAGAGGAGCCAGAGATCACTGTCCCAGCGCTCCCCCACCAATGACCTCAAATTGCTGGGGAGGGAACCCCTGGATATACCTAGTTTCCAGCTCTGGGCAATCTCAACTAGAAAGTCATAGCATGCTGTCTGTTCAAAGGGCAATGGACGTTAACTGATGATGATAGCTAAGAGAGGTGAGATGACTCTTTCCGGGGAATATGCCTCACATAGCACCAAATGGAGGCAGTCGTACCACAGCCCTGCCAAGACACAGTGAGCCATGGACCACCAACACAACCTTGTCTGCCAAAAATAAGACCAAGAATGCACTACTAGTCTGTCTGTAAGTTGGGTGGAGTTGGGAACTATGTTTAAAATTATACGGCTTAAGGGAGTGACAACAGCATACTTTTTACTTCTTTAGACCCTAGAGCAAAGGAAAACACTTCTCTGACTCAAGATCACCGCATATGCAATATACATATTAGGTACTTTATGGAACAGGGGCATCTAGACCACACTGAAAACATTATCACATATGGCACAAACAACCAGCACCCGTAACCAACTACAGTTCCCAAATCCCCATTGAAATCTGGTTAAATAATATTTGGGACGTGGCTATCGGAATGCTTTACTCTGCACAGGAGGGTAATTAAAGGCACCGAAAGGACAGACACTTTTTGGTGAGACTCGGCTTCCTTTCTTTTCCTTTATAAATGAGACAGAATATACTTTTATTATACCCCCAACACAAGAATCACCACGGAGAGGATACTTGATAATGCATAAATAAACATACAGTCGTACCTTGGATCTCAAACAACTTGCAAGACGAACGTTTTGGGTCCCGAACGCCGCAAACCCAGAAGTGATTGTTCTGATTTGCAAACGTTCTTTGGAACCCGAACGTCCGTCGTGACTTCTATGGCTTCCGATTGGCTGCAATCGTGAAGCCATGCCTTGGTTTCCGAACTGTTTTGGAAGTCAAATGGTCTTCCGGAACAGATTCCGTTTGACTTCCAAGGTACCACTGTATTCCTTGTGTACTGCATATGAAACTTAATAAGAATGTACCTACCACTGGACAAGTTACTGTACTTATATGTTGTTCTTACATTTACATGAAAAACAATTAAAATTAGGGGGGGGGGGATTACAGTTCCCAGGATTCCATGACTGTTTAAAGTGGTATGAGTACTGCTTTAAATGTATAAAGCAGATAGGGCTTGGGTTTCTCCTAGGCTCTTATATAACACTTTTTTCCATCAGCAGCTAAGGGCTCATCCACACTTAGCTTTTGCCCTGTACTTTCTAGGCACACATCCATGCTTTTAAGCCCCATGCCCCATCACTTTCCCCAAGAAAACCCACTCCTTAATGCAGAATCAGAACTAATTGCAAATCAAGTTTTCTGCAGATCCCATTTACTCTGATTCAGAGGTAAAGAGCAAGTTTTTGCAGGGAAAGCTTTAAAGTGCAAACCTAGAAATGTGGCACCAAAGTCTGTTGAGCTCTAAGTGATGCTTACTTCAAGTAGTGGCAACCTTGCCAATTCTTTTTAAAATTATTTTTAAAGCATGAATAAAGCACTCAAGTTAATGTCTTCATGAGGACGAAGCATAGCACAAAAAGCAACGCAAATGATTCATGCTGGATGGGTTGTGTTCAGCCTAGTGCTACGGCAAAGGTTGCATCAGTGGAAAGGTTTTCCTTGTGCAAGGGAACCTCCTCCTTCCTTCTGCCAGCACCACCCAAAATCTGGTCTGGGTGTTCCCCCATCCCTCCAGAGCAGATTTGGGGATTGTGCAGGGTGCAAGCAGGAGGTGAACAGGTGAAAATTCGCATTGTGCTACCAGGAATCCTTGCACTGGCTTCCACTAGTAAGTACAACAGGCTAGTAGAGCCCAATGCCTCCAGAGGAGTCTTTAAATGCTGACAACCTCCCCTTAATCTTGGCACCCACCCTGGGCACCTCCAGTAGAATTAATCTGAGCTTTGGGAAGCGCATAGAGATGAAAGAGGAAGTGGGAAAGAGAGACAGTCTTCTAACTTCCTCCTTCGGTTCCATGTGCTTTTCAAGGGAGAAAAAGGTAGCCAGCTTCACCACCTTAGAAGGCTTTATGGGCAGCAGGAGAAGACCTTGAGAGACCAGTGGCATCATTGTGTGTGTGTGTGTGTGTGTGATATTTTTCACTTGACCCAAAAGCCCACATGTAGCTTTAACTAAGATTTCAGGAAACCTTGAAGAAGAGAAAGTAAAAATTGCATCTCCTGCTCATGAACTTGGTTCCTGAAGCTCCACCACCCACCACAATGTGAAAGTCTCCTGGTCCTTCAAACCAACCAACCAACCAACCAACCAACCAACCAAAAAACCTTCACCTTTTCACCCTTGGTGGCTTGTGTACCTGGAGCTGCTTCCTAGAACACTCTTCCTACTTTACTTGACACCCCTCCTCAAAACCTAGCCTATTAAGTCTTTGGCACAGCCTCCTGGACCCCATGCTCAAGAGCACAGGTGTGGAACATTTGGCCCTCATGATGTATTTTTAACTACAGCTCCCATCATCACTGACCATTGGCCATGCTGGTTAGGGCTGATGGGATCTAGAGTCCAGCAACATCTGGAAGGCCGCACAGCCCACCTACAGCAAGGGTGTAACTCATATACATATATTTCTTTATTATGTTCCCCTGCCTCCACTTCCAGTGTTGCTTACCTTTAGGTCAAATTTTAGACTGTAAGTTCCTTAGGGACAGAAACTCTTGTCAATTTGTGCAGCACCAAGCACACTAATAATTAAATACTAATAATTAATTACTTGCTTTTTTTTCTTCAATAGACAACAACCAGAAATGGCACCAAACTTACTCAAAAACAGAAAAAGGACCACAGACAACCTAAACACCTGAAACGGAAAATCCGCATGTGAACACATCCTTCCTTCAATTTCTATACACACAACAGAGATGCAAGTAAATACTGTGATGGGAACTCAACAAATATAAAAGGCCATTTACGTGCACACACCCTTTGAAGTCGGAAGCAATCAGCAAAGTAGTAAAAGAAAAGGACCGTGAGGAAGCTAGGATTTCCCATTTCTGCTCATGATGGGTTACTCTCTAGCTACAACCATCTCCAAGAAACATATTTGGCCACAGTGTCTTGCTATCTGGTTTCAAGCCCAGCCTTCCCAGGCTGCTGAATGGGATACCAGCAGACTTTGTCGCTATAACTAAACCGTGAGGTGAGTGTTTTGCTTTCCCTCTCTATCCCAGCCCCATAAACACCTAGGAACAGAAAAAAACGGGGAAGAGTGTGCTTATTTGCTCAGACTTGAGGCCTCACGTTGCTAAAGATTTATAAGGCAGCTTTTTCTTCTTCTTCTTTTGCCTAGATTCCCTTCTAAGCATCTGGAGGGTTTGCTGAGTTTAACCCTTATTTAGTATTTAGAAGGAAAGAAGAGACTTAACCCTTTGTGGTGGTGTTCTGAGCATTACAATCAAGGAGAAATCTACACTGGGCGGGCTCTAAGGCATTTTTTTTAAGCAAAGCAACCTGTCCTATTGTGCCTGATCCTGGGTTTGTTGAATGTAAGTAGGATTCCCATAGCTGTCCCCACCAGCTATTATCCCCATCCATCTCAGTAATTAAGCCTTGTGCCTTCTGTTATGAATTGCTGCAGCTTTGCCCCATAGACTCACTGGAATCTTCGCTCCCTGTTGATGCCTGTTAATTGGCCCTTTCGGGCTCTTTTCATCATCCCTCAACATTGCTCATATGGGTATGCATTCATGTTCATGATACCGTTAGTGTTAAAACTCTTGTACATGTGAACAGTGTTCAATACTAGCCAGGTACAAAGCACATTTTGCACCTGGCTATCAACCACTTGCGACCAAGTGAAGATGCCTGGGTGTTAGGCTAGCGCCTGACAATCTCCACCATCTGGAGGTGCATGCCTGGGGATCATTGGATCTGGACTGTTTTCACACACTAATACTGCATGCTGTAGAATTCTACCGGTTATATTTTATCTGCACAATTGGAATGGATTTCCAGGAACCAAAAGGCTTTTTTTGTGCAACCTGAGCAGGAGCAGTCCCCATTAAGAAAAAGAGGTCGGAAGAGGCCAATATATATGTGGACTGCCCCTGGATCAAGGGACTTTTCTTCTTTTAAGTTCTTAAAGTTCTTAACCTAGCTCAAGGTTGTCATCTGAGCTAGCCAGATGTTGAACTGAGAATCAATCAGCCAGCCCATCATTTGAAAAATAAAGACTTTAAAGCCATCTTACCCAAAAATGGCAGCTAGACATTCCGTTCTGGCGACTGTAACCTTGGTTTAAGGAGTCATCTGGCGCCTAGCTTATATATATATCTATGAGTTTCTAACACTACATGTGAATCAAGTTAACAGTGAGAAGAAAAAGTCCTTCTAACCTGCTTCTGAAAAATGGAATCCCCAGGCACCTAGGATCTTTCGGTGTGGCTCCTCGTGGAAAAAGGCAGGTGAGCCTTCTGGGTCCAACCTGTTGGTGTGAAAGTGAGAGGTAGGAAGGTAATCAAAAGCACAATCCTAGCCATGTCTACTCAGAAGTCCTATTGAATTCTCATAAACATGCTAAGTTTAGTAGACTGAACTCTAAACTATGACACTAGCATAAGCTCAGTCTTCACCAGCCATGTTTTGGGGTACCATCAGTACAGCCATGCTGCCTGGGGCTGATGAGAATTGTAGTCCAACACATCTGGAGGGCCCCATATTGGGGAAGGCTGGTTGTATAGTATAGTTAGTGTGATTTTCCTTTTGCGTCTACTTTCAACGTCCCCCAAATGGCAAACATTAGGTTGCAACTCTCTGTGCTCTCCCCATTGGTGAGAGGTGCAATTTAGTGTTCAGATGTAGGGATCCTCAGCCTGAGGGGCGGTTCCTGCTCCCCACTTGAACCATTTGCAAGAGTTCTTCCACCCACTCCATCACCTAGAAACCAGATTTCTTGCAGAACAAACACCTAGGGCTTGCACCGATCTGCCACTCTGCAGATTCAAGGGGACTTCAATGTTTTTCCGCCTTCAAGGATCCCATGAACCTAGATTAAACCAGAATCACACCTAATAACTCTGAAGATGTTATATTTCCATCTGTGGCTTATGCGGCTGCTGCATCTGACAGGAGGTACAATAAGCCACCTGTCAGGGGTAAGACCCAGTTGCCTGCAGTTCAGTCAATGGAAGCAAGTCTCTCTCTCACTTTATTTATCTTGCAACTGCATCTTTTTCTTTGATCCTTTCATCGCACGCTGCTCACCCCCACCCCCGTGTTTCTGCAAGCTGAATTACGTGGGCTGTCCCACGAGGATGCATCGCTTGTGTTTGTTTGCCACGCTCAGACTTACTTTTGTAATTGGAAACCGTTGCAAAGCAATATTAGAAAAGCGTAACTGCGAGAGCGGGAAGGAATCAAGAGAGCAACTATAGCAGTGGAAAGGAGTGTGTGAAATGATTATTCCAATACAAGACCTTCCTGGCTTATCCAGGGGTGCTGCTGAGCCAGGGTTGGATTTAGGTTTGATGAGGCCCAAAGCTACTGAAGGTAATGGGGCCCTTTTTATGTCCAGCTGTCCTTTGTCAACAACAAATTGCCGCTGTTTTTTGTGTTGAATATATGTTATATGGTAATTTATGGATCTAATACAGGGGTCAGCAAACTTTGTCAGCAGGGGGCCAGTCCACTGTCCCTCAGACCTTGTGGGGGGCCGGACTGTATTTTTTTGGGGGGGGGGCCGGGGAAATGAACGAATTCCTGTGCCCCACAAATAACCCAGAGATGCATTTTAAATAAAAGCACACATTCTGTTGTTGTTTAGTCATTTAGTCGTGTCTGACTCTTCATGACCCATGGACGAGAGCACGCCAGGCACTCCTGTCTTCCACTGCCTCCCGCAGTTTGGTCAAACTCATGCTGGTAGCTTCGAGAACACACATTCTACTCGTTCTACTCATGTAAAAACACGCTGATTCCCAGGCCACCCGCGGGCCAGATTTAGAAGGCGATTGGGCTGGATCTGGGCCCCGGGCCTTAGTTTGCCTATCCATGACTTAATAGATATCTAAAGCCATTTGGCACTGTTGCTGCATGTTTTATTTTATTTGTTTTTTATCTTATATTTTGGAAATGTACATCCAGGTTTTTTTCCCCTTTAATTTTTTTGGGGGCCCCCAAGAGAGTGGGGCCCTAAGCTATAGCTTGTTTAGCTTATACAGTGGTACCTCGCAAGACGAATGCCTCGCAAGACAAAAAACTCGCAAGACGAAAGGTTTTTTGGGTTTTTTAGTTGCTTCGCAAGACAATTTTCCCTATGGGCTTGCTTCACAAGACGGAAACGTCTTGCAAGTTTGTTTCCTTTTTCTTAACACCGTTAATACAGTTGCGACTTGACTTCGAGGAGCAACTCATAGCACGCAGTGCGGTAGCCTTTTTTGAGGTTTTTGAAGACTTTGGTGATTTTTGAAGCTTTTCCAAAACTTTCCCGAAACCGTGCTTCGCAAGACGAAAAAAATCGCAAGACGAAAAAACTCGCGGAACGAATTAATTTCGTCTTGCGAGGCACCACTGTACATAAATCCACCACTGTGCTGAGCTGACAGGGAAGTACTTGGCAGGTCCCTGCCAGGTCCCTGCTCTGCAGAATGGGGATGTGGGGGAACAAATGAGGAAGGCTGGCTTACCACATTTGAAAGTGAAGTAATAAACGCTACCTTCTGAAAAGGCTGTGTAAAAGACCATTAAGTCTAGAATTACCTAACTGTAGAAAAAATGAAAATGCTATTCCATGAACGCTGGTCTAGCTGTATTTCATATATACCACCAGGGAGAATGTTAACTGCAGTCCAGCCTTTCACACGGAACATTATAGAGGAATTTCCTGCAGTAAATTATATACCATATCCAATGCTTTATTTTTTTTGTAGGAAAAAAAAAAGGTGCCGGTATTCACAATAAAGTTGTTACAGAAAATGCCATACTTTGAACATTCGGAGGGGAGGTGCCAGAAATGCATACTTCTGAGTACCCCCAGAAAATAGCACTGACAATTTCGAATACAGCATGAACCTATGCGTAACTTATTTATTTCACAATCAGCACTTTATTTCTGTTCTTCTACATCAGCGGTCAGCAAACTTTTTCAGACCTTGTGGGGGGCCAGACTATATTGTGGGGGGAGGGGGAGAAATGAATGAATTCCTATCCCCCACAAATAACCCAGAGATGCATTTTAAATAAAAGGACACATTCTACTCATGTAAAAACATGCTGATTCCTGGACCGTCCACGGGCTGGATTTAGAAAGCGATTGGGCCAGATCCAGCCCCCGGGCCTTAGTTTGCCTACCCATGTTCTACATGATTGGACTAATGAAATATATAATTGATATCGATATGAATTGTATGGCTGAGCTGTGTTGTATTACTATATTTTGTACTGTTAATGTTACTATAAAAACTAGTGAAAAAAATTATTTTAGAAAGCAAATAATTACCTAACTGCACTACTGGGCTGATCTGTTTGTTTCAGAGTGTTCCGAGGTGTTGGTACTGATCTTGAAAGCCCTAAATTACTTCGGATCTGCCTAGTTACAGGAGCATGTTTACTCTCATACAAACAGTGATGTGGGTTTTCTGGAAAATTCTGAATTGGATTATCTCCCCCAGAAAACAGACACCACTATTTGTAATTTGATTAGAAAATGTTCAGTTTGCACAGAGTAATTTTCTGATACCCTAGAGAATGATCTTATTTAGCATGACATTTTACTTGTCTGCTATATCTTTTGAAAAGTTGTCTCTTTGTCCACTCTCTATTAATTTGAACACTATTTGATATATCATAACAAAATTTTGCATGATGGTTCCTGAGATCAAGGGACAGGTTTTTTGTCTATGTTTGGATACAACTGAACACCGTTTTTATTCAAGATGGCAAACTGATCCTTTCAAAACTGCATTGATTTTGACTGCTGATTTCTCTTTTGTCCGTTTCTTAGAATATTCAATCAAAGCTGGGCGCTTTTCATTAGTACAGTGGTGCCCCGCAAGACGAATGCCTCGCAAGACGAATAACCCGCTAGACGAAAGGGTTTTTTGTTTTTTGAGGTGCTTCGCAAGACGAATTTCCCTATGGGCTTGCTTGGCAAGACGAAACGTCTTGCGAGTTCTTGCGGGTTTGTTTCCTTTTTCTTAAAGCTGCTAAGCCGTTAATAGCCACTAAGCCGCTAATAGCCGAGCTTCACAAGACGAAAAAACCGCAAGACGAAGAACGGATTAATTTCGTCTTGCGAGGCACCACTGTATTCAACAAACAAAGCTGAAATCTTTGAAAACTGCCAGGCTTGCCTAAAATTGCGTTGGCATCCTTTTGCTGTTACAAGTGAACTTACGAAACTGAGAATTTTCCACAAGTGAATAAAGCACCAGCAAATTTTCCGTTAAATGTTCTGTGAATTTTTTTCCGTCGTGCATCTTTGCAGAGAAACATCCTCACACTGTTAGATAATGCCAGTTCCAGGTGTGTGGGTAGGAAGAGGTGGAGCTAGCTGCTATGGCACCCAGAGGGCGGGGCTAGCCACCCGCAGGGGCGGGGCAAGCATCCCAGAAGGGCGCCGCCCACGGCGAGCATCCCAAGGGGGCAGCGTGGCAATGTCACCCCCCTCAGGGATGACACCCGGGTCAGATCACACCCACCGCATCCCCCTTCCTCCGCCAGTGTGGGTAGGGGGACTTGTGTAGGATGCTCTCAATCGGCTCCCTCCCCAATTGTATCTATCATGTCTTCTCCACCACTGTTGCTGCCCATTTGCTTCCCTTTCTCTCTGGCCCCAGCCCAAGCCACCTTCCAGAGGGAGAACCAAACCAAAGCCCATACAGGTTACTGCTCCTTCTCCTTTCTTAGAGAGGGCAGGTGAAGAGGCTGCAACACAGAAAGGGAGGAGGTGGAGGCTCACAAGGCTCTAGGAATTGGCAGCAAGCCTCCTACTAAGGTGTGGGCTTTGGCAAGTGCCCAAAGATACTGACTGCCAACAATAGCCCTGCACTTAGATCACCTAGGGAAGCCCAGCTCTGCGTGCCAACACTGTCGATGATTAGGCTGGCAGTTCCAACCAACAGGACTTTGCCTGCTGTTGATGTCACAATGCAGAACTCTGTCCCTCAGGGTGCCTGCGAAGCAAAATCTTTTACTGCTTTCCAAAGAACAGCAAAAGCCTTTTCCTTTTCAGAAAGCACTTGGGATGCGGATGCAATGTACTTTTAAATGCACTGCTCTTAATTTTATTGCGAGATCATTTTTGTGATTGAAATTTGTTAATTGGTTTTGACCCACTCAAGGATTTATGGCTTTCTTTAAAAGAGAAAGGTGGGCAAGAATATACTTAATAAATTATTCACTCAGCTCCCAAATAATAGTGCCAAATCCAATATGCAGTACTTCTGCCCACGCACATTTTTAACAACACCCTCATGTGTCATTTCAAAACAATTTGATGCATGGTTACACGGCACCACCATGTACCTACTTCCAGGGAATATGAGAAGACATGCATTAAGGAGCGATAAGAAACAAATAAAACAACTAGCATGGCAGGGGCAATGCTAAGCATTCATCTCCTTTGTTCTTAGAGTAAAATAACTGGCTTGTGACACCACAGTTAGCTTGAGCATCGATGTTCAGCCAGCCCCCTTGATTTCAACTATAATGTGCAATGCTTACATTACAGTGGTACCTTGGGTTAAGTACTTAATTCGTTCTGGAGGTCCGTTCTTAACCTGAAACTGTTCTTAACCTGAAGCATCACTTTAGCTAATGGGGCCTCCTGCTGCTGTCGTGCCACCAGAGCACGATTTCTGTTCTCATCCTGAAGCAAAGTTCTTAACCCGAGGTAATATTTCTGGGTTAGCAGAGTCTGTAACCTGAAGCGTATGTAACCCGAGGTTCCACTGTACAGTTAAGTGTGACTGTGGATTCTCTTGCATGACATCATTTGTGGGCCTTAGGTCTACATTTGATGTGTAGAACCAAAATTGTTAAGTGTGTGTGTTTACAACTGACTGATCTAATAACAGTTGCTCCTCTCCTGTCCAATCATGACAGGCAGGTGAGAAGCAAGGAATGGGCATGGGAGATATCTGTAAAGCAAAGTTAAGTAACCTTTTTCAGTTCAGGGGCCACTTTTCCAGGGCCACATACCAGCGATGCAAAGGGCCAGAGACAAATGTGGGTGGGTTAAAGTGGGTGGAGCAAGTAATCTAAATTTCATCATCGTACAGCAGGCTAGTTTCTACATTGACACTATCCTCCCTCTAGGCCATAGGTAGGCAAACTAAGGCCCGGGGTCTGGATCTGGCCCAATCGCTTTCTAAATCCAGCCTGCAGACAGTCCGGGAATCAGCGTGTTTTTACATGAGTAGAATGTGTCCTTTTATTTAAAATGCATCTCTGAGTTATTTGTGGGGCATGGGAATTCATTCATCACCCCCCCCCCAAAATATAGTCCAGCCCCCCACAAGGTCTGAAGGCCCCCTGCTGAAAAAGTTTGCTTACCCCTGCTCTAGGCAAGCAGGGGGCATTATTCAAGGACACATTCCATGCAGACAACAGTATTTGGGGCGTGTAGCAGGGCCTGTGAGAGGGTGTGGTCTGTAGCAGGTCTGAGGTTTCCTGCCCCTGCTGTTAAGAAAAGAGACAAGGAAGGCTCTTAGATTTTGCTTCTGGCTTTGAAGTGGAAAGAAAGGTGAAATATGAAGGTAGGATGTGTGGGCTTTATTTGTTCCCATTACCGCTGCCTTGTTTTCCACTGAATCATGCTCCCTGCTAGCTCTTTCAAGGCAGCACAGTTATTGTCCTCACCCTTGCAGACCAGAAACTTTCCCTCCCAAACCTCTTTATAATCAAGTGGGATCCTTCCGTGTGCCTTCACTCTCACAGAGACACGTGACAGGCCCTGTGGTTGGCAATCCAAGCACGTAGAAAAGGAAGGAAATTTAGGAAGAAAAGGAGCTCTTGTCAATGCCTTGCCTTTGTAAGGCTGCCACCCAGCATCCCCTCAGTCCTGAGTTAGCAGCACAAGCCATTCCTTAAAGGGGTATGGTGGTGTGTTGTGAGCAGCAACATGCGCCTGAAATGGCTATCTAATCCTCTGCGTTTGAAAACTCCCCCAACGGGTCAAGAAACGTGGGTTAAAATCAGATTGATGCTTACCTATTTTGCATCTGTGAAGCCCTTCATCGCCTGTTCTGTTGTTCACTTTTTTTGCCTAACCCCCACATTGTGGCCTTAGCACTGCCAGTGAAGTTGCAATAAAATAAATAGAACCTGGAGACAGACAATTTTTTAAAAAGAGACTTGTGAGTGGTCTAAGGGAGGCACTGCTTCCCAAAGAATGCACACATTCCTCTTGCTCCTTTGTCATCTCTGGTCAAACAGATTTTTTTATTTTTTTTAAAAAGCAATATGATAACCTGCTTATTGTCAGCAGCGGTGAATAGCGGGATGTGCGCATACACTACTATCAGCAGTCCCTTTCTGGAAAACACAGGTCGATCTCAAGCTTAATGTTGCAGAGGCTGTGCTAAACTCACCCCACATTATTCTCTGCTCAACCACCTCCTTTCCTTCTCCCACAGCTGTTTGTTACTAGCACAGCGCGTCTTTCCTCACCATACCCCACACTCAGGGCAGCCCCGCTGCGATTTGCAACGAGGAAACAACACCAGGTGCCCCTTCCTGTACAGGCCTGCATATGGTTGTGTGGCTGGACAGACAAATGGGACACACAGCTAAATGTCGCAATGCACCCCCATAAGAGACAGCCTGAAAGAGAAGTCTAGTAGCACTGTTCAGGCCTCAGTGAGGTGGGGTGGTGGGCAAAGGGAGCAGGAGAGGATTCTGGTTTAGGGCTGCTGCCAGCTTCAAATCTGAGCGTTTCATGGCTATATCCTGCTTAACAGAACATTCATCCTTATTGGTTTGCGCGAAGTTTGACAACACGGGCTCTTCAATGAGTATTCATTCTGACTAGTTTACTGGGAGGTTAGACAATGTTGCATCAAGAAAATGGGATCTCTGTCACTTTCCCTATCACAAGAAGTCCAGTTCTGGGATAGGGGGAAAGTGAGATTGTTGTGCAGCCTGAATGCTGGTTTATGACTGAATCCCTCCAAGAAATAGCGATAGTCTGGAAGTGCCCATTGTGGTGAATGGAATGGGTGATGAGTTTTGGTGGTTGGTTCAGGAGTGTGAGTAGCAAAGTATGTCCTTTCACCTCACCTCCTTTTCAACCAAATATAGTGCAAGGAGGGGAGTGTTGCTGTTGTTGCTTTCAAATTCTCCTGGATCCCATCCAGTAGTCCATTTTACTACTTCCACTCTGCCTCAATATTCCATATATCCTGGAAGCTCACAAGTCCTGTACAGATTTACATACTTCTGTGTATCTATGTACTTTGGATTTTGGGTGGCCCCGTTTCATTTCCAAACCAGACCCACTCAGCTGGCCAAGTTCACTATTTGTTTAGTTAGAACAACACAGCTGCCATAGGCAGGTGGAGGAAAGAAAGGTCCAAGTGGTGATGTTTGCCATTGGCTTGTTCATCAGGGACAACAAGTGCTATATGAAGAGAAGAAGGGACAAACTGCACTTCTCCCCTAATATTTCTACAAGGAAATACAGTGGTGCCTCGCAAGACGAAATTAATTCGTTCCGCAAGTTTTGTCGTCTTGTGATTGTTTTCATCTTGCGAAGCACAGTGTCGGGAAAGTTTTGGAAAAGCTTCAAAAATCACCAAAGTCTTTAAAAACCTCAAAAAAGGCTACCACACCGCGTTCTATGAGTTGCTCCTCGAAGTCGCAACTGTATTAACGGTGTTAAGAAAAAGGAAACAAACTTGCAAGACGTTTCCGTCTTGCAAAGCAAGCCCATAGGGGAAATCGTCTTGCGAAGCAGCTCAAAAAACCCTTTCGTCTAGCGAGTTTTTTGTCTTGCGAGGCACCACTGTAGTGTTTGAAGAGAAATCTGTGGAGGATTATTTTTAGAGGAGAATTCTCAAAGCCCACTTGTGATTTATCCCCTCCCCCCTGAAATTTGGAAAAGGAAAGGCATCGCTGCAGCCTCTGGTGTGTTCCACGCCCCATCTAAGAGGTTTTCAGCTTCCTGCTTTGCTTTTCTCCAGTTGTTCTTGCTGCTTGTCCCACCTGTGGATTTTCAGCCAGTTTTGCATTCCCTGAAAGAAGGTCATGCAGCAGCCGTCTCCACCATTTCGCTCCCTCTCCCTGCCTCATACATACACTCAAAAGCCAGGTGTCGCACAATGGGGAATATTGATATTAAATAAAGCAGGTTGAATCTGCACACTCTGAGAGCACTTCCAGATGACTTGTTTATTTAAGATTCGTTCTGATTTGTTTGCACACTTTCCAATGCATTTTTCCATCACTTCCCTTCTCTCAAAAACTCCAATCTCCTTGGGAAATGGGTTTGCTGTGCAAGACTTCACAGCCAACAATAATCGAGCATCCTCAATTTGTCGGGATGTGGTTGAATCCTACCCAAAACCTGTGATTGTATCTGGGCTGGGAGCAGTCAGATCCCAGGGCTGACAGGCTGCAAATACCAGCCAGGCAATGATGGCTTCCATTAGAAACCTCACTTCAGCTACATGGCATCCGTTACCCAGGGTGTAAGCATGCCTCAAGGATCAACCGTAATTCAAAAGCAAACACACCTCTTTCCTGTGCACAGTGCCTGTGTGGACTTTGCACAATTTCAAAGGCAGAACAGACGTTTGCTCACATATTGAGAAAACGGTGACTGCTGACAACACCTAAGACAGTATACTGATAGGGTATAAAAGCAGGCCTTCAGGCTAGCTGTGCCTATGAGAAACAGTCACTCCTAGGGCAATGACGCAGGGTGATTCTGCTCCAAAATTAGGTCACTCGTTTTCAGCAAATAGAAGCCTGCATTTTTCTATGTATTTTCTTAGTTCTACGTAACTTTATCAGCTTTCATGAGTCACACTGTTAAACAACAGGGAATTTTAAAGCACCAAATGGCCATTTCTGCTACAAGAGGCTCTGGCAACTCCTCTGGGGTGGAATTTTATATGCAAGGCATATAAATTAGGAATGGAGAGAAGGGACAATCAGGCATACATTTCAAAGCTTTCCTCCATCATGAAGGCTTTTCAAATGATATGGCATATAGTTAGCATTTCATTACATTAGCCTACATGCTAAAATGCTCAAGATGCCACACAGGGGCAATCCATAATCTAAATCAAATGTTAGGGTGGTTTTCTTTAAATCACCCTTTATCACTACCCACTACCTCCTTTCATTGCAAATACATAGGGTGAAAAATCCCTTAGCACAATAGATAGCAGATTCTATACTAATGTGGTGAGATCTAGGGCATGCAAAATGCTTACCCCCCCCCCCATTTGCCTGAGGACCATTGCCACCTATGGATTAGTGCCAGGTTTATTTTTCCTAGTTAATTTCTGAACAGGAAGTACGTTTATTTTCCTAAATTAAAAATAACTCCATTGGGAGGTTATAAAGTCCTGTGATATTTGCCCAACAACGGGCCCCTGATCTCTTGAGTAAATGTGTACTTTGGCATATGCAGATTTGTGTGCACTGTAACTAGGCTCTTGAACAAAAGGAATATACAGACGCTCTCGGTACTGTGGGGCCGCACTAGGCAAGGTGCTGAGAAAGATACAATTGACTCACCCATGGTTTTTCATTAAAAAAAAAAAAGTTCCAGCAGTCATGTGCATCCCCACCTGCAAATTGGATTGGAAAAGCAGCTAGAATGCAGAACTGTTAAATCATTTCACCATGCTGTTTGCTCAATATATTGATCCCCTGAAACTACGATGAGGGCAAGCATGCAGGTATCTTGGCAATGTTTCTATGTTTTCCCTTGCATGACAAATAAATCCTGGAGGGCAATTTCAAATCAGGAAAATCTAGGGAGGAGAGAAGTTTAAACACCCCTAACTCCAACACCGCTTCCCTTTCCTATTGAGCTAGCAACCTGCCACAGTAGATCTATGCACAGTTCTCCCAGAATCTTTGTCAAGTGAGGGAAGACAGTTGCCCAGGTACACCAACACATTACCCCCACTTGTAATGGCTCGGGCCATTTTCCTGGAAGAGCCAGTTGTCTTATCAAAATAGAAGATGAACTGTTTCACCCTAAACCAATCAGGGAGGTTTATCTGAACCACAGAGATGACAAGTAAGATATAGGAAGTCCTTGGAAGTCTGGGGCAAGAATGAGTTATGTAGAATGGCACTTGAGCATCTTCCAGGTTCTGGTCAGACTCTCAAGAATCTCAGATTTTTAATCTATGTTGTTGCAGTGACTGCTGTTCACAGTATATTGGCATAATATTCTTATTCTATTTACTGTATGCTTATTTGTAATACTGCTTATACGCAGTAAAAAGAAGTTCATTAAGTTTCTAATATAATGATTTCCAACCTCAAATACATAAAAAAAACTCCAGCAACTAATTCCAACTGTTTACATTTGAGAATTAATGGCTTCTACAAATATTGCAACTTATGTGCACAGGAGGGACGCGGGTGGCGCTGTGGGTAAAAACCTCAGCGCCTAGGGCTTGCCGATCGAAAGGTCGGTGGTTCGAATCCCCGCGGCGGGGTGCGCTCCCATTGCTCGGTCCCAGCGCCTGCCAACCTAGCAGTTCGAAAGCACCCCCGGGTGCAAGTAGATAAATAGGGACCACTTACTGGCGGGAAGGTAAACGGCGTTTCCGTGTGCTGCGCTGGTTCACCAGATGCAGCTTTGTCATGCTGGCCACGTGGCCTGGAAGTGTCTGCGGACAGCGCTGGCCCCCGGCCTCTTGAGTGAGATGGGCACACAACCCTAGAGTCTGGCAAGACTGGCCCGTACGGGCAGGGGTACCTTTACCTTTATGTGCACAGGGCCCACCAGCTGTAATTTGGCATGACTGTCTTCAAACTTTTCAAACCCAAGTGCTTAGTCTATATATACATTTGGAAACTCACTTTTTTTTATTTTTTTATTTTACCATATAGCTGTATGGTAATGGTGGTGCTGCTGTTGCGATCCACTTTGGGTGACTTTGCAGTTGTGAGTTCTGACCCGCTAGTTGAAGACAGGGCTGTCCCAAGGCATTTTGACACCTGAGGCGAACCACAAAATGGCACACACCCCTCCCTAAGGGAAGAAGGGGTGAGTGAAGATCTACACCAGGAACTACCTGGGAATAAAGATCTACACTGGGAACAAAGTGGGGAATCCAATCAACCTTACCTGACAACTGAATTGGAAATCAATGAAGGGGAAAGTGAAACTGCTCTGAATCACACCAGGTGGGTGCAGACTCCAGCAGCCCCCAGAAGGCAGCCACTGCCATTCCTTCCCCAGGGCTGGGAGGAGACAGTGCCTCCTATTCCCCAAGAGGCTCCTGTACAGGCAACATTGAGGGGGGGGGGCTGCTAAGGAGGGGCAGATCCAACATCCAAGGAGCATGCTGCAACTGACACTGCAGTAGTAGGAGAAGTGGGCAGTGCATTGCTTGGAGGCTGGATCTGCTGCCCCTGTGGATCCTGCTGCCTGAGGCTGTTGCCTCACCAGGGTGGGCCGGCCCTGGTTGAAGATCAGCAGCTTAGCACACATATGCCCAACGCACACAGACAGGGGTTCTCACCTTTAAATAAGGAAGGCCAGTAACAGGACAGGCTCAGCAGTATACACTGTGCTCAGGTGTCACAATTGCAGAGTTCAAGAGCAGGACAAGATGTTCGGAACTAGACAGAAGCAGCAAAAATATCCCAACAAGTTTTCCTGCTCTTCTTGCCAAGCATTTAAAGACGGGCAGCGGCACGCTCACTCGCCTTACAGGAATGTAAAGATTGCGGGGGCAGGTGGGTCTGCTGCCATGTGCAAAGGCAGCACCTGGTTCGAGGTGATAAGGCTGCACCCTCCCGTTCAGCCGCTGCCACATCCTGTTCAGGCTTCCTCCACAGCTGATCAAAGCCTTTCCCCACACATGCACTCAGTCTCTCTGCTCTGCAGGAAGATCAGAAGGGAGAGCTGGCATCTCGGCTCCCCCTTCCAAAGTGACTGATGTTGGGGGATGGGGGCGGGGAAGGGGAGAATCCTCCCTGCTCTAACCCAGGTTCCTACCATCCAGCCCCCTCCTCTGGTTTCTTCCTCCTCCCTCATGCATTAAAGCCTGCCAAGCCCAGCCTGATTCCAACAATGCTGCAAGGTTCATGTCATCAAGACTGAACTACTGTAAATGAGGCAATTGTTCCTTCTGCACTACAGCCCTTTGCTGCTGCTGAGACATTGCTTTCCCATAAACAGCTGGGATTGGGATTAGAAATGGAAGTTCCATGCAACTGCAAAATCTAGCATAGTAATATTCAGCAATGCCCTTTCACCATGGCTAAGATCCTCCTAGGGCAGTGGTTCCCAATTAGCTAATGACTGAGGACCCCCTATTTTTCAAGAAGCCAAGCCACAGACCCCCTACTTTTGAAAATTTTGATAACTCTATGGTAGTTACCTCCGCAAAGCAATTTTTTGAACAAGATGTGGGGTAGCCCCTAGTAAGGAAAGAATTTTAGGTATACTAAAAAAAACAGACTAGAGCTCAGCAATATCTGTTTTTTAACATTGTGATTTATCGGCAGCTGAATATTACGATATTCCGATATATCACGATGTCTGAAATTGGAGATCATGTGTGGGGATGAGGGAAGGAGCAGCCACTGAGATCGGGAGGGTGGGGGAAGAAGAGGAAGCGGAGTCACCTCCACCACATGGTTTAAGTGAGAGGGGATGGGGATGGGGGGGTACATCAAGCCACCATCAGTGGGGCAGCCAGCGGTGGCAGCCAGCATGAGGAAAGACTGTAGTGTTATCGGCTGCCCTGGTCTTCCTCCACATGAGGAAGGGAGCTCAGATCAGCAGCGTTATCGGTTGAGATAATCGTGAGATATCGGTGGTGCCTTGAAATTGGCTGCCCTGCTCTCATTTGCGTGAGGGGCAATATATTGCTGCATACTGCCAGGTCAAAATCGTTATTGCAGTGCGATTTCAAAACCAATTTTGGCCAATATATTGAAAAATTGCACAGTGCTAAAACAGGCCATAAAATTTGTGATACAGTGGTACCTCGGGTTACATACGCTTCAGGTTACAGACTCCACTAAGCTAGAAATAGTACCTCGGGTTAAGAACTTTGCTTCAGGATGAGAACAGAAATCGTGCAGTGGCAGCGCAGCAGCAGCAGAAGGCCCCATTGGCTAAAGTGGTGCTTCGGGTTAAGAACAGTTTCAGGTTAAGAATGGACCTCCGGAATGAATTAAGTACTTAACCCGAGGTACCACTGTATTACCATGAAAAAATGACAAAAAAATAGTGGTGGGGGGAGGCAAGGGATTGGGCTGCGGACCCCCTGGGTGCATTCAGTGGACCCCCAGGAGTCCCTGGACCCCTAATTGGAAACCACTGTCCTAGGATGTTTCCTCACAAATAAACCACAATCATTAACACGTTCTCCCTTATAAGGTCAGCCAGTTTTATTGCTTCCTGACATGAAGAGGTGGGAAATCAATGATCAATAGCCTATTAAGTGTTCCTTTCTGTCTCTTATTGAGCAGAACCTTAATTACTGATTGCCTCTCATTTTTTCTTATGAGAATGCTTACGAACAACTATGAAAAAAACAAAATAATGAGGAAATACCAACAATTAAAGCCTCTCCACTCCCCTTTGGGAACAGAAACTGACACTGGAGCAATTAAGAGAGCTGAAGCTATTCAAGGGGCAATTTACCCCACAACCTGTGCTTCTCATGAACCTATAAAAAAGGCTGAACTTGGAAGGAGGAAATGTTAAATTTAAGGAAAATGAACTTTTAAAGCCTTAGTCACACTTTGCCCATCTACCATATAATGTAACTTCTCAAAGCTAAATTTTCTCACCTCTTTCAACTAATCCCCATAGGTTTCCAGTCCCACAAAATCCAGGTCCCCCTCTTGCAGACAAACTCTAGTTTGTCAATGTCCTTAAATGGGATAATGTCAACAGGACAGGACACAGAAAAACTAGCTTCCCCAGACCCGGGAAATTGTGGATGTGACAAGCTTAATATGAAAGAGCCAACTTGTAGGCCGCAATCCTATGAACGCTTAACCTTGGAATAAGTCCCACTGAACTCTGTAAGACAGGCTCTTCAAAAGACATGCATTGCACAGTTAACCACCAGATGTTAGTTCAATAAAAGATATCACCTTTCTCACTTTGAGTACTTTGTATTTCCCGGAGCAACACTGCTGTAACATTCTATACCAAACTAGATATTATTCTTGGCATAACACTGATGTGTTAATAGCTGAAATATCAAGTACTTGGCTAGCACAAGAGAGGAATTTCTGAGCAGCACAAACAATAAAATAAGAGGATTTTTTTTTTTTTGTCACTTTGAGTCATCACTTGCCCATCTTCCTCCTGTTCAACCTAACCTCAATAATTGGAAGATACCCAAGGAATTTCACCTTTTTCTGATAATTAATCCAGAGCCTAAAAAGTACAATTCTGCTATTTTTCTCCCAAAAAATCCAGGTCTTTACAAAAACCATTCGGCATTAAAATTTAGAAAATAAGTTATGCATTGACCAAATGTCCAAGGCCTCTGTCGGCAGAATCAGAAGATGCATTTGAAACACTTGAGATTCCTATACACTTTCAAAGCTCCTATAAACTTTCTAGCAAAAAAAGAGGCAATTCTCCGAAATCGCAGGATACAAACTCATAACATCACGAGAGATTTATCGGAAATCACTATTCCGATTTTAAAACTGTCGGGATGAAAAGTTTTGAAGAAAGTGTGCCCTGGGAGAAAGCTTGAGAGGGAGAGAGGCTCTTTCAAACCGTCTTTGTAGATTATAATTTAGTTAATTTGGAAGACCTAAATTTGTTTGCTGGAGGAAAAATGCCCTTTGCTCAGGGTCTTACACACACAAACAGAATCAAAAATCATCTAACTGGTTTACACAAAAGATAAAGGATCAGATTTTTCAAAGCTGTTTCTAACAGTGGACTTACCTACCATTTTAAGGCACTTTTCAGTGTTTTGCAATTTTATCCAAATCACTGAGGTAGATTGTTTGACGAAACAATGAATTGCCTAAGGACATTAAGCACACAATTCTCTAAGCGAGAATTTGAACCTTGGCCTCTTGCCTTCCAACAAAAACACAAAGTTAAACTGAACTTTGCTAATAACAATAAAAATAATAATATTGCACTTATCCACAGGCCTAGCCTGTAACATAACAGCCTGTTTGGCTTTGCCACATTGCCACCACATCCTGCCCTCATAAACCCGTTTTTCTCAATAAGCTCCATCTTCCAGCCAGAAGGAGGAAAGAGATGGCTCATCCAAACCTAAACTGGCCCATGGGGTACCTCAGAACTCTCCGTCCACTGTGAAACCCTGCACCACCTGCTTTAATGCTGCATCCAACAAATTATCTAATGTTCATAAAGTTCCTTTTTTGTTATGGATTTCAGAAATCATAAGCAGTGTTCCAAACTCCCATTGTTCTAGGTGCATTTTGCCACAGGGAATTTCATTTGTGTGCAGCTTCTGAGCTTGGTGTGCAGCACTGTGCCTAAGATTTCAGATTAATACTGCAGAGTGGAAGGAAAAGAGGACCTTTTTCTGCCTTCCCACTTCCAGCTACTCTCTGAAGACTGGAGAAGAGACCCTCTTAAGAATATTAGGGGGGTGGGCAGGGGAAGGATACTAGACCATGTGAAAAATGAACTTAAGATTTTAGCTGCAGTTCGTTCATTTTCAGCTTTGTATTCTTGCTATAAAAAAGCAAGCCTAGACATTCCGTTGTTGCGCCCATAACTTGGTTTAAGGTGCCACTTAGCTCCTAGCTTTCATATCTCAGTTACCAACACTGATCATAAGGGACCCGTATAATTATCAAAGCCTCACCCATTAATTACAAAAATATGTACAAAGCACTCTAGCAGACTGTAGCTCAGGGGAACACGCAACGGTCATTTCCAGCATCTTTATTTAAAGCATTCTCACAGGAAACAGCCCAGGAAAGACCTACTAGTGGAGACCTTGGGAGTGCTGACTTTCAAATAAATCCTACTTGCTAGAAAAATAGGAGACTCTTTGTATCCTCGAACCCTACTGTACAGTAGGCAACAAAAGCCGCAGGAAGGGACTTCACCAGAATAGAAGCTCGAGAGATATTCATCAAGTGCTTTTAATCCAAACGTGCCAATTCCTTTCTCTCTCCTCCTTCAGGAAAGCTGCCAAAACATCTAGACGGCATCTCACCGTTAATGAGGGGCAAACTGTCTCCTGCATTGCAGAGATAAAGAAAGCTATGTGGAAAGCGAAGGAGGCACATTTCAGGATGACAATCCGGGATCGCTTTACAGGGCTCCTGGCACGAAACTGAGGCATGCAATGTCAAGTTATCCGTGGCAAATCTGAAGAATCAACGCCCTCTTATTCACAGGAAATGAGGCCAAGCAAGCCTTCCCCAGGGTCAGATAAAACCAGAGAGCCTTCAATGAACGAGGTAACCGATAGCAGCGGCAGCAGAACATTTAAGTTTTAAATGGTACTAAGTACGGTCTTCCCCCCCCCACCGCCCCCTCCCTCCAGTAGGCTAGACCAAAATGGGTTTCCTTCCTCTTGTGGGATGGGGGTGGGGAAATAAATACAAAAGAAAAACTTTGCGGCTGGCATTGTTTCTTGGTGCAGCGACGTGCCACATTGCTGCATGGCAGGGAGGTGAATCACCACAGACATTGAAGTTGCACTATTCATTTTTCTCTTCTCCCCCCACACCCCAACCCCGTCGCCCCACCTCCCCTCCGAAAGCACACAAAGTTCTCTCTCAGTCTCTCCCCTCGTTGCTGCTAAAATAAGAAAGCCGTCCGCCTGCTTCCCCGGGACGCGCCTTGGAGTCATACATATTTTAAAGAAACCTATTTTTGCCCCTTCCCAGATTGCAGCGCTCTGTCGCGCTCTTGCAGACAGACAAAAATAATGACAACGAAATCCGGTCGAACTGAAAAGCTGCTGCTGGTGGTGGGGTTTGCAACGGCTGTGAGGATCTTCCCGCCTCCCCCCCGCCCCGCACGATTTGCACACATTTCCCCACCCCAAATGCTGTCTCTGGTCGCAGACAAGCAAAGCAACTCGGGCTCTCGTGGTTTTAAAGCCTACTGCTTCCGTCCAGTCCACTTGCGAAAAAGGTGACAGTTCACAACCACGCTGGCCCTGAAAACTGCCCCCCCCCCCGCACATCTCATCTCCTGAAACTTCTACAACAAATACCCCCCCAAATCCTGCCGGATTCCTTTATCCTGAGCGCGCGCCGCGCGCAAAACGCACACACATCTCCGGCAACAAAGCGTGGCTACAGAAGACAAATAAAAGAAAGCGAGGGTTTTCTGTACCTTGCTTTGCAGACCGGCTCAGCAGCACACTGGAAGTTGGCAGCACAAAATACAGAGGGCTGACTGAAGCTCAAGCAAACTCAATCACACCCTCCTCTGAGCCAGCCCTGCTCCTGACATCAGCGCAAGGCAGTTCTCTTTCGACTTCTTCTTTCCTTCATTGTATACATTAAAGCGCACAACACCGGGTGGAGGGGAGGGGCGGGTGAAAGGAGGAGGAAGAATGGCGGGCAAAAAGAAAAGAAAAACGATACGAGCTGCTTCCTCAGTAGAGAGCTGGCCATCCAGCGAGGCGGTGGGACCCGGGCTCAGAAATTAGGATGGAAAAGAGCCCCCCTATCTTCTCCACAAAGCCTATAAGAATCTCTCTCTCCCTCTCCCACGTTTCCTCTAGGCCTCCCCGCTGCTGTTTTGCATTGCTGCTTTGCATTTCTCTCTCAACCATGTCTACTGATTATTTATATGATGTTTTGATGGAGAAAGCAAGAACAATGGGTGAGGAGATAAGTGGTTACATACAGAATTCCTGAGGAAGGCTTTTTAAAAAAGTATTAAAACATTCATCCTAGTTCCCTTAAAGGTTTTCAAACTTCTATCTTTGGGGTCTTCTTCTTTCGAAAACTTGATTCTGGGTATATCCTAAGATGCACACTAAGCCCACATGGCACATACGAGCTCAGTCACTTCAGAAGAGCTAAGCATGTGCTCAGAAGAAGATACCCAACATTTCAACAGAAACCTGTGAATTGTGATCAGAGCAATAAGATCCAGCAGACAGTTTTATAATCAAACTGTTCTAGAGCCATTCCAGCTTTATCGAACTGTATCCTGAATTATGATATATTAGGATCAAACTGAAAGTTGAGCTATGACAGCTATGGAGCTATGAAGGAGCTAATGGGAAACAGATTGTTCAGGGATACCTGAAGGTTGGCAGAAGCAGAAAAATCTTTAGAGACAGAAGGGAACCCAGAGGACAAAAGGCACACAGAGAGACAGCTAAATGGTGAATGAATATGGACAGTGGTCACAGAGTGTTGGGGTAGGACAAAAAAGAAAAAGGTATGTGATGGATTGGAATATCCTGGGAAAAAGCATAGTTGATGATGATGATGATGATGATGATGATGAATATACTGCCCTTTACCACCTGGAGGTCTCAGGGCAGTTCACAGAAAAGATAAACATAAAAACCAGTGGTTTTTATGTTTATCTTTTCTGTGAACTGCCCTGAGACCTCCAGGTAAAATACACACACACACACACACACACACACACACACACACACAGTATATATATTATATGATCAAAATAAAAATAACAACCCCAATAACACCCTGAACACGAACAGTCCACACTGCAACGTTTTGTTACAGGTTCCACCTGTGTATTAGTAGTTTGTGGTTTAGAGAGAATCCTTTTCTATGCAGAGCAGCACAGTTCACCGCTGGATATAGTGCTGTACAAGCAGTACCCCCCCACACACAGAGTGCCAAGAGGGCGCAAAATTGAAAAGATCCATAAATGAAAAGAAGGCATCAAATTTTTGGCCTCGCACAGGGTGCCATACTACGAAATATTACCAAGGTCCACCCCTGCACAGTTAAAAAGTTTGTTGTTGTTTAAAAAAACCTTGCCTTCCCACTATTTTCTGGTTCATCCTCTTTCCTTTGAGTGCTTTGAATTTGCCAGTGTGTTAAGACTGACTGATGGAACACATTTGGGGACTAGTTTCCAACTGAGCTGCTTTGCTGCTGCTTAAATCAACCCATTTTTAATTAATGCACAGTGATGAGTTATGTGGGTTGGTTTGCCGCAAAGCCAGATTGCCAGCATGTCCAGCAGTCACTGTGTTTTAAAAATTAGGGCTAATCTACACCACCCTTGTGCCTGTGGGCAGCCCACTTACCAATGTGACTCCGAATGAGTTTAGATTGTGGCCTTGGAGGTTCTTTTTTATGTGCTTGGTTATGCAAGTGGTTTGTTGCAACTACAGGCTGCACTTTTCCACACAAGGTTTTCTTCCTTTCCATTCGTTACATCTCGTTGGTTGCAAGAAGAGCACTGTTTCTCTAGCTTTGCACACACAGACCTCCATCTTGCATACTATTCAGTGGTACACTTCATGTCTGTGTCTGTGTGCGTCCCTGTAGATTTGTAGGCATTGTGCAATATGCCCATTGCTTGGGCGTGCAGAGGAGGCCCAACAGCAGTTTTAGCCATTTGTTTATAGGACACAAGAAAGGAACTGGTAGGGAACTCTTTGGCCCTTACTGCAATACTGAAACTGGAGTTGGGTGCTTTTGAAAATCTGGCCCACAAAGGGCTAAACAAATGCATTCCACATGCCCTGCTCACTCCTTGGCTGAGGCAGATGTTACACCCATCACTGTTATTTGTTTATTTCCTCAACAGGGTTTTCCTTCTTGGCAGAAATCTAAGCCCAGAGCCAGGGCAGGGCGGCTTGATTACCAGCATCTGCCTGCTGCTATGGAGCAGGAAAACATATACACACAAGGGCAGGTGAGGAATAGGTGAATGGAGTTCCCAGGCCTGCAAGCTGAGGTGGGTGGAGGGAATGTATTGGCCACAAAAGGTCATGTTTGTCTGAACTCTGTTAGGTGTTTGCACATCTCTTTTAGGGTTTCCACTTGATTAGTGCTGAAATGGCAAACAGATCTTTTTTTTTTAAAAAAAAAATGCCTCTTGGCTAATTGTCAAAGCTATGTGTGCACTTCTATATTTGCAGTTTATTTAAATACACATTGACACATATGAATGGAAAATACGTTTGAGGTGGCATTTCTGTTGACTGTCCCTTTAAGTGTATTTATACATGTGAACATGAAAAACGTCAGCAGTGCCACAATTTCCATTTTTTCCTGGTGTATGTGTTGTGTTTTGCATGTGCACCCATCTAGTATTATATATGCATGTTCTATAGTCTTAGGTTTCTGTTTAGCATGTGATCAGCTCGTCTCTGTATTCAATCTGTTAATAAAACTGCATGGCAGGATAGGGGAGTCAGCATCTACAACTGCTCTGTGTAGGAACGCGTGGGTGTTGATATATGTATGTGCACTAGGCTTGACTCAGTGTGCCTGCCTGTCATTCTAGAAATGCTGTGCACATGAATCAATCCATCCATCTGGGTGGGTGGGTGTGGTCTATGTGCATGTTGAGCTGGGACTATTTTCTGAAACAAAGAGTGTATGTTCCCAATGACATATTTATGTTTTGTTTGCTGCATTTTTGACCCATATACCACATCTTACTAAGCTCAAGGTAGGTAACAGCCATGGGGGGGGGGGACGGGGACAGCAAAACACACCAACAAATATATGCAAATTTGCAGGGGGGGATATGCATGCTTACCATTGACTGTAGCAAAGGTTTTTCCAGGTTTAATCTTAAAATCTCAGCCAGATGGTACACTGCTCAGGCTACCAGCTGGGAGGCCTAGGACTCCAGGTAACAGCTACATTCCCAGACAACGTGGCAACTCTATTCCTACCCTTCTGGAGCCCCCCCCCCCCCCCACACAGCGAGAGAGAGAGAGAGACCAAAAAGATCCAGGCCATACACTGTCTGTCCTTTATAAAAGTAGATGGATTGACCACGGAGGCTCATGCATCCTTTGTTGTTTAGTCGTGTCCGACTCTTCGTGACCCCATGGACCAGAGCACGCCAGGCACTTCTGTCCTCCACTGCCTCCCGCAGTTTGATCAAACTCATGCTGGTAGCTTCAAGAACACCATCCAACCATCTCATCCTCTGTCGTCCCCTTCTCCTTGTGCCCTCCATCTTTCCCAACATCAGGGTCTTTTCCAGGGAGTCTTCTCTTCTCATGAGGTGGCCAAAGTATTGGAGCCTCAGCTTCACGACCTGTCCTTCCAGTGAGCACTCAGGGCTGATTTCCTTAAGAATGGATAGGTTTGATCTTCTTGCAGTCCATGGGACTCTCAAGAGTCTCCTCCAGCACCATAATTCAAAAGCATCAATTCTTCGGCGATCAGCCTTCTTTATGGTCCAGCTCTCACTTCCATACATCACTACTGGGAAAACCATAGTTTTTACTATATGGACCTTTGTTGGCAAGGTGATGTCTCATGCATCCTAGAAAATGGATTAAGGATATAGTCTTATTCTGCTAACAATTTAATTGTTATAATTGTCAGCTGCCAAGTGGTGGGGCATCTCTAACAAATAAAATAACAGCCAACTGTCTCCTGATGGATCCTCAGCTCTCTTCCCCTTCACAACCTGCAGGTCTGATTTCAAACTATATCTATATGCTCCCAGTTTAGAGCAAATATGCAGTTCACAGCTTGATTTTGCAGTTGTACAGACATGTTTAGGAACAGTGTGAACAGGCACAGGTATTCAAGCCTGGGGAGAGAACACACACAATTCCAGTTGCTCCCATTGTTCCCAGGCTCCTAAGCATGGTTAACTGAGAGCTGGCATGACATTTGCACTGCACCTTACAGGCCAAAGCATGCATTTCCAACACAGAGCCAGAGAGATGATCTGATGTTTTAGTTCATTTCAGCTTGGCTCTGTAATCCACTAAAGTATTGTAGTTAAATATATATATTTTGAGCGCTTCTTGTGTAATCCTGCTTATGTCTCAAGAGACCACAGATTGATTTCATGGAACGGGTGACAGCTCGGTTTGTAACGGAAAGTGGTGAGGCGTGAATATGCTGTGGAGCCCACATTCCCCCCCCCCCCCGCCCCAGAGAGGATTCCTCTAAGGCAGGTGATTTTACTTCTCTTACTATTCCTGGGGGTGCAGGATTTGCAAATGTCAAATCCGGAACAGGGGATGCCTGGTTGACAGAGAGGAACACCCCCCCCCCCTCGCTACGTCACAAATGCTGCATCTGGAATTTCCCCTTTTCGAGGTTGCAGATGTTTTTCTCTGCCAGTTAAATGTGCGTGGGCGGGAGGTGTTTGGTGCTGCGGTTTATACAGAGTCGCAAATGTGCACACTCCCAGCCCATTTGGCAGTCACATTTGTAGCTCAAATTACAATCATTAGCTAATTAGTCCTTCCAGCCCCATATTTCAGTGGCAGGGAAAAGTCACCATGTTATGGTCCCCCCTGCCCACCAACCCCCAAAAGCCCCACCTGCTCCTAGGAAGGACAAACAACATAATGAAAAAGATGCTTCGCTTGCCAGCTCAGCAATGAAAACACCAGGTGCAACAAAAATAATGTTGAGTTTGGTTCTGGGAGGAAAGTACCTGTTAAGCTGTGCACTTTCTTGAGTGACCTTAAGCAATTCACAACCTCCCAGGCTACCGTACCTTGCAGGGTTGTTGTGGTGATAAAGTGAGCCTAATTAGAATCCATGGGCCTGATAAGGAAGGAAGGAAGGAAGGAAGGAAGGAAGGAAGGAAGGAAGGAAGGAAGGAAACTCCAAATGCAAGGAAGAGAGGTTTTGCAATCGGTGCAACAGAGAGAAGATTGAGACATAGAAGAGATGCTTCCTGTCTTTTATCCGAGGACATGTGCCAAACATGTTTCAAAGTTATTTGCTGGTGGTTTCTGGAAGGGCAAGAGGTATCTACTTCCATCTTTGGTGGCTATGGCCCCCAGGCAGCACAGAAGTTCTGGAGACTAGCTGTTGACCTTTGTCAGAAATAGGAGCATTCAAACCAACCACCTCACATGTGAAACTAAGGCACAAAGGGCTGTAGGAGCTAGCCCCTTCCGTCTCTGCACGCACTGGCCATGCATTTGGAGAATGCGCTTGTGCACACACTCCTGTGTATTCTGCATCCAGTGCATTCCACCACTGGTTTGGGAAGCAGCAAACACACGGCATTAGCCACAATCCATTTCTATCCTTTATCTATCCTGCAGTTTCCTATGAAATACTGCATTTCAATACATTACCCCCCTGAAGCTATCTTCAGTGTGACTTCAGAAAAAGAACAACTGAGCAGCATTTTCAGTCAGTAATATGTACGCAGCCCGTGAGAAGCGGCCCTACAGGCATACTGATGTATAAATTCCAATGCCCAGGAAGACCCTGCTTAGCCCAGGTTCCTCCCACTCACATGGAGCTCTATGAATGTACAATGGTATGCATGTAGGGCCCCCTTCTCATGCTCACCTAATCTGTGCCTGACTCCACTGCCCCCCTAACACATGAAGGGTGTACCATGTTTGTCCAAACACCCTAATCACTTCATGCCAGATCACATGAGACCACTAAGGACTGTGCTACTTAACCACTTGGAACCAAGTTACCCCAGCTTCCTATACCTTATTACAGCTAAGCTATGTATAACACTGGGCTGGAAATCTCCCCACCAAGATGATAAAATATTGGATATAATCAACAAGCTCTTCCGATGATGCATTGCCAGCATAATGTGCACATCTTTGGTCTTCCCTCCATGACAGAAACAGGCATCATAGCACTTTCAAGTTTAGCACATTTACTGCAGCATAAAACTTTATAGATTAGGACCTATGCATGAAGCAGAAGTTGTGAAAGCTTAAGTGACCATATATTTGTCTCTAATGGAGCTACTCTGCTAGCATTCGTGAGTATGATACTAGCATTGCTGATTTTATACAGAATTGCTGGCTAGGAAGGCTGTTCAGCAATTCTGTCTGGTAAAAAAGGCAGCAACATTTTCTCATCGATGCAGCCCCATTAAGTGAGTGGTCAGAGGAAGAAGAGGGTAAAGACTGGGAAGAGGAGGTGTTGGAAGCTGCATGGGTAACAGGGCTTAGTGAGCTGGGAGAGTCTGGCAGACAGAAGTCCAGAATCAGAGGCAGAAGATGACGCAGGTGAGTGGGAGGAAGGAAGTCAAGAGGCAGAGATGAGTTGGGCTGGTGAAGACTCAAAGGTATCTCCCCTTCCCCTTGATCTCCCAGAACCAGAAGAGGGCTGAAATGTGCAGAGCAGCAACAGGCTGCATGCAGTCTTAGTCTCCAAAGGCTTGGCAAAAGCCCTGGAGAAGAAAGGACTTAGATGGCTGTGTGCAGGTGGGGACCTACTGAGAATGAGCTGCTGACACTCTGCCAGGTTGGTGGTTTTGCTAATAAAGAGTTAACTCCAACTTTGATCTGTGTGATTACTGACCGGCACACTCTGTGACACCCACAGACTACTCCAGGGGTAGCCAATGTGGTTCCCTCCAGATGTTGTTGGACTCCGGCTCTCATCAGTCCTAGCCAGCATGGCCAACAGTCAGGGATTATGGGAGTTTTAGTCCAACAACATCTCAAGAGCACTAATGAACAACAAAAATAAAACAGAAGCAGTAAAATCAATAGTGAGAAGCAATAAAGCCAGTAACGATAAAACAACAAAATTAGCATACATTAAAAACTTTTGGCAACCAAAACTCCAATTCCCATCAGCCCCAGCCAGCATGGCCAACAGTAAAGGATGACAGTAGTAGTAATGCAACAACATCTACATGGTACAGTACCATGTTAAGTAGCCCTGCTCTAAAGGTACATCTCACAGCCATGCGTTGTAGTGATGTAAGAACACAATGAAAGAGTGAAATAATAGAGCTGAGTACTCAATGTCCTGTTGTCTCTTCACGCATATGATTGCATAACCTGTCTCCTCATTATGACATGTAAATAGGGAGCCAATTGCCGCTTTGTTTGCTTATTGCCAAATACTATCCTGGTAAAAAAACCAGAACTCTCCTCCTATCTCAGCCCCTAAATGCCTTGGTAGAAGCAGATCTGCAGAAACCAAAGCCTTGTGGCAAAAATAGCACACGAACAAAGAAGATGAAATGTGATGTTGCTATCTTGTTTAGGGATCTAAGGCTGGTTCTACCCACACCAAAGATGCAGGATGTTTGGGGCTGCTCTGCAGTTAAGTCAAGTAAAATGGCATACTTGCTCCGTGGCTATAAGACCTCTACAACGCAAGTGCTGTAACTGATATGAGAAAAAGTGTTTCAAAGGGTAGAACCCCCTCAAGCCTTAATTACCATGGTACTGCATTGACACTGAGCTTAGTATTCTCATAAGCATCCTCTTCAGATATGCAACATAATCTCCTCAGAAGGCTTTGGGGTCGTTTGCTAGCTAAAGCCACTTGCTAAATTGCTTTTGAGCTGTGTATGCAACAAGGCATTATTGTACATGTGGGTCACAGCAGCCCTTTTTTTATGTGTGCTCTTGCAGCCTTTTGTCTCCCTGTCTATTTTGATCTTTCCCAACTATACAAGTGGGTGGTACTTGATGGGATGTATTCATGCTGTTGTCCCCTCACCTCAATTACTACTTCCCCACCCTCTAGAAGTTCCAGAAACTTGAGGTCCATGGTGGGTTTGCACAAGAGATATATTTGTTTACCTGTGCCATATAGATAATTGTCTGTAGATTAGCACAATAATGAACAACTTTCACAGAAGCCAAATATCAAACATGTTTCAGTGGGCAAAACAGCCAATATTAAAACATACTTTTTGGGGGGGGAGGTGTTACCAGATTTATGCCATAGTTTAAAAAATGAAAACGTACTTGTATGTCAAAGCCTTGCCTGGTAGAGAGCCAGCAGTCCACTGAGGAGTGTCTTGTCAGGACAAAGAACGACTGGGTCAACAGATGCGAACAATGTGAAAAACATGCACACGTGATTAATCAAATCTACTTTAAACTGTTGTGTGTACATATCCTTGATGGCTGATGGTTACTGGGTGCTGAACACAGGTTGCCCAACTGATTGAGGGTGGAACCAACTAGTTTGGACAAGCTGAATGTAGTCAGTAACAAGAGAAAATAGGTTTTTGCAGCTGGCTACTGAGATCAAGCCAGGGAGATTTCATAAGAGGAGTCCTGCTGAATCACACAACAGGCCATCTCAGCCAGCTTTCTGCTTCCCACAGTGGCCAACCAGGTTTTGCTTGAAGACAACAGATATTTCCCACTGCTGCTCTCACCTGGAACCTGGAGGAAATTGCTCCAAGGTCACGTGATTTTTTGGTGGGGGTTTTTTTTTAACCGGGGTAGGGGGGAGATGATGGTGCTTTAAAGACTAAAATTCAGTTTGAGTGTTCACCACAAGTCTCCATTGCTCTCTCTCCCCACAAGAGAACTGATCCTGTAAAAGGCTGTGCCTAGAAGCTCAGTAAAACAGTATTGATCCTCTTTGTCTATTTATCAGCTTTGATTGATTCTGATCTGGCTTACACACTATGGTATAGCTTCTCTCAATTCTGGCTCAGTTTTTTGCCCTTTCTTATAGGTGAAGCTCATATGATTCCTCAAGAGAACAAGAAAACATATTCACACCGCTCCATAAGAAAATATTGCTCCAGTTTATGACGGGTCAGCAAGGTTTATCTTGCCTGGGCCAGATCGTTCCCCCCCCCCCCCCCCGCAATTTTCAGCACCGTGGAAGTGAGACCCCGCGCCATGCTGCACTGCTTTAGCGCAGCGCGCGAGTGGGCAGCTCAGTTCAGGGGCGGCTCATGGGCCAATCAAACAACCTCCACAGGCAGCTTCCGGCCCATGAGCCTTAGGTTGGTGACCCCTGGTTTATGATCACAATTTTAGTATTCAGTGAGAGCCTGGTTTCAATCTGCACATTTCACTGTGGCAAGCTGGACTGAGGAGAGGTGATCACTCTGTGTAGCGATTGGTAACAGATTGGAGGCTCTCAGATACCATGGAAACTGGGTGCGGGGGCAGATCAGAAAATTACTGATATTATTCCACTTGCAAAAATATAATTGTAATGTATGAACAGTTCAGATGAATCAACGCAACCCTGATGATATGATCTTGATGGTCTATCATTGCAAAAGCTAATTAATTCTGAGATCCTGGCAGTTGTCAGACTTCTGCGGAGGATCTGCTTTGGCAAGAGGAAGGATCAAATACACAGCCATGAGAAAATCTTCAATACCTATTTGCAGTAGGTACACAAAGTCCATTCCAGTGAGCCAAAATGGAGTGGTAAGAGGGAGACAGCAGGAATGGAATAGAGGGTAGAAGTGAAGCTGTTACTACTTTTATATTTACCGTATTTTTCGCTCTATAACACGCACCTGACCATAACACGCACATCATTTTTAGAGGAGGAAAACAAGGGAAAAAACATTCTGAATGAAACAGTGGATGTATCATTTTTGTGCTTCATGCTGTGGTCACAGACATGTGATCTGATGGTGAATTTGGGGTGACCCAATGCAAAAATCCTGAGAATTCCTGTGGATCCATGCTTTGTAACCACGTTTTTGCACCATTGCAGCCCCAGGCAACAGTGGGTGCGTGATTTTTTGGGTGCAGGCTGTAGCCATGGACATGCTATGTGATCTGATGGTGAATTTGGGGTGACCCAATGCAAAGATCCTGAGGATCCATGTGGATCCATGCTTTGTAACCACATTTTTGCACCATTGCAGCCCCAGGCAACAGTGGGTGCGTGCTTTTTTTGGGTGCAGGCTGTAGCCATGGACATGCTATGTGATCTGATGGTGAATTTGGGGTGACCCAATGCAAAGATCCTGAGAATCCCTGTGGATCCATGCTTTTTAACCACGTTTTTGCACCATTGCAGCCCCAGGCAACAGTGGGTGCGTGCTTTTTTTGGGTGCAGGCTGTAGCCATGGACATGCTATGTGATCTGATGGTGAATTTGGGGTGACCCAATGCAAAGATCCTGAGAATCCCTGTGGATCCATGCTTTTTAACCACGTTTTTGCACCATTGCAGCCCCAGGCAACAGTGGGTGCGTGATTTTTTTGGTGCAGGCTGTAGCCATGGACATGCTATGTGATCTGATGGTGAATTTGGGGTGACCCAATGCAAAGATCCTGAGGATCCATGCTTTGTAACCACGTTTTTGCACCATTGCAGCCCCAGGCAACAGTGGGTGCTTGCTTTTTTTGGGTGCAGGCTGTAGCCATGGACATGCTATGTGATCTGATGGTGAATTTGGGGTGACCCAATGCAAAGATCCTGAGAATCCCTGTGGATCCATGCTTTGTAACCACGTTTTTGCACCATTGCAGCCTCAGGCAACAGTGGGTGCTTGCTTTTTTTGGGTGCAGGCTGTAGCCATGGACATGCTATGTGATCTGATGGTGAATTTGGGGTGACCCAATGCAAAGATCCTGAGGATCCATGTTGATCTATGCTTTGTAACCACATTTTAAGTGGGGAGCGAAGGAAAAACAAAGAAGGGACATGAGAGGGGTGTGCAGAGAAGCAGCTGGCTAAGAATGCTGGAGAGGGATTTGGGGTGGGAGGAAAGAAAGGCAAAAGTTCCCCCCCAAGCCAGCCATCTCTCTCTCCCTCCCTCCCCCCTCTCTCTCCCTCCCCCCTCTCTCCCTCTCCCTCCCCCCCTCTCTCTCCCTCTCCCCCAGCAGCACCGGAGCACAGAGAGGAATTAGAAAGAACGGCACTCTGCTTGCCTGGAGGGGAGGGGCTTTCCCTGCTCTTTGTTCTGTTTCAGCAATCACAGCAACGAAACAGAGGAGGGTGGGCAGTAAGACCCTGAGGCAGAATGCAGGAAAGCTGCCACTTCCTCTTTTCAGGTTTCCCTTCTCGTGACTCGCGGTTTGACTTTTGCTTGATTTTTTGGCTCCAGGGACCACACATTCGCTCTATAACACGCACAGACATTTCCCCTTCCTTTTTAGGAGAAAAAATCTGCGTGTTATAGAGCGAAAAATACGGTATGTAGAAGGGTTTTTTATCTTCCCCGTCTCTCACCAATGAGTTTACAATCCAATTTCCTCACAGAGAAGAAATCATAAATAGGACTGGAACCATATTTCAGAAATGTATTATCTTTTCAGCATCTAATTTTTAGGATCTGAATATGTATTTCAAATATTTCAGTTATCAGTCTTAGTTTTCTAGTGCATATGGGAACCTAGACTTTCCATCACTGATCACTAATGAAGTCAGGGCCCCTACAGACTGATGGGTTTGTTTGTCTTTTGCAGGTGCATTCTGCAATATGTCACTGATGCAAAAACAGTGCATTCATGATGGATTTATACTGGACCATCCACTTTATTATATGTCCTGAGATGCTTTCATAATCCTGCATTATTGCCATCTGGAAGGGCACTCTCACACTATAGTAGGACAAACACACACACAAACCATTTGTGGTATGAAAAATCACAGGGTTTCAGCAGGAAGCGATAGGATATGCACTGTTTGGAAACGAAGCAGTGCGACTGCCCTAAAACTTTGGCAGGTGCAAAGAGCGTTGAAAATGTGATCACATATAACCACCCCAGTAGCATCCTGAGCACAAATCACGATGACTGCTCAGTAAACTGGATGTCTGGAAGGCGTTTGTAAGGTTTAATACAAAACAGAGAAGTTGTTTCCCGTAGAGCGACCCAGATGGCCTGCAGCTGGTTGCCAATGTCTCACAATTCCTATCAGTTGGGAAGGGGGAAAGTAAGGAGGGGGCACTGCACACCCCCCCACTTTCACCTTCCACTTCATGCATTCTGTCAGGTTTATCATGCAAGCAGTAATTGGAATGGATAGAATCTGAAGGATGCTGAGCTGCCTCCTTCCCCTCCAATGGCAAAGCTATGACCAAGATGTAGACATTAAAACCCTTGAAGGATGTTTTGGAGAAGAATCTACTGCTCCCTTCCCAGTGCACATGGCCCTTCATGATAAAAACATCTAGAACTGAGTAATAGGAGTGCGGGGGATGTCCCTGTCAGTTAACCACCATAACAAAGATATAGCTGAAACACTCTCAACTTTTATCGAACAATAGTAATTCTGGCAGAATCACAAAAGAATGGAGTTCCCACCATTATGTTCTGACAGAGCCGTGTCTTTGAAAACCACATTACAGAAGAGCAAAAAGTACAGATTTGCCCATCAGTGCATTGCCGTGCTGGGTACTTGATATTTCTGACTTCATTTCTTCTACATATAATTTTAATGTATTATGAAAACTTTTAATAAAAAAGTGGGGGGGGGGGGAGAATAGAATTGTTTTGTGACTCACTTCATGACACGGAACAAACTCACCCCATACACAAAATGGATGGAAGTGACAGGCTTTTAAAATACAAAGTACCAGTAATTATTTGGAAGCTGTGGGCTTCTTCTGACCACATTTAGCCGATGAAACACACACCTAGCCATTTTGGAGTGGGGACTGCATTGAACAGAAGCCTAACTATCTTCCTACTGCAGTGACTTTCCTGTTTCTTCACCTTTAGGGAATTGTTGTTTCAGTCAAGGCTATGCACTCTTTTGCTGCTGGATGCCCGTATAAGGTGCACATTTAGTTAAATCTAAAAAAGGAGGTGGTCAATGGCACAGCTCTCGCCCAGGAGCAAGTATGCATCTCTTTTACATGTGGGTAGGATACGCTGTATTTTCACATTTGCAAGGGGGTCATGCCTAATCAGAGTTTTGCAGCACATTTTCAGTAATGCTGTGGAAAGGGACTTACTGAGAAAACGAAGCAGCTTGCAGAGCTTATTCTTATTGCACTATTTGGGTTACCTTATGGGGGCAGGAGTTAAGTTCATAGCAAAGCACTATGACGCAGTTTCACTGGTGTTTGGATCTAGAAGTGGAAGGCAACATAGTATGGACATATAAAGAAGTAGCTGCAGAAAATTTATTTTCCCCCAGATGTTATCTTAGGTACCACACAGAAACTATCGCGAAAAATAAATAAAAAAATAAATGTCAGCCAAAGATTTGGAGACCAGATAGCGATGCTAGAGATCCATGCTGACCAAGTTAAAAAATGTGGATTGGAAAATAGGACAATAACTTGAGAGACTTAATGGAAATTTTGATTGATCTGTCTTCAGAGAGCCCAGATAAAGAAGGCTTTCTTGAAAGAGCAGAACCAAACACCCCAGATCTCAGTTGATCACCCAAGTACGTATATGTTCCCTGGCTCCTGGTGCCCATTTCCTTCTCCTGCCATGGTTTCCATCCCTTCCCCATATTTTATGCCATCTCAGTGTGCCTCAAGGTCAGAATGAGCATTTCATCTTCCCTGTTGTGTGCAGTGTAGAACATTTGCTTAAGTCAGCTGGGACTGTTTGAAACGAAGGGTTGCACTTATTCTTTTCCAACCCTAGGATTCAATGTGGAGCAGGAGAACTAAGCACACACAAAATTTATTATTCTATTTGGATGTCTAGCATGCCCCAATTTCCAAAGTTTCAGGATGCATAACAAAGGATTAGCAGTCTTAGGCTATGCACATATTACTGGCTTAAAAGGCAGCTAAGTCACTCTTCCTCTCAATTCGGATCGAAGCTGGTTTGGGGAAAAACACATCAAAACACAGCATTTCGTAAGAATAGATACAGGCTAGTTATGGACTGTGGCTAATGTCATGTGTACACTGCTTCCAGAACCAGCTGTGAGAGAACACTGGATGTAGAGCAAAAGGGAGTGCATACACAGTCTTATTCAATGGGATTTGTCATGTTCAAGACAGCTGAACTGTGGAAGAGGACAATTTTTTTGCAGAAACTGAATGGCACTTATTTGCATAATATATTCAGATCGCATAACTTAACTTTCTTTGCTGCAGAACTGGATATTGCTTGAGGTAAATAGATGCAGAATACACACTGCTCTAATTATAAAGGAATCTGACTACACAGAAATAGCACTATTTGGTTATTTATGTGTATAAAGCTTTTAAATTAGTCACTTCATACACTCTACCTC
Organism: Podarcis muralis; assembly: GCF_964188315.1. Taxonomy (NCBI): domain Eukaryota; kingdom Metazoa; phylum Chordata; class Lepidosauria; order Squamata; family Lacertidae; genus Podarcis; species Podarcis muralis. The sequence goes on along the minus strand of NC_135656.1, from coordinate 21,875,869 downwards.
CGCACCCCCCAAAAAGCACACTTTCATAAGAAAGAGCATGCAACCCACATGTAGCTATTAATGTATGGATTTTTCTGTGTATGCACATAATGGGAAGCCACAGTCAAATATGGCTTCCTAGTATACACATACAAAGCAAAATGAACTCATAATAAGAGATCACACCTGACGATCTGCATGCAGTCTACACAGTATTTTCTACACTCGTTTTCCATGTTCACAAAACGTGATGATGAACTGTCCCTAGGTAACACATGATTTAAAGCGAAAACCCAGAGGGGACAAGAAGATTTTCCGTGTGTCTTTTGAAAATGTTCACTCTTCTGTGTAATAACCTAGTTGCCGAAATAGGCTTGCTGTGCAACTGTACAAGAGACGTTTGATGCTCTGTGTGAGCTGATTGGCCCATTCAATTGCAGTGCTCTTGAAAGCAGGTGGCAACACACAGAGGAAGTTAGAGACATAGTTCAGAACAGGCTGGTACCAAAGAAGCAAATCTAATCCTTGCAGAGGATGAGTCACAGCTCTCCTGCATACACAGTTCCAAGCCTGTAGTTCTTCTCACAAGGACCACATCACCCACGTCTCAGTAAAAGCGAGAGAAGCAAAAACCATGAAACAACAGAGGAAAGGAAAGAATTGTGTTTGAAAACACAACCCTACAGATGTGCACCTGTGATGATGATCTGTACAAGATTAGGAGGCACTGCAGACGTTTTTAAAGCTGCTAACACTATTACTAGGAAGAGAGATCCATCTGTCCTAGTTTTCTCTTTCTGCCAAGGCTAGCCACTTTCTGGCTGGCTATAAGGCAGCATTTTTGCTGAAGCGGCAAGTGGAGGAGACTTTCATTAGCAACCTAGCTGTCTGCATTCACACATAATCCTAAACCAGGCCGTGTGGCTTCTTTTAACTATAATATGCATGAGGTGTCTGAGCAAAAATGCCTCTCTTCATCAGTGAGGAAACAAACCACAGAGCGGCTGCCTTGGTATTGTTATGAATTTGGGAAGTGGGGAGGGAGGGAGTAGGCTATATGTGAGATCCTTCTAATTCTTGGATCCAACAAGTGTTAAAATATAAGCCAGGCTAGCTTCCTGTGTTGAGGTGACCGCCTGGGTGATGGTCCATTAAGAGAACAAAGGAAAGGGGCTCTGTGCTAGAGAACAAATGGGTGGGGCTCCTCTTTCAACTCAAGGGTAGTTAGAAGGATAAAGCCTGAATTTTAGAGCTGAGAGTTTGCAGTGATGTAAAGCAGCAAGCTCGAGAGTCAGAGAGCAATACCCAGGGGCGCCAACTTATAAAAAATATTGGGGGGGCCCACTGTGCGATTTGCGCTTTTTTTGCACGCACCTGCTTCCTGCTAGTACGGTGGATCCAGGGAACTGATGCTGCTGCTTCGCTTTTCGCGTGTGGACAGGAGGGGAGGGAGGGAGGTTGCTGGTTATCTAGGGCAGGAGGGGAATTTTTTGGTGATGGTGGGGCGCCTGACTGCCCCATCGGCGCATCCACCTCCACAATGGCCGCGCTGCCTTGTTGCGCGCCTTTTTGGAGCAGCGGCTGCAAAGTTTGGGAAGTGCGCAGGCGCAGCGACTTGTGCCGCTTTGCAACTGCGCAGGCCGGCGCGGCGGAAAAAGGAGAGCGCTGTTGTGTGGGAGCCGAGCGGCACTTGGCCCGGGGTGAAGCGGCGGCGGCTGCATTGTGCAAGCGCTCTTTGGGCAGGCTAGAGTTACACGGAGGGATGCGGGGGAGGGAAGGAGCTCCCCCCTTCCCCATCCCGGCCAGTTTCCAACAGCAGCAGAATCGACCACCTCCTTCCCCCGTCGCACTGGACGGCAGGCAGAGAACTGGCCCAGCAAAGAGACACATGGGGTGGGAGGCCGGAGGAGGGGCAGAGGGGAGGGAACAAACAAGTATTGGGGGGGCAGAGCCCCCCCAAACAAATTTTTGAGGGGGCTCGGGCCCCCTCAGGCCCCATGGAGTCGGCGCCTATGGCAATACCCGATGTCTGTTTGAATCCAAGGCTGCGGCTATGGGAGAAACAAGACCCTTTTGGGGTGTTAATGCTGTGAGCTCCTCCATCGCAGGCTCAGGTTGTATATATGTGTAAATAAACCATATATCATAATGACATCAAAATCTCTGCTGTGCCTCATTCCCGCAAGAAACACAAACACTGGTTAAGTGCCTGGAACCCCCAGAATCTCACAACGCACAGAGATGGGGGTGGCATGTAAAAGTATTATGTCCAAACAGTGATATATTTTTCCCCCTTCCAAACAAACAGCACTGGCCTGGCTGTAATGTGAACTCTGTGGTTTGTTTCTCCACTTGACTAAGGGAGGAGCAAAGCTGGAGTATTTGAGCTGCGTTCACCAGAATGCACTTCTTTCACTCCATTGTTCAAACAAACCACTGCTTGGCTTCGTGTTACACATGAATGCAGCCTCCACCTTTTCTGAGCAAATACTACCCACCTCTACCAGGAGCACAAGGACTGCAAAATACCAAGATATGCTTGCCTTGATTGGTATCCCCACATCTTCTAACATGTCGCAAATGAAAACAGTAATAATCCTGAGCTTATACACGCGGCCCACAAATCACTGATCCCACTTTATAGGTGAAGAACACTGAGGCTCACAGATAACTAAAGTGACTTACCTAACTGGGAAGAACATTCTTCACTCCACCATCCAAAAAAGTTCAGCTTTCCTCCATGGTAGGTGTGCAGAAAGGTGATGGACAAACATTGAAATGAAAGACATTTCAATCATGTTTCTGTCCTTCCTGTGATACTAGAAGGGAAGCCCGCCCTTCAGGAAAGTAACTTTGCTTCAAAAATGAAATGAGTAAAACATGAACTATAAAGAAGTCTGCATTGCTCAACTTTCACTGCTAGTCTTCTGTAATAAGCAGTGGAGTTTTGGGACAAGACTAGCTGGAGAGCATTAAAGCTAATGTCTATTTAGAACAAACTTGAGAATGCATACATGTGCTCAAATGTCTTTTAGGAATATAAACAGCTGCCTGATTAATTTTGAGTACTTCTGTTTTATATTACTAACGTTGCCAACTATATAACTAACGTTGCCAAACCCTATTAACTCTTGAAAACATGGTATGACCAGAAAGCTAATTGAACTAATACCATCAAGCAAATATTGCTAATTAGCAATAATGAAACAATGCAGTATAACAAAAGTCCCTAATGTTGTTAGCGTGTGTGTGTGGTAGTGCTTAATTTCCTCTGGCAACGCCTATGAAGGAGCTATTTTTATTGTGCATTCATGATGACTTGTTCTCATGATGGTATCAAGACGATTACGGTATATATGATCATGCCTTCAACACTGTTTGCGGTTGCAAAAGTTTCAGGGCAAACACACTGGTTTGTTTCCAATCAGGACATGTCCTATAGCTTCCTGTTGAAAACCTGTAACTTTTTCATTTCACAAATGTTCAGAGTGTGTGCCTGTCCTGCTTTTGTTGTGCTATAGCGCTAGACGGCCCCTCCAGATGGCCATAAGATGGAAAAAGGAAGGTCCGATTTACACTGCCCCATTGTTAAATTCAATAAGACTTGCATCTGATTACATATGGTAAGGATTGTGCTGCTAGTGTGTCAAGAGTCCTTTTTAACTCCTTGCCAAGTTGTCAAAACTTGAGACTCACAACATATTCTCCCTTCTGCTATCCTTACTTTAGCTCAAGGTCCCAACTCCAAAGGAACTAAACAAAGAAGTGTTTTATCTAGCTAGAATGAGTTATTCTCAAAACCCTTGGGGGAAATACTGAGAGATTTACTTAAACTAGTTCCTGGGCAAAGCACAAATGAAGATATAGGTAAATATCAGATACAGGAAAAATTAAAGATATCTGTGGAGCAATGAGCCATTTCACAAAAGAAACCCTTGGGAAAGTGATCATAAATCTGTAGTACCTGTGTGTCTGTGGTATACTTGCCATGATGTGTGTTTGCTATGGGTATGCCAAAGGTAGAAAGTAAAGAACAGCAGGGAGGTCAGGTGTTGGCGAAGTTGGCTGTGCTAGGATTGCTAGAGATTCTAGACTATAGCATGTTTGCTGCATTTTAGGATAGGTGTGACATATACCTGGACTATAGGTATAGGCACCAGTCATTAATGTAACAGTGGTATTATTAAATTTGGAGGATTTGCTGCCATTGGGGTCAAATCTGTGATGAATTAGCCATTAGCAAATCAGCTGAGCCCTTGCTACAATGTAGCTATCTGAAAAAGGGGGTAGAAAACCTGTTGCTCTCTGATGATAAGCAGAGTTCAGCAACACCTGGATATCCATGGGTTCTCCATCCCCGTTCTCCTTGAAATATGCTCCTTTCTTAATCTCAGGGTCATGGGTTTGAGTCCTAGGTTGAGGGAAATATTCCTGCGTTGAAGGGGGATGGACTAGATGACTCCTGTGGTCTCTTCCAATTCTACAGTTCTAAGATTCCTGCTCCCTTTCATTTCCCTCCCAGCTCAGAACCTGGTAGCTGTTCTGAGCTCCTAGAATTTTAAATGGGGGGTAGATTACCTACCATCAGCTGCAGAATCACCCCCCACGTGCTACAACAGAGAGTGGGATAACAAGGAGAGGCAAAGGGAGTGAGTATGAGTACAAGCCAAGGGCATGTATGTGATGGATGGGCGAGAGGGATGTGGGCCCCAGATTAAGGCTTTGCACAGGGCACCCACGACCATTAATACAGCACTGTCAAGACATTGCTTTCTCTGGCCACACAACTAGATGGGAGAAATAAACCAGACCCTCTCTCCTGAATCCAGCTGCTAGCAAGCCAGACTGACACCTACTGGACAATATATTTGAAGCACATTATTGCCTTCATGGCACTGAGCAGTACACTGAGCAGGGTGGGACTGCTATCTGCTCCAATACAAGAATATTCACCCGTGCAGCTGCTCTCATTGTTAACCAAGTTGAAACACCTACTACATAAATATCTAGCTGTTAGAGCTTATCACTACTATAGCAGCTTTCTCTCTGCAAAGTGCTACTTTACAGGTCTTCGCACTTAATATTGACTCACATAAGCAAGAGTAAAACATGGCAATGAAACACGATAGGTGGCAACGAGGGCAAGGAATCGATCAGGATACTAGCCACCCTACCATCTCTTACATAGTGTCTAAGATGTGGAACATGCATCACCACTCAGATAGTGAGGAAAGAACAGTGAATCACTTTGAAATAGTTCCCCTTCTCCTGTGGTCTCTAGCACTGCTCAAAATAAAACTGGAAAAGAGGCTCAGCCAGATTCAAAGGGTGAAACCTACCTCAGTCTACCCCACAAACCTCAGCATCCAAAGATCAAGTTTCAGCTCTCCTATAATCAGGTATTTCATCAGTGTGAATGCTCATAAGGTTATTAAACTGAATTTTAAAAAATTGGCTTGTGATGCCACATTATTCCACATTTCAAAATAGATAGGAAATTATATTGCAATGGTCCATTTTTGCAGGTATAGAAGTTCTTGAGCTGCTCAGGATTCCTTGGTAGGCAGAACAGAATCTTATTATCTATTGTAGAGAAACCAGTGCTGGATTAGCCTTTCAAATGTTCCTAGTACAGTGGTACCTTGGTTTACAACTATAATCTGTTCTGGAGGTCCGTTTGTAAACCAAAACAGGTTGTAACCCAAGGTGCACTTTCGACAATTGGGCCTCCAAAAAAAATTTGTCTGTAATCCAAAAAAAAAAAAAATGGGTTGTAATCCAAAAATGGTTGCAAGCCAGAACATGCACTTCCAGATTTGACGTGTTTGTAATCCAAAATGTAGGCAAACCAAGAAATATGCAAACCAAGGTACCACTGTATCTTCAAACCATCATGGCAAAACCAGCCACTCACTACTTCAGCCAGGATACTGGCAATTGCCTCTGAGTAAGAAGCTGCTGACAGAGTCACTGGGGAGCCATGCCAAAAAGAACTCACAGCATTGTACGTCCTGCATATGCTGCTCTTCCAACAAATGTGACTTATAAGGGTCAGGACAGGAAAACAGTACACAAGATGGCTGCAAAATAAAGCTGCCAACATTGTTTCCAGTCCATGATCTTTCTGCTCCTAACAGCTGGGTTTCATCTGACAGTTTAGGTTATAGCCCAGGACAAAAACATCATCATGCTGCTCTGGGGCCTTTGCAAACTTTTCCCCCAGCAGCTTTTAGTTTATAGCACAATGAGTATACAGTTAATACTCTCTCGGGGCAAGGGTTCCAGCGTCTTCAATAAGATTTAATAAGAATTCTTTTGTAGGGATATAAAACTGTCCCAGAACTGAGCTTCAATATAGGACAAATTGTGATCGTGCAAGTGTTATAGGCATCACCAATGGAAAAGATTTCATAAGTTATTTAGTATAGTTCTCTGCAACAACAGAAACCCTTATGCTAAAACTAAACCTGACCTGCATATTTTTCCATGCACCTGCCTCTTTTTTTCTGCCAATAAAAAGCAACATTGGGAGCCTCTGTTTGAGCAGCAGGAGTGATTGAGAAAGGTGCTCAGTGGTGTGAAGTCTACTTCCCACATTAAAAGTATACGGGGTGTATGTGAGGGACTGGGGTGGCAAAGCTTAAGTTCTTTTATTTAGTGTATGCTTGGGGTTTTTGTGTCAGTGTCACTTGGGGAAGTTCTCTTTCTATTCGCTTGTTATGTTTCCTTGGTGGTGAGAGAGGTTGGGGTGGCCTAGGGTGTGGCTGATCATCTTTGGCTGGCTGTAGTGGGATTTGTTTGTGCGTGGGTAAGGGGGGTTGTCGGGTTAAGTTAGCCATATTGAATCGTATGCTGTTGGTGGGTTATAAGCTCTTTATAGTGTGAGTGGGCATTGTTATCTTGGAAGATGTTCAGTAGGGCCAGTTCTGGGGTGACTTCTAGTACCTGTTTAGTTATTTTGCTTATTTCTGGTATGACTGCGCACACTCCTTTTCTGACTGGGTCCTCAATTACTTGGTTTGGTGGGATCTGCTGGTTCAGACACAGCATATGTCTGAGAAGACCCCAGGAGCGATCATAGGGAGGAGGTGCAAGGAAAAAACTGTTGTGACATTTATTTCTTTGGCAACTTGGAAGGACTGTTGTGGGATCCAGAAACGGCAACCTGGAGCTCCGCTGACCACTTAACTCAGGGGTCAGCAACCTCTTTCAGCAGGGGGTCAGTCCACTGTCCCTCAGACTTTGTGGGGGGCTGGACTATATTTGGGAGGGGGAAATGAACAAATTCCTATGCCCCACAAATAATCCAGAGATGCATTTAAAATAAAAGCACACATTCTACTCATGTAAAAACATGCTGATTCCCGGACCGTCCGCAGGCCGGATTTAGAAGGCGACTGGGCTGGATCCGGCCCCCGAGCCTTAGTTTGCCTACCCATGACTTAATTGCTCTCTTCTCCATCAGCTTGGAAGCTTTTTCTGAGACGCCTGCGGGGTATGACAGCATCCTTTGTCGTTTGAGCATCTTTATCAAGATGCTAACAGATCTGTCTGCCTTTGATCAGTTGTGCTTCAAGGGAAGCTCACCAGTCCTCTGATTCTTTAATATTTTCCAGCCCAGATAGATGTTAACCAAAGGATCTCACAACAGTAATCTCCCTGCAGGAGCAAGGACGCATAAGAGAATCAGATGCACCACAAGAGCATCTTGGATGGGATGGCTTTCAAAGAGGGCTAGACAACTGCATGGAGGAGAGGCCTATCAAAGGCAACTAGCAGTGATGGCTATGCTCAGCCTCCCCTGCTGGAGGGAGCAATGCTTCTGAAAAGTACTTGCTGGAAACCACAGACTCCACAAACGTGTTTCACAAGGACCCCTTCGTTCCCTCTGCCCCAGTACCTGAGGGTCGTCACATCTCTCCAGGGATTTGGCCAGAACAAAGTATATGTTGGGGAAAGGCTCCCTCCCTGCGAAGAAAATGGAGCAATCAGCAGGCACCTGGCTCCCACCCATGATAGCAGCAGTCTGGCACATGAGGTTGGGGGACATGGGAAGGAAGCATTCCTGTTGCATAGGGCATTCAATTGGCATTTCCACCTACATGAACTCTTAGCCTCCCCCCCCCCCCCTTGTTCTGGCCTGCCTCTCTCCTAAGGAAGATCCAAACTCTTGCTGGAAGCCACTGGTGGGGAAAGTGTTCCTATGATTCCCAAATGTTTCAGAAGCATCTTTTTGTTCCTTTAGCTGATTCATATAATCATAGCATGGTAGGATTGGAAGGGGTCCAAGGGTCATCAAGCCCCGGCAATGCAAGGATCCTGCCCATAGCCAGCCCCGTCTGGGCTCCAAACTCCAGCCTTCTGGTTACCATTGCAATTCTTGACGGTGTGGAGAAAGGGGAGAGAGAAATGTGTTGCTTACACTCTCATAACACTGATATGAGATCCACACCATGCAGTCCTTTCAATAACTAAAGTCTCAAGGGCTGTCACATGGAGCAAGCTTGTTTTCTCCTGCTCCAGAGGCCCTTAGGGCCTGAAGCAGTGACTCTCCTTCCTTGGAGGTTTTTAAGCAGCGCTTGGATGGCCATCGGCCATGGATCATCTAGTTGAGATTCCTGCATTGCAGGGGGTGGGACTAGATGATCCTCAGGATCCCTTCCAACTCTACAATTCTATGCTGGTATCTTTTAAAGAGCATCCAATGCACCTTTAAAGCACATGACTTCCTCTGAAATGATTCATGCCATTCCCTCTCACAGACCTACAATCCCCAGAATCCCTAACAAACTACAATTCCCAGGATCATCTGGGGGAAGACACCTGGTTTTTAAAACAGGGATAGAGAACCTGCAGTTTGTTCACCCCCATTTCCTAGGAACCAGGAATGGGAAGCTCAAGTGCTTCTAACAGTATGGCTATAGGGAGCAGCGAGTATAAATTGTATCAGAATTAGTATGGGAATGTTAAGGAGGGAGGAGGAAAGAGGTTGTGGAATTCTGGTGGTGAGTGATGATTGGTTGAGGATTTGAAAAGGAGTTTGAAAGCGAGGCAGTTAAGAGTCAGTTCAAAGCAGTGGGTTCTAGAGGGGGTGGTTGGGCAACTAACTATTCAGTTTGAGGATCCGTCGTCATTTTTGTAATAAAGCAGCATATAAGATAAAGAGAATTTAAGGCCATAAGCTTAGGTACACACACCATCCTACAATCATTTAGAGAATCATCCATACAGTCTTGTTTAGTGAGGGTGCAGTACCTAGGATCTGGAACAAACATTGATATTTTATTTTCTAATTTCATAGGTTTATGTTCTGGTCCTAATGATGTAATAGGGGTGGGGGCTCTTTAAATACTGGGGGCAGCCACACACTCCTTTTCTTCTTTAAAAAAATAATAATTTCCCCTTGTTTTCAAAAGCACATGTATTGTCTCTTTTCTTCAGGTTCTTCAGTTACATTGTTGTGAGACATTGGTGTTATATGCAGTATAGAGTTGGGAAGAAAAGAGGGGAGGGGAGTGAACCCAACCCTCCTTCTGGGCACTCCACTGCTTTAGGCAGTTTTAAGGTAAAGGTAAAGATACCCCTGCCCGTACGGGCCAGTCGTGTCCGACCCTGGGGTTGCGCGCCCATCTCGCTTAAGAGGCCGGGGGTCAGCGCTGTCCAAAGACACTTCCGGGTCACGTAGCCAGCGTGACAAGCTGCATCTGGCGAGCCAGCGCAGCACACGGAAACGCTGTTTACCTTCCCACTAGTAAGCGGTCCCTATTTATCTACTTGCACCCGGGGGTGCTTTCGAACTGCTAGGTTGGCAGGCGCTGGGACCAAGCAACGGGAGCGCACCCCGCCACGGGGATTCGAACCGCCGACCTGACGATCGGCAAGTCCTAGGTGCTGAAGTTTTACCCACAGCGCCACCCGCGTCCCTTTATTATCGCCCAATTCTGAAACCAGAACTCAACCAGGCAAGAAGAGAGAAGGGAAAAGACTGGGGGGGGTTGCCTTCCTCTCTGTACGTTTCTTTTGTATGAGAGGTAACCCCTCCATCCCTTATGTAAACTGGCAAACGTGCTTAAACCTGGTCCTCACTTTGAAGCTTCTTTGAACAAAGTGGTCCTGACTTCTGAGACAATATATATCTTTTCATTTTAAAAAGGAATAGTTATCTTTATCCCAATGTCAAAATCCTAAGAACCACAGCCAGCCAGCCATTTTAAAAACAGGCTAGAGGGTTTCCCTTTCTCTTCAATATGGCCATTGTTACAGAAAGTGATATAACAGATAAAAGGGGTGGTTGATGAGCACAAAGGCACTACCTAAACTATTCAAAACTGTCTTCCCCCTGTATGTTCAACAGTCACAACTGGGTTATAAGAAACAGGTGTACAGTACAGTGCAATTGCATGAAGGTTTGCTGAAAGGTAAGTCCTATTGAGTTCAATAGTACTTACCATATGGTTCTGAGAAACTATTCTGTTCTGGCTGACTCCTCTCTGGAAGAGAAGATCTTACAATTTCCTTACCAGGTCTGGAAACTGGCAGAATTGCTGTAGCCATCCCAATGTTATAATCTTCTTCTCAAAGTTCTGCTTATTTTTCAATGAAGTTGCATGTTCATGTCTGGTAACTTTACATCATTTATTCACTGTTGTTAATTTTGAACCTGATTTTTATGTATAGGTCACATCACTTCAAATTTCCTCACTGTGTAGATGTCATGAGCAGGCTGTCCATACCATTTTATACCAGTTCATTTGAGAAATTCTATCCCAGGAAAGAATTTTCTACAAATTATCTTCCTTGCCTGCAGATGTTCCTTTCAAAGTATATTTGGCTCTTGTCTGCAGGTGTCCTGGAATCTGGATATCCTCAACAGTGGGCATTAATGTAGAGTGTGGGATACAATTATTTAAAGTGCATAGTAGAACAAAGCATTGGGCTCAGTTTTCTGTGGAGCCCCTATATCCCTATGGTTCTCTTCAGACAGCACCACTTCCACAATCATTATCGCCACTCTTTTATACCCAGTGCTTTCAGCATGTCTTTTTCAGTAGTTTATCTGCAAGCATTTGTGTTTCAATAGAAATTCAATGTTTGACTACCTGGCATGTGAGGAGGACTTTGCACAATGGTCTATGCACAGCCCTGCATCTGAGGAATAGCCTAACTACACCACATGTTCAACTTAATTCAGTGCTATTGTTTGTAATTAAATGAGCAAGCTTGTCTTTATAGAGAGAGTTAATTTCCACTCATGGAGATAATCACACAACATTAGGGTTTTAATCCAATCAAGAGACTTTAAGGTACATAGGGAAGCTTTTCAAGCCTGACTGATAAATCTTGAGTTTGGAAGCACACCGTTATCAAGTTGAAAACCAGACTCTTAAAAATGTCTGTTGCCTTTCAAAATGTTCTGTTGCTGTGGATAGTTCTAAAACGTGAGTCACACAATACAGAGCCAGGATATGACATTGTGGTGCCTGAGGCATTCAATGATTCCTCCTGTTTCATGTACAAAAGCCACCCAGACTGGCAGCTGACTCTACATCAACACTGGTGACAGACCACCACCACACGTAAGGGCAGCAGGCTAGCTTAGGTGCCACAGTTCACACAATTCTTTTTTATCTCTGGCCCTCACTATGCCACCTGAGGCAGCTGCCTCACTCTTCCGAATGGCAGGGCCTGCACTGTTCAGATTCGAAGTCTGAGGTACGTGTAGGAATGTTTTTGAACTCCACAGAAGACAATCATGGGCTTAAGACACCACTCTCCTAAGGTGCCCAGTCCTAACCGTCCTTACTTGAAAGCAAGTGCCACTGCACATGGAGATAATCTTTATTGCCTAGGATTTCAGTTATGATCTCCCTTATTTATTACTGCACTTTGCGACTTAACATTTCACAGCGTAACAGTGAGAATCGTTCTGCACTTGGCAACGCTCTCCCTGCTCTTCAGGTACTTAAAATGTCCACAAACATGGATTTTCGAAGTCCCGGAAAAGATTTAAAACGTTTAACAAATGGGCAGAGGAAGATGAGGAAGGGCGAAGGCCCCTCCTTTCTTTGGACATTTTTGACCGGCCTCCACCGACGGCCCGTTCCTGTCAGAATAAGGAACCCAGGCAAGGGCCACTTAGGCCAGGATTGGGGAACTTGCGGCCACGTAAGAACCTCCTTCTATTCCAAGTCATTCCTCCAGTTAACGTAGTTCTGTATTGCCAACACGGGCTGGCAGCAACTCTCTGTAGTTTCAGGTCGCAGCTTTTCTCCAGCCCTACTCGGGTGCCACTGAGCCCCGAACCTGGCGCATGCAAAGCATATGTCTTCCTAACTCCAAACCATCCTTGGGCTGAGGCCAATGGGAAGTGGGAGACACTGGGCGTCCCAACAGCACCTGCAGCGCTGCCTTAGGGGTAAAGTTGAGGACTCCGCTTTCCACCTCAGAAACGCGGGGTTTTGCATTCTGACGTGCTTATGACGCTTGTCGGCGACGTCTCTCCAGCCCCCGAACTTTCCGAAACCCTAGCAACGACGCCGTTAACCCTTCAGCGAAGAGAAGGCGCTCCCACAAGAACAAAATGGCGGCAGAACTGCTTTCTCTTCCCCCACCTCCTCCCCGCCCGCACACTCTCTTCTCCTCCCAATTACGCCATATCCGGAGGCGGGAGGCGACGCGACCGGAAGCTGGTCGCGTTTCCAAGATGGCGACTCCCTATGTTACTGATGAAACCGGTGAGTGGCGGGGAGCCGCGGCTAGGATGGGAGGGGGGCTCTCGGGTGCCGGCGTCCCCCTCCCCGCCACCGCCACCACCCTGCCTCACGCCAACCCCGACAGCTGCCTCGCCCCGCCCCACCCCCCTCCGGCCGCGGTGCTCCTCGGTTATCCCCGACATGACGCCCCTCCCCTTCTCCATCCTTGCCCCGCCTTCCCCTTCCATTCGGCTCCGCGACCACGCCCCCTCTGAAGGCCTTTCCCGCTCCCCGGTTGCGGCTTATCCCGCGCTGCCTTCCGTTGTGGCCACGCCCCTTGGCTGCGGTGGCCACGCCCCCGCGGCCGTTAGAGCCGAACCTCCCCTCAGTCGCCTCAGATCCATCTGGCCGGAGGGCGGAGGCGGCCTCTCCTCTCCGCCTTTCGTTAAGGACCGGCGCTATTGAGGGACAGCGATGGGGGTTAAAAGCATTGCCTGCGTCTCGCACTCTGACCCCTCCGTCCCTCTTTATATGAGGACAGTGATGGTGTATAAATCATGAGACCCTTAATATCAGGGTCCTGGGTTCGAATCCCACGTTGGGCGAGAGATTCTAGCATTGCAGGGGTTTGGACTAGATGACCCTTCCAACTCTACAGTTATATGGTTCTGACACTGCATATGGTGACTCTACCTGGTCACTCCCTCCAGTGCTGGATTAAACCCTGCGGAGGCCTCCAGGCTGTTGAAACCTTGCAAATGATCTCCTAAGACGTTTTTGTCATTTTCTTTCAAGATCACATCAGTGTTATTTTGATCGTTGTCGCAGGGCCCCTAAAAATGCCCATTTGGTAATCCGGCACCACCCTCCATCCCCATTATGAACTATGTGGAAGCAACGCTTATAGCTTTCAGTGAAGCTACTCCCTCCCTGCCACCCCGTATCTTAGCTTTTCCTCACACAGGTATCCCCTGTTAAGCCAAATGCTGCTAGGGTTTTAAGACTGCGAGTGATTACGGGCCTCTTTTCTCCCACACCCAATACCAAGAGACCAGATGCAAAGTAGGAAACTTGGATAGTTGTGCAGAAGATGAAATTTCAGCAGGGATGGAAAAAGCTGCTGCTGCTGCTGCTGCTCTTTCTCCTCTAACAAATCAAGGTACAGAAGAAGCCTTTTCCTCAAATACATGTGTAGTGGCAAGGCTTCGTTTTATTTCTGTTTGCTTACTGCATTTATATCCTGCCTTTCCTCCAAAGAGCTAAAGCAGCCCCTGTGGTTGTCCTTTCCTTTATTTTATTCTCACAAGACCTCTGTGAGACTGAGAGGTAGTGACTGGCCTAAAGTCAGCCAGAGAACTTTGTTGTTGAGTGAGGATTTGAACCCAGCCTCTCCTATCCTAGTCATGCTCAAACTGTTATGCTGCTTAGGCTCAAGTGACCAGTGAATAATAATAATAATAATAATAATAATAATAATAATAATTTATTATTTAAACCCCGCCCATCTGGCTGGGCCTCCCCAGCCACTCTGGGCGGCTTCCAACTGAATATTAAAAACAGTACAGCATCAGACATTAAAAACTTCCCTAAAGAGGGCTGCCTTCAGTTGTCTTTTAAAGGTAAAATAGTTGTTTATTGCTTTAACATCTGCTGGGAGGGCGTTCCACAGGGCAGGCGCCACTACCAAGAAGGCCCTCTGCCTGGTTCCCTGTAACCTTACTTCTCGCAATGAGGGAACCGCCAGAAGGCCCTCAGCGCTGGATCTCAGTGTCCGGGCTGAATGATGGGGGTGGAGACGCTCCTTCAGGGTGCATTGTGCACCCTCTGACAGATAATGGTGGTGCAGTGCTTTTTGCTTTTTTCCTACATTGCATTATGGTAGTTCCAATACTCTTCCCCATGACTTCTAGTAAATGAAATGATTTGTGCGTCAGCATATGCTGGGTACTTGCATATTTCATCTTCAATATGGGATTTAAAATACTGAACTGATTTATTCTCTGTGATCCTTGCAGTAGCCCTGTAAGTGAAGTGTTATAGAAATGTTAAATGTTCTGCAGCAAGAAATCCACTTGTGGGATAATCAGATGGGATGAGCTCTAGGGATGTTTTCACATTAATTTCTACCTGCAAGCCAATTCCTAATAGGAACATGGGAACATGCAAAGCCGCTAAATAAAGTATGGTTCAAATAACTTGACACTATAAAACCATTTCCAAAGCCAATTTCCATAGTAGCAAAATTCCTCTCAGAAAAATCAGAAATCAGTATGTACAGGCTAAAGCTCCTCTGCTGGCTAGCAAGGCTGATTTTACACCTTAATAACTGTTGATGTTTATTATTGTGGTGCTGTGTATTTTGGGTTTATGGGCCGCAATAAAGCTTTGTGTGTATATATCAAATTTAAGCATATCTTGTCTTTTGATCTTGCTTCTTTTAAAGGAAGTATTATGGTGTGATACAGATTCATTGTTTGCTGCCTTGGGTGGACACGGTCCAGAAATGTGGCTTATGAATATTTAAAATAAATGAACATTCACAGGATTTTTTAGAACGCTGAAAAGCCCACATGATCACATAGAGATATGTAAAGATAGGGTATCTTTTCACAAATATTTTTGAATGTTTTAGGGAAATACATCGCTTCCACACAGCGTCCAGATGGCACCTGGAGGAAACAGAGGAGGGTGAAGGAAGGCTATGTTCCCCAAGAAGAAGTACCTGTGTAAGTTAAGCACTCGTCTCTGCTATCCTCTCTTTCTTTCTTTTCTCCTTTCTCCAAACAATGCATTGCCCTAATTTGGTGCAAGGAAAGGGTACATTGTTTGGTATCTTCCCAACAGTACAAAGGAAATAATGTAGAAGGAAATATTGGTCTGTTACATCTGGAAATTTGTGTGGGGCCCATCTATTGTATGTCACATCTTATCTGTTTACACGTATATGTAAACACAGCTCCTAATTACATTAACACTATTTTATTTTTATGTATTTAATATAAATTTAATAAACTACTGTTAATGTAATTAGGAGCCATGTCGAGCATGTGAACAGATCAGATGTGCCATCATACATACGGACCCCACACCAATTTCCAGATGGTACAGACCTTCTGCTCCTTTCTCCATTCCTCCCATTTTACCATTTGGTACCTTCCCTTCAATCTCACCTTCAGATTATGATTATGATAAACCTAAATATCTGAAAGAGTGGCTGGGGAAACCCAGCCAGATGGGTGGGGTAGAAATAATAAATTATTATCATAAGAAACAATCTTGTTGAAACTTGTTTTTCAAGGAATATCTTCTCCCCACTGGCCTCTGTTATTGGAAATGAGAGCAACATGCAGTTCTGTTTAGACATTTTGCATATCTGCAGTTATGACATCACAAACCAAACAGAAACTCCTGCCTCAGTAGTTCTCAGTGTGAAAGTGCAGCAAGAAGGAATTGCAGCAGGAATGGTAAACACACTTGTGTTTGACTTTAGATATTCTTCCCCTCAATTTAAATAAAGACCTGGGGTGAGATCCAAAGAGCCACTAAATTAGTTCTGTGCCGCCAAAGAAGCTTGTTTCTCAAACAGCTCACTCTGCCACACACAACATACCACTTTTGAAATTGAGGGGAATTTCAAAAGCAAATTGCAATATTGTCAGGTATGGGGAATGGTTGTCATCATTCTCCCTAGGCACTCCCTGTCCACTCAGAATTAATTAATTAATTTAGTTAGTTAGTTACAGTGGTGCCCTGCAAGACGAATGCCTCGCAAGACGGAAAACCCGCTAGACGAAAGGGTTTTCCGTTTTGGAGGTGCTTCGCAAAACGAATTTCCTATGGGCTTGCTTCGCAAGACGAAAATGTCTTGCGAGTTCCTGCAGGGTTTTTTCCCTCCCCCCTCCCTTTTCCCAAGCCGCTAAGCCACTTATCAGCTGATCCGCTAAGCCGCTAAACAGCTGATCGCTAAGCCGCTTATCAGCTGATCCGCTAAGCCGCTAATAGCGCTAAGCCGCTAATGGGCTTGCTTCGCAAGACGAAAAAACCGCAAGACGAAGAGACTCACGGAACGGATTCTTTTCGTCTTGCAAGTCACCACTGTAGTTAGTTCCATCCAATGGTCAGGGACAACAGGACTAGTAGCCCTACAACATCACGAGGGTCTCAGGTTCCCCATCACTGCCCTCGGACCAGGTGCCTAATAACATTAATGTGGTTTTATCACCCATGTCTTTCTGCTTTAGAGACACCATTGATCTATCAACAAAAGGAAGCCATCTATACCAGGCAGCAAAATAAATAAATTCTGTACCTGCCACCCTGCCTTTTGTAGGTGCTGCTGCTGCTGCACTTTCCCCACCAATCAGTGTTTATGGCTTCCCCACCACCACCACCAACAAAAAACCATCATAGCTAAAAACATCCCTTTAGACTTGGGACGGGCGTTTACTGAAGCAATTACTCCAGATTGCAGTATGCACCGTCCGTCTGAGAACCCAAAGGTGGCATGGATTCTTCAGGGCACTTGCATGCAGCTGCAAAACCAGTGTCTGCCCTAAGTAAGGAGCTGCACAGACACAACATCACTCCTGCCCCAGCACTTCATGCCGCAATATCTGCTGCTTTTTTATGGAAACGAGCTGGAATTACAAATGGACAGTTCTATTATACTTTTTAGGGGCTCCCCCCTGCTCTCCTTTCTTATAGAAGCACTGAAGATATGATTCCTCCCTTCTCTCCCCCCCCCCTTTATTTCAAGTACTGATAGAAGACAGTTCTGATCTCTTTTGTTCCATGCAGGTACGAGAATAAATATGTGAAATTCTTCAAAAGCAAACCAGACCTGCCTCCGGGCCTGAATCCAGAGGTCAACACCCCGGTGGCCAGGCAAGCTTCAAAAGGACCGGAAAGTGGTGAGATAGGTCTCTCCAAGACGGCCAAGAGGAACCTAAAGCGCAAGGAGAAGAGAAAGCAACAGCAGGAGAAAGGGGACCGTGATACAGATGACCTGATCCAGTCATTAGAGAAAACTACCTTGTCAGTGACACCAGGCAGCAGTGGGGATGCTAAGCTGGCTGTCCCCGATGGGAGCACAAGGCCCCCTGCAGGCAGTGGCGATTCCTCATCTGCCACAGCCAACTTGGAGAAGAACAAGAAAATAAAAAACGTGAAAAAGAAATTGCGGCAGGTGGAGGAGCTGCAGGCACGGATTGACTCTGGGGAGATCAAGCAACCGACCAAAGAGCAGTTGGACAAGCTGGCTCGAAGGAAAGCTTTGGAAGAGGAACTCGAGGATCTGGAGTTGGATTTGTGAGGGGTTGGAATTTCCACCGGACATAGTGTGCATAGGAACAAACCGTCCCCAGGGGAACATTCTGAGAACTGTGCAACACACAGACCAGAAGAAGCTGTCTTCAGGCTCTTCCTTTGTACCTTTTATTTTATTTTATGTTGGGTGCTGTCTGAATTTTTAAAAGTATTTCTCCCAGCTATTGATGTGTTAGGTACCTGAGGACTCTAAAACCTATTTGCCACCCTCCTTAAATTTCCTCCTAGTCTCTTCCTCCCCGTTGAGGTGGGTGGCTGGGAATGTCATGGCACAGGGTTGGGGGGGGGGGTTGGCTTTCAAAGGAACCTGAGTTGGTGGAGTGTCTCCTATCTTCCTTCTCCCTGCCCCTGTATAATACTCAACACCTTTATGTTCTCTGTAGTGGCCACTCCACCTCCCATCTTCTCTCCTTCCTCATTTTTAAAAGAGATGCAATAATAAAAATTGCAGTAGTGATCTCTGCGTCTAGGATGTTCTTCCTCCCTTTTAATCCAAGCAGCCTTTTGGTCTAAAGCTTGTTTTGTTCTCCATGGTAGCAATACTTGTATACCCTTCCCTTTTTTTAAGCTGGTAACTCAGTTAAACTATTCTTTTGGGTGGCAATTGTGAAAAAGGTAAATTCAGTGTGAGGGGTTGAAAATGAAGCTGCCAATATTGTAATGTATTTATGAAAATCTATGGTGTAAGGTAAAGGACCCCTGGACACTTAAGTCCAGCTTTCCCGGGTCATGTGGCCAGCATGACTAAACCGCTTCTGGCGCAGGAACACCATGACATGTGCCGGAGCGCAAGGAAATGCCGTTTATCTTCCCGCCAAAGCGGTACCTATTTATCTACTTGCGGTGGTATGCTTTTGAACTGCTAGGTTGGCAGGAGCTGGGACAAAGCAACGGGTGCTCTCTACGGTGTAACCACATTTAGGACACTAGTTTCTACATCTCCCGAAGGATATTCTGGAGCTGGGAAAGGTATGGAAAAGGACAACCAAAATCATGAGGAGGCTGCTCTACTTCCCCTGTTACTAGGCTGGGAAACTTCTGGCCCACCATAAATTGGACTACAATTCCCCTCATTTCTGACCATCACTTGCTGGCTGGGGCTGATGGGAGTTTGGGATCCATCAGCATCTGAAGGGCAACCTGTTCCCTATCCCTGCCCTATTAGGAAGTGTCAAATGCGGAGAAAATGGGTTAGAGACCCTTTTCTTCCTCATAATACGTGAGCCGAGTATCATTCGATGATATTGATTGGCAGTAGATGAAAAGACACATTCAGGAAAGGAATTCCATGCCATGTGTAGATTTATGGACTTCGCTGCCACAAGATGTGTTTATGGCCACAGGCTTAGAAGCTTTTAAAAGGGGATTAGACACATTAACGGACTTGTCAAAGCATGGTCCCTTTGAGTTATGGACCTGCTTTTCTACCCCGCTGTGTTTAATGTTGCATCTTAGACTGACAGCCTTAGTACAGCCTCTATCTCCGTTCATGAGCAATGAGCTGAAGCTCTCAAAAAGCTAGTAGCACTGAGTTATCCACCCATCCCGAACTAAAACACTGTACACTGTTCCTCTGCTAATCATGTTCTCTCCCAGCAAGCATAAAAGCAGGGCAGGGAAACCTTCAGTCGGAGGGCCGCATTGCCTTGTGGAGGCCACATGCCAGTGGCCGGCAGGCCCAGAAGCAAAAGTGTTTAAAGCAGGCTTCCACAACCTCAGCCCTCCAGATGTTTTTGGCCTACAACTCCCATGATCCCTAGCTAGCAGGACCAGTGGTCAGGGATGATGGGAATTGCAGTCTCAAAACATCTGGAGGGCCGAGGTTGAGGAAGCCTGATTTAGAGCAATGGATGAAAATATTCCTTTCGTTTCCACACACATTTCTCCTTCTTATGTTCTCACACAGCCAAGCAAGAAGCATCAGAGTTCAGTTACACATTCTAGACAGGCAAAAATGCCCAGGGAGGTTGCAAAGCAGGGCTGGACAGGGGTCAGCAATATTTTTCATGGTCCCTCAGACCATGTGGTGGACTATATTTGGGGGGCAGGAATGAACAAATTCCTTCGCCCCACAAATAACCCAGAGATGCATTTTAAATAAAAGCACACATTCTACTCATATAAAAACACCAGGCAGGCCCCACAAATAACCCAGAGATGCATTTTCAATAAAAGGACACATTCTACTCATGTAAAAACACGCAGGCCGGATTGAGAAGGCGGCCTGGAAGGGCACATTTTACCCCTGGTCTTGAGGTTTGCCATCCCTGCTCAAAAGACAAGAGGTTGGATAATGAGAAAATAGGGTTCCATGTTTTCCTCTTCGTTGTCACTGTCCAGCAGGTGGCACCAGAAGGTCTTATTAGTGGTGCAACATCCCAATATAGTATATTCTTCTATTACTAGAGTGTTGAGCTATTTTGCCCTTCCTGAACCCCTCCCTACATACTGTAGGGGGAGGTAGTAAAGGATCTCCCCCCTTTTTTTTTTTTAGCCAAGAGGGTGAAATGTCAGTGTTGGTTGGCAGATTCTGTAGCTGTCTTTTTAGGTCAGTTTGGCTGGCGGTGGATTTGGGGAGTATAGCTGACCTAGTTCCCATCTCAGACTCTTGATTATTTTCCACCCATTAGCATCACCACCCAATCTTCCAGGGCACTCCATGCTCCATATTCCTCAGGATCATCACAAGTGCCAGTCACTGAGATCATGGCTGAGAATAAAACGGAAATTGCACCAGTGTGGAAAAAACAAGACTCCTGTTTGTGTGTGTTTTTCTTGGTTTGCACAGCTGCCATAAGCGGCAAGAAACTGCCTGCTGACTTGCCAAGTGGTGCACTTGTGGCGGAAATCTTGCCCTTGGGAGGCTAGTGCCCAAATAGCTAAGGTTTGCCAGCCTCTTGGTTCAGATATGGTGCTTGTCACTATAAAAGCACTCAGAAGAGGGGCAGTTTTTGATCCACAACAGACAGGATAAAGGATGACCAAAGGAAAGATTAGTATGGAAAAGTGAATGCAGCCACTGCTTCTCCCGCCTTGCTTCTCGGTCAGGCCGGTCAGCTCTCCTTTCTTTTTCCACCTACTTGAACCAAAACGGATGTTCACATTTCTGGAAGCAGAGGGTGGTTGGTAGAATCAAGTGCTGTAGGCTGGGAGTTCTCCCACTGAATCAGATGAAACAGAACTGGCACCCTGGCACCTGTCCCTTCCAGACATGTGTTCCTCTCTCCTGCCTTGTTTTAATTTCTACTGAAACCTATGTTTTGAGATTACTGCATTTTATATCTTACTGTTCCATCTAAAGAGCTTGGGGTGGCATCTATATTGTTCTGCCCATCCCTGATATTTGACTTAACAACAACCATGCGAGGTCAGCTAAGCTGTAAAGGTAAAGGGACCCCTGACCATTAGGTCCAGTCGTGACCGACTCTGGGGTTGCGGTGCTCATCTGGTTTTATTGGCCGAGGGAGCCGGTGTACAGCTTCCAGGTCATGTGGCCAGCATGACTAAGCCGCTTCTGGCAAACCAGAGCAGCGCATGGAAATGCCGTTTACCTTCCCACCAGAGTGGTACCTATTTATCTACTTGCACTTTGACGTGCTTTCGAACTGCTAGGTTGGCAGGAGCAGAGACTGAGCAACGGGAGCTCACCCCATCATGAGGATTCGAGCTGCATACCTTCTGATCAGCAAGTGCTAGACTCTGTGGTTTAACCCACAGCGCCACCCGCGTCCCTAAGCTAAGCTGAGAGATGGTTTATTAGCAGGCCGAAGTTTCACGGCTTTGGGGGTTCGAACCTGCGTTTCCTTGGCCCCAGTCTAGCTCCTGCTCCACTCTGGTTCTCAGAAACAGCAATAAATGATCCTCAAATTCATTTCTGCCCAAGCTGAGCAGCATGCAAAAAGCCCTCTTAACTCTCTCCTCCCATGTGTGAATAACAGCTGAGGCTTTACAGTTGCCCACCAGGAAGAAGCAAGAAATTTAATACTGTATCTCTCTCCCCAGTACATCACACAGAATGAACAACAGCTTAGGCTCTGTCAAGAGTTCTCACCTGCTCATTCCTGCCCAAATGACTACCTCATTTTTATAGTATCCATATACATTCACAGTTTGCTGACATCTATCTGTGGATAGACAGAATCTAAAAAAGTAGAGACATCACCTTGCCAACAAAGGTCCGTATAATCAAAGCTATAGTTTTCCCAGTAGTGATGTATGGAAGTGAGAGCTGGACCATAAAGAAGGCTGATCACCGAAGAATGGATGCTTTTAAATTATGATGCTGGATGAGACTCTTGAGAGTCCCATGGACTGCAAGAAGAGCAAACCTCTCCATTCTTAAGGAAATCAGCCCTGAGTGCTCACGAGAAGGACAGATCCTGAAGCTGAGGCTCCAATACTTTGGCCACCTCATGAGAAGAGAAGACTCTCTGGAAAAGACCCTGATGTTGGGAAAGATGGAGGGCACAGGAGAAGGGGACGACAGAGGACAAGATGGTTGGATAGTGTTCATGAAGCTACCAGCATGAGTCTGACCAAACTGCGGGAAGCAGTGGAAGACAGGAGTGCCTGGCGTCCATGGGGTCACAAAGAGTCGGACACGACTAAACGACTAAACAACAACAACAAATCTGTGGATAGTTCCTTGCGGTACATTTCGTGTTGCAATCATCCAATACATAGTCATAAACAAGCATGGAAGACACTGGGTTTTTAAACTTTCTGCTCAATTTTTATTATTCAAAGGCCTTGCCAGTAGTAGTTCTAGTAGCAAACCAATAGTAAAACGGGTGTCATTTCACCCATGCATAAGCCAGCGGTTCTGCACATACACACTTGTCTTGCCATACTCTCCCCAGGCAAGCAAGAAGGATTATTACACTTCAAGGACACATTCCAACCTGGCAAAAGCACTTGAGGATGCAGAGTCAGGCCATTGAATATTACAACCTGGAGAGCGGAATGGCCTGTAGAGAGACACAAGTGCCTTAAATTCTCCTGCATGCCTGCTATTACCCCTATAATTATGAACTGCCCCCTCCCAGCTGATGCTATTTGCAGGGGGTGGGGTTGTGTTGTTGTTTAGCCGTTTAGTCGTGTCCGACTCTTCGTGACCCCATGGACCAGCGCACGCCAGCCACTCCTGTCTTCCACTGCCTCCCGCAGTTTGGTCAGACTCATGCTGGTAGCTTCAAGAACACTGTCCAACCATCTTGTCCTCTGTCATCCCCTTCTCCTTGTGCCCTCCATCTGTCCCAACATCAGGGTCTTTTCCAGAGAGTCTTCTCTTCTCATGAGGTGGCCAAAGTATTGGAGCCTCTGCTTCAGGATCTGTCCTTCCAGTGAGCACTCAGGGCTGATTTCCTTCAGAATGGATAGGTTTGATCTTCTTGCAGTCCATGGGACTCTCAAGAGTCTCCTCCAGCACCACAATTCAAAAGCATCAATTCTTCAGCAATCAGCCTTCT
Organism: Podarcis muralis; assembly: GCF_964188315.1. Classification (NCBI taxonomy): domain Eukaryota; kingdom Metazoa; phylum Chordata; class Lepidosauria; order Squamata; family Lacertidae; genus Podarcis; species Podarcis muralis. The sequence continues at coordinate 21,852,405 of NC_135656.1, read as the reverse complement.
TGATGGTCCAGCTCACTTCCATACATCACTACTGGGAAAAACATAGCTTTAACTATATCCGGGGGGGAGGGGGGGGGAGACACCTGCACATTAAATGCAAATATGCATTTAATATTATGTCATGTTGGGAGCTCAGTGTATCGCCAGTTGCAATTTTGTGAGGTTAGAGAATGTCAAACCTGGATTCAGTTCCCGTTGAGTCATGAAGCTTGCTGGTTAACCTTGGGCCAATAAGTATTCACATAATTGTTAGGATAAAATTAGATGTTTCTTATGTACTGTATGTTGCTCTGAGCTACTTGGAGGGACAGGGTGCCTGCCTCATGTGATCCATATATGATAATCATTTATTTCTCCTTAGTTTTGATATTAAATAACTCAGGGTAGCCTTTTATTTTAGGTTTTGTTTCTGTCTTTTTTAAAAAATAATTTGTTAACTTTTATTTACATTATTACCCCTCTAATTTCTGAAACAGGAAATGCTGCTTGTTTGAAGAATGGATAGGAAGGAGAAGGAGGAAGAAACCCACCCTGTTCTTTTTGAATGTCGCCAAATTTTCCTCACACCGCATCTTGTTTACTTCCCATGATAAGAAGAACCCCTGTGTGTATTGCTGAAATTAAACACAAACATTTTGGATAACGGAGTCTAGCAGGCGCATGTTGAACTTAGATTGCATAGGCTCGTTTGTAGGGAGCTGGTGTTGGGAATGCTGGACAGGAAGGGATTTTGAGCCCTTCTGAATATGATTCTGCTTGGAGAAAGGCCAGCTCATTATATTCTGCTGCCTGAGATAGACAAGATGGAACCCCCTTTCCACATAGAGTTGTCACCCAGACTATCAGTTGAATCTTATCTTAAAGCTTCTGTTGCTACTCCACACCCACCCACCCCACTATCCACTGCCTGAGGCAGCTACCTTACTCTGCCTAATGATAGGGCCGGCTCTAGATAAGAAAAGCATCAAGATTTCTGAGAGGAGCTGTATGTGCACATTAAGCTGTCTTACAGTGAGTCGGACCATTGGTCTGTACACCTCAGTGTTGTCTACTCTGATTGGCAACAGCTCTCCAGGGTCTTGGGCAGCTGTGTTTGTTTGTTTGTCAATTTATTTTAAGCAGCGATACCAGGATTGAACCTGAAATCTTTTCCATGCAAAGCATGGACTCTCCCACACAAGTAAGCCCTTCATTTGGATTGCCCCTTACAGAGTGATAAATATAACATGTCTCTCCTCTCAAAACATCTGTGCTACAGATAGCTACATAACCAGCTGTGCTCTCTAATGCCCTGTTTCTTCATAGCTTGTCATTCTTGTCGCAATAGGTTTTTATTTTGATTTATACTTTGCCCCACCCCTAAGGCACAGAGCAAATCACAAGATTTTATTATCTTTTTTAACCTTGTAACTGCTAGTGTAACAGCAGAGAGATGTAAGTGAAGAATTTGAGGGTTACAACCGTTGTCATACACGAGGCGCTACTGCAAAATAAAAAGACATTTTCAGCGATGTGCAGAGGCCCATTCTGTTTTATCCCTCATCTATGCTCTGGTTATCTCTCATCTAGGCCATTGGCTTTCCAGGATTCTGCCTTCAAGGAACACTTTCCACACGGGCTTGTCTGCCATAGGAACCTCTGAGCATTGCCAATAATTCTGGGGGACACTTTAGTGTGTGCACCCATTTCATGTGGAACACCAGTCAGCCATGTTGGATCTTCACTATTGTTCTGCATGAACCGAGATTGTACCCTAGAATAGGAGTTTTCAGTTTATTCAGTCTGGGAGCTATCATTCACCCAAACGTATTGTGACATGCCATCCAGATCTCCGAGCAGTGAGAGATTCCAGGTCTTTACCTAGGGTTCATGTGGAAATCAGGCACAGCAGAGACTGTAGTGTCTTTATTAAATATGGTTCATTTATGTATCTATCCAACCTGAGCTTATGATGGAGGGGTTACAGTGTTGGCACCCCAATAGGTTATTGCTTCTGGCATAGCCTCAGCCTTGGATTCAAACATAAATCAAACTTGCTCTAAAATGTGGCTCTGACCCTTTCTCCAGCTTGCTGCATTTTTCAGACTGTAGCATCGCTGCCAAAACCCAATCCTGATCTCAGCTCTAAAACTTTGTTCCTCCCATTTCCCTCCTGGCAGGAAGACTCCCTCTTTCTGGCTTTCCTGATGCCCCATTACCTTCCCTTTGTCTTTGATTAATGGCTCATCTCCCAAGCAATTTCCTGAGCATGGGAAGCTGTGCTTTAACACTTCACTAAATCCATTGTCTGGCAGCCAATTTTAACACTCCAAGCTTTGATTAAATTCTAACACCTATCAGACCTAGGAATTTAGGGGAATCTGGAAGCTACAAACCCTGGCACCCACAACTCATAACAATATATTTAGGGACCCACTTTGCGTGTGCATCGTAGACCTGTCTCCAAATAATACCTGTTTCACATCTGTGAGATGAATATGTTATTTCTAATACAAGTATATATTTTTTTGTATTCAGGGGTGAAAATAGACCTAATCACTTGCATGAATGCCAAAATTTTTATTACTCTGGTGGTAAAAGCCCTGGTTTCTTCTCTCCCTGGCAAAGAGGCGGGCTCCTTATATAGGTTCCAGTCCTCAGAAAATGGGTATGTGCCACTCATGTTAAGGCAGGTTCTTGTCGCTTGTGAATAACAATAATAAATAGGAGTTGGTATTTTAGGCCATCAGTGTGCCAAAAATGACTGACAGGGGTGTGGGAGCAGACAAACCGGTAAATATGCTAGTGGGCCAGAATCTCTGGTAAGCTTCGTTGCAAAGTTCTTTTACGCAGATTTGAAAGCCAAGCTTCAAGAGGTTAAGCATCACCTCTCCAGTGTCTTATAGAGCATATTCATCCTTTGCTTTTTGTTCTCAATGCCATTCTTCTTCTCCATTCTTTTTGACGTACTTAATGAACTCCAGATGTGAGAAGGCCCAGCTGTAGGTTCACAAAGGTTAACGATTTGCAGTTCCTTGCTTCCATGTGTCTGTGTGTAAGTGTTAGCAACAGTGTTTGTTAGGGATAAAAGTTTGTGACTAATTAAAAAGTTCATTGCAGGGGGCGGGGAGGTGAGGAGTGAATGCCTTGGGGATGTTTCCATGGTGACTGGTCATGATGACTAACCCATCCACATGCCAAAAAACAAAGCGGCTCTGATCTGTCTAAAGCAGGAATGCCAAAGCATCGGAGCACAGTATTTTAAAAAAGTGTGCGATAAGTAAAAGAGGCAACTATTTGAGATAGTGCAGTTCCTTTCTGCAGACATGAGAGAAAACCTTACTTTGTTTCTCAAACCTCTGCTACTACAGGTACCTCAGGTTACATATGCTTCAGGTTACATACGCTTCAGGTTACAGACTCCGCTAACCCAGAAATATTACCTTGGGTTAAGAACTTTATCTCAGGATGAGAACAGAAATCATGCAGCAGCAGCGCGGCAGCAGCGGGAGGCCCCATTAGCTAAAGTGCTGCTTCAGGTTAAGAATAGACCTCCAGAACGAACCGAGGTACCACTGTATATGCATTTTCTATCCTGCACCCCACCCCCCAATGATTACTTTTTCAGCAGGGAGGTTGTTTTCCACAACTGCTAAACTTCTCTCTGCCGCATAACTTACAGAGGTGCCCTACTCTTCGTCACAGCTTGACACATCCTGGGTTGTATTCAACTAACCCAGGGAGCAGGTGGCACTGTGGTCTAAACCACTGAGCCTCTTGGGCTTGCTGATCAGAAGGTTGTGATAGGAATTTTGAGATCTTAGATATATGATAATGTTCATAACTGCACGTACATAGATCAGCACAGGAAGACCGACCTGGAACCATTTTGATTCCTAAACTGAGCCAATGTTTTCTCTGCAAGGTCAAAGTGGGAAACCTCCCATTGTCTCTTTCCTAACAAATCCTGTCTTAAGGGCACATTTAAGATATGAATAGGGTGTGAGCCTGTGACATGGCCCAGGAACTAAGTATTTATCACTACAAAAGAATGGCTAGGCTCCCCAGGCAATCCAATCAAGTAACCTGCCAGACAGGAGATAAACAGCAACAGGAGAAAAACAACATTCAAATTTCTGTTTAGACCGCCTTTTCTGTGATGTAGGTATGATGTATCTGAGGGGTGGTCTTAGGTTACACCCCTTCTGTGATGTATGTATGATGTTTCTGGGGAGTGGTCTTGATCTACAGGGTGGCAATTTCAAAAGTCTTTATGAGGCCTTGTGGGCTATTTTTCTGGGTTCCTCCTCCTTTCCTGCGGGTGAGGGGAGCACCCTGTTGCAACAGTTCAATAAAGATCAAGCTTACTAGCTGCTTTTCTTCTCAGTATTCTCTGGTTGGCCTCTGTTATTTTCTCCTACCAATAGGGAACCTGTGTAAGGACTCTATATGGGCTCTTGGATACCCCATAAGGGAAAAGGGCAAATTTTATTTACAACAAGGTTGACTGTTCAAATCCGTGCAACAGGGTGAGCTCCCATTGCTCTGTCCCAGCTCCTGCCAACCTAGCAGTTCAAAAGCACACCAGTGCAAGATAAATAGATACCACTGTGACAGGAAGGTAAACGGTGTTTCCATGCGCTCTGGTTTCTGTCACAGTGTTCCCTTGCACCAGCAGTGGTTTAGTCATGCTGGCCACATGACCCGCAAAGCTGTCTGTGGACAAACACTGGCTCCCTTGGCCTGAAAGTGAGATGAGCGCCGCAACCCCATAGTCGCCTTTGACTGGACTTAACCCTCCAGGGGTCCTTTACCTTTACCTATTCAACTAACTGACTCAGTGTAGACCCACCAATGTTAATGACCATATATCAGTTCACTCCATTAGTTTCAATAGGTCAACCCTCCTCAGCACCACCATCCCGTAAATATAATTGTGAAAATGCCATTTCTTCTTTGATAATATCTCCAGGGAGCTGCTTTTGAATTCCGCAATTATCTGCTGTTCTAGCAAATACTGTTGCTCAGTCACCCACATCCTTTCCCTCCTTAGTGGGGAAAGAAGGATGAAAATAGAAACAAAGTATTAGCTCAGGAGGACGTGGGGTTTGCTGTGCCACACAAGTTTCCTAAATGACCTTGAGTTAATCACTTGCAGGCTGTGTATCTGTTCCTTGCTGGTGATGGCGGGAGTGGGATGCTGTGCCGTGTTCGGCTTGGCGGTTTGGCCTTCTCCGTCCTCTCAACAGTGGGGCCCCTGAGCCCTTGCTAAGGAATATTGTAATAATAAAATTTAAGGTCTTATTTATATAATAAATGTTCATAAATGTACCAACCAAGCACGTACATAGACCAGCACAGGAAGACCGTCCTGAAACCATTTTGACTCCCAAACTGACCAAATGTTTTCTCTGCAAGGAGGGAGGGGGTGAGGGAACCTTCCCATTGTTTCAGGAATTGGGTAATCACCATTTCAAAGGAATGGCCAGACTACCAGGAAAGGTATTATCAGATAACCTGGCAGACAGGAAAAACAACAACATTCAAATTTCTGTTGTAGACCACCTTTTCTGTGATGTACGTATGATGTTTGTGGGGGGTGGTCTTGGGTTACACCCCTCCTGTGGTGTATGTATGATGTATGGAGGGGTGGTCTTGAGCTCCAGGGCAGGGAATTAAAAATGTCTATATAAGGGCAGGCACACCTTTGCTCGGGGTCCTCCTCTGTCCTCCTGCGTGTGAGGGGAGCATCCTGTTGCAACAGCTTTAATAAAGATCAGGCTTACTAGCTGCTTTGCTTCTCAATATTCTCTGATTGGCCTCTGTTATTTTCTCCTACCAATAGGGAACTCACATAAGGACTATATACGGGCTCTTGGATACCCCATAAGGGAAGAAGGGCAGATTTTATTTACAACAATATCGCGGGGGCTGACAACACCTCCACCCCCTAGAGTTGCCTCTCCTGTTATCCAGCGTTATTTATCTTCCATATTACCCTTCACTCTACACAGTGTAAAACAAGTTGCTGTCATAAAAATTGTCTGTTTCAGCCTCCCCAGCCTGGACTACAGTTCCCATGGGCCTCAGCCGATGAGGCTAATGGTCAGGGATTATGGGAGCTGTATTCTAAAACATCTGGAGGGGGGCTAGTTGAAGGAAAATAGGACTTCTTTGACTGGCAGTAGCTTTCTAGGATCTTGGGGCAAAGAGGTCTTTCCCATCCTACTTGGTCCTTTTTTCAGCTGCCATTAATCGAAACAGAAAGCTTCTGCATGCAAAGCACACTGTTATGAAGGACCCCCCCACCCCACCCCATCCCTCAGCTGTTAAAGGCACAGGAACCTAGCCAGGAAAAACTAAACTAAACCAGAAGTAGAAACTCAACAGTGACAGGAATACTCCCTTTTGCAGGAAGAAGGAGATGAGATTAGATAAACGGGATGGAAAACTTTCTGATTAAGCAATGGAACAAGTTCACAGAGGGCGTGAAGCCTCCTTCCTTTGAGTGTTTGCTGAGATGTTTGAAGAAACAGCCCCAGTCCCTGTCTGCTGTTCACTTCCCCAAAGGATGGGAAGTACTAGGGGCAATTGACTTGTGAGAAAAGAGTACTGGAGACTGTACTTTTACAAAGGTATAGGTAAAGGTACCCCTGCCCAGACGGGCCAGTCGTGTCCGACTCTAGGGTTGCGTGCTCATTTCGCTCTAGAGGCCATGAGCCGGCACCATCCGAAGACACTTCTGGGTCACGTGGCCAGCGTGACGAAGCAGAAACTGGGGCCCTTTAATTTCTAATCAGAATTCACAAGGAAACAAAAACGTTGGCATGTAAACTCCTTCATCCATACCACGGAATGGTAAATTGTTTTCCCCTCAAGTACAATTGTATCTAATCCAATCATGCTGTCGCAAACTGTTCCTGCAAACTGTTCCTGCTTTGCGCTTAATACCTTCTGAGAAAATACAACATTTGGTAAGATACAAAACTCATTTACATTGATTGTTGGAGTTTGCTCACTCTTAAGCCCAAGAGCAACAGAAGAGAGTAAAGAGGTGCTTCCAGAATGTCCCTATTTTTATCAGGATTCAATCACACACTGGTTGCACAAGGAAAGTTGATTTGTTGCTCTTGTGCAACAAACCTGTTATCCAATCCCTCGCACAATCAGCCCTGTTGAAATTCATTGGAGAGTGTGAGATAACATTTGACACAATGTTTTATAGCCCCCTCCTCAACACACATACACAAACAAATCAGAATGAATGCTCAGTGTTGCCTAATGTAATCTAAGCTTCCTGCAGACTTTGGGCAAACAAATCAGGACAACTTTCTCAAAGAAAATAAGTATCTAACTTCCATTTGTTATTTTCCCTACACACAAACTTGTTTCCCTGGGGCATGGGGGCGGGTGGCATCTATGTGTATTTCTTTTTGGTACTTAATTAAAAATAATAATAATTCAAGCTTGTCGTTTGAAATGTTAGAGCTGAATGGCTGCAACAAAAAAGTTGCGGGTCGGAAAGTGGCTCAAGCTCCACCTTCCATGATTCCCTCCACCACTATTTGCATAGATAATATCACTGTGCAATGATTTGTGTACACAATGTGACTGGCTTGGCTTCCAGGCTTTTTTGAAGTGTAACTGATAATCAGAGACAATGGTAAAAATTTAAAACAACTGGCTGTTAGCAGTTCATGTGGAGCCTTGCAAGTCACTGAGTACAGTTCCGGATCGGAAATAGTTTCATTGCTGTGCTCTGCCCCATCCACTACCCCACTCTTTACCCCACTGATTTAAAGTCCTCAAAGGAGAGAGACATACCAGAGAAGCGAAAAACAAAATAATTTCTTCTCTGTGCCCAGCACAAGCAAATGCAAGCAGGAAGACATACGGTCACCCATGTTACTTTTAGGCTGTGTGCATCCCATACACACATAAAACACATTTCCTCCCTCCCCCCAAAGAATCCTGGGAAGTTTGCAGTTTGTTAAGCATGCTAGGAATTGCAGCTCTGGGCGGGGGGGGGGTAAACTACAGTTCCCAGAATCCTTTGCTGGGTGCGCGTTTTTAAAATCTGAAGTGTGCAAAACACAATATAGATACAGGAGCAGGGAAGAGAAGGATACTATGGACGGAGATTTGCCTCTCAACTAATGTGTCCAAGGGCCTAATCATGTGGTAATTTAGGTTTCTAGGTAGGATGTTGAAAGCCAAGAACTTTGTTATGTTCTGAGTTGAATAGGATCCAAAAGGCAGCAGTCTGTTTGGTCCTAGAACAATAGGATTCAGAATGCAGCAGTATGATTGGTCCACAGGAGCCACCCAATCCAGCTCCAGGTGGAAGGGAACCCGCAACCTGATTGGCCTACAGGTGAATCCCGGAATTAGCCAATCACGTAGGGCCCATTGTGTAAATAATGTATATAAGGCAGACACTCTGGGGGAACTTCCATTCCTCCTCACCACTATGAGCTCAATAAAGAGCATGAAATCCACTCTCGACTCCGAATATATTTCACTAAGGTAGATTTACCTGAAATGCTACTTTTTCCATGCATAGGAAAAGCAGTAGATTAAAAAAAAGAAAGAAATGTTTTGATTTGGATTCACACAGTGGCATCGTAAGAGGTAAGGTAAAGGTAAAGGGACCCCTGACCACTAGGTCCAGTCATGGCCGATTCTGGGGTTGTGGTGCTCATCTCGCTTTATTGGCCGAGGGAGCTGGCGTACAGCTTCTGGGTCATGTGGCCAGCATGACTAAGCCGCTTCTGGCGAACCAGAGCAGCGCACGGAAACGCCATTTACCTTCCCGCTGGAATGGTACCTATTTATCTACTTGCACTTTGATGTGCTTTCGAACTGCTAGGTTGGCAGGAGCAGGGACCGAGCAACGGGAGCTCACCCCATTGCGGGATTCAAACCACCGACCTTCTGATCGGCAAGTCCTAGGCTCTGTGGTTTAACCCACAGCGCTACCCACGTCCCATATCGTAAGAGGTAGTCTAGGGTTAATGATTTCCCGTGACCTCCTTCCAATCCATCAGTTCTATCACTATAAGCTACAGGAATCGCTGGACGTCATTACTTTTCTCGTACGGCGACAACAGATGAAGTGATGCCTCTTGGCAGAAATAGAGCAAAAGGGACGTGAATGCACTTGGAAGTGGTATTGCAGTGGGTGATTTATCAAGTGACAAATCCGGCTGTTTCTGAGATATAAATAGCGTGTCCTCCCTTTCCCCCTCTTCCTTCAATTGGCACTTTTTGTACTTTCTTTGCCTTGTCAGATCTGTGATTCACATTCCCCCCGCCTTTTCCTTCCTCCCCCGCCATCATTGTCTAGGAGTATTTCTGGACAATTGTGCCACGCACGTTTCCTAGCATAGTTGCCTCATCGCTATGCCACCTGTACCAGTTTCACCCCACAAGATGCATGTGGGATTGCTGCCACCATCACCCGCTGAATCATTCTGGGAAAACAGCTTGATCCCACAAAGGAAGTCGTTCAGAGTCATTGGTTTGTCTTTTGTGTTAATTTTCTTCTTGGCTATAAAACTGGAGTCATCTTCCTTTTTCCAGCCAAGTTCAGAATAGGGATAAGTACTACTGACCAACCTTATGGTTTCACCCTCCCTTCGTCATAAGGGGTACCCAAAAGACAGAGGTATCTCTCAGGCAAAATCGGAAAGGATTAAACCAGGGTTTCCCAAACTGGTTTTGGCCTACAACTCCCATCATCCCTTGCTAGCAGGACCAGTTTTGGACTACAACTCCCATCATCCATCGCTATCAGGACCAGTGGTCAGGGATGATGGGGACTGTAGTCCAAAAACAGCTGGAGAATCAAGTTTGAAAAACTCTGGATTAACCCTATCAGGAGAAAGCCTAGCATCTGCGGAGTTGGGGAATATTTTCCTAGTAAATGAAGGTTTCTGTAGAGACTTGGGGAGCCATACATGGTGTCCTGCAGGGTCGTTTGCCAAGGGATGATGGGAGGCATAGCCTGAAAATTTCTGGAGGGTGCTACATTAGCTATCCCTGCCTTAGAGACACACCTCAGGGTGTCATAGGCACCCAGCAGATAGGATAACATAACATAACATGGTATTAAAGTTGTTCAGGGCTTTGTAAATCCATTCAAGAACCTTGAATGGATTTACATTATGTGCTTGGTAGCACATAAGCAGCCACTGCATTTATTTGAACAATACTTAAATTGTCAGATGTTAACCAAATGTGGGTAGAGTAGGGGAACAAGGATCTACCCACTGTCCGTGCCCCTAACTTCTTTTTTATGCAGGCAAAGGTGTGAATTAGGGACGGAAGAATTTGCCGATTTTGGTTCTCTTGGTTTCTAATGTTTTCAGTTTCTCGTTAAATCCAGTTCTCCTCATTTCTGCAGCAATGTGATATTTTCAAAAAGCAAAACCCCTAATGAAAACTTATCAGCAATTTAGTTTAAATTTCTCTCAATAAACACTTTTTTGTATGCCGTCTAAACTGATGTACACATTTTCGCAAGCAATTTTTTCCTAATATAATACATTTCTATGTTATTTTCGTGAACGTATTTATCTTTATTCATCGGTTTTCAAAGACGGCTTTTGTAAATCCGGGACTGTCCCTGGAAAATAGGGACACTTGGAGGGTCTGTAAAATCTCACAAACATTTGACGCAGCAGTGGTTGAATCATGATTCTTGTGCAAAAAGGGGAATCCTTTGATTCATGGTAAGTCACAGTGCCTGTGTAGACTATACAATGTGCTGTGCACTCTTGACGCTGGTTTGTGTCAATTGCTGTGTTTGTAGTTGATTCACGTGCCTGTTGTGTGTGTGTAGGAGGAATTCATATCAAGGCCAAAAACAACATCTTGTTAGGATAAAACGAAAAGGCTGCCGGCAGATACTTGGCGTGAATGATGGGAACAAGGAACGAGAGCCTCTGCAGTCGCTCTTTTCCAGCTTATACTTTTCTAATTGGAGCCTGGGAGAATGGTCTGTTTTTGCCATGAGACTGAAGTAGAAACATGTTCTCTGGGGACACAGGAGCAAAACTCTGCTTGGAAAACGGGGTGCTGGGTTCTGCTGGAGCGTAACCAGTAACCAGTTTTTAATGCTCAACCGTAGCTGTCACAGATTTGAAAATAGGGGACCAGCAGCCTCGAAAATAAGGGATCAGCAGCCAAAATAAGGGATTTTCAGAGCACAGGTAGGTTCAATTTCTGAGCCCCTCCGAGCCAAAGGCAGAAAGCCCAGCCAGCAGCCAAACGAAGCCTCAAGCGGTGGTTCCCACAGTGCAGCAACCCGACAAAGGGGATGCAGCAAGGAAAACCACCGTCACCTCTCCACTAGGAAGCGCTGAGCAAAGGCGTGTCCCCAGGCAACGCGGCCGATTTGATCAGCAGAAGGCCTGCAAGCTCCACCCCCCAGTCATTCTTAGACTCCTTATTGGGTGAGCAACGCAGCCAAGTAACACAGTTGGAGCCTCCCTCCTCCCTGGCCAGCAGGGAGGGAGGGAGAGGAGCTGCTTCCTTTGAAACCCGGGAAATTTAAGGGACATCAACAGCAGCGGGACACGGCGCTGGGATAAGGGACTTTCCCGCCAAATAAGGGACGGTTGACAGCTATGTGCTCAACATAATTTTTAAACCATTTAACAAATGGAACCTGTTTAGTTCAGAGCAATTGGCCTGCTTGTTTGGTGCTGGTGTTTTGCCAGTTTTCGTTCAGTGATGTTACCACCTCGACCACCAGATTTGACTGATTTACACCACACAAAGACCTTGTGCCCAGAGATTTTTTACAGCTGAAAGGGCAACTGGGTGTGGGCTGCAGGTGTCAAGAGCAACATCTGTAGAAAGTGTGAGCTGTTGTACTTTCAAACAGAGGTTAATTTCTTCAGAGCTGTGGAGCCTGCCCTACCATTAGGGCGAGGCAGCTGATTTGGGGTGTCACAGCCTAAGACCCTCGTACCTACAGGACCGCCTCTCCCTGTATGCCCCACGGAGAGCCTCAAGGTCCATAAATAGCAACACCCTAGAGGTCCCGGGCCCTAAGGAAATTAGATTAGCTTCAACCAGAGCCAGGGCCTTTTCAACACTGGCTCCGGCCTGGTGGAACGCTCTGTCTCATGAGACCAGGGCCCTGCGGGATCTGATTTCTTTCTGCAGGGCCTGTGAGACAGAGTTGTTCCGCCTGGCCTTTGGCTTGGAGTCAATTTGATCCCCTCTTTCTTTTTTCCTTTCTCCTCCTGTGATGAGGCTACATTTTAATATTTTAATGTTTCAATATTTTAATGTTGTATTTTAATCTTGTTTTTAAGTTGTATTCATTCAACTTGTTTTTATTATTGCTTGTTAGAAGCCCTGAGCCTGTCCTTGGCTGGGGAGGGCGGGGTATAAATAAAAATTATTATTATTATTATTAAAGGATGGTAGAATGATTAGTTATTTATTAGTGTTGTAGCTTTATTGCTAGGGAAGGGGAGAGATGCTCAGCCTCAGCAGCCCAAATAACCAGGCTGGTCTAGGCTCTGTATCTTGACTTGAAGGTGGGGGAAAGTGGCATTTGCTGCTATGTGTCAGGCAGCAAAATGTATTGGGCTAGCCTTGTGGCCAGAGGACTCAGGATTGTTTCAAAATACGCCCTTTGACCTGAGATCCTACCCCTTTACTCACCCACATAGGTCAATGACTCTGGGCAGCTTGTTGTCTGTCCCGCTGCCATATGGCTTGGCTCCCTTGAAGGAGTCATTGCGTGCCGCTGCTTTGTGAGTCATCTCCACTGCATGAATCATTTCATTTGCTTGGTAAGCATTTCACCTTTCTGCAGCGCACCAGATCTCTTCTTATATAGCATTCTGTAGTTCTTGCCTGAGTACGGAAAGAGGACAAGAGAATGGGTTGTGGCTCATCTTTGCAACAGGGACTCCTTTGCCAAACGGCATTTAGGAATCTTCCGGTTATAGGTTTTTGCTTGGAAGGCTATTGTTACTCAGCGATATGGGAAAATGCACTCTGTACATGCTCCATGACTTGCCTGTCCCAATTATTTATTTCATTCCCCCCGCCACCCGGCCTGAGTTCCGGTACAGTGGTACCTCTGGTTAAGAACTTAATTTGTTCCAGAGGTCCGTTCTTAACCTGAAACTGTTCTTAACCTGAAGCACCACTTTAGCTAATGGGGCCTCCTGCTGCTGCCGCGCTGCCGGAGCACAATTTCTGTTCTCCTGAAGCAAAGTTCTTAACCCGAGGTACTATTTCTGGGTTAGTGGAGTCTGTAAGCTGAAGCGTCTGTAACCCGAGGTACCACTGTATTCCCAATAGGGGTGAGGCCTGGTAAACGTAGGCCGTGTTAAATTCTTCAACGTTCAAATTCCAAAAAATGAGGGGTGGTAAAAAGTTGAAACAAGACTTGGGAATTGAAAAGTTGTTTTGGTTAAATTAATATACAGTAATTTAGTTTTTCCTGGTAAGCAAAATGTGTGTCAAATTGCATGTTGTTGTTGTTGTTTAGTTGTGTCCGACTCTTCGTGACCCCATGGACCAGAGCACGCCAGGCACCCCTGTCCTCCACCGCCTCCCGCAGTTTGGTCCAACTCATGCTGGTAGCCTCGAGAACACCGTCCAACCATCTTGTCCTCTGTTGTCCCCTTCTCCTTGTGGCCTCCATCTTTCCCAACATCAGGGTCTTTTCCAGGGAGTCTTCTCTTCTCACGAGGTGGCCAAAGTATTGGAGCCTCAGCTTCACGATCAAATTGCATAGAAATCATTAAAAACTATTGCCAAGTACTTGCAGTTATTTTATACATCAACATTATTATCAATATACTGTATTATTATTATTATTATTACAGTATTATTATTATTTGGGGTATATGGGGAGGCAGCGGCATAGCGTGGGTTGTCAGCATCCGGGGCAAGGCAAGTAATTTGCGCCCCCTAACCCGTGGATTTGCGCTCCCTAACCTGTGGATTTGCGCCCCCTAACCCGTGGATTTGCCCTAACCCCAGATGTTGCGCCCGGTGCGGCCGGCACCCCCTGCACCCCCCACGCTACGTCACTGTGGGGAGGGGTTAGGGGAGGGGTAGTACCTCTGGTGGGGGACACATTGAGCTCTCTCTAGGGTAGTTTGTGCACCTTTGGTCCCTACCCTGCACTCAGCCCTCACCTGTGGCTCCTAGAAGCTGTCAGCATGCGACAGCAGCCACACCTTGAGAACAGCTTTGACTGGCTGGCTAAACCAAGTGAGGGTAGCCGATGGGTCTCAAAACCTAAGGGAGTTTGAGACTTCCCCTGCATGTGAAGACAGGCTCCGTCAAATTAAGTGAATGGGAGCAATGGTCAAGAAGGCGGTTTCTGCACATGATGTAGTGTAGAGGGAAGTGAAGGGCAGATGGAGCTTGTCAACCTGGGAAGGTAGCCCATCTAGGAGAAGGAAAGACTCCTTAACATCTGCTGCCTTGTAGGAGAAGAAAAGGCGAAGGAGTAAACCCTACACAAATCCGGATTGGAGTCCCTGAAATGACCGAACGGCATCTTATATGGCAACTCTGAACGGCCAAATGTAGTGCTCTGCTTTCCTTTGGACCACATCAGTGAGGCCGTGAGTGGGAATATTGTTGTCCGGGCAGCCCAGGACCTCCATGCACACTGCCCAGGCTTGCGCCCAGGGAGGTCATTTCAGTGCTGCTAACACAGCAGTTTAATTTCACCCCCGGAGGTGAGAGCCAGTGTTGGTGTGATGGTTAAGAGTGGTGGACTCGTAATCTGGTGAACCGGGTTCGCATCTCTGCTCCTCCACATGCAGCTGCTGGGTGACCTTGGGCTAGTCACACTTCTCTGAAGTCTCTCAGCCCCACTCACCTCACAGAGTGTTTGTTGTCAGGGAGGAAGGGAAAGGAGATTGTTAGCCGCTTTGAAACTCCTTAAAAAAAGGTAAAGGGACCCCTGACCATTAGGTCCAGTCGTGGCCAACTCTGGGGTTGCGGCGCGCATCTCGCTTTATTGGCCGAGGGAGCCGGCGTACAGCTTCCGGATCATGTGGCCAGCATGACTAAGCTGCTTCTGGCGAACCAGAGCAGCACATGGAAACGCCGTTTACCTTCCCGCCGGAGTGGTACCTATTTATCTACTTGCACTTTGACGTGCTTTCAAACTGCTAGGTTGGCAGAAGCAGGGACCGAGCAACGGGAGCACACCCCGGTGGGGGGATTCGAACTGCCGACCTTCTGATCAGTCCTAGGCTCTGTGGTTTAACCCACAGCGCCACCCGGGTCCCTTGAGACTCCTTAGGGCAGTGATAAAACTGGATATCAAATCCAAACTCTTCTTCTTCTTCCTCTTCTCCATTACCTCTCGAGACAGACAGATGCCATCATCATCATCATTATTATTAAACATTACTTGACATTCTCAGAAGGTAAAATTACAATTCTTTGGTTTTCCAAAAGCAGTTAATGTGCTTCTTCACCGAGTGTAGATTTACCAAGCTAGATGTTGTCCCAAATCACAAACATAATAGCAGATAGGAATTCCTCACGCCCAAAAACACATTGCAGAAGAAATCTGCAAAAAATTAAGTTTCACCCCCTTAAGATGACATGCCCTGCTGGGGAGGCCTGTGTCCGTACGGTGGTGCCAGCCTATCCCAGGCATAGGCAAACTCAGCCCTCCAGATGTTTTGGGACTACAACTCCCATCATCCCTAGCTAACAGGACCAGTTGTCAGGGTTGATGGGAGTTGTAGTCCAAAACATCTGGAGGGCCGAGTTTGCCTATGCCTGACCTAGCCAAAGCATTTCTGGGGAATAAGAAGCAAGTGAGATTTCCTCAGTGCAAGGCTTTGACAGAATGCTATGCAGGTTTCATTCCTGGCACTTGTGCATCCATGAGTACAAACTGCAGGGAATTCTCTGAATTCAACTGCAGAGATGGCAGTGGGCCAGGAGTGGGGGCCCCTCCAGATGTTACAAACTCCCATCAGCTCTAGCCAGCATAGCCAATGGTCAGGGAAGATGGGAACAGTAGCACCACATCTGGATGACCACAGGTTTATCCATCCCTACAACAGGCCCTTGCAGCTGCAGAGACTCTCTTTTGCTTTGTGTACTTTTAGGGGTGGGGTGCCCTACTTTTCTTGCGTCTCTAGATTGCAGGCCTTTATCTGAACCGCAATGAGACCCCAATGCCACCGTACAGGCCTGGTTATTAGCAGCCCTTGCAACAGGAGGGCTTGCAGGGAGTGTTTGCTCTGCGAAGAGTTAATCTTCGCAGAGGGGGCTCCTCCAGGCTTTGCGGTTGCAACATGTTTGAGTTGGAAATGACTCACTCCTGCTGTTAGGAGATTTATAAACTTGAGAAAGCAGGGAGCGCAGATATGGATGGATGGAGGGAGCAGGGAGGGCAGAGCAAAGCTTGAGCCGCGGAGGGAGGAAGTGGAGAGAAAGAGCTCCAGCGCCTCTTTGGTTCCCTTCCAGCAAAAGCAGTTTCTGAAGAGCTCTGTGGAGTTTCCTGCAAGGAAGCGTTGCTCTGTGTTGCTGTCGAGGGTCTGCGGAGAAACGACATGAGGCTGCCCCAGCTTCCGTTGCTGCTGCTGCTGTTCCAGGTCTATGCTTTGATCTTCTCTTCCAAAGGTGCTGCTCTCAACCGAGCGGAGAAGAAGGAAGCCATGGTACGTAGGGCTTGGATGGCCCCTCTAAGTCTATAGGCTGAGAAGTGGAGTCAGTGCATTTGCAGTGATGGGGGTCACACGGCAGAATGTGGACAAGCAGGGTAGGATTGTTCCTCAGCGGTGACCTACAACCCCAACCCCAGACTTTTCCGACTTTCTCCAGGCCTTCGGTCCTGGCAATTGAACCTTGAAACTTTCCTAGGTGCCTCCAGCCTTATCTGTGTCTCCTGGCTTATCTTGCAAAGCTTTGTTTAGTGCAAACTTTCCCCAGAAAGGGACAGGACGCCTGGAGGAAGATTTCCCTGGCCAAAAGAAACCCTCAGCTGCCTGGGCCTCCCTGTAGCAGAAGGAACCAAGCTGAATATTTATGGGTGGGTGCGGTGGGCAATCATAACAGAAGGAAACCGCTTTGGCTGCTGTGTAGAAGATTGGCGAGGAGTTTCCACCCTTTGTGAGCTGTTTGTGGTGTGTTTGTGCGGGATGAGGAGTAGGAAAGCAGAGTCTCCCGGCTATCCTAGTGCTGACTTCTCTATTCCTTTTTCTTCTTCTTTTTCTTCACAGTTTTACTCTTGTTCCTTGAACCCAGCTTGCATTCTCCACTGTTCCCCCAACCTTGGGTTTGCTTCTGCTTAGCGAAAGGCCGTAGCTCATGGGAAGAACATCTCCCTTGCTTGCAGAGTGTCCTAGGTTCATTCCCTGGCATCTCCTGTAGAGCTGGGAATTTTCCCTCCCTAAAACCCCCGAGAGTCCCTGCCAGTCTGTGCAGACAGTTGTGAGCTAGATGGACCAATGTTCTGGCTCATTATAAAGAGGGCAGCTTCCTGTATTCCTACCCTCTTCCAAAGAACCTCAAGATATATCTGTCTTAGTCTCCTGAGACGTATGGTAGATGTTCTTGGCCAGGTGTCCTTATTCCTGAAACATCCATTCCCTTTGCAAGATTAAAAAAGGTAAAGGGACCCCTGACCATTAGGTCCAGTTGTGGCCGACTCTGGGGTTGCGGCGCTCATCTTGCTTTATTGGCCGAGGGAGTCGGCGTACAGCTTCCGGGTCATGTGCCCAGCATGACTAAGCCGCTTCTGGGGAACCAGAGCAGCGCACAAAAACACCATTTACCTTCCCGCCAGAGCGGTACCTATTTATCTACTTGCACTTAGACATGCTTTCAAACTGCTAGGTTGGCAGGAGCTGGGACTGAGCAACGGGAGCTCACCCCATTGCAGGGATTCGAACCACCTACCTTCTGATCGGCAAGCCCTAGGCTCTGTGGTTTAACCCACAATGCCACCCGTGTCCCTATTTGCAAGATTACCCAGCTGTTTTAGGCACCAAAAAAGTCTCTCTAAACCAAGGGCAAGTTAAAGAATGAGATATATTTGGGAAATGCTAGAAGGAAGACTTGATGCTTTCTCTGTGACCTATCCAAAGTGTGCTGCTGCTGCTGCTTTGAACATGGAGGCTTCCCTTTTTCTTTCTCTTTTTTACCCTTGGTGATGCCTTGCCTGTGTTAAAACGGTCATTTAACTGAGTCATTTGGCATGAGCAGAACTTGCAGCTTTGGCTGACATGGAGAAGGCTTGAAGTGGCATGTAGAAGGGCAGTTTTGGCTCATAGCAAACAAGTCAAGTAATAGCAGTCTGTCATGAGTAGTGCGGGGGCAGGGGCGGGGAAGTAATCACCAGCAGAAGATTAAAAAAAAAAGCAGCAGATTAGTTCTCCCCACCAGCTCTCAACCCACTGGATGTTACTTAGAATGGGATACAGAACCCCTCTGAAAGAAGAGTACAGCAAATGGGAATGTGGGGTCCAAAAAGGAAAACTGGACATTCTTTGTAAACCAGTATTTATTGTGTAAAGCAGTATTTGTTGAGCTATGTGTCTGTTTTGTGCAAGAAAACCTTTGCAAGAATGAAAGGCAAAGCTACATCCTACACTGGTGTTCCATGCTTGGAACTTCCCATGTAATGTTCTTTTTCAAATATTGTCTGCTTGGTGTCCTAATTTCAATTTGGTTTGGGGACAGAGGTTCTAGCCCTTTGCCCCTGTACTGATCCACTGGTTTAAATCACCTCCCTGATCCCAGTTGCTATTAGTTATAAAAAAATAAAAAAATATGTGGCACAATGCAAAATTCATGGGAATTTAATTGTCTGTTTCAAAAACGGAGTTGAGATTTAATTTAATTGTCTGTTTGATATACGGAATTGAGACGGACTCAGAAAGTTCTGGGAGAATGCCCTTAACAATTACAAACTCTTTAGAAATAATAGGAAAGTCTGGGGTATCTAAAAGTATGTGGAGCTTGTTGAAAGACTAAGGTACCCTTTTGAAGAGTGAGGAGTTTGGGTATAATGTCTTGCCCATTGTTCCTGATCATCACCAGTTTTTCTTCTGTGAAATAATGATGCTTGCAACAGTTTCTTGGATTTCCAAATGTGCCACCAGGCAGAAAAAGGACCCCTGCCCTGTTGGATATGGGTGGGGAAATCTGTTTGGTTGTAGCAGCAGGCAGACCATAAATCAGGCATAGGCAAACTCGGCCCTCCAGATGTTTTGGGACTACAACTCCCATCATCCCTGACCACTGTTCCTGTTAGTTAGGGATGATGGAAGCTGTAGTCCCAAAACATCTGGAGGGCCGAGTTTGCCTATGCCTGCCATTGATCCAGTTGAGGAAAAGTGCAGAAAAACAAGTACTGTGCACATCATTGCAAAAGCAAGGAATGATGCCGTGAAGAATTTCTATTCCAGACAGGGACATTTGAGATTTCTATCAATGGAGGAGGGTTGCTGGCAGAGATGACTGTGGCCAGCCTCTTATTTGCTGAGTAAGCGTGGTGGTAGTTTGAGTTTCCCGACTCATGTCTAGAAAGGAGAAGCCGGGGCTTTTATGCTTAAGTGCTGGAGTGGAATCGGGCCTTTGGAGATGGAAATCAGGGGGATACATTGTTCCCATATTTAGCTATTAAGTGAGAATAAGGGACAACATGTACACATCTCTTGGCTCCAGACCAGCACAACCACATTCTGCTTAGTAGGTTTCCCTGTAAAAAGAAGGGCAGGGAGCGTATTTCAAGAGATATAAGGCACAGGGAAAGCCAGTCCAAACTGTGGTCTGTTGCCCACCCAGCAACACTCATTGCCACAGAAGTTGGTCTCTTTACAAGAACGCCCTTGTGGGCCTCCTGCCCGTTCTCTGAGAGACTGTGCCAATGAGTTGGGGCTGAGAGTTGGTTTTAACAAGTGTCATCATTTCAGGACTTCCTGCTGCAGTTCGGATACTTAGAGAAGCCACTGGAGCAGTTCTCGAATGCCTTGACCGAAGAGGAGATCGAGAATGCTGTGAGGTAAAAGTTGAGCCGTGAGGTAAACGAAACAAGAAACACACAGCCCAACCCAAACAACAAGGGGAAACCATTACAAACCCTTCGATTTGCCCTGCGAAGCATCTCATAACGACCCGGTTTCCACAACATGGTAGGGCCAGACCATGGCTTAAGCCACATTTCCACCATATATTTAAAGACTATGAAACCACTTTAAACAGTCATGGCTTCCCTCCGCCCCAAAGGATTATGGGAGCTGTAGTTTGTTAAGGGTGCTGAGAATTGTTAGGAGACCCCTGTTCCCCCTCACAAAGCTACCATTCCTATAGTTCCCTGCTTTTAGTGAGAATATATGAATATGTGGGATCCCACGGCATGGCTGGCGGCGAGCAAAGTGGCTGTGAATTCCTCTCTGGAAACCTGCACATTCGCACAGTCTCACTAAAGCATAGTTTGGTTCACCATGTTGCACAAACCACCCGTCGTGTTGGAACCACAGTTAAATGCTGACTTCTTCCCTTCCTGCTCCCCCAACTTCTGTCCCCTTAGGGCTTTCCAGCTTGCATCAGGACTACGTTCTACCGGACGTCTGGATGCAGCGACCCTCTCCCAGATGCGGCAGCCCCGCTGCGGCGTAGAAGACCCGTTCAACGAGAGGACCCTCAAATATCTACTCTTGGGTGAGCATTCTTCAAACTTTTGAATTTGGGGCCGAGCAAGATGCTGGGCAAATGATCTCTCCTCCTGGCTGAGAGATGGATAGGGCTGAGGGAAACAGGTGAGAAGGCATTTCCCTAAAAAGGGAGTTTGCCTGCTGTGTGGATCTGTGAACAGAGAATTCTGCAGGTTGAAATGTTGGGATCAGAGGTCATATTAACGCTGGGATTGGAGCTGTCCTTATAATGAACTATTCCAGTGGAGGGTTGAATGGACAGTGTGCTTCGCAGGCCCTGCCAAGCTCATCTGCGCAAGAATTCTAGGAAGTAGATTTGTACTTCAAATTGCTTTGTGTGGTCAGACTAGTGCCATGCAATAGTAGTAGTAGTAGTAGTAGTAGTAGTAGTAGTAGTAGTAATAATAATAATAATAATAATAATAATAATTTATTTATACCCTGCCCATCTGGCTGAGTTTCCCCAGCCACTCTGGGCGGCTTGCAATCAAGTGTTAAAAACAATACAGCATTAAATATTAAAAACTTCCCTAAACAGGGCTGCCTTCAGATGTCTTTTAAAGAGAAGATAGCTGCTTATTTCCTTCACATCCGAAGGGAGGGCGTTCCACAGGGTGGGCGCCACTACTGAGAAGGCCCTCTGTCTGGTTCCCTGTAACCTCACTTCTTGCAATGAGGGAACCGCCAGAAGGTCCTTGGTGCTGGATCTCAGTGTCCGGGCTGAACGATGGGGGTGGAGACGCTCCTTCAGGTATACAGGACCGAGGCCGTTTAGGGCTTTAAAGGTCAGCACCAACACTTTGAATTGTGCTCGGAAACGTACTGGGAGCCAATGCAGATCTCTCAGGACTGGTGTTATGTGGTCCCGGCGGCCACTCCCAGTCACCAGTGTAGCTGCCGCATTCTGGATTAATTGCAGTTTCCGGGTCACCTTCAAAGGTAGCCCTACGTAGAGCAATGAAACACATTGAAATCTATGGAACTTCTAAACGGAGGCTTATAGAATTATGGTATTCATTTACGAGCGAAACCCTGCCCTTGTCCAGAGACAGAGGGTTTTCTCTTAACTGTGTAGGAGGTATGGAGAAGCATACCTTCTCCTTTTGTTGTTTTTTCTCTTATACAAACTGCAACGCAAAACCCTGCTGTTATCCCAAGTCATCACACATGCCAGAGGGCCTGGCCAAAGCCATTTCTTCTTGTTTGGAGAAGCTAAAAAATAATCTGAAATATCAGCAGAGCCTTCTTGTACTTTTTAATGTTCATACACAGCTGTGATGAGCTAGCAAGCATGTAGCTAATATCATAAGCAGCTGATGAGCTGGCAAGCAGATTTGTAGATGCCTTGAATAAGGTCTGTTTAGTGGTGGCCCCACAGTTTTGGAATGTCCTCCTTGCATTTGCTAAGTTTTTGGCAGCAAAGGAAAGCTCCCCTCCCACTTCTTTACAGGTGGTAATTAACTTGGGTTGCTGATTTTTGGGTTGTTATAAAAAAATCAGCTGAATTTGATTTGTTTGTTGTTATTGTTTCTATTTATGAAGCTGCTCTTCTCATGGTGCGTTCCTTTTCTTGAGGGGGGGGGAAGCAGCTAATACTTTTAAAAATAGCACAAAAGATATTTTCCATTTTTTTCCAGTTAGGAAACCGAGGCTAGACTTTCCCAAAGTGTTTCTGTGTAAACAGGAACTGGAGCCCAACTCACTTAGGCCCAAACCTGAATCCCCAGCCACCAGCTGCAACTGTGATTTCTGACATTATGGCCAACTTGGGTACCACGTGAGCCATGTGCCATTGTTGCCATGTTATGCGCCAGCCAGTGTCATAGCCAGACGTGGAGTCAAGGAAGGTTTGACAAAGCTTGGATTAAGTCCTGTTAGCTGAGGACGTGCTCTGTAGCTTCCTGCTTGTAGGAAGTGGGTTATCTAATTAACCCACCCCCGCTAAGAGAAGTTGGAATGTCTTATGCATTGTTCCATCCACACTGATGACGGTGGCATGTAAAAACGCAGATTCAGCACTTGGCAAACAACCGAAGTCTGTGGTTTTCAAACTCTTTCTATCATCATGGGATTCTTGTCTGCTGAGAAACTGCAGCACATTGAAGAAGCATGTTCTGCGGCGCAAACACATGTGGGGCAAAAGTCAGGTCTGTTCAGCCTCACTATTACCCAACTTTCAAGGACAAAGTCTCCTGCAGATCCACATTTCTAGGGAAGATCAGTAGTGGTGATCATGTATGGCTGAAAAAAAATGAGGGGTTGGCTTTCGCCGCCCAACTCCCCAAGACACTCTGAGTCTCCTAAGTCCATGATTGGTGAGAGAAGAATCAACGGAAGTATTTTCTGTTGCAAGAGTCCCCTGCCCTTTGCAGGCCTGTTGTTGTTGTTGTTTAGTTGTTTAGTCGTGTCCAACTCTTCGTGACCCCATGGACCAGAGCATGCCAGGCACTCCTGTCTTCCACTGCCTCCCGCAGTTTGGTCAAACTCATGTTTGTAGCTTCAAGAACACTGTCCAGCCATCTCATCTTCTGTTGTCCCTTTCTTCTTGTGCCCTCCATCTTTCCCAACATCAGGGTCTTTTCCAGGGAGTCTTCTCTTCTCATGAGATGGCCAAAGTATTGGAGCATCAGCTTCAGGATCTGTCCTTCCAGTGAGCACTCAGGGCTGATTTCCTTAAGAATGGAGAGGTTTGATCTTCTTGCAGTCCATGGGACTTTCAAGAGTCTCCTCCAGCACCATAATTCAAAAGCATCAATTCTTCAGCAATCAGTCTTCTTGATGGTCCAGCTCTCACTTCCATATATCACTACTGGGGAAACCATAGCTTTAACTATACACACCTTTGTTGGCAAGTAAACAACCTCGATTAGCTTCTGAAGCAGCACAGAGTTTGCTGAGAAACAATTTTGAAATCCATTGAAGTTGGTGACACATTAGCCACAAGCAGTGATTTTTTTAAAAAAAATAAGAGTCTCTGGAGGCAGAATGGGCATATGAACCAGCTCTGAGTCAAGAATGGGGGTCTGGAAATGACTGCAGTATCATGAATAAGACATGCAGCCGGATCATATTCAAAAGTAAATCCCATTGATTTCCTTGGGACTCCCCCCCCCCCCCCCCCAAGGATGCAGGCTTAGTCAAAGAACTGTCTGGAACAAATTGAACTGCAACAAAATGTTGGAATGTGGAGTGTTCCTGTTTGTCCAGCCAGCCAACCAGCAAGCCATGACCTTTCTCAGGATACTCCATTTCCTTCCACCCGTTGTCTGTTTTCCCCAACTGTCCATGGCCAGTGAGCACGTTCTCTTCTTCACTGAACTGCTTGACCACCACAAGCGTTTTCCCCATAAACGTATTTTTTTTTTGTACTTCTGCAATCCTTGGAACGCCCTCAACCACCCAAGCCTCTTGTTACATCTCTCTTGTCGCTTGGATGCTGTAAGGTTTTCACGCTCTGAAAACTGGGCTCCCTATTAAGTAAAGAGTTTGTTACGCCTTCTCCCTGTAACTGTTGTAAACCAAAATCTGCCGTTTTCCCTTATGGGGTATCCAAGAGCCCATACAGAGTCCTTACGTAAGTTCCCTATTGGTAGGAAAAAATAACAGAGGCCAATCAGAGAATATTGAGAAGCAAAGCAGCTAGTAAGCCTGATCTTTATTGATCTGTTGCAACAGGATGCTCCCCTCACACACAGGAGGACGGAGGAGGACCCAGAACCCAGGTGTGTCCGCCCTTATGTTGTTGTTGTTTAGTCGTTTAGTCCGACTCTTCGTGACCCCATGGACCAGAGCATGCCAGGCACTCCTGTCTTCCACTGCCTCCCGCAATTTGGTCAAACTCATGTTAGCAGCTTTGAGAACGCTGTCCAACCACCTCGTCCTCTGTCGTCCCCTTCTCCTTGTGCCCTCCATCTTTCCCAGCATCAGGGTATTTTCCAGGGAGTCTTCTCTTCTCATGAAGTGGCCAAAGTACTGGAGCCTCAGCTTCAGGATCTGTCCTTCCAGTGAGCACTCAGGGCTGATTTCCTTAAGAATGGAGAGGTTTGCTCTTCTTGCAGTCCATGGGACTCTCAAGAGTCTCTTCCAGCACCATAATTCAAAAGCATCAATTCTTCGGCGATTAGCCTTCTTTATGGTCCAGCTCTCACTTCCATACATCACTACTGGGAAAACCATGGCTTTAACTATATGCCCTTATGTAGACATTTTAAATCCCCCGTCCTGGAGCTCCAGACCACCCCCAGAAACATCATACCTACATCACAGAAGGGGCGGTCTACAGCAGAAGTCTGAGTGGGTTGTTTACCTCCTGTCTGGCAAGTTACCTGTTAATGCTTACTTGATAAATACTTAGTTGCTGAAATATACTCAGAGTCGAGAGTGGATTTCATGCTCATAGTGGTGAGGAGGGAATGGAAGTTTCCCCAAAGTATGTGCTTTATATACATTATTTACACAATGGGCTGCACGTGATTGGTTAATTCTGGAATTCTCCTGTGGGCCAATCAGGTTGTGGATTCACTTCCATCTGGAGCTGGATTGGGTGGTTCCTGCAGACCAATCAGACTGCTGCATTGTTCTAGGACCAATCTAACTGCTGCATTTTGGATCTATTCAACTCAGTACATAACAGTTCCTGAGCCAGGTCATAGGCTCACACCCTATTCATATCTTAAATGCGCCCTTAAGACAGGATTTGTGAAGGAAAAGACAATGGGGAGGCTTTTCCATTTTCCAGGTCGGTCTTCCTATGCTGATCTATGTACGTGCTTGGTTGGTACACTTTTGAACATTTAACATATATCTAAGACCTCAACATTCCTGTCACATAACCCAGGCTAAGCTGTGACTTTCCTGGGATAAAAGCCCCAGTTTCTGACACCTCTTGCTCTGGGTCTCCCCCTGCAGGACGCTGGCGCAAAAAGCACTTGACCTACCGGATCTACAGCCACACTGAGGATTTGGGTGCCGCAGCCACACGCACTGCCATCCAGACAGCTTTCAAGTACTGGAGTGACGTGACCCGGCTCACCTTCCAGGAGGTGCGAAGCGGCCGTGCTGACATCCGCCTCTCCTTCCATGGCACTTCTACTTGGGGCTGCTCACGGCCCTTCGATGGGCCTGGTATGGACCCAAACTTTACTCTCAGGGGTTGGGGGGGGGGTTGGGGAGTGACTTGGGGAGTAGAATAGGGCTGGCAAGGAGCAGGGATCTTGAAGCGGTGTGCCAAAGGGAGGTGTAATCTGCTGTGCTGCAGAGATTTGATGGAGCGTCTGCTGAGGGGGCGTTAGGGGGTGCCAGAAACTGGAAGCATCAACAGGAGGTGCTTTGTGGTCAGGTGGAGCGATGGGGAGGAGGCACAGGAGCAGGCTCTCTCTTGTGCCAGAATGGGTTGACTTTAAAGTGATGCATCATCCCAAACTGGTTTGAACGAGAGCAGGCACTGGCAAAAATCACGATGTGGGGGAAACCATGAAATTGGCCAATGCCTTCATCCTTATTTCAGACATCATGATATATATTGGTACATCGCAATGTTTCGTTGCTGATATATCACGATGTTGAAAACCAGATATCGCTCAGCCCTACTTTAAAGCTGAGGCGGTTTCTTAAATCACAGGGAAGAATGGATTGGCCTAAATAGCTGATTCTGTCGTTCTGTGCTGCAGTGGGCTTGGAAAAGAAGCAAAGATTCATCCTTGTTGCATTTCACTCAATATGATTTCACTCAATATGACCATTAGCATGTGCCTATTTGGAGTTTATACAGGGCACTTTCACTAGATTTGGTATAGCTTTTTGCTACACAAGTGGGGTGCAACACATCTGCATACATTATAATTATTATAGATCTTAGGTTAGTTTATCTTAGCTTCGTTTAGGACGTGGGTGGCGCTGTGGTCTAAACCACTGAGCCTCTTGGGCTTGCTGATCAGAAGGTCAGTGGTTCGAATCTCCGTGATGGGGTGAGCTCCCATTTCTCGGTCTCGGCTCCTGCCAACCTAGCAATTCAAAAGCACGCCAAAAAGTGCAAGTAGATAAATAGGTAGTGCTCCAGCGGGAAGGTAAACGGTGTTTCCGTGTGCTGCTCTGGTTTTGCCAGAAGCGGCTTAGTCATGCTGGCCACATGACCTGGAAAAACTGTCTGCAGACAAGCGCCAGCTCCCTCGGCCTGTAAAGCGAGATGAGCGCCACAACCCCAGAGTCGTCTGCGACTGGACCTGTCAGGGGTCCATTACCTTTACCTTTTTAGCTTAGTTTATTTTAGCTTAGTTTCGCTTGGTTTAGCTTAGCTTAGTTTAGCATAGTTTGGCTTGGTTTAGCTTAGGTTTAGGTTTAGGTTTAGGTTTAGGTTTAGCTTAGCTTAGCTTAGCTTAACTTAGTTTGCAAGAGCTCTCAACCTGCCTTCCTTTATCTTCCTCAGGACATGTCCTGGCCCATGCTGACATCCCTGAGTTAGGCACAGTTCACTTTGATTCCGATGAGCACTGGACAGAAGGGACCTCGCGCGGCGTCAACCTGCGCATCATTGCCGCCCATGAGATTGGCCATGCTCTGGGGCTGGGCCATTCCCGGCAACCGGGTGCCCTCATGGCTCCCGCCTACAGCGGATACCGCCTGCGCTTCCGACTGCACCGCGACGACATCGAAGGCATCCAGGCCCTTTATGGTACGGACTGGGGGAGGGTTACAAAGCACAGCCCACCAGTGTTCCCCTTTCGTTTTGCAAACCTGCGCCCCTTGCTTTGAATGTGATGGGAGCAGATCTGGGTTTAAACAACTGACACCTAATTTGGCCCTCAGGTCTTTCCATCTTGCGGGCCTCAGGCACTTGACTGAGGTGTGCCATAAAGCCAGGGAAGGGTCTTGGGAATCAAGGCTGGAGGAAGATGCGAAGTCCTTGGGGCCAGATAATGCGTGTTCCCTGTCTCTTCAGTTGCCTATGCCTCATTTGGGTCATTGGGAGCCTCCCAGAGTCCAGCTAAAAAGCAATCCAAGTATATCAAAGTCATGAAAATAATCCTTTTTTTGTTTTAAAACAACCCAGTTATCTGTATTGTAATACAGTGGTACCTTGGTTCTCAAAAGTAATCCTTTCTGGAAGTCCGGTCGACTCCCGAAACCTTTCAAAAACAAAGGCGTGGCTTCAGACTGGCTGCAGGAGCGTTGGACGTTTGGCTTCTGAAAAACGTTCAAAAACTGGAACACTTACTTCCAGGTTTCCGGTGTTTGGGAGCCAATTTGTTCGTCAACTAAGCCATTTGAGAACCAAGGTTCCACTGTATTTCTTAATTTGTAAAGTGCTGTGAGGTTTTGTAGCAGTGTACAGTCATACCTTGGGTTGAAGTTGCTTCAGTTTGAGCACTTTTGGGTTGCGCTCCGCAGCAACCCGGAAGTAACGAAACGCGTTACTTCCGGTTTTCGCTGCTCACGCATGTGCAGACGGTCAAAATGACATCACACGCATGCGCGGAAGCGGCGACACGCGCTGACACAGGTTGCGTTTGCTTCAGGATGCGAATAGGGCTCTGGAATGGATCCCGTTTGTATCCAGAGGTACCACTGTAGACGTATTTTTAAAACGATGATGAATTACATTTAAAATAAATGTTTAAATGAAGCCGGGGGAGGATATGCTTTATAGACATATTATTCTTATCCTCTACCCCACCCCACCCCATTTCATAGCTGTCAACTTTTCCCTTTTCTCGCGAGGAATCCTATTCGGAATAAGAGAATTTCCCTTAAAAAGGGGGAAAAGTTGACAGCTATGATTTTAGTGCACAATGAGTGCAAGTTTGTTTTTGAGGCAGCTGTTTTTTCAAAGGTGTGGTGTCCATGTAGAAAATAGGCATGGTCAGTCCTCGTGACAAACTATTAAGTGATAATCCTAAACCTTCAAAGAAATGGTTCTGCTTTTCCCCTGGATCACCCTCTGCCCCAATTCCAACACTCATTTCCTCTCTCTGCATCCCACCACCCCACCCACGGCTGCCTTCATGCTCTGTTTCAGCTATTGTATACCCTAGCAACAGGGAGGCCTGTTCCTAATTATGAGAGGCTTGGGCCTGTTTTCAAATCATGAGGCGGGCCGCTGCTCTCTAGGGGAGGTGCGGACGGTTGCCAGGTAACACCAGAATTTCTTCCTGATCCTTTCTCAAGCAGGTTCTGGATAGGTTAGGAGGCAAAACGCCAACTTGTCAATCCAGTGCCAAGGAATCAGTAGCCGGCCAAGATTCCACCCTCTTTCTCACCCCAATTATTTTCCTTCCTTTAATATATATGACTTCTCAATTTTATACATTTTAATAATTTTACAAGCATTTTAACCGTTCGAAACTTGACTTCCTTCTCCCTCTTTCTGCGGTTCCTTAATATATATATACAGTGGACACTTGGGTTGCGAATGTGATCCGTGTGGGATGCACGTTCTCAACCCGCAGCTGCGCGTCTGCGCACGCACTTTGCGATTCAGTGCTTCTGCGCATGCGCAAAGCGCGATTTAGCGCTTCTGCGCATGCGTGACCGCCAGAACCTGGAAGTAACCCGTTCTGGTATTTCCAGGTTTCGGCAGTCCATAACCTGAAAAAACGCAACCTAAAGTGTCTGTAACCCGAGGTATGACTGTATATATATTTAATATTTCCTGCATAGTCCAAATTTAATCATTTATTCATATACTTTAAACGTATACTCTTATAAAACTGCAGGTTATTACAATAATCCTGCCAATATCCTTAGCTGTTTAAAGTTTGTTTGTAAATATTCAATAAACAGTTTCCATTCTTTTATTTTTTTTAAAAAGTTGTTATCTTGATTTCCTGTTTTTCCAGTAAGTTTCGCCATTTCTGCATATTCCATAACATTCTTGCTGCTGTAGCCGCATACGTGAATAAATTTCCGTACAGTTTGGGTAGTTCTGCCCCTGTAGTTCCCAAAAGGAAAGATTCTGCCTTTTTTTTACAAATGTTATTTTAAACATATTTTTCAATTCATTATATATCATTTCACGGTAAGCTTTAACCTTGCCACAAGACCACCTCATAGGATAAAAAGAAACCTTCTTTCTCTTTCCATTTCCAACACTTTTACAATTATTTCCCTTCCTTTTTCTTTTTCTTTCTTTTCTTGGTGGAGAAGCTGGGCACCCAAAAATAATTCCCTTCCTTATATTTACCTGCAGGCAAGAAGACCATCCCAACGACATCAACGACAGTGACTTCACCTGCCCACAGTACTGTCCCGGCTGTTTCACAGAAGCCTAGTAAAATCCCTAACCCATGCAAAGATGGACTGGATGCTATCATGCTAGGTAAGGCCCCTTCCTCACTCCAACCCCTAAATCCAAACACCACCACCTTCCAGAACATACTCCACCCATCCCAGGTTTGCATAAATGGATGTCTCCCAGGTATCCCTTTCTAGCTGGCTATATGATGTTTTGTTATACAGTGGTACCTTGGTTCCCAAACTTAATCCATTCCGGACGTCTGTTCCAAAACCAAAGCGTTCCAAAACCAAGGTGTGCTTTCCCATAGAAAGTAATGCAAAACAGATTAATTAATCCGTTCCAGACTTTTAAAAACAACCCCCCAAAACAGCAATTTAACATGAATTTTACTAATGAGCATTGATTATGAAAGCAATAATCAATGTACTGTACTATAAAATAAATAATACAGTATTGTAGATGATAAAAATTAAAATTAATTTTTTTCCTTATGTGCACTGATGATAGACATTGTTTGGATGGGGGGCTTTTATACATTTCTGCAGTCACAAAATCAACCAATCAGTTGCAAAAACTGATTTTGTGACACACAGTCACAAAAACAAGTCACAAAAACGAAGTCACAAGCCACAGTGGAAAAAAACGGAGTCTCATTCCGTCTGAGACTCAGGAAACACCGTGACAGAAAATGAGGCCTCCATTGGGGGTAGCAACGGAACTGACGATTCACCTTCCTAGAGAAGAAACTATTTTATTTTTTTACATTTTTAGTTTCTTCTCCCGTTAGATTCACAAAATGTTTAGGGGTATGCGTCCCCCCAGGAAAAAAAGCACTGGATTTATGAATGAACACATGCAAAACTGACTCAAAGCAGAAACACACCCCTTTCAGGACTAAAAAGATTAGCATGCTAGATTCCCACTTTTTAACATTTGGTCCATCTCTTCTGCACCTTGCCTAGGGCCCTATGACAAGACCTACGCTTTCCGTGGTGATTACGTGTGGACGGTGACAGACTTTGGTACCAACCCACCCATGAAGATCTCGGCGCTGTGGAAGGGGCTGCCTGGGGGGCTGGATGCAGCTGTATATTCTCCCCGAACTGGGCGCACTTACTTCTTCAAAGGTCTGTGGGTCTGAGAGTTGAGAAATAAGCTTCCCGCTTCCCTAAATGATCTAAACCTGGTCCTTTGGAGAGAGATTGTGACTATGATTATTACGCCAAAGGCCGTGTACCTCTGCAGATGCGGCTCTTCTTTGTCTTGATCAGCTGTGTGCAACTCAAAAGCGTTGGTGGTGACCTTTAAATCCTAAACAGCCTCAGCCCAGTATACCTGAAGGAGCGTCTCCACCCCCATCGTTCTGCCCGGATGCTGAGGTCCAGTTCTGAGGGCCTTCTGGCGGTTCCCTCCCTGCAAGAAGCAAAGCTACAGGGAACCAGGCAGAGGGCCTTCTCGGTAGTGGCACCCGCCCTGTGGAATGCCCTCCCATCAGATGTCAAAGAAATAAACAACTATCTGACTTTTAGAAGACATCTGATGTCAAGAAAATAAACAACTATCTGACTTTTAGAAGACATCTGAAGGCAGCCCTGTTTAGGGAAGTTTTTAATGTTTGATGTTTGAATCATGTTTTTAATATTCTGTTGGGAGCCGTCCAGAGTGGCTGGGGGAATTAATAATAATAATAATAATAATAATTATTATTATTATTATTATTATTATTATTATTATTATTATTCCCCTTTTTTCCCTCCCACAAGCCCCAAAGGACCAACCAGCCTTTCTTAACCTGTGGGTCCCCAGATGTTGAACTACAACTCCCATCACCCCTAGCTAGCAAGGCCAGAGCTCAGGGATGATGGGAGTTGTAGTCCAACAACATCTGGGGACCCACAGGTTGAGAACTGCTTAAGCCTCTGACACAGATTGCATTTGTATTACCAGCTTTTAGTCAGCTGGTGTGTTATCCTCCCATTGCCTCCTTATTAATTCATGTCACTCTGGCTACAGGTATTAAACTGTGGCGTTACAGGGGATTTAAGCTGGATCCTGGCTATCCCAAACCCCTCACCCGCATCCCAGCTAAGATAGATGCTGCCCTCTACTGGCCTCAAAACAAGAAGATCTTCATCTTTAAGGTAAACTGCAATAATAACAATTGCAATACATTATTACGCTATCCAGACATGTAGAACGCAGACATGTGTATTAATCTCTCTCTTTTTGCTTATTGTCAAGTTTAATTATCTTTTGAACATATTTAAATGCCTGGTTTTAATGGTCTTATGTTGTTAATATAATATTTTAGGATTTTGGTGGGGGGTTTTTTGTACAGTGGTACCTCGGGTTAAGTACTAAATTCGTTCTGGAGGTCCATACTTAACCTGAAACTGTTCTTAACCTGAAGCACCCCTTTAGCTAATGGGGCCTCCTGCTGCCGCCGCGCCACCAGAGCACGATTTCTGTTCTCATCCTGAAGCAAAGTTCTTAACCTGAAGCACTATTTCTGAGTTAGCGGAGTGTGTAACCTGAAGCGTATGTAACCTGAAGCGTATGTAACCCGAGGTACCACTATAAACGGCTTAGAGGTTTTATCACAATAAAGCGGTATATGAATGTTGTGAAATAAACCTACGTGACCGACGACTATTGGCTAGTATTGAGGCAGGAATAATTTCAACAAATGGGCTGCCGAGGAGCAGAATGTGAGCAGGGGGACAAATAATAGAAAATCTGGGCAAATGAATGATTAGGATGTGGGGATATTGGCCTTGAAGTCACAACAGTGTTTGTTCTGTGCTGTTTAAATATTCCTTTCCTCTGATCCATGCTGCACCTTTCATGTCCCAATTCACTGGCATTTACTGGGGAGGGGAGGGGTAGAAAGAAGCAGGAATTCCCTAGGCCCCAAGGCATTGTGGGAGATTCTTGAGGGGACATAATGGGCACAACAGATGCTCTCTGAGTATGAGCCTTGACAGGTGGATGCTAGCTTTGAGGTGATGAGAGACATAAGAGAAGGGTGTGGAGATGGATTGAGTACTCTCCGTAGGAACAGGCAGAAGGCAACAGAGGGAAGAGGGAATCACATATTGGCAAAATGGCCAATAACATCTATTTATGGCTCTCAAGACAATGGGAGGTTAGGGTGATTACTGCCTGCTTTCTGGCTGAATGGTTTTCTTGTTTGCCTTCCCAGCAGCATGTTTTTAAACAATAATAAAAAGCCTTTTGCTAGGAACAGTTTCACGTACACTTTTTCATGTCCAGTGGTGACTTTCACCTCAAAAGGGAAAAGTTAGGAGATGATAGATTGATGATAGATAGATGATAGATAGATAGATAGATAGATAGATAGATAGATAGATAGATAGATAGATAGATAGATAGATAGATATAGATAGATAGATGATAGATAGATAGATAGATAGATGATAGATAGATAGATGATAGAGATAGATAGATAGATAGATAGATAGATAGATAGATAGATAGATAGATAGACAGACAGACAGACAGATGGATAGATAGATCTCCTAGTTTCTTATTTCTGTGGGGAACACCAGAGGAAATGGAACAACCTTTAGAAGTCATCTGAAAGCAGCCCTGTATAGGGACGTTTTAAATGTTTAGTGTTTTGTTATGTTTTTCTGTATGCTGGAAGCCACCCAGAAGGTCTGGGGCAGCCCAGTCAGATGGGTGGGGTACAAATAATAAAATTATTATTACTATTATTACTGGGGAAAGTGCAATCATTCCTCTCTTTTTTCCCTAGGGCACGGGCTACTGGCAATGGGACGAACTGGGAAGCCACTTCTCCACTCTCCCCAGGAAAATCTCCAGCCTTTTCTCAGGGGCACCATCACACCTGGACGCCGCGTTCACCTGGGAGAACGGCAAAGTCTACTTTTTCAAGGGCGGCATCTACTGGAGACTCAACGACCAACTGAGAGTAGACCGGGGCTACCCACTGAGCACAGCCGAGCGCTGGATGAACTGCTAACGCTGGCAACGATGCCCTGGCGCACTTCCCAGGACTGGCACGGGTGTGCCAATTAGACAGCACACAACTATTGTTAACAGACCCAACAGTGACGCCTAGAGGTGGTGTGTAGGAACAGCAACTCTTCTGGAAAGAACCAAGCTTGGGAGAGCTGGAGCAAAACTTTAATTCTGTTCCTGCTGTGCTGGACATCATAAACATCCCCATTTACCTTGGCATCAGCATGGGTGGCAGAAGGGACCCAACTCACTTCAGGACACAGGGAGCCTTGGTTGGGGGGCATGGGGTGTGTGCCTAAGTGTCTTGTCTCGATGTGAGAAGACACTAGAAGAGTTCAAAGTTGAAGACGGGGTTTTCCCTGTTTCTGTTCTGTTTTTGTAAGATTTGAAGGGGGTGGGTATGATACGGGCACCATTGCTCACCAACCGGCCTGTAAGTTTGGGTGGCAGAGTACTGACTGCTCACTTTTATCTCAATCAGTAGAAGAGCTAACTGTTCATTTTCTTTAAAAAAAATAAAAATATAATTAGGATGACATTTTTAGGGGAAGGGTCTGGCATACCCATTAAGGGCAGAGGGCTGGTCCTTGCGCCAGACACACACACACACACACACACACACACACACACACACACAATTTCTGTGGCAGACCCAGAGGGTTATTACTGACTGTATTCCATGTGATCTTGTGTATCTAGCAATATGAATGACGACTCCAATTTGCAGGGCTTGAATGGCACTCATGCCATATTTACTCAGCCCACAATAAAAGGGGTACGTGTCCCTCCCCCCACTCTCTCTTTTCCTTCAAGAATTCAGCATCCTTTAAGCCAGTGGTTTTCAACCAGTGTGCTGTGGCACTCTGGGGTGCCTTGAATGACAGTTAGGTGTGTCGCAGGCAACACTGGCCTCTGTCCCTCTTTCCTTCCCTCCCCCTCTCACATCTCTGCCTCCCAAAGGCTTGCATGGCCCAGGCGAATCGTGCTTCTGGGGCTGGCCAGGGGGTGCTTCCTAGGCCCCTGTGGGGCAGTGTGAGGAGGCACTTCTCTTTGGGGCAGCTCAGAGACCAGGGGCAGCAGCTGCAACTGCCCAGAGGACCCCCAAGGAGAAGGGAGAAGAGGCTGAGGGAACACTTCACAAAAGAGGGTGTTCAAAAAGCGGTGAGGGGCTGCTGGCTCCACAGGGAAGGGGTGGCATAACTGGGCTCCTGAGCCCCACAGGGGTGCTGCAGAAAGAATGTTGGTCAAGGGAACCGTGGACTCAAAAACATTGAAAATCTCTGCTTTAAGCAATATTCTACCCCACCACCAAATGCAGTGATGAGAAACCTGTAGCCCTCCAGATGTTGTTGAACCCACCTCCCCTAATCCCTGACCATGGGCCTGCTGGTATAGCAATTGGGCTGGGGGGGGTGGCACACAAATTTGCTATCTCTGCTGTAAAAGTTCCTGCATGTGTATCAGTGTTGGTGCTTATCTTTATTAGATGCTCACTAATGTCATCACTGTGTGCGGGTGGCGCTTTGGTGCCGGTGGCGCTGTAGGTTAAACCACAGAGCCTACAGCCTGGCCGATCAGAAGGTCGGTGGTTCGAATCCCCGCGACGGGGTGAGCTCCCGTTGCTCGGTCCCTGCTCCTGCCAACCTAGCAGTTCGAAAGCACGTCAAAGTGCAAGTAGATAAATAGGTACCGCTCCGGCGGGAAGGTAAACGGCGATTCCGTGCACTGCTCTGGTTTGCCAGAAGTGGCTTAGTCATGCTGGCCACATGACCCGGAAGCTGTATGCCGGCTCCCTCGGCCAATAAAGTGAGATGAGCGCCGCAACCCCAGAGTCCGCGACTGGACCTAATGGTCAGGGGTCCCTTTACCTTTTACACAAAATTGATGGCTTTCATTTATTTTTCTCGCTCATGGGAATACATTATCTTTCCTACTGCAAATGATGCACTGCAGAGAAGGCAAAAGCTGACGTTTGCCCAGGCAGAAGGGTGCGTGGTTCATATCCTTTTTTCCTGCTGCGTGAAGGACTTAAAATCCAAGGCCCCAATCCCACTGTATGTCTGCAGCAGTCACAGCAACAGACTCCTCCAAATCACAGAATCACAGAAAGCAGGTTGATGGGGTGTGTGTGACAAAACCAGTTTCTTCTCCTCCCTGTCCTCAGAAGCAGCTGATGGGCATTCCTGTATTTTGAAGAGAGCCCCATGCACCATAAGCACGTCAGGCCCTCAACCTGCTGGGACAGTCTTTCCCACACAGTAGACCTGGGGACACCACTATGCCGCAAGGAACAAATGCTTTTATGAGCCCAAGACACTCCTCCACAAAGGAGGCTGCGCACCATGTATCTGCGTGCTTCAAGGCCCTGGCTTTGCACCTTTCTATTCTACCTCCAGTCGGCGATGCAGTCATTCCGTCACAAATGTGTATCACTGGCTCAGCACAGCACGAGATGGCAAGGTTACAGGTCCGTCTAGTCAAGAGATGCGCTCGGAACAGCTAAGTAATTAAAAGGGGCGGCACCCTTTGCTATCACACTGTGAGAGTGTACTTTAGTTACTGGGAATTCAGGAAACATCGAGGTTAGTGCCATGCCCCCATCAATTCAGATGAGATGAGATTATTTATATATAAAAAGCTACGGGCCAGTCTTGACAGACTCTAGGGTTGTGCACCCATCTCACTTAAGAGGCCGGGGGCCAGCGCTGTCCGGAGACACTTCCGGGTCACGGGGCCAGCGTGACAAAGCTGCATCTGGCGAGCCAGCGCAGCACACGGAAACGCCGTTTACCTTCCCGCCAGTAAGCCGGGCATAAAATAGAAAGTTCGGCAACAGCAAAATTATTTCTAATGCAGCCCAAGTCTCAGGCGGGTAACTGCTTATCTGCTTTTTAACTTTTGTGAACAGGACACCAGAACCTTTTATTTCCGCTAGGCAGATTTGTATCATATTACATGCAGATGCACACAACTGCCCAGCAGCAATGTTTGGACCCGGGCAGAAAAAGAGTCAAAATAAAGCAGTGTGTGACTGTGGATGTCAATGGAGTAAGAACCAGCTCCCCAACTTTCTTTTGCATACAGGGGGCAATCAATAATTTTGTTATGGTTTTGAGGGAGAGCCCTTTAAAAAAGGCTTTATGTCTCAGATCCATGGTTTTACAGGCTGCTCTGTAAAAATGGGTGATTTCTACAGTTCAGTCAATGATGGAGAGAGATGTGATTAGAAATCCATGGGAAAATTCTAGAGTTTCAAAAGGATCCAATCCGCTGGATCTGATGTGTCCGACCCGCTGTTGCACCCCATTTTCTCTCCACCCCCATTTCACCCAACTCCAACCTCTTTATCGTGTGACCCAAGTGATTATAGAGACAGACTGCATAGCACAAATGTATCAGTGTTAAGAATTATAAGCAGAAGTTATAAAAACAGTAACAACAACAAATATCCACAGGAAACAATCTGCTATAACAAAACAGGTCTCTTGACCAGGATTCAAACCCACTGTGTACTCACTGAATTCGGATTAATAGTTTAGGAATTGAAACCTGGGTGGTTAGCCTACAGTTTAGAGTTCAATCTTTCTCTCTCTCTCTCTCTCTTTTTAAAAAAAGAATGGTTTTTAATCCTTCTCTACGTGTTTTCAAAAAGCAACACAGTCAGGTTAAACTGAAAGCCACTTCAGTGCAGGTAAGGCTCTGTATAGACGAGAAAAGGCACTTTGAATGATAATTAGAGCCCTTTGGGGGAATTCTTCCCTTACACACTTATAGCCATTTGAGTGGGAAGGTGGGGCCATATTTGTGAACTCTGCTATCCCCCTCATAACATAATCAAGGGTTTATGAATGACTGAACAGGATTTGGGAAGGTAACTTTTGAGTTTGATGGGGGCTGGGGAGAGAAAAGCACAATTTTTCCTTCTTATATAACCCTGGTGTGGTAAACTTTCGGGCCTTCAGGTGTTTCTGAACTACAACTCCCCTAATCCCTTGATAGGCCATTGACCATGTTTGCTATGAAAGGAGATGTAGTTCAAATAACTTTGGACGGTCCAAATGTTCCCTAAGCATGTTGTATCGGCAAGCCAAACTGCCCTAGAGAAAGAATAATTGAATGGCGACTCTACTCACAAGATTCTGCCATCTGACCCACATACAAAAAAAAGCAAAATGTTGTGAAAAGCACCATTTACCTCACCAACCTGTGGTGCGAAGATTCCAAGTTACCCCCTAGCTATTTTATCCCCGAGGTAAAATAGGGCTGTTCATCTAAGCCAAAAGGTAATCAAAGTACCCTGTTGCTAGTTCTAGACCTCTAGGGCAAATAAACCCCTTCATCCCCCAAAAGAGGGGATGTCTATGGCTTAACTGAGCCCGCAGAGGACAGATACTATACTAGCTTCGAAGTCAAGGACAGCCACCTTAAGAGGGAACCAGTTCGTTGCAGCATAGCTTGCAAGGCAGCTGTAGATACCCTGCAGAGGAAGATGGCTTGCTTCCTTCACTTGACTTAATTGGGAATAAATTAATAGTGTTGTTGTGGTTGTTGTTTTTCTATTTAAAAACATCCCTTCTTTCCTGCTACTTTGATTCAGTCACATTGTTGGCCTCAAGTTTCCCTCAAGGGAAAGGAAACTGCCTGCTTTTGAACATTTTTAAAAATATATATATAGCAGGCTAGCCGAGGGTGCTTGCATATCAGTCAAGCGACTGCACGGGACAAAAATATTCAAACCCCCCAGTGAGGGCAGAGTTGTGCTATGTCCCTCCTTAAGGCACAGGCGGAAGTAGAAACCGTTTCCTTCAGAGGCAGCCACGGGGCGTGGTGAGGGGAACAGTCGAGCCAGAGTCGTAATCCAGGTCCACAGCGGTGTGAGCACTGGCACTCAGGTTGCTCAGCGAAGTACCAGTTCCCAGTTGCTGGCGGTCGCGCAGGCTCTGAATATAACTCTTCGGGGTGGAGAAAAAGAATGGAATGTCAGTGCGTGAACTGGGAAAGGGGAACGACATATTAACCCCTCCCCACACACCTCCATTAGGAGCCAATCCACATTGACAAAGAACCTGCCTTACGCTCAGTTATAAACAGTGGCGTAGCGTGGGGCAGGGCCACAGGGGCGGTTGCAAAATTATTAGGGGCGAAAAATTTTGACACCAAGTGCTGCCTCAATACAGCTGTGCGCTTCTGTCGCTGGGCTCCACTGAACCGGCTTCGCCATGCGAACCAGGAACCAACCTCTCCGGACAACAGAACATCTCTTTTCTCTGTGGCTGCGATCTCCTGGGTGATGCAGACACGGTTAGGCAGTTGACCGTTCATGTGTTTCCCTCTCTCCCATCTCGTGCGGCCCCGGGCCCTGGCAACCTATGCTATGCCACCAATTATGTAAAGGGGGAAGGGACACAGGAGATATGTGCAAAGGAGTGATGGTCCACACTCCCATTGGCTGGCTGCAGAGTAGGCATGGGGCATAGGGTGGTTCATAAAAAAACATTATTTTTTTTAAATGCCTGCTCCAAAGGTCTTATGTAGCTATATCTGTAAATTCATGCATATCAGTTAATATTGAAATTTCAGC
This sequence comes from Podarcis muralis, assembly GCF_964188315.1. NCBI lineage: Eukaryota > Metazoa > Chordata > Lepidosauria > Squamata > Lacertidae > Podarcis > Podarcis muralis. The sequence continues at coordinate 21,812,933 of NC_135656.1, read as the reverse complement.
CTTCATGACATAGGAGAACGGCCAAGTAAACAGCTATTTTTGTGGAGCAGGGTCAAGATATTAACTGATATGCATGAAATTTCAGATATAGCTATATAATCCCTAGTGTAGTGAGATAAGACCTTTGGAGCAGGCATTTTTTTAAAAAAGTTTTTTTATGAACCACCATAATGGGGAACCTTTTCAGTTCTCATCATCCCTGGCGGCCATTAGCCATGCTTGTTTGGGAATTGAGGAACAGCTAGATGGCGAAAAAGTTCCCCCACGCCTGCTCCAGAGGATTGAGAAGATGCCAGGGAAAGGCCAAAGGGGCATTCTGAAGGCGACGACGCAGCTGGGATCGTGAGATTGGCACTGCATGTTGCAAACGGGGGCCAAGAGTTAAGATCATGAACATTTGTGACAGGAACTCTTACAGCCACTCACCGGTGCAAGGACATCTCCTGCACAGCGCTTGACGGCGCTGGGCTTATGCCGGTACGAGCCATCCTGAGGAAGCTGGCTTTGCCTCTTCTTGGCTTCACGCTGCCGGATCCGTAAGAGCTGCAGCTGCTTCTGGCGCCGATTCAGGACCACTGGGCAAGAGAAGAGGTGTGAGAAAGCAGAGGGAGACTACTCCTAAGAAGGCTAGTTTATAAATACAAATTTATACGTATGTGTATTTCTCTCTCTCTCTCTCTCTCTCTCTCTATATATATATATACAGTCATGGGGAAAAGAAAGTACAGCGGTACCTCAGGTTACATACGCCTCAGGTTACAGACTCCGCTAACCCAGAAATAGTACCTCGGGTTAAGAACTTTGCTTCAGGATGAGAACAGAAATCGAGCAGCAGTGGCAGCGGGAGGCCCCATTAGCTAAAGTGGTGCTTCAGGTTAAGAACAGTTTCAGATTAAGAACAGACCTCCAGAAAGAATTAAGTTCTTAACCCGAGGTACCACTGTACAACCTCTTTGAATTCATCTCGCTTTATTGGCCGAGGGAGCATGTGGGTCATGTGGCCAGCTTCCGGGTCATGTGGCCAGCATGACTAAGCCGCTTCTGGCGAACCAGAGCAGCGCACGGAAATGCCGTTTACCTTCCCGCCGGAGTGGTACCTATTGATCTACTTGCACTTCGTGTTTTCGAACTGCTAGGTTGGCAGGAGCAGGGACCGAGCAACGGGAGCTCACCCCGTCGCGGGGATTCAAACCGCTGACCTTCTGATCGGCAAGTCCTAGGCTCTGTGGTTTAACCCACAGTGCCACCCGTGTATGTGTGTGTATACATCTATAAATCTAATTTTTTTTTAAAAGGAGAGGCAATGCTAAGAAAGAAAATGAACGCTCTCACTCTTCAGCTATGGAGGAATTCCTTTCCTGACCAGAGACTCAAATGTAGGCAAGTGGAGGTGGGGAGGAAGGAGAAAAAAAAGTCCCAAACAAGTCTCTCTCTTTTACGTGCTGGGAGGCGAACAGAGTTCTGCACAGTTGTTATCATGCCACATAATGTTGCATTCTTCAGAATTTTGAGAACTCTGAATTTTTTTCATGTCTGTCAGATTCCTCTAGTCTGAGCAAAGTAATGATGGGTATAGCTATTATTTAGTAGTAGTAAAAGGTAAAGGGACCCCTGACCATTAGGTCCAGTCGTGGCCAACTCTGGGGTTGCAGGGCTCATCTCGCTTTATTGGCCGAGGGAGCCGGCGTACAGCTTCCGGGTCATGTGGCCAACATGACTAAGCCGCTTCTGGCGAACCAGAGCAGTGCACGGAAACACCGTTTACCTTCCCGCCAGAGCGGTACCTATTTATCTACTTGCACTTTGACGTGCTTTCGAACTGCTAGGTTGGCAGGAGCAGGGACCGAACAACGGGAACTCACCCCGTCGCAGGGATTCGAACCGCCAACCTTCTGATCGGCAAGTCCTGGGCTCTGTGGTTTAACCCACAGCGCCACCCGCGTCTATTTAGTAGTAGTAGTATTTATTAATTTACTACTTTTTACCAGACCCTTCATCCATGTAGCTCAGAGGGCTGTTCTTGGCTCTCGTCCTCTTCCCCAACTCCAATCTTACTGCCATAATTATGGTCCTCAGGCCAAGAGAAAGTGCCTGGTCCAAGATCACCCAGTGAGCTTTCTGGGCCAACTGGGTATTTAAACTGGATCTCCCTAGTCCTTGTTTGACACTCTCAACACTCCGTGTCATACGACTGAGAAATGATTTGCACGAGGCCTTTGGGGACAAGGAAGGACAGAAGAAAAAGTGATTAACTGTGCAGCATACCTCCCTGTCTCTCTATGACTGTTGGCACTCTGCCGCCCATCAACTTTCCCTCCACTACCAGCGTTAGAAACTCAGATATAAGAGCTAGGTGCCAAATGGCTCCTTAAACCACGGTTACAGTCGCCAAAACAGAATGTCTAGTTGCCATTTTGGGGCAAGACGGCTCTAAATTCTTTTTTTCTTTTCAAATGATGGACTGACTGTGAGGTCAGATTAGCCTCAACCAGAGCCAGGGCCTTTTCAACACTGGCTCCGGCCTGGTGGAACGCTCTGCCTCATGAGACCAGGGCCCTGCAGGATCTGATTTCTTTCCGCAGGGCCTGTAAGTTGTTCTGCCTGGCCTTTGGCTTGGAATCAACTTGATCCCCTTCCCCTCTTTCTTTTTTCCTTTTTCCTACTATGACGGAACTCCTACTTGGGGACTTCCCTGGCTTTTTTCTGGCCCATGTTGGACCAGTCTGGATAGTTAGCCTTGGTGAAGACTTGACGTTTTCATCCCCCCAAAAGTTTTTGAGTTTCTGCTGAAATGAGGCGGCATTTTAATGTTGTATTTTAATCTTGTTTTTAAGTTGTATTTCAATCAATTTTTTTATATTTGGTGTTAGCCGCCCTGAGCCCGGTCTTGGCTGGGGAGGGCGGGGTATAAATTAAATTTATTGTTATTATTATTGATTCTCGGTTAAATATCTGGATAGTTCAGATGACAACCTTGAGCTGGGTTAATAACCTTTGAGAACTTAAAGGAGAAAAGTCACTTGATCCAGGGACACAGTCTACATGTATACAACCTCTTTTTCCTTTGTCGCAACTGCTCCTGATGTGGCTGCACAGAAAAAGCATTTTGGTTCCAGAAATTTATTCTGATGGTGCAGATAAAAATATAACTGAGAGGATTTCACAGGATGGGGCGTTAAGTGTGTGAAACTAGTCCAGAGCCAATGATCCTCAGAAGGTGGAGATGTCAGGCACTATCTTGGCACCCAAACATCTTCACTTGGTCGGGTGCAAAATCTGCCTGGCGAATCTCGCACACTGTCTGCTACTAGAGTCTCTTACAAAAATGGGCCTCATTTCGTTGGGCAGGAGGTAGGCAGGTACAGGCCCGCCTCCAGATTTTTTTTTACATTTTATTCATTTTTCTTTTTCATTCATTACATACATCTCCATTTCTTAACATATATTATATATTCCTCCCTCCCTCCCCCCCAGAGCTTCTCCCAACTTCCGCTTCTGGTATGTTTCACTTTTCACCCACTTTGCTATCTCCTACATTAATAACATAACATCAAGCCTAAAAACCTAAAAATAAAAGTAAATACAGTGGTACCTCGGGTTAAGTACTTAATTTATTCCGCAGGTCCATTTTTAACCTGAAACTGTTCTTAACCTGAAGCACCACTTTAGCTAATGGGGCCTCCTGTTGCCGCTGAGACACCGCTGCACGATTTCTGTTCTCATCTTGAAGCAAAGTTCTTAACCTGAAGCACTATTTCTGGGTTAGCGGAGTCTGTAACCTGAAGCGTATGTAACCCGAGGTACCACTGTACACTATAATTTTTGAGGGGGTGGGGTCCCAGGCAGGTTGCCATGAATGCCCCCTGCCCAGTACAACTGGACCTTCTCCCCTCCGTCGGCATGGTCCTAAAGCCATCCACTCACCATCTGTGTGAGAGAAGCCCTCTGCGGTCACTTTCCACTGCAGCAGCATTCCCATCAAGGCCAGGACAGGCCACGTGGCCAGCACAGCCCAGCCACACCAGCACAGCGGGGAAGGGGGAGCCAGGCGGAGGCGGTCGTACACGTGGTGGCCCAGCGCCAAGTTCTCCACAGCGTAGTCCAAGCAGAGGGTCAGCACGGCGCCCCCAAACACCGCCGTGGAGACCACCGTCAGGGCTTTCTGCCAGCGCAAGGCGAAGACGGCACCCAAGAGGGCTGATCCCAGCAGCGAGCCAGCGGGGACCCAGGCGCTAGGCAGCTGGCACAGAGGCTCCGTGGCCACCAGTCCAGCCGTCGCCAGGAGCAAGCCGAGGAGGAGCCCTGTCAGGAACAAGCCAACCGAGTGCACCAGCATCGTGACTAAGCCGCAGAGGACGCCGATGCCCAGGGCAATGCCCGCGCTGACTTCCAAGCTCAGCTGCGTGTCCAAGATGCGCTCTTTGTAGCAAAGCAGGAAGATGACGGCCGAGCCAAAGAGCAGGCCAGAGAGGAACATGATGGCTTTGAAACAGCGGTAGCCTGGCAACAGAAAGAGGGCCAAGTTTAGCGGGGGGGGGGGGGGGAGAGAAAGAAGGTTCTTTTGATCATATGTGGTGGTCCTGTAGTAAGGTTATTTGGTTTTTTTTAAAAAAAATATTAACAAATTCATAACAACAACAACAACATTTATTATTTATACCCTGCCCATCTGGCTGGGTCCCCCCAGCCACTCTGGGCGGCTTCCAACAAAACACTAAAATACAATAACCTATTAAACATTAAAAGCTTCCCTAAACAGGGCTGCCTTTAGATGTCTTCTAAAAGTTTGGTAGTTATTTTTCTCTTTGACATCTGGTGGGAGGGCGTTCCGCAGGGCAGGTGCCACTACCGAGAAGGCCCTCTGCCTGGTTCCTTGTAACTTGGTTTCTCGCAGCGAGGGAACCGCCAGAAGGCCCTCGGCACTGGGCCTCAGTATCCGGGCAGAATGATGGAGGTGGAGACGCTCCTTCAGGTATACTGGACCAAGGCCATAACAAATCAACAATACAAATCATCTTCATTGTTTTCCCCCCTCCATTCCCCCCCACCTCCCCAACAACGTCCCCCCAGGACTTTCCTCAGCTCCTCTCTCTGATTTCTCATCTCCTATTGTTTTCTGCATATTATAAAACTGTATGCATCCTTATATTATCTATCCATCATATTAACCCAATTAATTTGTATATGTTTATTCAAAACCTGCCAAGGAGTCCAGTTCATTTTGTTGTCTTTTTAAATAGACTGTAAAAGGTTCCCATTCTTCTTTGAAGTCACAGTTGTCTTTAGCTGGTCTTGTAGTAAGGTTAAGGCAGGGGTGCCCAAACTTTTTTCAAAGAGGGCCAGATTTGATGAAGTGAACATCCGTTATTTTACCCCAAAGTTGTTGTGCTTTTTAAAAGGATTTTACCCCAGGACGTATACTGCCACAGGGGCCGGATTAAATCGACCAGCAGGCCAGATTAGGCCCCGAAACGGACTTTGGACATGCCTGGGTTAAGGCTTGCTGGGAAATGATATATAATGGAATGAAAAGGATGTTTAAAATAACGTTTGCTTAAAAAAACAACCCAGAAGCTTTTCTTTTGGGAATTATAGGGACAGAACTGTATAGAAACTTATTCATGTACACTACTACAGCAGCAAGAATGTTACTCGCCCCAAAATAGAAAGAAGTCCCAGCAAAGGAAGAATGGATACATAAACTTATGGAATATGCAGAAATGACGAAACTTACCGGAAGAATAAGAAATCAAGATAACAAACTTTTTATAAAAGAATGGAAATGGTTTGTTGAATATTTACAGATAAACTGTAAACAGATAAAAGCATTGGCAGGATTATTGTAATAACCTGCAGTTTCATAAGAGTATATATTTAAAGAAGATGAATAAGTGAGCAAATTAAGTTAATTTGGATATGCAGAAGATATTAAAAATAAATTTAAGGAACCGCAGAAAGCGGGGGAAGGAAGTTGAGTTTTGAAATGTCAAAATGATTGTAAAATCAGTGAAATGTATAAACCTGAATATTAATATTAATTTTTTAAATATATTTTTAAAGGAAGATGTCCTAGACAGAATCTGGGGGCTTCTGCACACACCAAGTTTAGCAGAGGAAATCTTTAAAAAGGGGGAGGCTATATTTCGCCAATAGGATATTCCGAGACAGGGGCTACTAAAAAAAGGTTACATCTAAATTCTCATTATGGTTAAGCTAGAATCTCTTAAGACTGAAAACATGGCAAGAAAAGCTATCTTATTTGGGGGGAGGAAAATAGCCCTTCTTCTGTAAACATCAAGAAATAAAAGTTTTATGACGCAGACTCACTGTTATCACAATTACTGGAGGACAACTTGTTGCTTGTTGAAATAGGTCAAGTATGGAGGACACACAGTTCTTATTAGCTTGGCTATTTCATGTAATTCAAAACATGGGCTGAGAGGTTGTTGGAATTTTTGCAGGGTGGCAGGGAAGAAGAGGTGGAATTTCTGACTTTTAAAAGAAAACACAACTCTGATTCCCCCAGCATTAAAAAATGAAAATGGCAATGAAAAATTATAACCCTCTTCTCTCCCTCCCCGTCGTTCCTCACTCTTTGAAGACTAAAATGCCCAAATCAGTCAGTACATGTGACTGGATCATTTAAGACTCTTAATATATGGTTTTGTTCAGCCTACAGAGTTAGGTTCCAAATAAGTCATCATTTATAAGCCACCAACCTTCCACAATAGACTCTGCTTTCTATCTCCCTTGCAAAGTTCAGGCTGGCTAACCTACCCCAGATTGGAAGACCCCAAATATTTTGTCTCCAGTTGTGACTTATATTCTTAATTACTCAGTTCACTTAATGGGAAAATGCGACAATTTTTCAGTGTTTCAGGTATATTTCCTAGAACCACGATTATGTTCAATGAAACATCCTAGAGTTTTCCTGCTGTCTTGGCAGAATAATAAAAAAAACATACATACAGCAACAGTGTTTTGTGTTGTGTAGTCTCCTATGATTAAGTAATGGGCATATATAGCATATATTCAACACAAAAAACAGCAACAATTTGTTGTTGACAAAGGACAGCTGGACATAGAAAGGGCCCCATTACCTTCAGTAGCTTAGGGCAGGGGTAGGCAACCTAAGGCCCATGGGCTGGATGCAGCCCAATCGCCTTCTCAATCCAGCCCACGGACGGTCTGGGAATCAGCGTGTTTTTACATGAGTAGAATGTGTTCTTTTATTTAAAATGCATCTCTGGGTTATTTGTGGGGCATAGGAATTCATTCATTTCCCCCCCCCCAAAAAAATATAGTCCGGCTCACCACATGGTCTGAGGGACGATGGACCAGCCCACAGCTGAAAAAAGTTGCTGACCCCTGGCTTAGGGCCTCATCAAACCTAAATCCGGCCATGGCGCCAACCACTATCCCTGGTGCATGTAAACAACCCATTGGGAACAGAGGAAAAAGGAAAGAGAAGTGAAGTTTGAGATGGGCTCAGAGACAGAACTGCCTCTTTCCCCTTTCTACTCACCGAAGCAGCAGTAAACAACTCCAAAAACGCAGCAGAGGCCACAGATCACACAGGGAATCACCTCATAGTGCCTTTCGGAAAGGAGGGCGCAGGGATCGGAGGCAGGATCACTGGGCTCTGTTGCCCCCTCATTAAAGCCCCTGGGGTCAGGAGTAACTGGAAGTAGCGGAGTCGGGTCCATGCTGGTCAGCCGGGATGCAGCTCAGCTTTCAAGAGCCATCCAAGCGGGAGGGACAGCCTGCAGAGAGGGAGAGAGGTTTACTCTCAGCTTGAAGAATGCCAAATGCCCCTGACTTGAGAATTTTAGAAAAACCCATAACCAACCAACTCCTCTTCCTCCAGGAGCACAGCAGGGGCCATCAGAGATCTAAATCCTTTAGGAAGCCTGGGGGAAGATTGAGAGATGGGTCTGGAGAAGGATAGCAGTGCAAGGAATGTCCGATGAGAGCATGGGGGGAAAGAGCTGTGGTGGCACAGCTGAAACGGAGCCACAAACCCCGCCAGGTATTCTTGTTTAGGGGCAGTTATGCGATTCAGGAAAGAAGAGCACAGAATAACAAGGGAACACACATTAGGACATCAAAATGATGCTAAAATGTGTAAGGAAACATAATAAAAAAGATGCCAACTGCCCAGTACGTATAGGTAGAAATATTCCTCAGGGATACAAATTAGGATTATAATATGACATTTGTGACTGCACCTCTGTCACTAAAGAAATTTATTTTGGGAGGTGGAGGAAGAGAGATTTCTGTTGTCCCTCCCAGCACTCCTCAGCCCAAACCTCAAGAACAGGGTAATCCTACTACACATAAGGATATAACCATAAATGGTAAAGGGACCCCTGACCATTAGGTCCAGTCATGGCCGACTCTGGGGTTGCAGCGCTCATCTCGCTCTATTGGCCGAGGGAGCTGGCGTACAGCTTCTGGGTCATGTGGCCAGCATGACTAAGCCACTTCTGGCAAACCAGAGCAGCGCATGGAAACGCCGTTTACCTTCTCGTCGGAGTGGTACCTATTTATCTACTTGCACTTTGATGTGCTTTTGAACTGCTAGGTTGGCAAAAGCAGGGACCGAGCAACGGGAGCTCACCCCGTCGCGGGGATTCGAACCGCCAACCTTCTGATCGGCAAGTCCTAGGCTCTGTGGTGTAACCCACAGCGCCACATATTTGCTTATTGAATAAATCTAAGTTACTGGCTCTGAACCAGGAGTGAAACTGATCAATAGTTCCCCAGTGTCTCGTCCCTAGAGCTAGAAAAGGTGCAGAAAAAGGAAATCAAAGCAATCAAGGGGGAAAGCAACACTTAAGCTGCTCAGTTTAGGGGGAAGACAGGTAAGGGGACAGAGACATAGATTTAAGTGTATATGATTACTTATGGTAAAGAGAGAGAAAAAGGAGCTTTCTTGTGTTGAGCGTACTTCTCCAGTGGGTGGAGGGATCCTGGTAGTCATTACGGACATAAATAGGTGTGTGATGGGCATACAGACTGTAGAGTAAATTGCCTGCCTGGTAGGGCTGGGCGATATCTGGTTTTCAGCTTCGTGATTTATCACCAGCTAAACATTGCAATATACTGATATACTGCAATGTATGAAACAAGGATGAAGCTATGAAGAGGCATTGGCCGACTTCACGGTTTTCCCACACTGTGATTTTAGCGTGCACACACACATCATGATTCATGATATATTACCAGGTCAAAAATTATGAAACCAATATCGTGATACGGACATCAAACCAGTACTGGACGATATAGGACCCACGTACCTAAGGGACTGCCTCTCCTGGTATGCCCCACGGAGGACCTTAAGGTCCACAAATGACAACTTTTGGAGGTCCCAAGTCGCAAGGTGGTTAGATTGGTCTCAACTAGGGCCAGGGCCTTTTCAGTACTGGCCCCGACTTGGTGGAACGCTCTGTCACAAGAGACTAGGGCCCTGAGGGACTTGACATCTTTCCGCAGGGCCTGCAAGACAGAGCTGTTCTGCCTGGCCTTTGGTTTGGACTCAGTCTGACCCTTATGTTCCCTCCCCTTATGGTTTTGATCCATGGGCTACTTTTAAAATGAGGCTGCATTTTAAATTGCATTTTAACCTGTATTTTAAATTGGTCCCCCCCCCCTTATTATGTTTTTACTGTAATTTTACTGGTGATAGCCGCCCTGAGCCCAGCTCTGGCCAGGGAGGGCGGGGTATAAATCAAATGTATTATTATTATTATTATTATTATTATTATTATTAATTTTATCGCCCAGCCCTATTGCCTGATGTGAAGGTTGCAGATGTTGCCCATCACCCACATAGTGCGGTAGTCCGCGGTCATTTGTCAAATTGGCACCAGTGACATGGGGAAATGTAGTTGTGAGGTCCTGGAAGCCAAAAGGAATAGGCTTTACTTGTAGGCTGATTGTTAGCTGCTTTGAGACTCCTTAAAGGGAGTGAAAGATGGGATATCAAGTCCAAACTCTTGTTCTGTTGGTGCTTGAAATAAACAAGATGTCAGAGAAGCCTTTAAAGTGAAAAGTTGGCAAGAGCTGAAGAAAAAGAAGAAGAGGAGTTTGGATTTGATATCCCGCTTTATCACTACCCTAAGGAGTCTCAAAACGGCTAACAATCTCCTTTCCCTTCCTCCCCCACAACAAACACTCTGTGAGGTGAGTGGGGCTGAGAGACTTCAAAGAAGTGTGACTGGCCCAAGGTCACCCAGCAGCTGCATGTGGAGGAGCAGGGAAGCGAACCCGGTTCCCCAGATTACGAGTCTACCGCTCTTAACCACTACACCACAAAGGCTCTGAGGAGGGTTTCCCTACACTGTCAAAGGCAGTACAGTGGTACCTCGGGTTACATATGCTTCAGGTTACAGACTCCGCTAACCCAGAAATAGTACCTCGGGTTAAGAACTTTGCTTCAGGATGAGAACAGAAATCGTGCAGCAGCGGCACAGTGGCAGCAGCAGAAGGCCCCCTTAGCTGAAGTGGTGCTTCAGGTTAAGAACGGACCTCTGGAACAAATTAAGTACTTAACCTGAGGTACCACTGTACAGTGGTACCTCGGGTTACATACGCTTCAGGTGACATACGGTTCAAGTTACAGACTCCGCTAACCCAGAAATAGTGCTTCAGGTTAAGAACTTTGCTTCAGGATGAGAACAGAAATCGTGCTCCGGCAGCGCAGCAGCAGCGGGAGGCCCCATTAGCTAAAGTGGTGCTTCAGGTTAAGAACGGACCTCCGGAACGAATTAAGTACTTAACCCAAGGTACCACTGTATGTCTCTGAATACCAGTTGATGGAAATCACACGTGGGCCGAGGGCTCCTGTGCTCAAATCCTGCTCGTGAGTTTCCCACAGGTATCTGGCTGGCCATGGTGAGAACCGGATGCTGGACTAGATAGGCCATTGGCCTGATCCAGTAGGCTCTTCTTATTATGTCCACTAGGCCCTGCCCACCTCATTTCCTACCCCCCTTTCCCGCTCCCCAAGGGTGAATCTGTTCACATGACCCAAGTGGTGGAAAGCATAACTAATCTCCATTCCCACCCCCCAAAACACCCAGATGGAATTGGCAAGGGATTATTCCTCCCCTCTCTCCCCCAATCTGGCATCCGTCACATACAAGCCAAGCCAAAGCTTGCGCATACAACTTTCAACCCCTTCCCCTTGCACCAGGGAGAGATGAAAGGGGGTAGTTTGGGGGCTGTCAAGCGACACAAAGAGGTGGAAGTCAACAATTACATCTAAATTCAACAACTATTAAACTTGGTCACCAGCCATGGCTTCTAGGTCCTATTCCCAGCTCTGAAGGGGAAGGGGAAGCCTAGTGAATTGGAGCAAGAGACAGAACTAGGTGCCAGAACTTCTGGGCTCTTTTCCCAGCTTCAAGGGAGAAGGTATCCATCATTTTTCATACAGGCCCTGGGTGAAAGGCGAGGAAATCTAGACAGGCCCCAAGACTTCCCTGTCTGTAGGGTTGCCAAGTGCCCCCTTTCTCCAAGAAATGCCCCATCAGTCAGAGCATCCCAGTCTCCCTGAGAACATGACAACAAATTTCCCGATTTCTGTGGAGTGTTGTGTTCTACAGTTAAAAGCTGGCCACTTTGCCTACATCCAGCCACTGTTCCCTTTGTGTAATACTTTGATGGAGTGGCCTCTAAAATAACCAGTAAAGCTGGCAAGGAGACAGATGGCCAGCAGGAATGATGGGAGCTCGGGGGGGGGGGGACACTTTCACCCAAAGTCAATGCAGGAGACAAACGGAACATTTATCCTGGGTGCAGACCTTTGGGTGGGGAGAACAGGACAGCCAGACACTGAGCTGCGCAGTGATGCTCCTCAAATGCTGTCCCTAATTCTGTCATATGTACCCAGGACCTTGAAGAAAGATGCTTGGGCAGCTCTAAATGAGAATTAGACAAATTCATGGAGGGTAAGTGGCTACTCTCATAATGGCTGTCTGCAACATCTGCAGGGGGCTTCCGAGTACCAGGAGAATAGCAACCAGAAAGTGCTGTTGCCCGCTGGGCTTCCTATAGGCAACCCAGCGGGACTTTCATTCTCTTTGCTTGTTGCTGAAAATCACAAATGGGAAGTTGCGCTGATTGTGGGCTTCAAATAGCCATCTGGTTGACCACTTTTTTATATGGTTCAGGACTCCTGTACATAAAGGTTCAGCTTTCCTCATAAGAACCTGCCCAGATCCCAGAATGGTCATCTGAGGCCCTTCTCTGTATGCCACCTCCAAGGAAGGTCCAGATGATGGGAACGAGGGAATGGTCTTTCTGCAGTAGCCTCCCCATCTATAGAATGCTCTCTCCAAGGAGGTCCACCGCGCACCAACTTTGTCTTTGTTTTAGCTCCAAGCGAATACATTGCTGTTTTCTCAGCAGCACTAATGATTGGATGTTTTTATGTTATGTTTCAATACGTTTACCTCTTTTTATTAGTGCATTTTATTCTCATAAATCACTTGGGGACTTTGTGGAAAGCAATACAGTGGTACCTCAGGTTAAGTACTTAATTCGTTCCAGAGGTCTGTTCTTAACCTGAAGCTGTTCTTAACCTGAAGCACCACTTTAGCTAATGGGGCCTCCTGCTGCCGCTGCGCCGCTGCTGCGTGATTTCTGTTCTTATCCTGAAGCAAAGTTCTTAACCTGAGGTACTATTTCTGGGTTAGCGGAGTCTGTAACCTGAAGCGTCTGTAACCCGAGGTACCACTGTACACAAATTCAACAAACCTAAAACCTGTAAGAACATAAGACTCCACTTGAAGGGCCTTTAGTTTAGTCCAGTTCTTACAACAGGGCAATGAAATATTACAAGGTAGTCGTGAGAGGAAGGGATCACAGTTACATAAGAAGCCGGAGATGTATTCACAAAGAATGCCTCTCACCTGCGCAAGGTGATGAAGCAGCCTCAGCTGGCCATGAGTAATTGTAGGTTGCAATTCTGTTATACCATCAACAAAAGATTACACTTGATTCCATTATTCTATCATTCTCGCCACTCCTTTCAGTATTCTCAGTCACTAATGTGCATTGAAGTGATTTTAACATTCCACTTTTTAAAATCACCCTAAATGTGACAGGGTGGCTAAAGCAGAGAACTTAATTCAAAACTGAAAGCAATTCAAAGGACAGTACCTTTGAGTCATACACATTTCGTTGCAGAAAAACAACACCAAACCCACATGGGGAGAGCCAGGTGTGATTATCATAAACAGACGCCTATCAATTTGTGCGGACGGGGAAACAACGATTGACAGAGGGGTGGTACGCATGGTGTTTGGTTATACATGGTACAAAATGACTTCACATAGGAAATTGCATGAAACTCTTGTGCCAGTTATTAAGTAAGAACTCTTCTCCTGCAAGAAAATTAGCATGAAGCAGCACAATGCTAGAGACATCTATAGAGAAGAGTTATTTCCAGGAAAGTACATATAGGCTGCAGCCTTGTTTTTGAACTTTCAGGATGAGTGTCAGAAAGGGCGTCAGAGCTCATCTGCTGGAAGCTATAGCCCATTTCTCCTTTAAGGGGACGCGAGGGAAGGCAGCATTAATTTGGGTGAGCGGAGGGTACTTAAAGGGGGAAACACTCTGCAAATATGCAGAAGCATTTTTTCTTTACTATCATCTGTATGTATAATATGATGACCTTGCCCCAGTTTCAGGGCTGAGCCCTGGTTCAGATCAAAACTTAGTCAAACTCCCTGAATATATTTGCTCCCATCACACACACACACACACACACACACACACACACACAGCATTTTCACACGCAATATTTCACTCATGCACGTTTGCCACGTTGAGGACGGCAGCTGAACCAGTGGGTCCCGAAATCCTGGCTATTTGCATGTGTATATACAATATTGGCTACAGAGGTGCTGCTGGCTCCTCCCTGTGTGTCCGTCCCCCCCAAACCGCCCCAGCCATGGCTTGACTCCCAGACAGGAAAACGGTGCTGAGTTTAACGGAAATATTCCCTTTGGGATCAGAGAACAAGAATCAGTTTAGAATACCATTAGCTTGCTTGAGCTCAGAGGGAGGGAAGAAAGGACACAGCTGGGAATCTGGGAGGTGGGTGGAAGGCTTAGCAAGCAATCCCTAAAATTTAGGGCTCGCAACCAAGTTCTGCGGATTGCTGAAGAAGTGTTGGAGAGAGTCATAAAAAAATTAAAAATAAAGCAATCAAATCACGGACAGTGGTCGGAGGAGGCTCACACTGCTTGGCCCTCGTTCTGTTCTTTTCTGAACTCGTTGGTAAAAGCTTCCCAGATATTAAATTGAGGAATGAATTCTACGGAAGCTCAGAAGGACTCAGAATAATCCGGACACTGGGAGGAGAGAACTGTTGCTGGTCTGCCTCTGCCCCCCCCCTTTACCCATCTTAAATCTCGTTCAGAGACCAGTCACCCTGATCTGAATTCCAGCCAACTTTCCAAGTTGGCAAAGACCTTCTGAAACGATGCAGAACATTTTCCCCAAAAACATTATTTTTGAAGCGCGCACGCACAGACACAAACAAAAAACTATATTGACTTTGGAGGGGCTGGGCGGACGCGCGAGACAACCGCTCTCGGAGCTTTAACGCTGAGCATAAAGGGAGTCCGGATTTCTATTCCACATCACCGGAAAAGAAAAGTACATAAGCCGCTTGGTCGATATAACTTACCAGTCCAGAGCAGGGTTCCCACCACCGCATATAGACGGGACTGGTTTGCAAAAGAACCATCCCATCTATCAGCTCCACCCACTCCGGAGAGTAACTGTTGGGAACTGAAAGAGCATGCAAAAGAGGTGCCTAAATAAAAGATCAAATCTCCTCCCCCGCACAGACCCCACCCCCGATGTAGCCCCCCTTTCCTCCAGTTCAAAAAACTCGGGGCAAAATAATCTCTCCCCCCCCCCCACGACAGCTGAAGAGTGACCTCATCAAGCGCTGGGCGGGGCCAGCGGAGAAGCTGGGCGACCCGAGGGAGAACAGAATGGGGTCTCCAGAAAGAAAGGAGAAACTAACCGCCGCCTCCTTCTCCATGTTTCTGGCAAAAAGAAAAAAGAAAAAAAAGAGGGGTAGCGGAAAGAGCGAGAAAAGAGAAACTGGGCTCTTGAATCCGCGGAAAGCCGCGGCTGGAAAAGAATGGTCTATTCCCCCCACCCCCTCTCTTTTTGGGGGCAAGAGGGATGGTTCCTTCCAGTTGCAGAGAATGGTTTGATTGTCCTGCAGAGAAAGGAGCAATTTAGACTTATCAGTGCGCGGGGAGAGCGGCCTTGTGGGGGCTTCTATAGGGCCAACTGTTGCAGGGCAGGGAGGGGGAGGAGGAATCCTGGGGGCTTCCAGCAGCCTCTCTCTTTGCACACACCCCCCCCAAAAAAAAGCTGGGCTGCTTGGGGACGTTGGAAGCTTTGCAATCTCTCCTTCCCGCCATTGGGCCCTTTTGAAAGGTGGGAGAATTTGTAGAGTTGGAAGAGACCCTGAGGACCAATCTCATCCAAACCCCTGCAATGCAGGAATATGCAGGGGATCGAACCTGCAACCTTGGCATGATGGGCACCATGCTCTAACCAACTGAGCCAGGACGCAGAAGACCTGCCGGCTGCTGTGTTCCAGCCCCAAGGCCTAGGCTTTGCCGCCGCTAGGTCCTAGGCTCGCTGGTCTTAGCTCCTCCAGGAATGCTGGCAGTGGGCATGTCAAACAGAAGACTTTCCTCGCAGGCTTATTAGCCGGCCAGCTGGCCAAGCAGGTGTCTGAAGCCCAGCCAGCAACTGGAGCAGGATGGGCTGGGGTGTGGAGTGGACAGCCGGGGGGGGTGGCTGTTCCTCAAGAGGGCTGGAGCCCCCAGCAGAGAATCAGCCTGCTTCCTGGCTGGGAGATGGGCCAGCTATGCGGCTGCGCTAGCTCACAAACCCCCCAAACATATCGAGTCCCGAGGCCTTTTCTCCTGCGATGCCAAAGCTGCAACGTTGGTCTTTCCACATCTGGTCTTGTACAGATGTGTTGGGTTTTTTTAAAAAAAAGCATGGGCCAAAGTTAACATTTGATTTGAAAACGACCCCCTCCTCCTCTTCTCCTGCACAAATGTTTTCAGATGTGCAGCAAATAACACAAAGAAAAATAAAAAGTACCGTATTTTTCGCTCTATAAGACGCACCAGACCACAAGGCGCACCTAGGTTTTGGAGGAGGAAAACAAGAAAAAAATATTCTGAATCCCAGAAGCCAGAACAGCAAGAGGGATCACTGCGCAGTGAAAGCAGTGATCCCTCTTGCTGTTCTGGCTTTTAGGATAGCTGCGCAGCCTGCATTCGCTCCATAAGACGCACACACATTTCCCCTTACTTTTTAGGAGGGAAAAGGTGAATCTTATAGAGCAAAAAATACGGTACTTTTCATAGAATGCATGGGGGAAAAACTCAGTCTAACCTGCTGGATGCCACTCCTAGCCAGAAACTAGGTGGGAAATTGGGGCAGGGGGCGGGAGGACGGCTGATTCTAGGGTCCTATTCGCTGGCTCTGCTATTTGAATTCAAGTAAGCCCCACCTCCTTTTGAATGCCCCAGATCCTGCTATCAGTACAGCGTTGCCCTTTCCAACAGTGACAACTAGGGAGGACAAGAGCAGATGGTCTCAACAACAGAACATTTTGAATTAGCATCAGCCCCTTCTCTTTGTCACTGCAGGAGGAACGTAACGAGCAGTGGAGGCTTGGCTTCTTCCTGTCCTGACCATCAGTGATCAGAAGCTCACCCACCCGGCCAGGAAAGAATACCCAACTGTTGGTCCATATGTCTTTTTGGGAGGTTGGTTCTCTCCTCTCTGATTCCTTCCAAGACTAGAGAGGAGAGAGAGAGAGAGACTGGTAATATCGCTGCAGCCTCTGAGATGCTGCCAGTGGCCTCATGTTACCTGCCAGCAAGATTTTCTCATCCTTGGTCGAGCCAGGCTCAATGCAGTTGAGTCCTGCCAAGGCAAAGCAGGAACCCGCTTGTACTGCAAAGTTACAGGTGTTGGGGCTGTCTTGGTGGCTGCCTTGAAGCAATCTTTGTGTGGCCATAGGCTTTAGGAAAATAACAGTAATGTTCCTGATAGCTGGAAATCTCCCTCCAGTCATTGGGATGCAATACCCAAGATGTTTTGGAAATGTGACACTTGTGCACCAGGTAGAAGGGGAAAGGGCCACAGCTTAGGCCAGTGTTCTTCAACCTTAGGCCGCCCAATGTTGTTAGATTACAGCTCCCATCATCCAGAGCCAGCTTAGCCAACGGTCAAGAGAGATGGGAGATGTAGTCCAACAGCCTACGGTTCAAGGACACTGGTTTAGAGACAGTGTCGTCCTTTGACTGGCTGAGAGCAAAGAGTTTAAGCTGTTGCAGCCTTGGGGAGCTAAAACAAACTCTCTGGGAACCTGAGACACTTATCTGCATTTTGGTTGCTGCCGGTAGGAGTCTGTTTGCATCCAGAAACAACAAATAACCTACTCTTGGTTGTTTTTGCTGCAACAGACTAACATGGTTACCCTCTGGAGAGTCTTGCTTCCAGCAGGCTATGCTTGTATATTTGTGAATAAAGCAAAGAATACAAAGACATCAGAAGTCGCCGGAGTGCTCATATCCAAGGAAACTAAGCCAGTCATACTGTCCATGGGACTTTTTGCTCTTTGGGGAAATTTGTGGAGCATTAGGATCCAGTCCAATTCTGGGTATTGTACAGAATATAGGCAGAAGCCAACAGAAGCTTGGGTTGGAGAGTTGCCTTTGAAGTATCCCAACATCAAAGCAATAAATAAATGAGTAAAAAAATATATATTCAGGTCTTTGGAAAGTTCATTTCTTCCAAGCCAGAGCTCCCATAGTATATAAATCTGATTCACCCCTGTACCAGTCTCCTGTTTTCTCTGCTCTCCTTTCAAAGCCATGCCCCAGGAAACTTTTCAAGTGTGGCTCCCAAGTTGGTCTCATGGTGAAGGCAAAGGGAATCTGACTGGACAAAAGAGGAAGCCTTAGAGCAAAGAACCCAAAAAAGTAAAGGATGCCTTTCAGTATGGAATTGCTCTGGTGAGAGTAGAATGCTTCTGAGTTGCACAGCTTTCTCCCAGTAAAAGGTAGAATCTGAACCACTTTGTGTACCACGACACCACCTCCAGTCACTAATCTCTGCTGCTTTCCTTATTAGCTTCCAGTCACGCTGATCCACTTGTCCCTCATTCCCTTTAGACGCTCCAGACTCTTACAGAGTCTCCCCTAAACCACCGCAGCCTCATTCCTTTAATTTCCACAGGGGACAGCAGCCATATTAATCTTTTGCGGCAAAACCGACAAAGAATCTTCTGATCGGCATCTGAAAGATTAACATAGTTATTAGGGCATGAGCTTCTTGCGGATTCGAGTCCGTAATAAATGTGTTGATCTTTAAGGTGCCACAAGTTTCTCTGTTTTTTTCCTCTACCGCAGACAGAATCAGGGCCTCTTTGGCATTGCTTTCCCCACCCCCTTGGGAGATGGGTAATAATGTCCAAATGTTGCGATCTCCTGCAAGTCTCCAAACAATGTGCCCTCTGCCCCCGCCTTCCTCGGAGGCACACTGGATTCTCTCAGGCCCTGGCTGGAGCAAACAGAGGGGGCTTTGTGTCGGAGGCAACTCTCAGCACCCAAGGCCCATAGGCCTCGTAATACTAGGCGCATGATCCTGGGAGGAGGGGTTGTCCCACAGTGGCTGGGTCACCCATGACCAGCTCCCTGCTACTGTTCTGTTTGCTGCTGGTGGGTTAGAATGGAGAGGAGGCCGGGAGCCAGAGGGCTTTGAGTTCTCGCCAGCGCTCTGGGGGAGAAGAAAGAGGAGTCTATTGAGTCATCACAAAGAAGGGAGAATGGGAGCAGGATAACCCTTTTTTTTTTTAAATCCGCAGATCGGAGAGAATGGGGTTTAGTGGGTCAGGGCAGAGGAGTGGGTTTAGAAGCAATCACTGTGGGCTTTTTCCCCTGTCTATAATCAGAAGTCCAAAACCTGAATAAAGGCATGTGGATTCTACGGCTGTTGGATCTGGGCAAAGGTTGGCATTTGGTGGAACTTGGCTGCTAACTTCATGTATAGGTAAAGGTAAAGGTACCCCTGCCCGTACGGGCCAGTCGTGTCCGACTCTGGGGTTGCGTGCTCATCTCGCTTAAGAGGCCGGGAGCCAGCGCTGTCCGAAGACACTTCCGGGTCACGTGGCCAGCGTGACGAAGCTGCTCTGGCGAGCCAGCACCAGCGCAGCACACGGAAACGCCATTTACCTTCCCGCTATAAAGCGGTACCTATTTATCTACTTGCACTTAGGGGTGCTTTCGAACTGCTAGGTGGGCAGGAGCTGGGACCGAAAGACGGGAGCTCACCCCGCCGTGGGGATTCGAACCGCCGACCATGCGATCGGCAAGTCCTAGGCACTGAGGTTTTACCCACAGCGCCACCCGCGTCCCTTTAACTTCATGTATAGCCTTGAGCATTTCACTTGGTTAAAAACCCATCATCATTATATATATATATATTGGGGGGTGGACAAAGGTCATGCCTAAGTAGAAACTTCCTCACTTCTAGGTTCTAACAAGTCTTCATAACTGTAGCTCAGCTGCTGAACCACATGTAAAAGGGGTTCTGCACACCATCCAAAATCTGCAAAGGGAAAATGGACCAGCACAACATATTAAACAAGGGAGCCAGGCTTGGATGATGATCAAGTTGTTTCTGGGTGGCTCTGGGTGTGTGTGTGTGTGTGTGTGTGTGTGTGTGCGACCCAGCACACCACACCTGACTAAATTTATGGGACATAAAAGTATTCCCTAAATCTGGTTTGTGTGTGTTCATTTTTCATCAGAAATATAGGCTGCGAGCTTGAATCGCCCCAGCACTGCTGTCAACAGACCAAATTGTGGCATCTTTTTACAAAAAATGTAAAGAGAGATCTGATCATGATTTGCCATCCTCTAGTCTAGTTTCCCCCCAAAGGCTGAGTTTCTCAGTGTCCCAGTTCCCATGTAGTGCTAAGCCAAACCACAGTTTAGCGTGAATGAGCAAGCGGGTGTTCAGAGCAAAACTCACTGCCTTTTCACTCCTCCTCTGATTTTCCTGCCACCTTGCAGAAATACACATGGGCACAGTAAGACTGGTTTGCCATTACATCAGAATCTGGACTTGTGGTGTGTTCCTCTTCCAATGTGGAAAGGACACATTTATAGTTAAGAAACTGTGATGTCCTTCTGCAACCCAAGTTCTTGGTACATTTCACTGCCATTCTCAAATCAGTAACTGGCCAGAAATTCATCCATCTTATGTTTACATAAGCAAGTCCGCTTCCTCCAAAATAATTTTCCAATCAACCCTGTCTCTGCCATTCTGATTTCAGGCTAAGGCTGCAAACCTAATCCTACTTACCTGAGAGAAGGCCTCATTAAATTCAATCAGATTTACTTCTGAGTAGACATAGCTAGGATTACTCTGTTAAATCATAAGATTAGCAATGTTTTAGGCTGCAATCTTATGCCCTCTTAACTAGAAGTCACATTGAACTGAATGGGTATGTGTATGACTACCGGTATATTGCATGTGTTTACTATGCTGACAAAGGGGAGCGGGTGGCGCTGTGGTCTAAACTACTAAGCCTCTTGGGCTTGCCGATCAGAAGGTTGGTGGTTCAAATCCCTGCGACGGGATGAGCTCCCGTTGCTGTGTCCCAGCTTCTGCCAACCTAGCAGTTTGAAAGCACGCCAATGCAAGTAGATAAATAGATACCACTGTGGCGGGAAGGTAAATAGCATTTCTGTGCGCTCTGCTTTCCGTCACAGTGTTCCGCTGCACCAGAAGCGGTTTAGTCATGCTGTCCACATGACCCAGAAAGCTGTCTGTGGACAAATGCCAGCTTCCTTGGCCTGAAAGCAAGATGAGCGCTGCAACCCGATAGTCGCCTTTGACTGAACTTAACCGTCCAGGGGTCCTTTACTTTTACCTTTTTTACTATGCTGAGTATACTGTTAAACACTTTTCATGTATGGTACCTTCTTCTTGGGAAGTGTAGTCTTATGCTACCCACCTGCTATGTCCAAGTATCCTTAGATATTTTAGTTAGAGTAAGGACCCAATTCTATAGGAGGAGGAGGGCAACCAAAATGGTCAAAGGCCTGGAAACGATGCCTTATGAGGAACGGCTAAGGGAGCTGGGCATGTTTAGCCTGGAGAAGAGGAGGTTAAGGGGTGATATGATAGCCATGTTCAAATATATAAAAGGATGTCATATAGAGGAGGGAGAAAGGTTGTTTTCTGCTGCTCCAGAGAAGCGGGCACGGAGCAATGGATCCAAACTACAAGAAAGAAGATTCCACCTAAACATTAGGAAGAACTTCCTGACAGTAAGAGCTGTTCGACAGTGGAATTTGCTGCCAAGGAGTGTGGTGGAGTCTCCGTCTTTGGAGGTCTTTAAGCAGAGGCTTGACAACCATATGTCAGGAGTGCTTTGATGGTGTTTCCTGCTTGGCAGGGGGTTGGACTCGATGGCCCTTGTGGTCTATTCCAACTCTATGATTCTATGATTCTATAGCTTATTCCAACTAATAATTAATCCAGCTATGTCCTAGATTCCGCTGTGAAACTCCAACATGTGGAAGGAAGCGGGTTGTCTGGGGGATTGAGGAACACACCTGGCTGAATCTAATGAAACCCCAAGCAGAAATGTAGTAGGGAAGACTTGGTGTCCAAAAGAGCGGAAAATATTGTTCCTTGCTCTACGAAGGCAGCCAAATTTCCAAGCTGCTCCCACAGACTCCCAAATCATTGGATCTGCATTCTCAGTGAGTTTGTGCTTCCTCAAGTTACAGGATATACCCCTGGCTTCGAAGGTCCAACTCATTCCCCAGATGCCACGATGCCAGCCAGGACATGCCCACGCCAATTTCCTTTGCAACAATGCAGATCTACCAGCTGTTGCCTCTTGTGAGAGAGGGGAGTTGAAAGGGGATGAATTGTCCTCTGCTGGTGAAAACTGGAACTTGATTTGAAAACCCTTTACAGTGCATTTGCAGCTTTGAATGAGATAATGTTTTTCCTGAAGCACCAATTTCCCTCGGAAGACTGCATGGTCTTTTAGGACTCAGGCTTGGGTAAAAGCCAGCCCAAATGAAAATATTCTCAAGTGCTTCCAGTTGATATTCAGGTTCTGGGCACACATCCAGGGGAAGGGAGTTCCATAACCAATCTTTGCATGGCTTTGTTAGATGACCTCAGTATATAGTCAGGAGAGAACTCTTGCAACCCAGGCCTTTGCATGAGTCTTGGAAGCCTGCGGAAGCATGTTCCCATTCTCTGCTTTCTGTAGTGGTGTTTTCCTTCTCAACTTTTCTGCTGGGCAAGTACAGCATACTGCAATCCTAACTCCGTTTACCTAAGAGTTAGCCCTATTAAATTCAAGAAGACTTCTTGAATAGACATGGTTACTGTAAGTTGTGCTGATCTTCAGGTAGCAAAAGTACCACTCTAGTTTTGAGGCTATAGAATTGCCCTGCCTAGTTCTGTATTTTAATCTTGGGAGTCTCCATTTCTTCATCCACTGTAAAGTCCAAATCATGAAAACGGGGGTAGCTATAGATGTATAAAGGTAAAGGTAAAGGACCCCTGACAGTTAAGTCCAGTCGCAAATGACTCTGGGGTTGCGGCGCTCATCTCACTTTACTGGCCGAGGGAGCTGGCGTTTGTCCACAGACAGCTTTCCGGGTCATGTGGCCAGCATAACTTAGCCACTTCTGACAAAACCAGAGCAGTGCACGGAAACGCCGTTTACCTTCCCGCTGGAGTGGTACCTATTTATCTACTTGCACTTTGACATGCTTTCGACCTGCTAGGTTGGCAGGAGCTGGGACAGAGCAACGGGAGCTCACTAGGCTCAGTGGTTTAGACCACAGCGCCACTCAAATCATATTTCAAATGGTGTGCTATAAAAGCGAAAAACATTACAATGCTTCCTATTGCTTTGCTTCAGGGACTTTGTCTGCTCCATTTTAAACTTCTGATCACTATCAGTGAATGCCTTTCTTATCATGAAATCGAAAAGGAGTCTTGCGGCACCCTAAAGACAAACAGATTTATTGCAGCACAAGCTTTTGCAGACTGAAGCCCACTTGTTTCAATCCACAAAATGAAATTATCTTGCCAACAATGGAGCTATGTCTTGCAGGGAACATTGATTTAGTAACTCAAGTTTTGATCCAATACCTCAGGCTTTTCAGGTCTTAATTTTAAAAATGCTTCGCTTTGATTTATCACAGTGGCATTCAAACTTCTACCCTCAGGGAGCTCTTTCCACATTGATCCATTTGTCATGGAACCACTGTATTTGGCAAGCAAGGTCAGCTCATTCAGCAGTACTTTAAATGCTGACCCAGTGACCTATTCTGCTTTAGTATTATCTGGAGGTTTCCCTGTCTAAAAAATGCCTTTACTCTTTGCAGTGTTTTGCCCTCACTACTGTCCTCCTAGGATTAAGTGCATGGTTCTGAAAGTTGAGTCTTGGTCACTTCTACTTTTAACTCATTCAGCACTGACGAGACTGAAATAAAACTTGCAGCTAGATCCAGTGTATGTATGCTTGTTCAGAAGCCAGCACTATTGATTTCTTGCTGTACTGTATTGGAGATGGCAGATAAATTCAAGGTGGTTCCAAATATACTGTTCTGCTGACTGTGCAGAAAAAAGTTAAATATTTCAGCGGAGAATATTTTATTGAACTATAAACCTGCAGTATGGAAATTATCAACGGGACAACGGAAATGGATTTTCCGTGTTCTGATGGTGGCCAAGAGATTGATATTGAGGAATTGGAAAAATAAAGATATGATACCCTTCAATCAATGGACTGATGATATGACATCACTGGCAATTTATGAACGGACTGCTTACAGTCACTGATTCTGTAAGGAAAAATATGCCAACACTTGGAATGAGTATACAAAATGTAGTAGGCTATTAACATTTACACAAGCACTAGGACAATAACACTATACCAATTTATTCAAGAATGAATGGGAATACTGTATATTGCTTTTTTTGGCATATACATTTTATACGTATCTTTGCTGTTGTTGTTTTTTCCCCGGTCACTTCCTTCTTTTCTTCCCCCTGTATCACTTTATTTCTTTTAACTGAAATCACATCACCTTAGTAAAATATAAATATTTTAAAAGTCTGGCTAGCCCAGAACCTCTATACACACCGCCCTGGCATGTCTCTCGAGGCAGACCAATGCAAACAAGATTTAAAAAAATCAGCAGAAGCTAGATCGACTGGTTGAAGCCTGGGGTGACTTATTAAAAGATTAGGAATGGTTTCTGACACCCAGCTGCTAAACAGCAACAAGAAGAATACCATCCCCCCCACTAAATTTGCCATGTAGAGCGAAGAAACCTATCCAGGCGCGGACTTTTGCGCGTGAAACGAATTCCTAGGCTCCTAATGTGCTCAGAGGCACAGTTGTTCTTTCACTCTTAACTGGATCTCTTCTGGATCCGGGCGTGGCTGGCAGGGATCTGGTGGCTCGTAGAAAATAAAACAGAGCCGATCCGACGAGCACGAAGTTTGCGCGCCCGGGATAAGGCTGAATCACCTTTGCCATTAGAGAAGCCAGCCAGCCGACCGGCGGCCCAAGCACCTCCCGCCCCCTGCCCGGTCCGAGGCAACCGCGCCAGGCGAACTCGCCTCACTCTGATCCGGGAAGAGTCGGAGGGAGGCGCTGCCGCAAGACGGCGCTGAGCGGAATTTTGCGCTCGGGCCCTTTAAGAAAGCGAACGCCGCGGCCGGGACGGGCGATGACGCTACCACGCGCCCCGCCCCCTTACACCCACCCACGCACTTGACCCGGACGCAGAAGGCGGGGAACGAGATGTCACACATAGGCGGGCGGAAGTGGAGGCTCGCGGAGAGAGGGAGTGAGGGGGCAGGAGGAGGGGGAAGTAGCGCCCCCTCTCGTTGCCAGGGTAACAGGACCAGGTAAGCTCCCCCCCCCCCATTCCGTCCTCCCCGCTTTCTTTCGTGTCTCCTGTCCCCCTTCGTTTGGGGGGGGGCACGTTTTGAGTCCTTTCCCGCGCCCCCCAAGCATGGAGCGGCCCCCACTTTTCTCTGCCTCCACCCTAGTCCTAGAAGTGGGTGGTAGGGACCTAGCTTCCTGTTAACCATTATTGGGGGGTGGGGTGGGGGGCGTTGGGGGAGCGGGTTGGTTCTGCGGTTTTGAGAAGTCTCGCCTGGATTTTGAATCTCTCCTGTTACTATTCTTATTCTTTTTTGCAGGCGCAGGGATCGACGATGGCTGTAACTTAACCACTCGTCGAGGCCAGAGTAACCCTGGAAGCCCAACGCCATGGAGGACGCTGGGTGTGAGACTGGAGATCTGTCTGAACGCAAGCCAGCTTGCCCTGATTTGGGCAGGACTGTTCCGGGTACTGGCAGCCCTTGTATGGCGAAGGAGAGCAGTTCCGTCTCAGGCGGTGCTGATGCAGGAAGCGACCTGCTAGCCGCCGGCCAGGTCTCCCAAGAGGGCTGCAGTTGCAAAGGTTGCCCCGGCAAAGAGGGGCTGGTTTTGGAAGCTCCAGAGTCTGCTGGAGAAGCTGGAATTTGGGGCGAGGAGGAGGAGGGTGCTAGAGGAACCGAAACCACTTGGAAGAAAAAGAGCAATCAAGATAACGGCGACTTGCACTTTGCTGGCTACAATGAAGCTGGCTCTTGTAATTGTCAAGGAGATAGCCCCGATCTCTCCGAAACTTATTCAGAGAAGGGGAATGGCTTGTGTGGTTTCACTTGCCAGCACTGGCTTTCGGCCTCCAAGGAGAAAGGCCCGTCCAAGTTACCACAAGGTCAGGAGGAAGACGTTGAAGATGATGCGGCATCCAAGGCCAAGGAGGAGGTCCCAGACTGTACTCGGGCTCCCGGTGGAAGGAAGTTTGCCCGGCAGCAAAAGCACCATTCTGCAGCCAAGGGCGAAGGGCGTTTTGCACTATCTGGGGGAAAGCACAGGCAGGCCAGGAAGAGGAGTGACGGTGGGCGGCACCATGACGTCCAAGTCCAGCTGCTCAAGCATCTGGAGGGCTTAGCTTCCTTCTGCGTCTCCTGCTTCAAACTCTTTATCAGCCTGATTGTGCAGGTCACCCACAGGTGTGGCGAGGGTGTGGAAGCTGGTGGGAAGCTCCTGTACTCGTGCTGCTCCTTAAGCGCTCATGATCTGGATACCATCCGAACCAGCATGCGGACTTGGATCCAGCATGCAAGGCTGGGCTGCAGGAAAGTGACGTGGTGGCTGGGCTCGTGGCTTAGTGTGGCTTACCGCCTGCTTAAGATGCTATGTGCTATACTCTTTCTGGTGCTCATGCTTCTCCTGGGTAGCCTGAGACTCTGCTGGCGGGTCTCTAAATCAGCCCTCTTCAGTGTCTTGGGTAGATTGGCCCACACCAGTCACGGAGCCTGGATTGTCTCAGCCGTTGACCTGCCCCAAATTTGGGCCCTCTTTAAAGAAAGCAGGACTTGCAAGTGGGCAGCCGGCCTGCTGCTTAAGTGGCAAACCCTCCTTTGGATCCCCAAAGGATTAAGGACCAGCCAGCCAGGGGACACTGCTTATAATGGGTCTCCTGGCGGACCTGAGCCATACCAGCCTGGGGAAGAGGTGGCACGCTTGCTGGCTATGGCACATACCCCCGAAGAAGAGCTCAACCCTTTCCAGGTCTTGCGCTTGGAGGCAACTGCATCGGATGCTGAGCTAAAGAGAGCCTATCGGCACTTGGCAGTACTGGTGAGCACATTCCTTTTGAGCTGGAGGAAGACGATTGGGTGTCTTGAGAAAGGTGCCATCATATTTCTCTGCTGCCTTGGGCTGGCATGTGCTTGCAATTCACGAATACCGCTGTGTTCACTACGTGGATTTGCAAAGCTACTGCTGGTTTTCTTCAAGGTGCTGCGGTGGCAGGCAGAGGCCCCCTCTGCATCTGGTTTGCACAGTTAGCAGTTTAATGTGGGTTTGTGTGGAGGGGGAGCTTCAGAGGATATTATCCAGCCAGTTTTGTTCAACAGTGTCTCTCGCTTGTAGGTTTAGCAGTCCTTTTGCTTCCTCTTGCCTCATCTACCATGCCCTGCTGCACACTCTAGGGCCTCCAAGATTACTGTGCTACTTGGAGGGACAAAGTTTTGCTAATCCTTTCTTTTATCAGGCTGGCATGATCACTGTCAGCAGCTTGCTTGTCCAGGCCATTGTGATGAGTAATCACTCTGCTAGTTTTTCTGCTTCAGGTATCAAGCAGCAGTGTGCTGGGAAGCCAGGTTAAACCTGTCTTGACTTAATGCCTTCAGGTGGTAAACTTTCCGCCTAGTTCCTAGGGCTGGAAAATTACCAGCCTGAAGCTTTAAGGATGCAAATCTGCTCCCTTTCGCCCATCCCAAAATGAGTTAAAAGGGCAACTGAACTGCAGTAGTGCAATGTTGATGTGGGGCCATGGGCAGACATGGAGTGGACTCAGACTTCAGGCCCTGTCTTCACTGGGAACTGCTAATCTGTCTCACTGGCCACAGGGGCTGGCCTCATTTGTGACAAGGATTGGTTTTAATCAAAAGCAGTTGTATCTCGTTCATTCCTTGTTATGATTGGGTATGGCTACATTGGAGGAAGCACGTCTCTCCAGTCTGAGCTTTTGAACAGAAAACATGCCAGTATTAAGGAAACATGCCTGTATTAATTGGAAGTCCTGGTTCAAGTTTCTGCCACTCTTATTCTGTCGATCTGTATGGGATATGTGGATGATAATGCCGGTTTACATTACAAGGTCCCTATTAGAATTACTGAGTTAATGAATAAAGAAATTGCATATATAGAATTGGCCAGCATGCCAACAAAAATTCGAGGTCAGGGAGAAACGCAGCTGAGGGAGGAATGGGAATTATGTATAGATTATCTAAAGAGGTACAGCAACCAAATAAATCTGCATGTAGGAATTGACATATAAGCAGATGTCAAGGAAATAAACAACTGTCTGACTTTCAGAAGACATCCAAAGGCAGTCCTGTTTAGGGAAGTTTTTAATGTTTGATGTTTTATTGTGTTCTTAATATCCTTTTGGAAGCCGCCCAGAGTGGCTGGGGAAACCCAGTCAGATAGGCGGGGTATAAGTAATAAATTACTATTATTATTATTTATTATTATGGAGCAGTAATTACAAACTGGGTTAACAAACAGAACAATAATGGGTGGTAATTTCCTGGCTAAGGATATGCAGCATAAAAGGGAAAAACAGGAAGCCACGGTGGGGTGGGAAGTCTAAAGGGAATAGATGGATAAAAATATGTAGGATATGCATGTATGTACTGAAACTCTGGGAAAATAGAAATTAAAAATATATATATAAATGAAAAGGATTGCTGCGTTCTTGTATATGATGTGCTTTTCCCATGGGCTGAAAAAACTAAATGCTATTGATGCCACAATATAGGCATTTTCTGACTTTCTGTTTGTTTTTGGGATGGGGTGGGGTGTTGCACAGGTTCACCCAGACAAGAATAAGCATCCGCGAGCAGAAGAGGCCTTCAAGGTACTGCGGGCAGCCTGGGATATTGTCAGCAATCCAGAGAGGAGGAAGGAATATGAAATGTGAGTGGACTGAAATCCATTTGGCCACAATGTTTTGGAATCGAGTCCACATTACCTGTGGACTGGGAGTGTGCTGCTCTCAAAGTAAGGCCATATTTAATGGGCAGGAAGATGCATTGCAAATGAGGCCCTGATCATTGGCCTCGTCTTGTGGCCAAGAGTTATTTAAATGTTCCAGATGTATGCAAAATGCTGCCCTGTAAAGAAAATGGAAAGGTGGGGTATGATTCTCTTAAATTATTAACTCTCCTACAAATAGCCAATCAGGCCCTCCTGAGTGCCCATCATGGGGTTGTTTAGGAGGAAGTGCATCTCTAACACACTACTAATATGCACAGGAGCACAAGTATTCACAGCTGGATACAGATGCTCAGGATAAATGGTTTTGATAATTAGCTTGTACCTCTAACTGCTGCTTGTGTTGATCTCTGCTTCTGCTCTCCTTTAAAGGCCAATACTGTGGTGGCACCTTATCCTTTATCTAATTGAAGATAAAGGGACCCCTGACCATTAGGTCCAGTCATGACTGACTCTGGGGTTGCAGCGTTCATCTCACTTTATTCGCCGAGGGAGCCGGCGTACAGCTTCCGGGTCATGTGGCCAGCATGACTAAGCCGCTTCTGGCAAACCAGAGCAGCGCATGGAAACGTCGTTTACCTTCCTGCCGGAGCAGTACCTATTTATCTACTTGCACTTTGACGTGCTTTTGAACTGCTAGGTTGGCAGGAGCAGGGACCAAGCAACGGGAGCTCACCCCCTCTCAGGGATTCGAACCGCCGACCTTCTGATCGGCAAGTCCTAGGCTCTGTGGTTTAACCCACAGCACCACCCGCGTCCCTATATCTAATCTATATATCTATATATCTATATATCTATATATCTATATATCTATATCTAATTGAAAGAAGTGTATTATCACTAGACTTCCCCCATCCTCTGTGAATTGTAGTAAATTAATGTATCCAAATTAGTAGAAAGAAGAAATCGATCTCCTCTCCCCCTGGCAATTGTGCAAGGGCGTTATCTATAACTAGATAAGAGTGCTGGAGATAAGGGTGCAGAGTGTGCTCTTGGCCTAAAGGCCTTCTGAGGAGTAGACCCAGAGGAGATTGAGGTACTGACTGAGGCCAAGCAGCTGCTGCACTGCTTTGACTCCCAGCTCTTGTAGAAAAGTTTGGCGCTCTAAAAACCAGGCTTCAACATGCTGGCTTGAAAGAGCCACTGTTTTGTGAGACTGGCTTCTGAGTAAGTAGGCTTAGATTGGCAACATAGCTCCAGTGGGAAGGGTGTGGAAGGTCTAGATTTCATTTAGTTGACCCAAATGGAAGGTGGAATCAGCAAAAAAAAAAAAAGTTACTTCCAGTTAATCGGGCAATAGATCTTTTAAAAGTAACAACAGCAGCAACAGTAAAAGGTAAAGGTAAAGGTACCCCTGCCCGTACGGGCGGGCCAGTCTTGACAGACTCTAGGGTTGTGCGCCCATCTCACTCAAGAGGCCGGGGGCCAGCCCTGTCCGGAGACACTTCCGGGTTACGTGGCCAGTGTGACATCGCTGCTCTGGCGAGCCAGAGCCGCACACGGAAACGCCGTTTACCTTCCCGCTAGAAAGCGGTCCCTATTTATCTACTTGCACCCGGGAGTGCTTTCGAACTGCTAGGTTGGCAGGCGCTGGGACCGAGCAACGGGAGCGCACCCCACCGCTTGGATTCGAACCGCCGACCTTTTGATCGGCAAGCCCTAGGCACTGAGGCTTTTACCCACAGCGCCACCCGCGTCCCCAGCAGCAACAATAAGGCTTCGTAAAAAATGAGGATGGTGGGCACTGTCTTAGAAGAGGCATTTTCCACCTCTGCACTATATGAGGCAGAAAGGGGGTACTGCCTCTAAAATGTTGCATGCTGTGATATACAGGTGCATCATCAAAACAAAAAAAAGTGTGCTTTTATTACAACTGTTTTCCCTGTATGTAGATGTAATCAATTGTTTAGCAGGCTAATCATTCAAATGTGAGTAGATTAATCGGTAAGGGTTTTTTTTAACTGTTAAGATCTGAAGTTACCTGCTACCTAGCAAGGTCGAGTCTCAGGTCTATTTATATCAGGCTTCCTCAACCTCGGCCCTCCAAATGTTTTGAGACTACAATTCCCATCATCCCTGATCACTGGTCCTGCTAGCTAGGGATCATGGGAGTTGTAGGCCAAAAACATCCAGAGGGCCGAGGTTGAGAAAGCCTGACTTACGTTATTGTCAATTCTTGTGCAATTGTCCTTGCACCTTGGTCTGGCACAGAGTCCTCCAGAGTCTAATATGTTCTGTTGGAGGATGCAGACACACTCTCAGGAATAGCAGCACGATTTAAATTAAACTCCTAGCCATTCCTGTCACCTCATGAGAAACTGGATACAGCAAAAGGATACACACATCTTTGGAGTTAGGCGGAGTTGCATCAAATGCAAGGCTGAAATAACAATCATGTGTTTGCTGTGTGATCTAACTGAAGCCCATGCTACACTGCCAGGGAGTATCTGGGAATACATCGGGGAACATTTTGTTTACTGAGCACACTATAGTGAACTCCTTTCAAGTTCCCTGTATATCCCACAATGCTTTGACATGTTATGAAAGTGTTCCTGCTTGTTTAAAACACTGGAAGATTTCCCAATATGAGAAGCAGAATGTATCTGCATCAGTTATATTTAGGAGTACCTAGCTTTGAAGTCACCAGTGTAAATGCAGAGACAGAGTGGCATATAAGTTAGACAAGTGGCTGGGAGAGGGGGGCTAATACTGCTTCAGCATATAGCACTTACAGTGGTATCACTGTACCGGAACTCAGGCCGGGTGGTGGGGGGAATGAAATAAATAATTGGGACAGGCAAGTCATGGAGCATGTACAGAGTGCATTTCCCCATATCGCTGAGTAATAACAGCCTTCCAAGCAAAAACCCATAACTGGAAGATTCCTAAATGCCGTTTGGCAAAGGAGTCCCTGTTGCAAAGATGAGCCGCAACCCGTTCTCTTGCCCTCTTTCCGTACTCAGTTCCTTGAATAAAGATCAGGCTTATTAGCCACTCTGCTTCTCAATATACAGTGGTACCTCGGGATAAGAACTTAATTCGTTTTGGAGGTCTGTTCTTAGCCTGAAACTGTTCTTAACCTGAAGCGCCACTTTAGCTAATGGGGCCTCCTGCTGCTGCCACGCCGCCAGAGCCCGATTTCTGTTCTCATCCTGAAGCAAAGTTCTTAACCCGAGGTACTATTTCTGGGTTAGTGGAGTCTGTAACCTGAAGCGTATGTAACCTGAAGCAAATGTCACCCGAGGTACCACTGTATTTTTTTACTGCCTGGTCCTAGTTGTTGTCACCTAGAAGAAAGTTCTGTTGCTTTAAAGTGCTTAGTATTGCAGCCTCAGTCTGTCATTGTCCAGGTTTCTTTCTTGTACTGATGCTACCGCCATTGGCTTTTGACTTCCCTTGTTGCTCTTTTCAAGCAAGCGCATGGCAGAGACAGAGCTGACCAAATCCATGAACGAGTTCCTTTCTAAGCTTCAGGATGACCTAAAAGAAGCCATGAATACAATGATGTGTAACAAGTGTCAGGGGAAGCACAGGTAAGTGGCCAGCTGCCGTTATCTCCTTAATGGTCCCACCATTATTTCAGGCCGAGTGCAATAATAGCGAGAGCATGTCTGCTTTCCAGAGCGTGCAGTATCTCAATTCTTGCTGGGCATTGCTGCAGCAAAGCCATGTGGCAGAGGGACTGTATACTATTTTTATTTGAGAAGAAAAATGGTTCTAAGCATCCATGGAAAAGCTTGGGAATGTGGGCAGTAGCTGGAGAAGTAAAAGCATAAGAAAAACAGCTGGGAAGGTTTCCAACAGCTTGGAGAGGTGATGCTCTCATTCATGGCTTAGCTACCATTCCCTCTTCTTAGGGCTACTGATTCTTCTAACCATTTTTGGATGCAGAATCTCAGCCCCCTCTGAAATGAAGAAACATTGGATGGGGAGGAGAGTTTTAAAGGTTCCAAACTCTAGAAAATCAGGCGCACACACACACACCCGTACTCTCTGGTCTCTGATAAACCCTTTGTTGCTGCAGGCGGTTTGAGATGGATCGTGACCCACTGAATGCTCGCTACTGTGCAGAATGTAGCAAGCTTCATGCGGCCGAGGAGGGAGACTTCTGGGCCGAATCCAGTATGCTGGGGCTGAAGATCACCTATTTTGCCATGATGGATGGAAAGGTTTACGACATCACAGGTAACGGCTCCACACTTCTGGACAAGTGGGAATGGAAGTGGAAGGAAGGTGGTTAAATGGGCTTTTAAAACTATATTCCCCTTTCCTCCCATTGGATACTTGCCATTCATGGAATAGATGATAAGGTCTT
Source organism: Podarcis muralis (assembly GCF_964188315.1). NCBI lineage: Eukaryota > Metazoa > Chordata > Lepidosauria > Squamata > Lacertidae > Podarcis > Podarcis muralis. Next base: position 21,779,877 of record NC_135656.1, on the reverse strand, counting down.
TATAGGCACCTTCTATTCTGTTCAGCGTGGTAGATTTTGAACCTTAAGTTAAATCTGGGCAGCTCTGCGTTTTGTGCAGCGAGCATGCTTACTGCAAGCAAACACACCTCTCATTCAAAACACAGTGACAACTTTGACCCCCAAAGAAGGACCCCTTGAGAAGGATTTTTAAATAGTTGGATGGGGTGCCCTGTGAATGATAAATCATGCTGCCACTGGGATTGCGGTTACTGTTTAAAGGCAGGAGCTCGGATTCTAATGGCATTCCTCCTTTCTCTGAGAGGCAAATACCTCTCACCATTTCATAGTTTACTTCTTTCCTTTTTAATGTGCAGAATGGGCTGGCTGTCAGCGAGTAGGAATCTCCCCAGACACACACCGTGTTCCATATCACATATCTTTTGGATCAAGGGGCTCAGGAGGACGGCAGAGGTCAGTGATGAATGATGTTGTTTATTCGTTCCCCTTAAAAAATGTTCTGTCCCCTAGTCTGCACACGGATGAGTCCTTCCTTAACTTTTAAAGTGATACCAGGCTCTGTGAACCCTATCCAGAGACCTGTGTACTATATTCTGTGAGTGAGGATTCCCATTCAGTACAGTGTGGGATCTCCTCCATACATACAAGAGGGCACAAGTGGTCCAGCTCCTATATAAATACACGGGGGAGTGCTGGGCACAATCAGAGCTCTTCTGCATGGAAATGATCTGGGTTCTGATGTCCTTATACAACATGGCTTGCCAGTGATGGTTGTGTTAAAACAGCCTGTATGCACAGGCAGGGAACAACTCATCTTAGTTCTAAGTATTTAGCTAACAGGTGTTCAGTTTTCTTTCTGTCTGCAGCTCGTGAGTCTAGGACTACTTCCCTGCCCCCCCCCCCGCAAATTCATTGGAAATTTGGGACACATTTTTCATTGCAGTTGCCAGTTTCTATGGGTTAGTCACACGGGACGCGGGTGGCGCTGTGGGTTAAACCACAGAGCCTAGGACTTGCCAATCAGAAGGTCGGCGGTTTGAATCCCTGCGACGGGGTGAGCTCCCGTTGCTCTTCCCTGCTCCTGCCAACCTAGCAGTTCAAAAGCACGTCAAAGTGCAAGTAGATCAATAGGGACTGCTCCGGCGGGAAGTTAAACGGCGTTTCCATGCGCTGCTCTGGTTCGCCAGAAGTGGCTTAGACATGGTGACCACATGACCCGGAAGCTGTATGCCAGCTCCCTCAGCCAATAAAGTGAGATGAGCGCCGCAACCCCTGAGTCGGCCACGACTGGACCTAATGGTCAGGGGTTCCTTTACCTTTACCTTTATGGGTTAGTCACAGTTATAAAGTGTTCCAGATAACTTGCCTCCAACTCCTGTGCATGAGCAGTGCTAGTTCTGGCCTTTTTCAATAGGCTGATACACTTTAGTACAGCAACTTGAATGTAGAGTATTTAATACCCAGAGACCACATTCTTGACCCTAGGGTCCTCACAACCTGTGCTGAAACTGGTCCCATTGAATCCATATAGAAATTGGGCACCTTTTGCATGTGGTGAAGAGGGTTCTGACATAGATGAGAGCTCCGAAGCGTACCTTCCACCTCCTGCTTTTACTGTTAAGCCGAGCTTCTTGGTCTGTGGCAGTCCGTGCTGGATCTGATGGTATCATTTGCTCTTCCCTTTCCTCTGCTCTCCCCATCCCCTTCGAAAGAGCTGCTTCAGACGGCAGCCCTGCTTCAGCTGCAGAACTGCAGGATTTCTTCAACCGCATCTTCCAAGGGAACCACGGACAAATGCCGAACGGGAACTTTTTCAGCACGCCCCAACCACCGTCCCCGGGGAGCGTGCCAACTCCTCCTGCCCCTCCATCAAAGGTGGACAGTACCTCCCAGAAAGGAGATTCGAAGCAGAAACGGCGGAAGAAAGTGCGGCGCCCTTTTCAGCGCTGAGGACTCCACGAGAGTTGGGAGAGAAATCTCCCAGGCCTGCTTGGATGCCAGGCTTTCTACATCAGGTAGCAAAAGGGCTGTTTCAAAAGGGAAAAAAGTGTGTTCTGGTCAGTGTCAAAAATCCAGATGATTCAGGCTCCTCTGGACTAATCCATAACCCGGTAACTTCCAGCTGGAAAAAGACGCTCGTCTTTCCACTGCAATTGTCGACACTGATCCCGTGATACCAAAGAGCTCCGACAGACGGCTTCCTGGAAGTGTCAACATGCAGATGTGGCATGGACAGGTGTGGGGATGGAGCAGCCTGCCTAGAGCCATGGGATCTCCTTTAAGGTGACTTTCTCAATGAGATGCTTCTGTAATTGTTCAGCATTTCCCCCTTCAGCAGGAGTATGACTACCACCAATAACGTTAGCTGATTCTTAACTTTTGGTCCACAAGGACGCTTGGACTGTAACTTCTGCTTTATTCCAATTGTCACACTATCAGACCCCTCCTAAGTCACCTGAGACTTGGAGAAAAGGTGAGCCTTAGAGGGTGCCTAGTTGCCCAGGAAAGACTTGGCTTGGCTGATGGTAATATTAAGGCAACATGTAGAAAAGAAGCATATATCTTATTGCTGTGCAAGATTGGGAATTAAATTCTTACCCCCATGCTGGGTGTCCTACAAACTATACAAGAAGAGGGTCAAGGGAATCGCCCCCCTCCTCTGGTAAATATCCTTGCTAGAAAATAATAATTCAGTGCTTACCATGCAAAAGATTTATCTAGGCCCCAAAGTTAGGAGGAGATGAAGATATACTTTAGTTGTTCCAGGAGCTGCCCAAATATGATGCAGATACTCAGGATTATACCAAATGGTCTTTCTGCTTCGATGTTGAGTCAAAAAAATGTTCCACAGTTCTGTTGCAAGACTACTGAAAGGAGGTGTTCTGCACCACCCCATAAAGCAAACGGTCACATATGGCTTTGGATGCAAAGTGACTCTTGGAGAGGACCAGGTTCCTGTCTTTCTAAAGTGCTTGGTTTGCTCTTCCCTGATCCTGGGAAATACATGCTGTTTGCCTCTGCTGTCCAAGGACTGTGATCAAATCAGTTAAGAAACTGGTGGATTAAACCCCCAAGATTTAGCATGGACAGTTGGCTCTTAACTGTCCAAACTTGTTTTATTGAAGGTTACTTTTTTTAAAAAGTTCAGATTTGTATGTACATACATATATTTAATACCATGTGTATTCCCCTTTCTATAAATATAAATGCCTTGGAGAGTCTTGGCCTTGGAGAGTCATTATTACCTTTTCCTTTCACAATGCAGCTACACATTTTCAGAATTTCTTGCTTCGCTCTCCCCCCCCCCCCCCCATCATTTAAAGGAAAGGATTAATGTTATCCCTGGATTTGTCTTATGGTGGAAACTAATGGCATTAACTGACAGATGAAGCTGTGCATATAGCTGTACTTATAAGCTCTAGATCCAGTTTATTAAAATTTAGGAGGTTACACACACTGCCAGTGGACTAATTGCAGTATGTGTCTAAGGACTTATGTGTAAATCCAGGAATTGTTAGAAGGTTTGTGAAGGGCGGTATATAAATTTAATAAAGAATAATAATAACTTCAGTTCTATAGGCCTAATTAAGGAGGCTGAAAAGATTAACACCTGAGAGCGAGAGTTATACCCTACTCTTCCATTAAATAACGATTAAGTAGTGGTATTTTGCTACCTTATGTCCTTGCTTGCAGGGGAGGAGTACAGCAAATCCACTACTTCTTTCATAATGGTATTGTAGAGAAGCAGTTATCCCATGATTCTCTCCTCCTCCTTAGGGCTTGTGGGTTGAGCTCCAAGCAGCTGAGGGAAAAGTGCAAGCAAGTCCCAGAATCACTGCCTCATGCTGATAAAATGGGCAGCTAATTTTTCTCCCCGTGACAGAGCTTTTTAGCAGCCTGTTGGCTTACCAGCAAAGGAGAGAAAGTGCTAGCGCTAGCATGTGCTTTAACATTAAGCCCAATATCTTCACCACATCCTGCTATTGCTGTATCTCATTACCTTTGCCACTGCTTTGCGAGTCTCTCTTGTCTACATGTCTCTGCCAACTGACCTGCAGCCCTTGCTCATTTCTGTTGGTCTGGACTCGCGGCATTCAAACGTAGATGCCTGGGGTGAATTCTTGCAAGGCCCAAGGGAGAAGGAAAGACAGGATGATCTCTAATGCAAGCTGTTTGTTCATGCCAAAGTACCAGGTCACATCCTGCAACTTCTTGGAGAAGCCTTGGCCCGTGATGTTCTCTGCCCTAGGGGTCAGGGTGGCTCAGTGGCTCCCCTTGTCTTCCTGCCAGTGGCGTAGCGTGGGGGGTGCAGGGGGGGCCGGCCGCACCGGCCGCAACATCTGGGGTTAGGGCAAATCCACAGGTTAGGGGGCGCAAATCCACGGGTTAGGGGGCGCAAATTACTTGCCTTGCCCCGGGTGCTGACAACCCACGCTATGCCAATGCTTCCTGCTATTCCTTTCCTTGGTCTAAAGGGACTCAATTGCTATCCTAGGCCTCCAAAACAGGACTTGCTGTGTGTTTGTCAGGGCCTCACCTGAGCTATTATTTCTCTGCCTGATCCTTTCCCCTTTTGGGTTATCTTTTCATCTTGGCTTGGTTTTCTTTTGTACAAGCCATACATTATCTTAAACTAGAAGCAACCCAGTCCAGTGCAGACTAAGGCTGCAGTTCTGTAGTACTTACCTGGAAGTGAGTTTAACTGGAGTCAGCGAACTTAACTACTGGGCAGAGATACATAGGTTTACATTGTAAATCTGTTTTAAAAAATGCAGTTTCTGGATGCTGATTGCATCAGCTTAGTGGTTGGCTTTTGATGTTGCTTTCTCTTGGTTGAGTCCAACCTGTTTTGGATTTTTAAAAGAGGAAATTGAACTGAGATTCTGCATTTCAGTACTTCTTGTTTTGTCAGTTGGTAGCTCTGTAAACAGGTGGTTGCAGCATGCAACCACTGACCTTCTCCAGAAGGTGGTGCTCTAAAACCTATTATAGGAAAATGAAACTACACAAAGGTATCTCAAAGCTGTCCCCTGAATCAAACGGTACGTCCTGCAAGAGACTCCTTTATTTGTATAAATGTTTTAGTGAATATCCTGCCTCACCACGGACCGCCTTTTATGAAGTCCCCTACAAAACTTACCAAGACACACATGGAAGCTAAACAGAACTGCAACAGACCAATGGCATCAATGTGGCAGCATCAATGGAGAATTTCCTGCATTCAAAAGGACCTTGTCGGAGTGTGTAATGCACTGAACTGTCTCTGCAGCAAGTGCATGTGCTATTAGACTTCAGAAACATTTTGCAGGGGACACATCTGTGGAGCTACTTGTTTCTATTTAGGTCTGCCATCATGGGTGTGGAGGTGACAACCAAGAGCCAGAAACGTACGTTGAGAAGTGCAGTGAAATTATAATTAGCAGCTTCGAGATAGAATTGAATTTTATTATTTCGGTCACAGACCAGTTCCAGCCCACATACGATATCAAGGAAGTCATAAAACACGATAGGGATACATTTGAATTTGCAATTAGGTATGACAGGGACAATACAGATATAGCAACAGTTAAAAATATATATAAGTCACTAACATATAACCTAAAATTATCATTTAAATCCTTAATCGTTATGATAGCACAGCTTGTTCCCTAAGTTTTATGGCAATCGCACAGAATTTGGCCACCCTTAACGTGAGGTTTGAGATAGACCAAGACTCCGCTTAAAAAAAATTAAAAAGTAGTTGATAGCCACAGCGGGGTGGTGCAGGAAGGAACAAGAAATATTCCTTCAAGGTTTTTATTGTTTGGAATGAGCCTATATTCAGTGGTATGGGGTGAGCGAATAAAGTTTTCTGGACTTCACCTTTTTCTTGCTTCAGGCCCAATAAGTGACAACCAATGTATTATTGACATACGCATACAACCGTGTAGTTTTGGATTGTGATTTTCAGCAGAGGAGTGGGAACCTGTGGCCCCCCAGGTGTTGCTGGATGAACTACACTGCCCATCATCCTTGACCGTTGGCCGTGCTGACTAGGTTTGATTGGAGCTGTATCTAGAGGATACCAGGTTCCAGATATTTGCCCGAAAGACTTGAACATTTCTTAGCTTCTCTTTTAATAAATTCAGCTGAGCTCTAAGTGCTGAGGAAAAATTAGACTGGGTGAAGATAATTAGAAGTGGATTTTGTCTGTTCCAGCAAAGCCAGGGTGTGGGCAGCATATAGAACTCTGTTCATCAGTCCTTGGGTCCTCAGAAGTTGGACTACATCAGGGTTTCCCAAACTTGGGTCTCCAGCTGTTTTTGGACTAAAGGTCCCATCATCCCTGACCACTGGTCCTGCTAGCTAGGGATGATGGGAGTCATAGTCCAAAAGCTGCTGGAGACCCAAGTTTGGGAAACTCTGGACTACATCTTCCATCACCCCTATAACTGGCTAAACTGACTGGGGAGGATAGAAGTTTTAGTCCAGTAACACCTTGAGAGTCAAGGCTGAAGAGCAGTGACAGAAACCAGCAGAAGAAGAAGAGCTCAGTGTTCCCACCAGTTTCATCAAGGCGGAGATCAAATGGCATATTTATACTTTGCTAAGAAGAAGGTCCTTTCCGTTCTTACTAATAGCGGTTTCGCTCTTAATCACAAAGATTTGGAAAAGTTGGTGATGCAAACCAACATGTCCAAAGACATTCTGGGGGATGTAGTACATAAAGCCACGATCGAAACACTTGCTTAATTCTAGGGCGCAGCTGGATTTGACCCACCAGGGCTGAATTCTGTCACTTCACCCACTTTCGTTGCTTAAATTTCTTTGCAGCGCACGAGGAGATAGACTGTTGCTGTAGTTGTATGAGGGTCTCTCCCAACTCCTGCTAACACTTTTAAAGCCAGCTGACCTACTTTCTCCGTAGAGTTACTCCAATAATTATGCTGGGACCTGCCGCTCAGGCTTCTCATATTGTAAATTACATGCCAATGGAATCTTATTTCTTACATGTATGTAGGCCGGTTGAACGTATACTGTATAATGCAGGCTTCCTCAGACTCGGCCCTCCAGATGTCTTTGGCCTACAACTCCCATGATCCTTAGTTAGCAGGACCAGTGGTCAGGGATGATGGGAATTGTAGTCTCAAAAACATCTGAAGGGCCAAGTTTGAGGAAGCCTGGTATAATGTATAACATGAATCACTGAATACCTTCAATTTTCTCCCTTGTTGGGATTTGGAGGCAGGTGTTACAAGTAGGTTTTTAGGCTCCTTGCCCCCCTTGCTCAAAGTAAGTACCATTCTAAGGTAAGTAGGCTGCCTGTCGGTGTCTCATATATCCCCAAATACCTGCTACTACTATGACCCACTTGGCCTGTTGGATACAGTAGGAGGGCCTTGGCTGTTGCTAAAACTTCACTGGGTAGGCAAGCAATGTAATAGCTCCCAGCCCAAGGCTGCCCCAAGGAAACCTTAGCTACCACCCTTTCTGTGAGAGCTGAAGTGTGGGAGTGGCAGATCTGTTCACAAACAAGTGTGGGCCCGAGCCTCTGCGTGCTAACAGCTGGCCTCTTTTGGTGGATATCGTATACAGCTGGCAAAAAGCCTTCACAACAGAGAGAACATGCAGAGAGTACATGCGCCAGTTATTGTTCACCTTCCAATCTGCATTTATAATAATATATACTAATAATAATATTTTTTTATTTATACCCCACTCATCTGGCTGGGTTTCCCCCGGCACTCTGGGCGGCTCCCAACCGAATATTAATAACACAATACAGCATTAGACGTTACAAACTTCCCTAAACAGGGATGTCTTCTAAACATCAGATAGTTGCTTATTGCCTTGACATCTGATGGGAGGGCGTTCCACAGGGCGGGTGCCACTACCGAGAAGGCCCTCTGTCTGCTTCCCTGTAGCTTTGCTTCTTGCAATGAAAGAACCGCCAGACGGCCCTCGGTGCTGGACCTCAGCGTCCAAGCTGAACAATGGGGGTGGAGACGCTCCTTCAGGTATACAGGACTGAGGCCGTTTAGGGCTTTAAAGGTCAGCACCAACACTTTGATTTACGCACGATCCAGACCCTTGCTTCCAGACCTGCAGATGATAGTCTTCTTTCCCTTTCCTTAGTGTGAAATAACACCAGGCATGCAAATATTCGATTTGTAGGTATGCAAACAGAGTTGGGATGGGGGTTGGGATCAAGGCAATTGCTGCTGGCATCAAAAGACCCGAGCGCCTTCCTAAAACGCAGGAGAAATTGGTGATTGCCCCCTTGCGTCATTCCTTAGAGGAAGAGGCATTTGTGTAGGTGGGAGCGAAATGTTGCAGGTTCCGTTCCCCGCCTGCTTTCCAGCAACGGTACTTTTGCCACCCACATGCTGACAAATTGGCTTAGGAGGAAAACTGGACAGACAGATTTACGGAGATATGAGACATACTTGTAAAAGATACCAGTAGCGACGTGGGTGGTGCTGTGGGTTAAACCTCAGAGCCTAGGACTTGCCGATCAGAAGGTCGGCAGTTTGAATCCCCACAACGGGGTGAGCTCCCGTTGCTCGGTCCCTGCTCCTGCCAACCTAGCAGTTCGAAAGCACGTCAAAGTGCAAGTAGATAAATAGGTACCACTCTGGCGGGAAGGTAAACGGCGTTTCCGTGCACTGCTCTGGTTCGCCAGAAGCGGCTTAGTCATGCTGGCCACATGACCCGGAAGCTCCCTCGGCCAATAAAGTGAGATGAGCGCCTCAACCCCAGATTTGGTCACGACTGGACCTCATGGTCAGGGGTCCCTTTACCTTTACCTTTATTCAGTAAACAAGTTAACGCATATCATATCCTATGGACCTAGGATGTGCAGAGAATATAAAATCCAAGCAGGACCTGCAACAAAAAGCTGTAGTGCAAAGTTCTCTGATTCCGGGTTCCAGCTAGCCGTGACCTTTTATCAGGCTACTCTATTCCGTTGCCACTGTCTGCTGGTGTAGCACCAAAAGGCTACACACCTCACAGGACATCTTTCTTTATAGTATTCTCTCCCCCCCCCCCATATACATCATGCCCCCCCCCAGTACCATATCCTTTTATCATGTTAGGGCTATATTAAGATTTCTGTTGAAGCTTTAAGGTGGCAGTCCTAAAGCTGCACTACAGCTCAACTAGAATAAGTTAGATGAAGCAGAAATAATATTTTTTTAAAAAAATATGGGGGTGGGGCAGGGAGGCCTTATGAGTTAAAGGAAGTTCTCTAGAACTGCTGCTGCAAAGGGTGGCGCTGTGGGTTAAACCACTGAGCCTTGGGCTTGCCAATTAGAAGGTTGGTGGTTCGAATCCCCGCCACAGGGTGAGCTCCCGTTGCTCGGTCCCTGCTCCTGCCAACCTAGCAGTTCGAAATCACCTCAAAGTGCAAGTAGATAAATAGGTACCACTCCGGCGGGAAGGTAAACGGTGTTTCCATGCGTTCATTCCTAATTTTTTATCTTCTGTCCATAATGCGTTGATCTGATGGTATTGTAGCCAGTCCTTCAACTTCTCCTTCAGTTCTTCATATGGTCTTAATTTCCAGCTTTCTTGGGATCTTACAAGTAGGTCTTCATAAGTCAATCTTTGCTCATCCATGTTGATTTTTTTGATTGATAAAATATCTGTTGGGGACAGCCACCAAGGCGTTTTCCACTCCAACAATATTTTGTTTTTTTCCCAGACTTCGTATAAGGGGCCTCTGATGATATGGTTCTTAAATCCTCTGTGTACTTTTTCTTTGTTTGACCAAAGGTAGGCGTGCCAGCCATACCTATTGTCTGCCCCTTCTAGGTCTAGTAGATCTGTATTTTCCAGGGTTATCCAGTCTTTAACCCAACATAGGCAAGCTGCTTCATAGTATAATTTTAAATTGGGGACTGCCAGCCCTCCTCTCTCCTTTTTATCTGTAAGTAATTTAAATCTAATCCTGGGCCTTCTGCCCTGCCATATGAATCTCGAGAGGATTCTTTGCCAGTCATTGAATAATTTAGGTCCTCTAATTACGGGGATGCTTTGAAATAAGAACAGCATCTTGGGTAGTATGTTCATTTTTATTGCTTCCATTCTGCCCAGCCATGAAAGTTTGACTCTGTTCCAGACGTCTAAATCTTTCTTAATTTTATTCCATGTTGCCGTGTATTTATCTTCAATTAAATTTATGTTTTTCGTTGTAATCCAGATTCCTAAATATTTTACTTTTTTGGCCGCTTTAATTCCATGTTGGTTCTCTAATTTGATTTTTATTTCGTTGTCCAAATTTTTTGTTAGCATTTTTGTTTTGTGTTTATTCAATTTAAATCCCGATAGTTTGCCATATTCTTCTATTATTTCCAATGCATTGGGGATACTTCCTTGAGGCTCTCCTAAAGTTAATATCAGGTCATCCGCATAGGCTTTAAGTTTATATTCTTTTGAACCTATTTTAATCCCTTGTATTTCTGGTTTTGATCTTATCTTATTCGCCAGGATTTCTAAAGCCATAATAAATAAGAGCGGGGAGAGAGGGCCACCCCTGTCTTGTTCCCTTCTCAATTTTAAATGTATTCGTGAGGTTGTTATTTATCACCAATTTAGCATGTTGGTTTGAATATATCGCTTGTATTCCTTTTAGGAATTCGCCCTCTATCCCTGCACTTTTTATAGATTTTAATAGAAACAACCAAGAAACATTATCAAACGCCTTTTCTGCGTCTATGAATATTAAGGCTGCAGATATGTCATTGTTAACTTCCAAATGTTCTATTATGTTTATAACATGTCTCACATTGTCTTTCAAAAACCTGTTTGGAAGAAAACCCGCCTGGTCCCTGTGTATTAACTTTGTTAAACATTTTTTCAATCTGTTTGCCATAATATCTGCATATAGTTTATAGTCGTTATTTAATAACGATATTGGCCTGTAATTCTTAACATTCAGTTTGTCTGCTTCTGGTTTAGGGATTAGTGTTATGAAGGCTTCTTTCCAGGATTCAGGTATTCTCCCTCCTTTGAGGATGTTATTCATTGTATCACAGAGTGCCATTAATAGTTGGTTCCCCAAGACTTTATAATACTTGGCCGATAGACCATCCGGTCCGGGTGCTTTTCCTAATTTCATTTTTTTCATCGCATTATGAATCTCTTCTATATTTATGGGCCTGTTTAATTGACGTTTTTCTTCCTCTGCTGCAAAGGGTGGCGCTGTGGGTTAAACCACTGAGCCTTGGGCTTGCCAATTAGAAGGTTGGTGGTTCGAATCCCCGCCACAGGGTGAGCTCCCGTTGCTCGGTCCCTGCTCCTGCCAACCTAGCAGTTCGAAATCACCTCAAAGTGCAAGTAGATAAATAGGTACCACTCCGGCGGGAAGGTAAACGGTGTTTCCATGCACTGCTCTGGTTTGCCAGAAACGGCTTAGTCATGCTGGCCACATGACCCGGAAGCTGTACGCCTGCTCCCTTTGGCCAGTAAAGTGAGATGAGCGCCGCAACCCCAGAGTCGGTCACGACTGGACCTAATGGTCAGGGGTCCCTTTACCTTTTTTACTCTCCATACCAAGAGCTCTATGTCCGACAACCCCATGCCCTTCACTTTTCAGAGTGATCTCAAAATAGTTGAGGTATTTTTTTGTGGTGTTACCCCACAATCCAGATTTTCCTTTTCTTACACCCAGAAAAATATCTGACCACAGTGTTGCTTGAGGTATAACCAAGGTCAGGACCCAGAAGCCTGGTTTCTCACCATCACTGCAGAACTGTAAACTCGACCAATATCCCTATAAACTGGTGCCGCAATGGCGGTTTTGTGCCTCTGGCTTTCAACCTGGGAGTTTTGCCCTTCAAAGCTGGATTGTTAAGCCACAGGGGCAGGAGCCTTAGGGCTTGTCATTGTCTAGGTGAGTCAATCAAGGAATTCCTATTCCCTCCGGTCCCAAATCAATACTCTGCTGTTTTCTTCTTCTGGAATTCTCCCTACCAATTCAGGCGACGACTATCTATTACCTTTGGTAAACATTTCATTTAATGAGCTTCAGCCAGGAATCTGGTGCTATCCTTTTGGGGTACGTACTAATTCAGATTATCTGTCCTGTTAACCTTCCCTCTGTCATCACTATAGGCTTGTTCTCTCCTCTCCATGACACATAGCTCACATTCCCTCCTTGTGTGTATGTGATGCTCATCTATTAAGATGCCTTTCAGGATTAGGCCAATTTAGCATGTATATCAGCTAGCCCTCGGTTGCATATTATGCTGTGTTCTTTGTGATGGGCCAGACTCTTTCCATCACTAACAGTGTACAGTGGTACCTTGGGTTACAAACACTTCAGGTTACAGACTCCGCTAACTAGGAAGTAGTACCTCAGGTTGAGAACTTTACCTCAGGATGAGAACAGAAATCATGCGGCGGCAGCGGGAGGCCCCACTAGCGAAAGTGGTACCTCAGGTTAAGAACAGTTTCAGGTTAAGAACGGACCTCCAGAACGAATTAAGTTCTTAACCAGAGGTATCACTGTACCTATGTATTATTTGTAACACAAGGTATGTATTATTTGTAACACAAGGAAATATCTATAGGGCAGCAGCTTCCCATCAAACCATTTTAAGTTTTTTCTTCCCCTTATCAAAAGATATCATAAAATATTCCTGCCTTTCAAATCTGTGTATAGTACTACAATTGTTCAGATTTGCTTTATTGGTTTCTTAATTCTTTTTGTATTGTTTATGTTACGCCAACTGCACAGGGAAATTTCTAATGCAGATAGGAATATACCGGTAATAATACTGGTAAATATCACTCTAATAAGAAGAGTAGAAGAAGAAGAGTTTGGATTTGATATCCTGCTTTATCACTACCCGAAGGAGTCTCAAAGCGGCTAACATTCTCCTTTCCCTTCCTCCCCCACAACAAACACTCTGTGAGGTGAGTGGGGCTGAGAGACTTCAAAGAAGTGTGACTAGCCCAAGGTCACCCAGCAGCTGCATGTGGAGGAGCGGAGACGCGAACCCGGTTCCCCAGATTACAAGACTACCGCTCTTAACCACTACACCACACTGGCTCTCATACAAATTCCTATGCGCCAGTATTTTACATGGATCATGATCCCCCATAGGTTCTAAAGCATGTGTGGAAAGAGAGCTTTTCACGTTATGCAGAGAAAATATAAGGCAGAGATAGGCATCCCTGATAGATAGCATGATAGACTAGAAGTCAGCCCCTGAGACATTTTGCTGTTCAACAACCATCACTAGTAGGGTCAACACTAACATCTCTTGCTGCAACTCTTGCCTTCCCTATCATTCCCCCATCCCCAGCTCAAGTACAGCCTCAAACAGTTAGCTTTACTCTGTTGCAAGTCTTGACAGCTCAATATCTCCATAAGAACGCAAGAAAAAGCCCTACTGGATCAACCCAAAAGTCAATATAGCCCAGCATCCTCATTCCCAAAGTAGCCAACCAGGTGTCTTATGAGAGGCCTGCAAGCAGGACATGAGCACAATAGCCCTCTCCCACTTTTGCTCCCAAGCAATAGTACTTCTGAATCTACAGGTTCCATATCCAGCCATCGGGACTAGGAGCCACTTCCATAGCCAGCCATCGGGACTAGTAGATTCATCCTCCATGAGGCTGAAGGAGCTGGGTATGTTTAGCCTGGAAAAGAGGAGTCTGAGAGGAGATAGGACAGCCATCTTCAAATATCTCAAGGGCTGTCACATGGAAGAGGGAACAAGCTCGTTTTCTCCTACTCTGAAGGGTAGGATTCTGAACCAATGGCTTCAAGTTACAATAAAGGAGATTCCGACTGAACATCAGGAAGAACTTTCTGGCAGGAAGAGCTGTTCGACAGTGGAATGGTTTCCTTCTGGAAGTTGTGGACTCTCCTTCCTTGGAGGTTTTAAGCAGAGGTTAGATGGCCACCTGTCATGAATGCTTTAGCTGAGATCCTTGCATGTCAGGTGGCAAGACTAGATTCACCTTGGAATCCCTTCCATACCAACTCTACAATTCTACAAACATGTAAAATCTTTTAACAGCTTCTAAGACTGTGGCCAAGGGGCGAGGATGGCGCTGTGGGTTAAACCACTGAGCCTAGGACTTGCCGATCAGAAGGTTGGCGGTTCGAATCCCCGCGACGGGGTGAGATCCCGTTGCTCGGTCCCTGCTCCTGCCAACCTAGCAGTTTGAAAGCACCTCAAAGTGCAAGTATATAAATAGGTACCGCTCCGACGGGAAAATAAATGGCGTTTCTGTGCGCTGCTCTGGTTCGCCAGAAGCGGCTTAGTCATGCTGGCCACATGACCCGGAAGCTGTACACCGGCTCCCTCGGCCAATAAAGCGAGATGAGCGCCGCAACCCCAGAGTCAGCCACGACTGGACCTAATGGTCAGGGGTCCCTTCACCTTTACCTTTAAGACTGTGGCCCCCACCACATCATGTGGCAGTGAATTCCATAGTTTGTGTTGTGTGATTAAGGTCTATGGGCCCCCAGTTTTGCTGGGAAGCCTTAGCATTATGGGAAAGATAGACAGACAGACAGACAGACAAGACACACACACACACACAGAGAGAGAGAGAGAGAGAGAGAGAGAGAGAGAGAGGGAGAGAGAGAGATGTTCTGGTATGGAGATGCAGGGCTTGGAAAGAATTGCTGTGTGTGTGTGTGTGTGTGTGTGTGTGTGTGTGTGGTGTTTATCAAAATATATTGCAATTTCCAGTGGCTAGTTTAGCAAAACATTTATTGCATAGACAAGTGGTGGGCAGGCCTGTGCTTTGTAGCTCTTTGTAGCTGATCCTCCTGACTGTTTGGAAGCCTGTACATCCCTCCTGTGCTGAGTTAGTTCCCATTCCTCAAGCTTCAGGGTTGTGACTTGCTTACCTAGACTTGAGGGCTTCATTGTTTCCTAACCCTTTCAAAGCTGCTTGTTAGAAAAGTAAATGTCAGAGACTGCAGACGTTTTAAAGAAATGCCACCCCTTCATCAAAAGTTGGTTTGGACAGAACAAATTACAACAAACTCCTCATTATTTGTCACTATTGTAAATCTCCCCAATTCTGTATTTGTTCCCTCCTCCTTTTCCCCGAATAATTTTGTAGTGACCCCTGCTCCTCTTGACCTGCAGTCCAGCTGTAATTATGGTCAACAAATCATGCCTACTAGTGGCTCAGGGTAAAGACCGCCGGTCACAAATACCTCCAGTTAATTGGTGGGATTTGGATGAATATAACTGTGTTTAATTGTTTGGTTTTTTTATTTTAATTCTGCTTTTCTACACAAGTATGCAAAGCCGCTTGCAAAAAGATAAATACATCACAGCCATCACATAGGATTAAAACAATTAAAATGTGTCAATAAAACACACATGCACACATTAAAAACAGCTCAGTTTAAACAATGATAGAAGCTTAAAATACAAGATCAGCAAATTAAAGGCTATCAAACTTGCTAAGCTGACCTGAACGTTCAGTAAATGTCTAAGACTACACAAGGAGAGAATGTGACAGATCTGTAATGGTAGCGAGTTCTACAATCTTGGTGCCACCACACTAAAGTCCCAGTCTCGTGTATCCGCCTGCCAAAATTCTCCAGGGGTAGCGCTACTTTTAAGTAGAATGAGGTGGCTGCCTCAGGTGGCAAGTTGTGGGGAAATGGAGCAGTGAAATGTTGTGGGGGGAGGCTTAAGGTGCTATACATTCTGCTCTGTCTCCTCACCCCTAAGCTACCCTACTGCTCTCAGGTATGGTGAAGACAGCCAATACTGAAGTATGACACAACTGCTAATCCAGTTGACATCCCTCTCTGGAAGGGCATCTTGTCCTTCACTTCAGGCAGCAAATTGTCTTGGACCAGTCCTGAATGGTTGGCCTTTGTCTCCAGTCGTAGAGAGTAGGCAGACTCACACAGTCCAACAGCAGCACAGTCCTTTAAAATGGACTTAGAAATAGATACACGGTTCAACAAAATCAGAGTGATAAGTGAAAACCTGTCAGCACCAGATAGCAACCAGATGCGGAGAGGGATATACATCCTTGTCAACAGCTACTTATAAGAGCAGACCCCTCCCCATATCTACATAGCCAAAATTACATTCCCCGCCATTTAGTTTTTTCTCAGTATAGAACAGCTCTGCTACTGTTAAGTGCAGGTGGGATTGCTTTCTCCCACAACAATATATGGAAGTACATACAAGTAGAGATTCTTTTACGCTAGAGCAGGGGTCAGCAAACTTTTTCAGCAGGGGGCCGGTCCACTGTCCCTCAGACCTTGTGGGGGGCCGGACTATATTTTGGAGGGAAAAAATGAACGAATTCTTATGCCCCACAAATAACCCAGAGATGCATTTTAAATAAAAGGACACATTCTACTCATGTAAAAACACCAGGCAGGCCCCACAAATAACCCAGAGATGCATTTTAAATAAAAAGACATGTTCTACTCATGTAAAAACACGCTGATTCCCGGACCATCTGCAGGCCGGATTTAGAAGGTGATTGGGCCAGATCTGGCCCCCGGGCCTTAGTTTGCCTACCCATGCTGAGGTTTACTCAATGTTATTGCATTAGTGTCTGGAGGAGTGTTTTGCTCTATAGTGCAACCAAAACCAGGACCAAAAATAAACTGGAACATTTGCAGAATAAAAAGGTACAGAGTTTCAGTAGGAAATTGCAGGATATAACACTAATTGGAAATGAAGCAGTAGCTTTTGCAGGTGCAAACAGTATTAGAAATGGGGTTGTGGGTAACAGTTTCCTTCAGTCTATCTCAGGTACTCTGCAAATGTGACATACCACGGAGTTTGTTTCCTTTTGATGAGAAATACCAATATTAATAGGGGTTTATAACAGCAGCTCCAATGAAGGGACGTATCCAGAGACATTAGGATTTGGAACTAAGCATTTGAAACGCACAATAAATGGGATAACTGAGAAGCCGGGTTGGGGGGCTTGTACTGTTTATATTTTGTGATCCTTTATTATTTGGGACAAGAGATTCCATGGTTGTTGTGACTGAGCAATTTTCAACACAATGGACATTAACGTAAATCAATGGTGAAGCCTTCTCCTGTGCTCAGTTGACACACTCTGTTAGCCAAAGGAGATATAAAGCATACTATATCTGACCTTTTTATAACTGAGCTTGATAGTTTGCGGAGCCGGATGGCAAAGAACTGAGATGGGCTCATCAATCTTTAGGGTTCTATGTATATGAAGGTGGCATTCCTTTTCTAATTCTCTTTTAATGGCTCTGGGCTTGATACAGCACAGCTGCTGTTCTTCAGGCAGCAAAGACCTGAGAAAGAGCTTTCTTATGCCTTAGAGTTTACTTGTAAATTTATAAAAAAATATTTATATACGGCTATATCATTTTTAAAAAAATCATAGCAGTTTACAAGGATATCTATATACAATAAAAACCATGTGAACGTTTAAAATCAGAGCTCATCAGCTAACCATTACAGAGGTTGGGTTTCTTATTGCTGTCAGATCAGCCTCACCAACTCAGGGGGTGATTAGCAACGCTTCTGCAGATCATCTCAATGACTGAGCTGGAATATAAAGGCTCAGTGGTCCCTAAGGTCCCCTTGGTCTAATTTTTAAGGGCTTCATACATTGATACAAGAATCCTGAACTTGTCTTGGTATTAGATGGGCAGCCAGTACAAATGTTTTAACAATGGTGTCACATGTTGGAATTCATGTGCCCCATCAGCTACCATATTCTGAACCAGCTAGAGCTTCCAGACCAGGCCCAAGGGCAGCCTCACACAATGTGCATTGCAGTAATCCAGTCTCAAGGATTACCAATGCATGGTCTATAGTGGTCACGCTATCCCTGTCCAGGAACAATTGTAGCTGGTGAACCAGACAGACACCAGCCCAGACCTTTCATAGCCTTTCCTGATTCAGATGTTCTGGAGAAATTGGGCTGCCAGTCCTAAGAGTGTACTAATAACACCTTGCTCCAAAACTCCTAATGACTGCTCCCAACAGCTTCATATTGGTGTTAAATAGCACTGAAGAGAGAATCAAATTTTGTGTAACCGAGTGCCAGGAGGCCAACAAGCACTCACCCAGTGCTACTCTGTGAACATGGCGCTGAAGGTAAGAACAGAGGTGCTGTAATACAGTGCCACCAATACCGATCTCACAGCGCCAGTTCAAGAGAATATCATGGTCAAAAGCCACTGAATGGTAAAGCAGAAGGAATAGGGTGTCTCTCTCATGATAAAGGTCATCCACCAGGGCAATCCAGCACTGGGTCTGAACCCAGATTGGAGTATATCCAGAAGTCCATCCAAGGATACCTTCAGTTGCTCCACAACTGCTTTCTTCTTCATCGCTGTGGCGATCACACAGGGTTCCCAGACGTTTGACGGTCTATTGATCCCTATGCTACCACTGTGATTGCTTCCCCACTGCCACCAACCTATTTCTCTCGGGTACACGCGGAGTCCAGACAGTTGTTAAGATTAAACCAAATAAACAAGTTATTTTATAAGCCTTAACAAGTTTATGGTTTCAGATAATTTTTCTTGTCAGTTTCTTAATCTTAGTTTCTTTACCGGCCTATACCTTCCTAATAACTTCTAACTGATTATCCCAACTGTCTATCTGACTCGTCTTAACAGATTCTCTCACTCTCTCACATCAAACTATCCCAACCCACAGACTTATCCTCCCTCTCTCTAACACCCGACGGACTCCTTAACAACACTAACTCTAATTCCTCCCCTTGGGTTCCCACTTGCCAATCACTTCACACTCATTTGACCCTTTCCTTATGACCCAGCACGATGTCACCTAGGAGGGCAAAAGCCACAATCGCCTTGCCAAGAAATGGGTGCTGGGTCCATAGTTGTTATAGTCCATTGGGCCCAGGGTGGGTGTACTAGCACCTCTTTAAGGTCAGCAGGCAACATATCATCACACACAGTTGAATTTAGCACATCCGTGGCCCATTCTGTTGCTGGGGTCAGGGCCCTGACATCCAAAGAGAACATGTGCAAGCTATCTTGTGCCAGTTTGGGGAGCAGAAAGACTCCCACGGACTTGTGGGGCTGAAAGGCTGCACAACAGCTTTTTTATTTCTTTAAATCTCTGAGTATCAGGCTAGTATAATCTGGCTGATTTATTTTTTTTAAAGAAAAACCCATTAAAGGCAGCTGAGTTATAGCCTTCACAAAATAAAGTAAAATGGACACATATTAAAGCAGAGGAACATAAAGCATGTCACTGGGCTTCTAGGATAGTCTATTAAGTCTCCAATACTTAAACGTCAGCAGTATTGATGTAAATGGCAACCAACCAGAGCAGAATTAAATAACTTCATAGATGGCCTATTAAGCAGTGGTGTTATAGTCAGAGACAAAATGGTATTTCTAAATAACATTAAGACTTTATGGGCACTCTTGGATTACTGTACACAAGTATGTATTTGTCCAGAGCTTTTTGATCTGAAAACACCTGGAAACCAGCATAGGTGCTTTTCAACTCGCTGCTTAAGATTGTATTGGCTTGAAGAAAGGCAACCCTTCTTGATTAAACTTACGTATTGTGTGTGTCAATGGATCCTATAAAGTGCACATTATATGCAGGGGGAACTATTTCTGTCTTTTGAGCTATCCCTTGTGCTTTATGCACACTGGGAGCCAGTGTAGTGTAGTGGTTAAGAGCAGTAGTCTCGTAATCTGGTGAACCGAGTTTGCGTCTCCGCTCCTCCACATGCAGCTGCTGGGTGATCTTGGGCCAGTCACACTTCTTTGAAGTCTCTCAGCCCCACTCACCTCACAGTGTTTGTTGTGGGGGAGGAAGGAAAAGGAGAATGTTAGCCGCTTTGAGACTCCTTCGGGTAGTAATAAAGCAGGATATCAAATCCAAACTCTTCTTCTTGGTGTATATGCAAGATGTTCAACTCAAAGGAAAGCCATTTAGTCAAATGTAGGGATGGGGAAGGGACGCGGGTGGCGCTGTGGGTTAAACCACAGAGCCTAGGACCTTCTGATCAGAAGGTCGGCGGTTCGAATCCCCGCGATGGGGTGAGCTCCCGTTGCTCGGTCCTTGCTTCTGCCAACCTAGCAGTTTGAAAGCACCTCAAAGTGCAAGTAGATAAATAGGTACCACCCCGGCGGGAAGGTAAACGGCGTTTCCGTGCGCTGCTCTGGTTCGCCAGAAGCGGCTTAGTCATGCTGGCCACATGACCTGGAAGCTGTATGCCGGCTCCCTCGGCCAATAAAGCGAGATGAGCGCCGCAACCCCAGAGTCGGTCATGACTGGATCTAATGGTCAGGGGTCCTTTTAGCCTTTACCTTTACCTAGGGATGGGGAACTTGTGGCCCTCCAGATGTTTGTTGGACTACAACTCCCATCACCTCCGATCTCTGGCCATGCTGACTAGGGCTCAATGGGATTTGGAGTTTGGTTCAGTAGGTCCCCCATTCTCTGTGCAAATGAGTACCCAGTTTTGAGTAAAGGTTGAAGATCCCAATGGCAACATGGAAGGATAAACAAAGAATCCAGTTAGGCACAAACAGGTGGGTGAACAATAGTGGCTTGTCAGGGCCAAAAAGCATTAAAATAAAGTGAGCCAGACCATTGGGCAATTATTGTCCACACTAATTGGCAGTAACTCACTCTCCAGGGTTTCAGAGAGGAATATTTTCCCAGTCCTACTTGGGGATGCTACTAAATATGGGAACTTCTGCTTGCAAAGTAGGTGAACTGCCGCTGACGTATGACCCTTCCAGGTAAAGTATGGCATATTAGATTCCTTTATATAAAATAAACATGTTGCCATGGCCAGAAGTGAGTTGGAAGTGAATCATGAAGAACATGAGGCTTAACAATTTCAGGGGACATAGCCACAGGATGTAACCTGAAGCTCCAAAATTGCATGATGAGAATTGTTGACAAGGGATAAACCTTTAACAGCTCTCTTTTGATGATGCAAATTCTAATCCGTGTTGCCTATTTCTTTATGTAAGCTATCCACCTGCTGAAATGCCCTTTCCTTCTACACAGCTATTAGAAGTGCAAGAGCTTTTCCCTCTGTTTCACCTGGTTACCTTATGCTGGTTCTATGAAACTAAGACATTCTGCATATTCAAAATGGTTACAGTGGTACCTCGGGTTACATACGCTTCAGGTTACAGACTCCACTAACTCAGAAATAGTGCTTCAGGTTAAGAACTTTGCTTCAGGATGAGAACAGAACTCGTTCTCCAGCGGTGCGGCAGCAGCGGGAGGCCTCATTAGCTAAAGTGGTGTTTCAGGTTAAGAACAGTTTCAGGTTAAGAACGGACCTCTGGAATGAATTAAGTACTTAACCTGAGGTACCACTGTACTTTGGAATCTCAGGACATGCTCCTTAAGGAATGCATGTATGTTCCTCTCCTGTGCTGCTACAGTTCCTTCCATTTACAACTGTTACAGACTTCTACAGATGAAATTATAATCTGCTTCTTTTGTCCAGAGAAATTATGAATGAATCACATCCAGGTAAATTTGTATAGGACTGCAGCTTCCAGTCTCAAGCTGCAATACTTTGGGAAAGCTCTATAATGCTACCTGTGCAAGTGATGCACGCCATTGTTCCTATATTTCAGATTACATTTGAACGTGTGCTAAGCAGTGTGTTTTGTCACTATTTTTCTAGAAAAAAGAGGTGCCAGAACTCACCATGAATGCCTGCCTCCTTCTCTTTGAATGGCAATGGCACCCACTGGGGAGGCTGAAAAAAGCCCAGGGTCTACATATTGGACACATTAATTCTATGCACCGAGTGACTAATGCGTATTAGAGACATGAAAGTGTGCTCCTGCTTAAAGTGAGGATCTCCGGAGTCACTTTCCTTTCCTGCTTTCCTCCCTTCTAAAAAAGAAAGAAGACTGAGCAGTTTGTAAACTACAGAAGGGGAAATCAGTCCATTTTTGTCATGTACCTTTTTGGTTATTGTTGAAAGTAGACTCTTAAACTGCATAGACTGAGTGTCAAGCTGTGACTATTAAATACCTTTTTGTGGGGTGGGAAGAAAGGAAGGGCCTAAATGTAGTTCCCATCCCTTACCAAAACAAATACACCTGATGCACACATTCTTGTAAACAGCCCCAAACCTCACGAGGTTGTAAAGTTGACTATTTTTGCCAGGTCCTTCAGACACCAGGAATGATCTGTTCACTGGCAATTGCCGGTTAACACTTGGTAAGATGTGAGTCTGTGTTACTCTGAGAAAGAGGAGGAGATTCTGACTCCCTTGGAGACTTAGGCTCCCTGCTTCCTCGGATTCCTGACCAGGTGCAGATGCTTGCTCATCACCTGGCAAGACCATAAAGATGACCATCAGAACCCCACAGCGCTAAAGTTGTTGTTGTTGTTTAGCTGTTTAGTCATGTCCAACTCTTCGTGACCCCATGGACCAGAGCACGCCAGGCACCCCTGTCCTCCACCGCCTCCCGCAGCTTGGTCAAACTCATGCTGGTAGCTTCGAGAACACTATCCAACCATCTCGTCCTCTGTCGTCCCCTTCTCCTTGTGCCCTCCATCTTTCCCAACATCAGGGTCTTTTCCAGGGAGTCTTCTCTTCTCATTAGGTGGCCAAAGTATTGGAGCCTCAGCTTCAGGATCTGTCCTTCCAGTGAGCACTCAGGGCTGATTTCCTTCAGAATGGATAGGTTTGATCTTCTTGCAGTCCATGGGACTCTGAAGAGTCTCCTCCAGCACCATAATTCAAAAGCATCAGTTCTTTTACGATCAGCCTTCTTTATGGTCCAGCTCTCACTTCCATACATCACTACTGGGAAAACATCACTACTGGGAAAGCGCTAAAGTTACCGCTTGGCTAAACGGCCGTCTGAATTCACCCTGGGGCGGGGCGCGGACACGGAAACGAATCATTCAAACAAGAATCGCTTTCCGGCTCATTAAGGGAAAGCGCATTTCAGGGACAGTGGGGGTTTAGGAGGATCGCCTTGAGTGCAATAGCTTTCTCTTGGAACCGCGAACCAGTCTTTTTTTTTTTTTTCTGAAGGGGAAAAGGAAAAGAGTCGTTTAGCAAAGGAGAACAGGCGCTGTTTAAGCGGGTGGCCCGCATCTGTTGGAAACGTTAAAGAGAACTTCCTTTCCCCACTTTATTTCCCTCTTTTTTTCCCCCAGGAAGAGGGAGGATCGCCTTTCGCTCGCTGTCCTTGGCCTCCTTCCTCCTCCTCCTTCCTCGCTCGCTCGCTCCCAGGCCGTGGGCTCTCTGGCTCGCTGTCCTCGGCTATACCGCCCACCTCATTAATAGGCGTCTCACCTGGCCAGCTCCCCCCTGCTACGCTCCCTTGACCCTGGAGGCTTTGACTGTGCCCAGCAGAGCGGAGCAGGGCGGGGTGGGCTGCCTGCAAAAGGGGGGGGGGGCGCGGAGAAAGAGAGAGAGAGAGAGAAAGATGCTCGCTCGGGAGATTCGCTGACACAAGCGAGGGGTCTCTAGAGCCCTGGAAAGGCAGTCGATGAACCCTGGGGCGGAAGGTGCAGCGCTTGCCCTCGGAAAGAAAGAGAGAGAGAAAGAAAGAAAGAAAGAAACGCACCTCCCCCGCTCGCCTTTTATCAGACGGCCAAAAACAACACCGCGGGAAAAAAGGCAACAAAACCGCACGTGGCTCCTGCTTGGAGCCGGGCTCGGGACCTGCCAAATAACAGCCTCCCCCAGCTACCCACCCAGCCACCCCCAGGCGCAGCCCCGGTTAGCAGCGCCCTGCTTGGAGATGCGATTGTAACTTGTGAAAGGGAAAGAGGAGGCAGCGCTCCAGCATGCAAAGCAAGGAGCTGCAGTGCATTAACGCGAAAGGGCAGCGGAGGGTTATTGAGTGGGTGACAGCTGCGACGCCAGAGCCGGGGAGAAAGGCAGAAAGAAAACTGCTCGCTTGGCAGAAAACGAATCTCTCTCTCTCTCTCTCTCTCTCTCTCTCTCTCTCTCTCTCTCTCTCTCTCTTTTGCAGCGGAGGCGCGCGGGTCTTGCTGCGCCCGAGTGGGGAGGGGGGCACTTAAGGACTGTCAGAGCGCCCGCGACCCGGAGAGAGAGAAAGGAGGGATCTAGAAACTGTCACATCGATCGGGGATTTAGATGGTCCGGGGGCACTTAGAAACTGTCAAACGTCCCAGAAATGAGAATGAAAGGGATGTGTGGAGAGAGAGAGAGAGAGAGAGAGAGAGAGAAGGGAGAGAGAGAGAGGAAGAGAGAGAGAGAGAGAGAGAGAGAGAGAGAGAGAGAGAAACTCTCTCCGGATGAAAAGGAGAGCTTAACCTGTCCAAAGTGGGCAACTATAAGGAAGTGCCAGGCGAGGATCGGAACCACGGGCGAGTAGGAGGAGGAAAAGGAGAGAGGGTCGGCAGCAGTGCCTCTCCTCTTAAGTCCCCGCGTTGCTTAAATGGCCATCTCTGAACCCGACGCGGCTCAGCAGCCCTTGCTCGACTCCCAAAGGCGCCCGAGCCGCCCCCTCCCCGCTGGCCGCTCCCAGCAGCCCCTCCCCTGCCAGATGCATTATTAAAACCACCTCGCAATTTGCCTCCCGGGGAAGGTAACCAGAAGGGGGGAAGGTGGCTGCGCAAAGGGGACTTTGTGTCTTTAAGGGGCTGTCAGATCCCTCTTCCCCACGCCCCACGCCCCCCGGGGCGCCCCCTCCCCTCTGGCTTTCAAAGAGAGCTGCCAGCGCTTAAAAGGTTTGACACACGGAGGCGAGCGAGGCTGGGCTGCTCCGCGCTTACACGAGACGAGCGCGCAGAACTCCTCGCTCGCTTTTCCCCCTTTGGTGACAGCCCTTTTGCCAGGAGATCTTTTGTTGCCTCCGCAGCCAATCAAGGCTTTTTACGACACAGTTCAGTTGGGATATAAAAGGAGAGTCCTTTTTTTTCCCCTCTCCCCCCCCACCCCGGCCTTTCCTTTCCCCCAACCAGCAAGTCACCCACCATCTCCAACCCAAAGAACTTCTAGCCATCAGAAGAGCAGCAGCAGCAGCACCACCACCACCAACCAGCACCCAGCAGCTGCGGCTCGCCATCCCTCCCCATCCCCCCTGCACGGCCAAAGCAGGGCGATTTTTTTTTGTTTGTTTGCAAGAGAAAGGACCGGGCTTTGGTGCGGGCGGGGGGCGGGAGGGTGCACCGCGCAGCTCGCCCACCATGCGGGTGCCCAGGTCTCGTGTGCTCTTTTGCTGCCTGGTGCTGTCCTTGGAGTTCTGCGCGGGGGAGCCGGCGGAGCGAGGGGCGGATAAAGCGCCCACGGTGGGAGTCCCCTTGGTGACAGAGGCAGAGGACCAGGGCTGCCCGGTGTGTCTGTGGCGGAAGCACAGCAAGGAGATGAGGCTGGAGAGCATCAAGTCGCAGATCCTCAGCAAGCTGAGGCTCAAAGAGGCGCCCAACATCACCCGAGAGGTGGTCAACCAGTTGTTGCCCAAAGCGCCTCCGCTGCAGCAGATCTTGGACTTGCACGACTTCCAGGGGGACTCCTTCCAGCACGACGACTATCTGGAGGAAGACGAGTACCATGCCACCACCGAGACTGTCATCAGCATGGCACAAGAAAGTAAGTTCTTTGTTAAGGAGGCACGGCCGCGCTAAGGGGGTCTTTGGGTGCATGGGAAACGCAACTTTAGCGGTCTCTTTTGGGGGGTGGGGTGGGGTGGGGGAGCCGAGCCAAGGAAGAAAGCAGGCTTCTCGCCCGGCCACCCCGCATCGCCTCTGCTAGTCCCGGAGCTTATTGTTTATTTCAGCCAGGAATAAATCACTCTGAGAGAACAGGCAGCGCTGCCATCCTCAGGGACCCCTGAGCCCAGATTGGTTGCTCTTCTGTATGTGGAGGGGGATGCGCGCGGACCAGGTGTTCAGGAGGCATCTTCAGCCTCCTCCTCCTCCACAGCGCTGGCAATATTTCTCAGACTCTCTCCATGAGCGGCTTTATTCCATGCTGAACAAGTCGAGAGCAATGGCCGGGAGGGGACTGACCTGAATGGTTGGCTGTTCGTGTGTTGGTGCACATTAAAAGGTATCATCTCCCTGCCCTCCAAGATACCTTCGGCTCCCTTTCCTCTATTTGCAAAAAAGAAAAAAGAAAAGGGGAAATGCAATGAGGTTATCGCCCCCCCCCCCCAAAAAAAAGCCCCACCGTCGCTTTTAAGTTGTGCAAAGTTCTTTGCCAACCGGCTGCGTCTGAAGAAGGAAAGGTCTGCTTTGTGTAGAGCGGCTCCATCGAGCCTTTTGCGTTTGGAGTATTATTGTGCAAACTCGTCTTAGCGGTGAGCTTTGTCGCTGTGCTCTTTGCGGATCTTCTGTGGATTTCCGAGCTGGGGCTTTGGAAAAGAAGGCGGTGGGGGGGTGTGCGCGAGCGCATAGGTTGGCGTTGCATGAAAAGTACTCCCCCCCCCCTTGCCAAAGCCAAATAAACCTAGGAGAGGTCATGGAGAGGCTCTGGCCCCGAAGCGCTGCTGCCAAAGGTGTCATGATTCTGAAAGCGGTCTGCCACTCCAGCTCTCTCGCAAGTAGAAAGGGGGAAACGGCATTTCTCAGCTCTGGAGAGAGTGTGGCTCCTTTTTCTCCCCCTGCCAAGTGAAGGCGTAATCCCTTTTGTGAGGTTGCCTTTCGCCAGCTGCAAACAGCTCGAGAAGTTTGCCCAGCCCGAGGCTTTGGAATATCCAGCTGCCTCCCTGAGCATGCACACACACTCCCTCCCTGTTTCCTTTCCAGGTCTGCCAAGATCCATGGCCCTTTGTACTTCTCTCATTTATTGTAGACTCACATGGATGGCATTTCCCCCCCTTTTGTGCAAAAAAAACCCAGTTAAAAATAAATGTTTCTTAGTGTTTTGGGAAAACAGAGTCGCCAGGGGGTGGTGACAGCTTGGGCCTAAGTGCTGTGCAATATTTCTTGCTGCTGTGTCCTCTTGCCAAGTTTATTTGTAAGTGGGCTGAATGTGAAAACCCAACAGCAATATTCAACCTCTGGGAACCTCTGGGAACCTCTGGCATATTTCAAAACTTGGGGCATCACCGCATGTGTCAGGACTTGGTGTTTGAAACCAACTCTGGAGTGAGTACTGCCAGATATATATATATATATATTTGTTCTGGGCATGCAGTTATTTGGAAAGAAGGCCTCTTATTTATTCACTTTGAAATATGCGCCTTCTCTAGAACATAATAAGTGACATGGGTAGTGTGGCCTGTGGGTGGAAGATAGAATGTCAAGCTTTCTGTTAAAATCTCTGTGTGACAGGAGCCACACCGTTCTCTTGGAGCGGTAGGGACATTTGCTCCCAGTGCCAACTGAACAGGGACACAAAATGGGCACAAGAGATCTTGTGCTATTCCTTCAGGTATTTTTAAACAAATGTTAAATTTTGTGGCTCCCCTCCACCCCGGAATAATTATACAGTGGTACCTCGGGTTACATACGCTCCAGGTTACAGACTCCGCTGACCCATAAATATTACCTCAGGTTAATAACTTTGCTTCAGGATGAGAACAGAAATCGTGCTCCGGTGGCACAGCGGCAGCAGGAGGCCCCATTAGCTTCAGGTTAAGAACAGTTTCAGGTTAAGAATGGACCTCCGGAACGAATTAAGTACTTAACCCAAGGTACCACTGTATTTATTTTAAACCAGCTCTTAGCTTACTGTGAGGCTCAATGAGGGTGAATGGCCCAGGACCATTTGCTTAGCGCCAGCAGCCTAGCACAGTAAAGCACATTCAGCCATTGTATATAGCCACAGGTAGGGGAGAGGGCAAAATCCTAAACATATGGCTAAGCAGATATTACTGATTGGATAGCAGCAGGTACTTTTTTTGTACCACAGCTGACTTGCTGCGGTGCAGCAAACAGCGGGTGCATTCTATCTGAAGAGTGAGTCCTTGGAACCTCAGAAGCAGTACCTTTAGGGGTAACAAAATCTAAGCTTCACTCACTCAGTCTTTCAAAAGTTGTGGGGTGCATGGGAGCCTGAAGAAAAGAGCAAGTATAGACAAGACTAGCTACCTAGCTACAAGAATCAGTATCCTGGAGTGTAATGCCCAACCATTCTTCATATGACAGGTGGTCCTATGTGAAAACACTACATACAACTGGCTCCACAACTGCTTAAAACTTGATTTAGCATATCTCTCTTGTAGCCAATTCAAACACACATGTCCTTCATTTGTTAACTGAAAGTCAAGCAATTATTCTCCTGTGTGAAGGAGTCATCATGGATCCCAAGGAACAGAACTTACAATTTCCTTATATTACATTGATTCTTTTAAAAAAAGATAACCGCATGTGTGAACTATCAGCTCCTATCCAGCTAAAGCTTGATATCACAAAGCTCCATTGAAACCAATGGAACAAGTTAATTGCAAATTACTTAATTTTCTATTGCTTTCAGTGAAACTTGACCATGATGACTAACTTTTGCAGGATTGGAGCTATCAGCACTGATCAGTGACGCACATCTTGAGTCATACTCTGGTCCTCTCTAGTTCTAGTTTTCAATGAGGCTGCATGTCAGTGTAGAACGCAATGACAGCACCAAGGGAGAGCTGAGATTCTGAATGGTAACCGCACGACAATACTTTTCTGGATGCTAAAAGTCATTGTAACTCAGCCAATTTTCCAGCACTCAGAATGCTAGTGGTGCTCACTGAATGCTAAATAGTAGCAACACCTGAATTAGAGCACACTGTACACGCATCTTGTAAATTCTTATATAGATGTGAGGGGTTTTTGACCCTTAAATTGCAAGAACCAGAACAGACCTATTTGACTCCAGCCATGAACCACATGGAAGAATTACCTATACAGTATGCACAACCTCATCAACTTCTTGTTACATTTGTAATATGTTTGTTAGCATTTTAATATGCAAGCTGACTTATAATCCTTATCTAATTAATAATTTTAATTCCAGAAAGGCAGATACATAAAAACAGACTTTGATTATGGAAGGGAACTCATCTCATAACTGTTAAATGTCTCTAAATCCATTGTCTGCACATGCCATAAATATTCATGGCTGGATCATCAGAACTAACTCTTAAATCCCAATTTCTGGTGAACTGAGAGCTGAGAGAAGTTGGAGAGTACCTGAGCTTAGAGGGTTAAACAGAAGAATTGTGGTTACTATTGATTAGTGTAATATTCTTTTCCTCTGACTTCCTTAACCCAAACATATTTTACAACAACCAGCAGAAATATCGCAGCAAAAATGACCCAGCACTAAATAAGCTGGTTTTAAGCTTCTGTAGCAATTTGTGCTGATTATATTAGCTCAATAAAGTTCAAAGAGACATGTAATGTTTCTTCTTCGAAATCAATATCTGCCAGAGGATAATCATAATTACTTCACTGGCTATTAGCCAGATATTCAGGCTAAGGAATCATTAGTGAAATCACTATGAGGCAAAAGCTTAGGTAATCTGATGGTGAAGTGAGCAAGAATTGTCAGGTAAGGAGTACTATAATAATAATAATAATAATAATAATAATAATAATAATAATAAATATCTTTATTGTCATTGCCCCCTCTCGGGGACAACGAAATTACTACCAAACATGAAGTACTTGCAATACACTTCGTCCATATTCATCACTAAATTTAGAGCAATGCCATCTCATGTTTGAAGTGTGGGAATGGCCTCATGTAAAGTAAGTAGTGCATTGACTCAACCATAGTTAGAGAGAGTTGTTCATGCAGTCTCCTACATAAATAGAGCTGCCAGTCTACCTTGAAAATTCCTCTGACTCCAGCCTTGATCTCGTTTAGTTTCCCTACATATTTCTTAATGACACTGAAAACTGGAATAGGATTTGAGGTAGTATTAGAAAGAAGGCCTGTTTGGTCGATCTTGATCTAACCCTAACCCTTGCAAAGGCATATGCAGTTCTTATTTTTTCTGGAGAAGTCTGGTAGGATGCGATATGTATCCAAGGATGGAACTTCTGCCTCCATCATGAGCAGAAAATGACTAGCTTCACATGCCTCCTTGTGGAAGAATGGAAAGAGCAAAGCAAGCAACTGTTTGCTGTGCTTGTTTGGTATAAAGATAAAGGGACACCTGACCATTAGGTCCAGTCGTGACCGACTCTGGGGTTGCTGCGCTCATCTCGCTTTATTGGCCGAGGGAGCCGGCATACAGCTTCCGGGTCATGTGGCCAGCATGACTAAGCCGCTTCTGGCGAACCAGAGCAGCGCACGGAAATGCCGTTTACCTTCCTGCTGGAGCGGTACCTATTTATCTACTTGCACTTTGACATGCTCTCGAACTGCTAGGTTGGCAGGAGCTGGGACAGAGCAATGGGAGCTCACTCCATCGCGGGGATTCAAACCGCCGACCTTCTGATCGGCAAGTCCTAGGCTCTGTGGGTGAACCCACAGCGCCACCCACATCCCTTGTTTGGTATAGTTTAGGACAAATCTTGGGTGTACAAGGTCTCATCACGCAGTGGTGATACAGTGAGCTTGGTCCTTCTTTTCTGTGGGTGGAATTACCTGTCCAAGCTCAAGGGTGTAAATAAGTGTGGGGTGCTGTGAACTTAGGGGTTTAACTATGCTGAATAGTTGGAATGATTTCTATGACTCTGTAATACTGGTTTTATTTGTTGCTTTGATGTAATCTGCCTTGGGATCATTTTGTGATGAAGGGTGGGATAGAAATGAAATAAATAACCATGAATAATAAATAACCTGCTTGCAATATTGTGAGGCGATGTTGACCCAAAGCAATCCTGATTAAAATCCTTAGCTGTCTGACTTTTAGGAGGAACATTCTACCACCACTACCACCACATCCTTGTTCATAGATATTACTCTATTTAATAGCAGGCTTCCTCAACCTCGGCCCTCCAGATGTTTTGAGACTACAATTCCCATTATCCCTGACCACTGGTTCTGCTAGCTAGGGATCATGGGAGTTGTAGGCCAAAAACATCTGGAGGGCAGAGGTTGAGGAAGCCTGCTCTATTCTAACACTGACTTGCTTCCCTCCAGTGTCCAAAAGATCTTCCAGATAAGTTTGTTTTTTCCCTTTCATATATAGGTTTTAAAAAAAGAGATGGAGAGAGATATGTCTTGTTTGAGTTGAATTGACTATTCAGTATGGGGTATCTTATTCTTCAGGGTTTCATGTTCTACTGCTGAAGGCTTAGTACATAAGGGATCCCTTCACAAATAACATTTTATAGCTATACTTTTTTTGTCATTATGGCCTCTGTGATTCCATCTCCTTGTTTTAGGACATGCCAATTTAGAAAAAGTTAGTCTGTTCCTTCCTTCCATCATCCTTGCTGTTCCTTGCAACTGGATCATAGATTCTTCTAAAGTATTGTGTGGCTTCTGGAGCGGTATCTCAATGGGACAGTTTTGTCCTCTCGGTTTCCCTTTTATTTTGTATCTGTGTGCATGTGCGGTTTGCATACGTGCATTCAGGACATGCCACAGCCCTATGCAGAACACAATGCAGAGAGTAGATTATGTTCTAGAGTGCATCAAGGCTTACTTCTGACAATGTAAATAATATGGATTATTAAAATTATTCTTTCTTTTAATCCATATATATCTATTTGTTTCTGTGTACATTTTTTGGTTTGTCACTTGGTTCTCTTTCTGCATTGCCACAATTACCAGATCCCTACCTTGCTTCTTCAAGACTGTGTGAGGTTAAATAATTATTTACCAGTTTGCTGCGGTTTGAGGAAAGCATCTTTGTTTTCTTGAATACACAAGGTGCTGCCATCACAACTGGGATACATGATCCCTTTGGAACAGCAATTTCCAGGAAGCCTGCGATATCAAAAGTCTGATGGTATCTTCTTGTCCATACAGTTTTTTATGCAGGGCAGAGAACCTGGAGGCCATCCACACAGAGGTCTAACATTGGATAAGTATATACTGGATGGAGAATCAGGATTCATTAGTCAGTCATGGAAACATAGTGGGCGGGGTCATCATGAGCTTGTGTCTAGCGGAAATTGGGACTCAATCAAGTATAGAGAGGAAAGGATATGTGTTTGGATGCTAACTCAAAAGGTGAGAGTGACAAGAGAGGCCACAACAAAACAATTTCCCGTTAGAGAGCGATCTCGTTATCGATCTGTCCTGGATGCTGGTATTTGCTGCTGCTGAGATGGAAATGGTTAACTCTTGATTATTTAGGCATATTGCTTGACAAGACAAATCTTCTTGCTAATCAACAATTACTTAAGCACCTAGGTCCTAGAAGGATCAGAGCATCCTAACCCTTTTACTGTCTGGGCAGCAGCACAGAACTGGCATAAAAAATAATTTGGTTGGTGTTTATTAGAAGCTGAACCTGCTTCAGCTCAAGTTATAGTGCCAAAAGTTAGGACAGTTAGTGAAACTGCTGGAACTAAGTCAAAGGCAATATTATGTGTTGGAGGTAGGCACTCAGTGGTTCTTAGGTAGGCTGGATGTATTCCTGAGCTTACGGCAACAAGATTCATGTAATGAAATCTGACATTAAAGCCACATAGAGACTGTCGCTTGAAGAAGGTTAGAAGCAATGGGCAAAATCCTTCCTGGAATATCTTTATGATTCCTAGGCACTATGCCATGCATTGCCTCACTACAATATGGCAAACAACGACATTTCCAGACCACAGTATTATTTTATTACACTGAAGGGCTCAGGTCTGTGGGAGGAGACTTATCAAGACCAGTGGGCCAGTTGGCACAATCCAATTGGATGTGGCTCATAGACTTCAATTATCAACCACTGGCTTACTGGGGCTTAGACCAATTAGGCTTATTTTCCTGTGTTACCAAATAAGTGCCTGTGTTAACAACCCTACAAACACAATCTTTTTCTGCTTCACTGAAATAACAATAGTGTCAAAGAATATAGAAAGGGTTCTAACTGTCCTCTTGCACTCTTTGTGATAGAGAAACTTGATTATGTAAGAGGAGCTATGATTGGACATGGGAGGTGTTCACGGTGAGTTTTGGCAATTCTTTTTCTAGAAAAATAGCACTGGATGAAAGCATTGTGGTTGTGAGACTCCCAGAGGAAAGAGCCACCCACTGCCAGCTCTCAAATTGGACTGATTTGACCCCACAATATATAGAGATTTATTTACAAAGCCTGAGCACTATTCGGCGAGTTATTTGCATAAATGGCACATACTGGCTATCCAGAAAGTGGTTGTTTTCAGAAGTGAGAGATCTAAAATGGCGGGTCAAGCCTCTACATTGGACTTGGCTGCTATGTCAGGCTGCCTCCAGAACACTACTGAGGTGGTTAAGGGAATCAGAACACTGAAAGCCATTAAATTCTCAGAAGGGGTGATTCACAGCGAACCGCTGGACTTGAAATCAACTCGGGAGATCGCATGGCTGAAAAAGAAAATCTGGCCTCTGAACAAGAGACAAAATGGCCACCAGATTAAAAAAACACACAACTGCTCTAGGAGCCTCGTAAGGAAGACATGCAGAGGTTTAGAAGAAAGGTATTTGGAATAGAGGAACACCTATGCAGTCATGTAAAGAGGATGGCCATCAGTGCTTGCAACAAGATAGTGGGCTCTGAAAGTAAGTTTAAAGTTAGCAGATCCAGGATTCTCAGAGGAGATGTGAGAGGTGGGCAAAGTATTGCTACTGATCCATATCTTTGTATCAGGATGAGTAGGGAATAATTAATGTTGGAACTGGAACTCACAGCTGCCTGTATGTGGAATTTTCTATGCTTCCACATCAGCAGAAAATCTCTGCCCCCCCCCCAAAGAATACATTTACATTGTGAGACTGAAGGGTGAGAATGTGGATGCACTGAATGTGCGCATGTTTTGGAACTATAAGTATGACGCCACTGTTTCTACCAAAGGAAGAATTCTGTAAAAATCTATGACTCAAAATGTTCACTCGAGCTGATGCCAACTGGGAGGGGAGGCAGAGTATGGTCTGGAGTGTGTGAAGGCTGAGCGGAAGGAAGGGGTGTTGGATGGGAGGGTGTGGGGGGCACAAGTGTGAGGAATCGCAGTAGGGAGAAGGACTTCCCTCCTGGCCAATTCTACAGCTCATTGAGAAATTTCCTTCTCCAGCATTAATAGACTTGGATGGCTTTGAAATTTTACTGCCCATAAAATCGGCGACACGCTGGGGCTTTTTTCTGTGTTAAACGTTTGCTGCTGCTCCCCACAACCATCTCTTTCCCTTTAACAACTTGCTCCCTCCAACGCACACCCCCCCTGCAAAAATAAAGCCAGCGTGCACACACCACCCAGATTGAAATTGACAAGGGTAGTCCAATCTGATTTTAATTGGCCATCTGGAATAATTCCCCTTGCTTGTAGGCTTACTGGATTGGCTGGAGCCAATCCATTGGACCCACAGATTCCATCTCCTAGAATCTTTATCATTCATCCTCACTCCCTTTCTCCTTGATGGCAGTTATGATTTTTGCTCCTGACACTCTTTCATGGAGCAATTGTGTGTGTGAGTATTTTTATGGTTCCTGAACAGAAGGAAGGGAAGGCTTTATAGGCAGTGGGGCCATAAACCTTTCTGGTTCCCCTCTCCTCACTCCTTCTGTCCTGTCCTCCCCCCTTTTTTAATCTAAAGCTTACATTTCCCCCACCCATAGACAAGAAACTAGGGAAGGATAATTGGGTTCTAAACCATTTATTGGCTACCCATGACCCCTGATGACCTTTCGTTTGGGCATTGGTGGTGGGGAGGGGAAGTTAATGAAGTACCTTGAAGGGAGACTGGGGGTGTGTGACAGTGTGAAATCCACCAAATGCTACCCCCCCCCCCCTTTAGTACTGCATTCTGACAGCTTGGAGTAAGTCTAACACAACAGTGACTTCAAATCTACTTGCAGGCATCACTACTTTCTGAGTACAGGGATCATTTTCAAAGTGGCAGTTTTGCTGGGAAATGTAAAGTTGGGATTTTGCAGCAAGAAAGCCAGGACACTCAGCGCTGGTATAACAGGGGATTGGGAACTGTAAGGGATGGGCTGAGTTGTGACTTCAGACATTTAAAAGAAGTTGCTGAATAAGGGAAATATGTCAAAATCAGACAAAAACTAACTGCTGTGCTGATATTTTAGGAGGGTAAATAAGATACTCACATTAGTTACAGGTTGTTTACAAGATAATATACAAAATTGTATTTCAGTGCTAAGAATGCCTAATAGCGTTTTGTGTGTGTGTGCAAATATGTACCAAATTCTTCCAGGTTAGTGGCGCAGCAGCATATAATGTTTTGAATTGGATTTACATGGAGTTCCTGCCAAGGTTGCACTGAAATCAATGGAGTTGTAAAGTACCATTACTTAATTCCCCCCCAGAATGGATATAACTGTATTGAGGTTTCATTATTACTGCTAGTGGAATTCTAAGGGTGGTCTTAAACACTCTTGTGTGTCAATATTTAAGGTAGCTATTCCCTTTTCACTAATGAAGCACAGAAAATCAGAGAGAGCTGTGGAAATGCTCTCGAATGCAGAATAACAGTTAACTAGGAATTACAATAGCCTTCACCGGTAACTGGAAGAATTAGAACAGGCTTCCTCATCCTCGGCCTTCCAGATGTTTTTGGCCTACAGCTCCCATGATCCCTAGCTAGCAGGACCAGTGGTCAGGGATGATGGGAATTGTAGTCTCAAAACATCTGGAGGACCGAGGTTGAGGAAGCCTGCATTAGAAGAAATGACAGCAGTTGATACCACTAGAATACTAGCAGTGCAGTGGTACCTCGGGTTACAGACGCTTCAGGTTACAGACACTTCAGGTTACAAACTCTACTAACCCAGAAATAGTACCTCGGGTTAAGCACTTTACCTCAGGATGAGAACGGAAATCGCGCGCCAGCAGCAGCGGGAGGCCCCATTAGCTAAAGAGGTACCTCAGGTTAAGAACAGTTTCAGGTTAATAACGGACCTCCGGAACGAATTAAGTTCTTAACCCGAGGTACCACTGTATTACAATGACTCCACAACAGTTGCATATAGTAAGCTGATTAGTGCAGTCCAGATCACTCAGTTACTCTAGTCTAGTGTATGGTAGACTATATTACTGACTATCCATTAAGGAATGACTGTATAGGATTTTACAAGTATGTGTGTCATGTCAGTAAGGTGACTATGGCTTCCTAGTGTGTTGCTGTAGCACCAAGTACTACCTCATCCTTGGATGACCACCTGGGCAGCAGTGGATAGGGCTTCATTACCTGTTAAATTGATTAATTGACAGAGTAGGGCCCCAGCCAAACTAGAACTCTTTCTGTGGTGAAAATTCATGGATGTTTCCCATGACGGAACCTGAAGTATGCCCATTCTTCCGTCTCAAAGCATAGTAATTGATCATCCGTCAGAAAAAAGGGAGTGGAGGTAATGTTCCCATCTATAGAGAAATTAATAATATGGGAATTAATTAATAATATGGGAATTTTTAGTGTGAAAAGCAGGACATTGTAGAACAATTCAGAAGCAGGACAGGACAGATCAGGAAGTGAGAGGCTTTGTGTGTTTTGAATGCTCTCAAAGGTGAACCCATGGTTCATTAAGGGTTAAAGATACGTGAAACCTCATAATATGTTTTAGAAGAGACACCCTGTATTCTTAACCTGGTTCTGGAGGCAATGAATGTACCAGGATTTTATTTTTTTTTAAAAAACCCCAATAGCCCTGCCATTTAGAAATGTGGCACTGGGACCCAAATATTCTAAATATCGATTTAACTCAGTGCAGCAGGACCGGTGCTTTAAAATTATGCTAGGTGCCTAAGGACTGGACAAAGAATACATGTTCATAGCATACACAGAACAGAGAGATTCCAATAAATTCTTAGAACTATGTTTCCTATTCAGATACTTAGAACAATGCTACACAGAGAGACAAGCGGGAATGATTAGAAATAGAATGATTAGTGGGAATGATTAGCAATAGAACCTAAGGTAAGCTGGAAGGATATGTTAAGTTCTATCTATTGAGCTACCAAGGAAAGTTTAAATATAGAAGAGGGAGGAAAAATAGAAACCAACCGATGAATCAAAATGAACTCCACTTAAAAACAACAGCCAAATATTTACCAGAAAAACTAGCCAATGGAACAGAATGCCTGTAGAGGAGGCAAGTTCTTCATTGGAAATAAGGACCATTGCTTGGGTTCGTAGAATTCAGAGTGTGCATGTTAGGATGAATAGACTTGAAGATCTCTGTGGAAATTATTGTATATTCAATCTCGCCTCACTTGTGCAGCGGCAGAAACAAGATGTGGGGCTCTATACTGATCCTATTTGCCTCTTGTAGCCCATCTCTGATTGGTAGAGACCATATATATGACCAGGATGCTGAAAATCATAATATCCTCCGGTGTTTCCACTCACAGAGCAGCCAGACTCTATAGAAGTGCTCCCTGCTCTGGTACTGAAACTTTTAAACAAAGAACAAATAATAATAATAATAATAATAATAATAATAATAATAATAAGAAGAAGAAGAATAGCTTCAAATTGCCTGTGAATGGTAACTGGATAAATGAAACTTTATAAAAAAAGTTTCTGTGGAAGCATGGTGTTCAATGGTTTCCATTGCTCTGGCTGTGGCATGTGTATTTTGGGAAAGAGTGAAGAAGGGTTGGAAAAGAAATGTGTATATCATAAGAGCAGTATCTAGTCATGTTCAGCAACAAAGTTCTAAATGATGGGGGCCCAGGATACATAGAGGACACAGGAAGTGTTAGAAGTCTCTTCTTTTCCATATCCCAATTGATTACGGTTGAAGGCATGACTGGTAAGGATGCAGAAGGGGCATTTTTGTGGTTACATCCAGATTAGGGAATTCTGTCTTGGAAGGTTCATTTGGGCCCCTTTTTCTTGGCTGTTTGCCATCTAGTTAAGATGTTTTTATTCTGGCACGCATTTGATTTGGTGAGTTGGATGATTCTTAATAGGCTGATATTTTGTCTTAAATTGTTTTCCTTTGCAGTGCCTGTCTTATCCACCTCTTTAATCTATTGGATTCGAGGTTTTATAAATTAATTTTCATCGCTGTTATCAACTTCAATGTTAACAACTCTGAATACTGCATTACAACGGAAGGATGGGGTCTAAATTTACCGAAATAAAACAACAAACAGGTGCTTCTCATCTAATAAGTAGCTACAAGAGACATAAACATTCTCTTCTCAATTTCTGTCTGTAAAGCAGTCAGTGTCTGAGTGCTTGCAGGATCAGGTCACAACATTTAAACAGATTGCAGGTCTCCTGAAACAGGAATGGATGGGGTGGAGACCACACTCCAAAGAGAGCTGAAGACAATTCTACAGTCCCACTTGGAGTGAGTTGAGTAAGAAAGCTTTCATAAATGACTAAAAATAGGTGAACGTTATTATGAACTTGGATGTAATGAAGGCATAGAGAAAAGTGAGAAGAAGCAGAGCATCCAGTTCTGACTGTTTACCCATAGTGGAAAGTAGCACTGCCCTATTGCATAATCTTTCCCCTCTCTTCCCTATTGGCAGGTGGGGAATGGCTACTGTCAGGGCACAGAACCATGGACAGCGCCCTGGTAAATTTTGGGTGGGGCACATTAATTGCCAATGAGAAGACAGAGAAGATGAACCACTGGAACAGAGAGTGGCTATTGACTTATGCTCACAGACAAGTTTGACTTAACTGGAGGCTTCCACATAACAAACGAAGAATTTCACATCAAACTTGGGGGACCTGGACATAATAAGCCAGCATGCCTTTGCTTTGAAGGCTAGATTGTGTCCTTTCCCAGCCCCAATCTCATAATTGCCCTTTCCACCTTAGTCTGCGCAACGTCTGCGATTGTGCGGAGGGTTTTGCATAGCTAGGCCGAAAACACTGAGGGGAGGGGGAGAGGTTTTCTGTCACTTTAAGAACTGGCAGAGACTGGGGTAGAGAGAGAGGAGTTCCCAAGGGAGCACAGCATTAATTTGGGACTTGTGCACAGCAAATTGCCTTGGGCATTTGTTTGCAGAAGCCTTTGCTCCTGGTTGGCTGCGCAGGGTGAGGCAGCCACTCCGTGTCATGACCTTGGCGTGTTAGCAGGGCCTGCAGTTCATGGCACATGCAGCTGGGGGTGATTAAACGGAGCGGGGTGCACCAGGCAGGGGCAAAGGGGCACTCCTAGCTCAATGTAACCCAGATGTCTGTGAACAGAGAGGAGTGGGAGGGGGTTGGCCACTGGGAGCTGCTGGCTGGAGCTGGGAAGAGGGGGAAGTGCCTCCTTCTCGCACCCCTTAGCCTATGCGAATGGCAAAACGACTCTCTCCCAATCCCCAGTTTGCCTGTTTAGATGGCGATCATCCTCTATTATTCTTCCTAGCCATTCTTTCTGAGTGGAGGGTAGGCGAGAGTATTCCCCACCCCCCT
Source organism: Podarcis muralis (assembly GCF_964188315.1). Taxonomy (NCBI): domain Eukaryota; kingdom Metazoa; phylum Chordata; class Lepidosauria; order Squamata; family Lacertidae; genus Podarcis; species Podarcis muralis. Next base: position 21,740,565 of record NC_135656.1, on the reverse strand, counting down.
GAGCTTCGCTGCTTGACTTGCGACATACATATTGGTTTGCTTGTTGTAGGAATTCAACGGAAGTGTCAATTCAATTCTTTATGTAGTGAGGGAATTATCCTATCTGATAATGCACCGGCTTCTGCAGGAGTGGCCTGTGTATCGCACTAACCCTATATAGCATGGGTAGGCAAACTAAGGGCTGGGGGCCGGATCCGGCCCAATCGCCTTCTAAATCCGGCCCGCAGACAGTCCAGGAATCAGCGTGTTTTTACATGAGCAGAATGTGTGCTTTTATTTAAAATGCATCTCTGGGTTATTTGTAGGGCATAGGAATTTGTTCACCCCCCCCTATATAATCCGGCCTCCCACAAGGTCTGAGGGACAGTGGACCGGCCTCCTGCTGAAAAAGTTTACTGACCCCTGCTATATAGGGTATTACAGATGCATGTACTTCAATGTAGAACATCGATGTATATCCTACTACTCTTGTAAAGCTCAGGGCAGCTTATATAATAACAGATGACTCTGTACCTGCCCATACAGAGTATGTATATTCTCTTTCCCCAAGAGCAAGTTTGGTCCTTCACACTTTTCCAAGCAGTAGAGTGTTCTAGCACTGCTTCAAAGCAGCGAAGGTGGCTCTCCGGGTCTCTTTCTTTGGTTTTTGGAACATGCCTCAGGCTTGGTTTGTTTTGCCTGACTGAAGTGTATCACTGAACTCCAATAATGCCTCTTTTTTGCCTAGACCAGGGTTTCCCAAAGTTGGGTCTCCTGTTGTTTTTGGACTACAACTCCCATCATCCCTAGCTAGCAGGACCAGGGAATGATGGGAATTGTAGTCCAAAAACAGCTGGAGACCCAACTTTGAGAAACCCTGGTCTAGATGGAAGAAAGCGAAGGGGATGTGAGCGTATGTAGAAATTAGTTTGCTCTACAAAGGCATTATTTTCTTTGTTGCTCCACCTACTGTTTTCACTGGCCTCATCTGCCCCTGGCATGTGACCCTTGGCCTGAAAAAGTTTTTCTGCCCCTACTTTAAAGCACCATCAGCTCTCCTAAAAGACAAATGTGGTTCCCTCAAAAGTTCCTTCTTCTCAGACTTGTAATCTGCCTATGATCAAATCTGCCAAACTATTGTTCCAGTTCATTCCCAAATACCGTAAGTAGGGTGTGCTTAGTAGAAGCACCAGCCATCACCGCTCAAGCAGTGAATGAAGCCATCACTATCAACTGAAGAAGCATGTTTAACTTTTAGCTAAACAAAAGCATAGAGAAAAGATCACTTCCTATTTTAGCTGTTTTGTAAGGGACCATGCAGCTATATTCATAAATAAGCTTTTTAAAGGTGAAAGATTCCTCTCTCACAGTAAATCCCATCTTCTGCCTATTATTTGAGCTACCCTTCTCTGATTTGACTGTGTGCTACCCTCTTATTCTGGTGTTGCCTGTTCTCTTGAATGTTTGTGTGTATTTGTGCTGCTCCCCCAAATACACACATGTTGAACTGGGTGTGGGCGGGCGGGTAAGGGAAATGCTATCTGCTGTAAATACTGTACCTGGCCTGTTCATTCAGCATGTACAGGAACATCTATTGCATGTGCTGTACTGCTTTTGGGGAGGTCTCTGCATCTCACCAGTTCACTTTTTATCTATTCATACTGAAGTTTGGGTGAGCGATTTGTCTCTATCCTAGCTTAACTTGCAATGACGCGTGCTTAGAAAGAAACCTGGTTAACTTTCAAAAAGTGCTGCCAGATTGGCACTTTCCTTCCCCACTTACTCTAGAATAAACTGAAGTTTTCCCTACTACAGCAGGCAGGAGATGTGGGCAAAGGAGACTGGCAGAGCAACTCTCCTGTTGCACTCAAACTTTTAAAGATAGGATCTGGCAAGCCTATGTTTGCTGATAAACCTGGTTCTTCTCAAATGTCCAATTCTGTCTCAGAGGTAGGTGGTTGAAAGGAAAGCCGAATGTGCTTTGTGATAAAACTACCTAGGACTATGGACGAAAGGACGGGTGGAAAGTTTAACAGGAGCAAGCACAGTATGTCATTGCAAGGGAGAAAGGAGTGTGAGTTGAAGTGGACCGAATGAGTGACTAGATTAGAACAGGCAAACTAAAGAGGAGAGGAAACTCTTGACTATCAACAGAATGGACTATAGGCCATAGACGACAACAGCTAAACCATCTGATAACCATTATATAAATGCTGACGTTCTGAAAATAGGGATGTGCCAAAATGGGAAAGGACATGCCAGTGCTGAAGACTTAAGAGTGTTCAAAGGGAGGAAACTGTAAAAGTACCTTCAGAGCTGACTGTGCTGAAGGCAACCGCATAACACCATAGCATAATGAAAGCAATCTCCAAATCACAAAAGGCAATGAAATAACACTGTCAATATAGCAAAGCTTCTCTTGGATCAATCACTAATAATAGATTCAGAAACAGCAAGAAAAAATACAAATTTATATTCCACAAATAGCAAGAATCTGTGCTGGGACCAAAGCTTGTTAAAGAAATCCAGGATTCTTTGATTACTGGAGGGTAGAAGTGATCAGTATCGGGGCTGAAATAATAACCTGCTGTCTTATAAGCCTTGTTTAAGCATTCAGATGTGGCATTCATTAGAGACATGGGGTGGTATTCAACTAAGTGCTGGTGCAATTGAGACCCGACCCCCCCCGCAAATCTCCTTCCCCACTCCATCCCCAAATCTGCTCCAGAAGGTTGGGGAAACACTTAGAACAGATTTAGGGGGCACATAGGGGGAGGAAAGGAGAACATTATGTTACATGAGAAATCCTTTTATTGGCGAAACTAGTGACTCAACACTGCATTGGCTACATCCTATGGTATGGAACCAGTTGTCCTTTTTTGTATGACTTGTTTAGGACAAGCAACAAAGTATTACTATGGATAGACATGGACCGAGAATGTGTATAGATTTGGATGAATTTTCTGAGTGTTGGGTTAAGTAACACATGAGTCTTATGCTAGAGTTAGACCTCGTTTTAGAGGCCACATAACTGTGGCCCATTGGACACACAATTTCTCTGCCTTCATCCCAAGGCATCACTGGGTCAGATCAGTTGTGCATCCAAGTTAACATTTTTGTCTTCCATCAGTGACTCACCAGATTCATGGAAAAGCTTATTAGCAGGCAGCAGTAGTGAAATTCACCCCAGCAGCTAGCCGCTAGAGAGACACTATGGCTAACATGGGTCCTGAAATTCTTGCTAGCATGGCTAGCAGTCACTACTGGGCCCATTTATATTATCTAGTTCTTATATAATTCCATCTATAGACATACACACAAGTCAAAAACAAGGCTGTCTTCTTTCCAGTCTCTTGCTCTGTCACTCATTGCATTACTGAAGCGGACAGAGGACTGGGTATATAGATGCACACTATTATGACTGCTGTCCTTGGCTCAGCACTGAAATAGTTCTGATAGTCTGGAATAGGAACCATCTCTTTTTACTGGAGCCCATACAAAGTCTCTATTTTGAAAGAATCTAACAATTCATACACTATTCACTTTATGTTTGAAGGATGAAAATATTGAAGAAGCAGGTTATCTAACATCAATTAAACACTCCCTCAACATCAGACCACCAATTTACCCATCGAGGAAAATGAAGGAATAAAAAGGGACGTGTTGCAGTGGTGCCTAAGCTTCAGTCGGAGAAAGGCGGTTTCCAAATGACAATCTGGTTTCTCATTCTTCCAGCTGAACTTGGAGCTAACCGAAACACTATAGTGTGCTAAAATGGGTACAATGAAATCAGAAGAAAGGTTGAGACTAAAAAACTGGGGGAAAACAACTCACACTCACAAAAAAAGGTACAGGAATCAGCCTGTGTTCAAATAAGTAAAGGTAAAGATAAAGGGACCCCTGAGCATTAGGTCCAGTCGTGGCCGACTCTGGGGTTGTGGCGCTCATCTCGCTTTATTGGCCAAGGGAGCTGGCGTACAGCTTCCGCGTCATGTGGCCAGCATGACTAAGCCACTTCTGGCAAACCAGAGCAGCGCACAGAAACGCCGTTTACCTTCCCGCCGGAGCGGTACCTATTTATCTACTTGCACTTTTGACATGCTAGGTTGGCAAGAGCAGGGACTGAGCAACGGGAGCTCACCCTGTCGTGGGGATTCGAACCGCCGACCTTCTGATCGGCAAGTCCTAGGCTCTGTGGTTTAACCCACTTAAACACAATCGTTAACTATGCTAAGGATCATGTGATGGTCCTGATAGTTGCCCTGTGTATTCTGTTGCAGGATACTGTAGAATGCAGAACCCAAAAGGCTGCAGCATCTCTAGTGAAACGAAACACGATCCCTTTAGGAGGCAAAATACACAAAACCTTGTATATTTCTTGGATTCAAGGTTTACTCTACTTTGCATCAGAAGCTAGATAAGCTTTTAAACTATTGGTCATTCATGTAAGTCAGCCAGTCAGTCAGTCAGTTAGTGTAAACAAATGTAAGGTGATGCATATTAGCACAAGAAATCTTAATTTCAAATATGCACTCATGGGGGTCTTAGCTGACCAGGAGAGAGACCTTGGGGTCATAGCAGATGTCTCTTGCTGTGCTGTGACACTGCACCTGTTTGGTGAGGAGAGGAGAGGGACTGGGAGCTGGCCACCCCACTCCATTGTGCCTATGACTGCCACGGTGAGTGAGCCACTAAAGGAAGGCAGGCAAATGCAGTGACGCAGAGAGGTTCCGCTGGCTAGCAGCCGTACTGAGGCTAAAAGGTGAGGGAAATCCTGCAAGACAGCTCCCATGCCTGAGCCGTATTAGCTCTGAGGGGCCTGACTCATAAAGGAGTATGCAGTGGCGTAGCGTGGGTTGTCAGCACCCAGGGCAAGGCAAGTAATTTGCACCCCCTAACCCGTGGATTTGCGCCCCCTAACCCATGGATTTGCGCCCCCTAACCCTAACCCCCAGATGTTGCGCCCGGTGCGGCCGGCCCCCCCTGCACCCCCCCATGCTACGCCACTGGGAGTATGGAGCTGAAAGGAGGCAAATTCTGGCCAGTTGGGCCAAAGCCCTAAGCAGTTAGTTTGAAATGGTTGTTTTATATTATATTATTTGCTTGTATAAGCTGCTTTGTGAGGGCTAGCCCTTAACAGGTGACCTATATCATCCGAGGCCCTTCTTGCTGTGCGTCACCCACAGGAGGGTGACAACACGAGAACGGGCCATCTCTGTAGTGGCACCCCATTTGTGGAATGCTCTCCCCAGGGAGGTTCGCCAGGCGCCTTCATTATATATTTTTAGGTGCCAGGCAAAAACGTTCCTCTTTAACCAGACCTTTGGCCGATTAATATTCTATAGGCTTTTAAATGTGTATGTGGGAGAGAGGGGGTTATTTTTTGCTGTTTCGTTTTACTTATTTACTTGTTTTTATCATGTTATTCTGTAAAATGCCTTGAGATCTTATAATGAAGGGAGCTGTAGAAAGAAGAAGAAGAAGAAGAAGAAGAAGAAGAAGCAGCAGCAGCAGCAGCCGCCGCCATATCAGTCATGGGCTGAGTGAGTGGTGGGCTGACTTATCACTATTTGTGATAAGGAATTGTTTGATCAGGGCAAGCATTTCAGTTTGCCAGAGAACAATCTCCTCTCCTTGCTGTTCTAGGGGTGCTCCTGACTCTGCAAGCCATTTTTAGGAGGGGGGGGGAGCAATGGGGGAGAAAGCCCCATTGTGCAAATGGAAGTCCTTACATCGGACTTCTGCTGACGGGGTTCATCAGTTGAATGCCACCCTATGAAAACAGTAAAGAGGTAGAAGAAAAATCTGGTTCCAAAATGAAGCCTTAGACTTAGGAGTGGACATTTATTAAAAAAGTATTAAAGGGCTGTAGCTCTGTCGTAGAGCATATGCAAAAGATCCCAGGTTGAATCCCTGGTGTCTCCCTGTGAAATACTGTTGACAATACTGAGTGAGATGGACCAACGATCTGACTTCGTATAAGTTAGCTTTCTATGGTCATGTGAATTTTTTTTTTTTTTAAACCCACAAACATTCTGGCACATCACACCTGTAGCTGGCAGTGGCTACAAAGGGTTGTTTTAAACTAACTTTTATTCAGAGCAGACTCATTCAAGTTAATGGCCATGAATAACTTAGCTCCACTAATTTCAGTGGGCCTACTCTGAGTAAAGGTTAGTTGAAGTCAGCCTTAAGGAAGGAATGCTGAAGGGAGAAAGGGCAAGAAGTTTGCGATGTTGGAACAGTGCTGGATGCTAACTGGTGGATCAACTTAGCCTTGAGAGAAATGGTGGTGCCAAATCAGGCTTTAGTATGGCTTGCTTCTAATGCAGTTATATAATTTTTTATCACTGGTCTTAATTTTTTGAGGGATGCTCATTGAATTCTTTCCTTTTTTTTTGCACCTTTTCTTGTCTGCTTGCATTTATTTTGACAAAGTCTGTGTTCCTCTTTGTTGTCATTTGGATGTGATTTCCATTTTCTGAAGGAAGACTTTGATAATTTCTTTGGTTCTTCTCATTGACCATGTTCACGCCCTCTTGGATTTGGTTTCCTGTGATGCACATTTTATTCTTGGTATTAATATTTTAATTCTTGGTATTAATGTTTTATTGGAAAGGGTTCAATTGTAAAGAGTTGTTTGTAACCCCCCCCCCTTTAAAATAAGTTTTGAAGGGCTGGGGGAATTCTCAGTAATGATGTGGGAATGGCTGCAAAGGAGAAGTCACTAGAAAAAGTAGAAGGCTATTGACTTTACTAGGCTGCATAACCTTTTTTACATAAGGTAGTGCCATTTTAGATGCATCCAACTGACACGTAATCACCAATGTGTGGGTCCTTTTGGACCCTGAAGAAGGTGGAAGGGGGGGGCGTAATGGGGTGAGGCATACTTTTGTGTGCTCTGCTGACAGAACCCCTACACGAAATGGTTGCTGCCTGTATCGTGACCCTTCTCACCCAAGCCCTTTTGACGCTACCGCCCCCTGATTTTCGTGTCCCATTTTCATGGCTGCCAATTTTCCAACTGAGAATCAGTGTACAGTGGTACCTGAGGTTAAGTACTTAATTCGTTCCGGAGGCCTGTTCTTAACCTGAAACTGTTCTTAACCTGAAGCACCACTTTAGCTAATGGGGTCGCCCGCTGCCGCCGGAGCACGATTTCTGTTCTCATCCTGAAGCAAAGTTCTTAACCTGAAGCGCTATTTCTGGGTTAGCAGAGTCTGTAACCTGAAGTGTATGTAACCTGAAGCGTATGTAACCCGAGGTACCACTGTACCTCTTTATTCTTCCCTTATTTGTTAGGATACGCAAGAAGGGGGTCTCTTAATTGCTTTTATTTTTTAGCTTCAGATCTATAGAGAGTTGTATCTTGAAAAATGACTACCTGACTGGAGAGATTAATATTCACTGTACCTGAGGCTGATTTACACAACCAGTTGAGGGCATCTTATTTGTGTACAAGACTACCTCCACTGACAGGCACTGTATTCAATCAACAAGAAAGTACTTTCATACACACATGTGATAAACAGCTGTGTGAATGGCTCCTTAGGCAGAATCCCGACCACAGCACTGGGAAATGGGTTGTGAGGACATTCTGCTCACTGCTTCTCTCTCTGTCTTTCCCAGCGGACCCTGTGGTACAGATTGAAGGCAACCCGCACTGCTGTTTCTTCAACTTCAGCCCCAAGATCATGTTCACCAAGGTAGTAAAGGCACAGCTGTGGGTGTACCTGCGGCCTGTTCAGCATACCTCCACGGTCTACCTACAGATCCTGCGTCTCAAACCAGTGACGGAGGATGGGAGCCGCCATATTCGTATCCGCTCACTCAAGATTGACCTGAATTCCCGCATTGGCCACTGGCAGAGCATTGACTTCAAGCATGTACTGCAGAACTGGTTCAAGCAGCCTCAGAACAACTGGGGTATCGAGATCAACGCTTTTGATCCCAATGGCAATGACCTGGCCGTCACCTCTCTTGGGCCTGGTGCTGAAGGCCTGGTGGGTAAATAGGAGCATTGCTTTTCTTCTCTCTCCATCCTAGCTTCTAATGTAGATCTGGAGGCCAAAGAAATACCTTTCCCACAAAGCTCACCCAAGCTGCAGGTGTTTGCTGACGTCAGGAACTGAGAACATGCCTCAGTTCCCTGTTGTAGCATTACAGTAAGCTGTGCTGACGTGAGTAAGTGGAAGATTAGTAGAAGAAGCAGTCTTTCAGAACTAGTGATGGCCCCAGTGCCCCTGATTCACTGTTCTGTTGCATACGTACAGGGTCACCAGTGAGCTACATGTTGGGAAGCTTTACTGGGAGAAAGGAAGTGCTTTCCCTTCCATACCTATTGGTTTGCCCTCTTGGCTGTAACTCCTCCTGCCTCCTACAATTTCATTGAGGGCTGTAATACTATTGTACTGCACGTAGTGTAGGGCTGTGCTTTCATGCCAAATCATAGTATTAAGTCTTACTTGTGAGCATCTCTCACTCACTTAGCTGGTCTTTAAATAAACAGCAAAATCGTACGTTTTGATATTACTGGCCTCCACTTGTGTAAATAGCCCATCAACAGGTCTGGAATAACCATGTTAAGGTAACTGGCACAACTCTCACTGCTCTCCAACAGATAAAACCACCATCTACCTTCTGTACTTCACAAAGGCTGAACATTATGTAACTCAAGACAGCAGAATTCCTATTTGTGCTAGCTCTGAAGTCTCACTAACACTCAGACCACCGCCTGTAAAATATCCAGAATTCAGCAAAATATTTGATATTCTTGGCAGGATATCACATTTTGAAGTGGCATCTTAATTCACTGATTTTCTGAAGGAGATTGCATGTTACAGATTATTGGATACATACATTCATGATTCAATCTTATTCTGTTAGCCTTAAGCTAGTCTTCCATGTAAACAGACGCTTAGTAATTTACTGAGTTTCAAGTAACGTTGAAGGTTGTTCCCCCCCCATTTTTCCTTCATAAAAATATATATTCTTGGTTTATTTTCCCCTACCGTTTTATTATCTTTAATCTCTTACTTGTCCCTTGAAGCTTATTCTGTTAGGTATAATTACTCTGCGAAAACACACCTGATTAACTGAAACCTTGCTATATGCAGATGGTTTGAAAAATCACATAAAGACATGAACATATTCCTTATGGAGCTCCCTTTATTTCACATCTTCACCCACTACCTACAAATTGATCTCTTGGTCTCTCTTGTCAGATTGTGCACCTCATTTTTGTTTTCTGGCAGCAGGTGATGGGTCAGCAGCCCATATATTGCATTCTCTCTTGTTGACTTTTTTAAAAAAGGAACGTATAGACACGGAGAGAGAGAGAGAGAGAGAGAGAGAGAGAGAGAGAGAGAGAGAAGGAGGGAGGGAGGGAGGGAGGGAGCTGCACATGGTCAGCCTGTGCTTGGCTTTCTAAAGGGGAAAGCAATACTCTAGGCTCCTACTGGGAATTGGATAAATTACTGTACGCTGTGATAAGTATTGTTAGGATTGGAGAAAAGATGGCTTGTCTTGGAAGGACAGATAAGGACTCGAGCTGGACAGAGCTGGGATATGGCTAGGGAGATAAATATGTGGTTTTAAAAGAGATACAGAGCAAGAGGACAGATGGGGCTGGAAAGATGCGTTGTGGGCTGATGATAATTAATGGAAATGGTGTGCTTCAAAACTATCCTTGTGAGCTGGGCTCCTGCTATCTCTGTCTTTGTGATGCGGGTAAATAGACATTGCACATAAACACGTAACTCTTTTGTTTTCTCCCTTCCATTCCCACCCCCAGCACCCTTTCATGGAGCTGCGTGTGCTGGAGAACAACAAACGGTCCCGGAGGAACCTGGGACTTGACTGCGACGAGCACTCAACTGAGTCCCGTTGCTGCCGCTACCCACTGACTGTTGATTTTGAGGCCTTCGGCTGGGATTGGATTATCGCCCCCAAGCGGTACAAAGCCAACTATTGTTCAGGCCAGTGCGAGTATATGTTCATGCAGAAATATCCTCATACCCATCTGGTGCAGCAGGCCAATCCCCGGGGCTCAGCTGGGCCTTGCTGTACACCCACCAAGATGTCCCCCATCAACATGCTGTACTTCAATGACAAACAGCAGATAATCTATGGCAAAATCCCTGGCATGGTTGTTGACAGGTGTGGATGCTCTTAAACCCTCGGCCTGTCCTGCCACTCCTTCCTCATGATTTCCCTGGATTCCTGCTTCGATGATGCATCCTGACACTGATGAATCCATTCCTGATCATCTTAAAACATTTCTGAAGAGAAAATAATTGTGGGGAAAGAACAAGATGGATAGAATTGTATTGAAAGTCTCTGAAGTGACATCATGCACTGTGCAATAATCAAAACAGACGTCACGTTACTGGAGAGTGAATGAGTTGGCTTGGATCAATACTTTCCTCGCTGAGGCAGATCTGAAATGACCTCTTCTCTTCCGAAACCCTTTGTTTGACCCATCATTGCTCAAGCTTTACTTTTACTGGTATTGTTTTTCTTCCCAACCCCCTTTCTCTCTCAATCTGAGAGTAAAATGATTACAAAGTGGGGAAAGTTCATCAGAAAGAGAGAGGCTCTTCAACCCGTTTACAAACAGTGAAAGCTTCCTAGATTGTGATTGTTAAGTTAAATAAAATGTTGTATGGAGCTATAGAGATAAAGAGGGGAAAAAGAGGTAAATATTTTGTATTAAGATGAAGAAAGACAGAGAAAGGGACCAGCCAGCTTGGGGAATATTTGGCATTTTGGTGGGGTGGGTGGGAGGGTGAATATGATGTGGGACTTTGAGGGTTGCTGAACCTGCCTGCCTTTTGTGAGACAGACTCCCTTAAAAGTTAGGAGATGCCCAAGAAACAGAAACTAGAGTCCACTTGCAATGTTTTTCTCTGATGCATAGTTCCAAGGTGATGAAGTAGAAGTGTAGTCCGTAGACTTAGACGGGTGTTGGAGGAGCTGTCCAATCAGAGGAAAAATTTAATTCCATCTGCCTTGGGTGTAAGTCCACCTCCTTAGTTTCAGTATCCCTCATGCAGATTGACACTATCCACTTCAAAGTTGATATCCTTCATTCAGTGTTAGTGTCCTTAGGAAACTGTAAACTCAACTCATTGAATTCAAAGTTGCTGTTAGCTTAACATGTACTTAACCTAAGTTCATTTCTGAAGTAGTGGGGAAAAGAGTCTTGTTCATGTGAGGACAAAGGATCTCTGTCCCCTTTTACTCTTCTGGCATAATTTGGCTTATACCACCAAGGGTTTTCACTTGCAGGGTAGGAGTCTGTCAAAGATGCAGTAGAGGAGAAATATTTCCTTTATTTATTGAATCATTCTCTGCATTGGAGCTTTCCTTTAAGCATAACTTTTGTTTAATGTTTCAGTGATGAAGGCCCCCCCCCACCCAATGTATATATAGAACTAATGGTTTTCTTTGCTAACTGAACTAGACACACACATATGATTTGGCTACTTGCAAGAATTGTTTCTAATGGCTAGAGCAGGAATGGGGAGCCCATGTCCCTCCAAGATGATGTTGGGCCACCACTCCTATCATCCTTGACAATTGGTCATGTCAGCTGAGGCTGATGGGATGTGAAGTCCAATAGCATCTTAGGGGCTGCAAGTTCCCCATCTCTGGGAAAAATGGCTTGTTGGTGTTAGGCAGTTTTTAATAACACAGCAGTCGCATGAGTGCGTTGCTGTGTCTGGCTCCTCTTCACCTTCACTGTTGTATCAATGCTCTTTTTATTTTAAAATGCACTTATGTAGATCCTTAACCTGTCTACAGCCTTCCATGAAACTACAGTGTGACCTTCCTTTCCCTAACCAAGAAACACAGTGCAATTCTGCTTCCTACTATTTGAGGCAACAAAGCCCAGGATAACATAGGGAAATTGTACATTAACTCATAAAAAGAGATGCAATGGTCTCTAATTGTTTTTATGCCACAGAATGTATTTAATCTAGAGTTGGTGTTACTTTTTTTCAACAGTATATTGAAAAGATCATTCCTCTTCAGATGATGAAACACTAGCCAAACACTGGGCATTTAGCAAATGCCATATTTGAGCTTGATTTCTAGGTTTAGAAACTGGCATAGAAGGGTCAGATAGAATGCCTGCTGAAGCCTCTACACTGATGTCCCCAGACAGATGTAAGTTACTTGATAATGCCAAATTGGTTGTAGATATTGTCACTGGCCTCCTTCGAGTCGACAGCCTTGGGAAGATGTTGGGTTATTATGGATTTCATATCCATGGCTTACGATTCTTAGAATCAAAGGAGGATATAAAAGTTTAAATAGGAGAAGCTCTTAGGGGAGTATAAGGTCTTGGTAATTGTGGTGTTACCTATAATGGCTCTAAATGTGGAGTCAAGGTGTTGATTCCAGTGTGGATTTTCAACCCAAGTGACTAATGCTATACTGCAATTTGGAGCCAACAGAGCAACCCCTTAGTTAGTGGTTCACATCCTATGTGAATTAGAAATTGTTGCTGTTTGATAGTCACCACAATTCAACCATTCCCTGTAAATTTTCCATCTGTGATGGGACAAAAGTTTGAATGTAGTCTGTTTGGGGGGAGGGGGGGACTCACTTGTTCAATTAAGCAGCCAAATTATAGATTGAAGGAGCCACTGAAATATTGTTCTCAAAAGCTGAAGCACTTAGGCAGATGAAATGGCATATATAGTGAACTTTGTTTCTTGCAGAAGTATTTCTATATTCAAATAGGGAAAAAAGTTAGGTGTAGGAAAGCTCTTATAGTGAATAGGTGGCCCCAGGTTATTTATGGCATTTAGAAAGTAGACTTACGCACCTCTATTTGTGAGGTCAAAGTATGAATTCTATTCATGCAAGAGTTTGCTTCTGCAGGCTGTTCATAATTTCTCCAATAAATCTGAGGTGCAGAATTTGCAGTTGCTTAATGAAGGAAGGGGAAAGAGCAAATGAGAATTCTCTCTGAAGTAGACAAGGCCTGATTGCGCCAAACTGGAACAAACAGTCAGGCTCAGACTACTCATACCATTGTGGCGTCTTTACTTCCCTTCTGCTATTTTCATGACAGTATGAAATCAGAATCCCTGTTTCTCCAGAGTTCAGCTGTCCCTGCTGCTTCAGGGCTTGTTTCTCCACTTCTCTGCTTGGGACTGTCTAGCGAGCTGCTGTGTGGCATGATGCAACCCTTCAGAAATTTCTGTCATGGGTCTGGAACCTGGGTGTGGGGGTGATGGACTGGAGGGGAGTCTGTAGCAGACCCTGGAGCCAAGTGTTTGTTCAAATTTTTTAGCAAGACTCTTTTGAGCCACCCATCAACTTCTTTGCCAGAATTACAGCTGTTCTATTGCATGAAAGCAGCTAAACTATGTCACTCGACTTCTCCTGAAGTTGCTTTTTTTTTTGATGGATAAAGAATCAGATTAGACCACCAGGAACTAATTCATCCTACAGATTACCACCTTTCAAAATCTAGCACTTATTGTATTAAAGAAGCTGTGTACATCACCACCCAGTTCAATTCTTGTATGGACAAATTTTGGTCCTTTTGTAGGTCGATACATACTCTGGAATCTTTGCCTTCCTGATCTGAAGTTACAGGGTACCAGAATGTTGGGCAAACTTTGAATGAAGGCTTGGATGAAGGTGCATAGGATGAGACGCTGTGGAAAATCTTAACTCCCTACCCTGCCTCTTACCCTGTTGCTAGGGAGTTCAATGCTGCCCTAGCTAAGCAAAATCTTAGCACTTCTCATGGGTTTAAACCCTAAAATCCAAAAAAGGGAACAGTCCCTTGCTCAAGGTTGCACAGAGATCAGCTCTTTTTTGCGCTACACTACCCCTCTCTAGCACTTATAGACGGAAGCGCTTCACTCTTTTTCAAAGCACTCAAACTTACCTTTTCTTATGCGAAATTACATTAACTTAACTTTGTGCAAATGAACTAGCTAGCTTAAGTATATACAGGACAGCAGCTCTACAGATGGAAGCCCATGACAGGATTTAAGCCAGGAATCCTCAGCGATTTGGGGTCACTTGGATTCTTTAAGGTGACTGCAAAGCATTTAAGTTCTCAATATGTTATATTTGTTACCTTCATTTCCTTTTTCTGCAGCTTGTATTTTGGGTGGATCATTAGATTAAAAACAACAGAAACGAAATTATAGTTTCCTTCATAGTGTGCCACCAAGCATCACAAAAGAGAATATCAGAAATATGAAGGACATATCTTGCTAGTTTCATATTAAAATATACTGTATTTAGAATAAAAAGCTGAGGGAAGAGAAGTGTACTTACTACATGTTTTTTTACTGTGAGATTTATCTAACAAAAATATATCCCAGCAATTTGACATGAGTGGAATTGGTATTTTTTATCAATGGGGAATCTGAGCAGTTGCTACATGGTGATGTAGAGCAATGTCATTCTTTTTTCTCTCCAGTTCCTGAGAAATCAAAAGAAATAAATCTCTAATTGTTGTGATTGATCGGAACAGCTTTCTCTGGAAGTCTGAAGAGAATCTGGTATTTGAAGAAATGTCACCAGTCCTTTTGATGCAATGGAAAATGATGATTGATTTCATTTGTTCTTGTTCTTTCTCTGAAGGATTCCATTGCAGTGGGCCTTTGCCAGATGTACTAAAGAAGTCACTTGTTCAGCAATACTTTAATCAAGCCCAGTTACCTCTACTTCATGCCTCTGCTTTTCCCTTTGGAAAATATTAGCTTTGTAGGATCTCTCCTTGAACTGGGAAAGAGCATAGGAGCAGATGGTTCAAAGAAAAGATGTGAGATGGGATTCTTTGATTGATGCCATTGACTTTACCAAGTGATCTTTAAGGGATGAGACTTCTTCTTTGCATAACAGCAGGATATATATATATATAGAGAGAGAGAGAGAGAGAGAGGGAGGGAGGGAGATAGATAAATAGCATATTGATCAGCTTGTGAGTTAAGGAGCTAAGGCCCTCCACTAGAGATTGGGAAGAGGTACAGAAAAGGAAGATGACTTTTAAAGGAAAAGAAATAATCAGGCACTGGTCTCTTTCCCCATCAAGTTCATTCCTTAATACAAAGAACATTTGACATTATTCCTCTTCTAACGTTAGTTGAAATACAGTTGCTTTTCTTACTGGATCTCTATTGTTCCTCCCCAGCCAGCACTTAGGTATGCAAACACCACTGTGGCAACAAGGTCAATTTGACAATCAGGACAGTGTTGAAGAACCCATTTTCTTAACAGATTCAGGAGGACTGTGCCTGCAGCCTCCTCAGTCCAACAGACTTGATGTACCTGAACCATGAAAATCCAATTCAGACTGGCAACAGCATGCTTTACTAATTTAATGAGGGTGTGCTTCCTAGAGAGCCAAGTTACTGATATATAACACACACATGTATAACACTGGCTTTGATAAAGGACTAGGGGTTTGAGAAACTCAGTGTTACTTTTTGTCCAAAGGATGCAACTTTCATGTTTGCTTTCTAATGTGCATAAGTGTACAGTATCTATGCATGCTTAGAAAGCAAAGGGGATCTTGAACTGGTCTTACAGTGTACAGGAGGCAATTCTAGCTAGTATTCTGTTAAAACTCTTGTCTTCCAGCCCCTTGCCTCTCTGCTTCTGGAAGTATAAAAAGAAGTAGAACATGAGTTCAGATTCAGTTGCAGTGGCCACATCACTGGTTTTATGTCACGCATAAAACAGAGTTATGTGTTCTGTCATTGTTTTAGAGGGATTTGTGGTTGGAAGCTGAAAAGAGGGAAGTGTATAGAAGTGAGATTTCAGGTTAGCAGTGTCATACTCTCACACTGTTATATCAGGCACTATTCTATAAAAACAGAGTAGGAAGATAGTTGTGCAGTTTGTTTTAAAATCAATAAGCAGGCTTGAGTTTTGTTTCTGGGACTGAAATCAGAATGTTTGAATTGAAAAAGGAATTTGACAATAACATGCAGATGACTGTTAATCTGTGATAGGAAAAGCATGAATCAATGTGATAATCCTCACTGATGTGGCATATTACCTCACTCAGCTATCTAATATCTAGCAGATATTATTACACAAAATCTCCATTCAGAGAGGACCGTCGCAACAAATGTTCCACAAAAATGCTTCTTCCTAGAACCCAGTTTGAAATCTGCCAAGACCAGCCAGGGTTTATTTTGCTGTTATGTTATCAGATACTTGATTTTAATCTTGCTTTAAGAAGTTGTTCTTAGTTGAACTGCTATGGCACAGGGCCACATACTTTGCACTACACAACTCTTCCCTGTTGCGAGACGCAGAGGGGGGAAGTGTACGACAAAACTATTTTTCATTAAATATAATTTCCTGTTGGTGGCTTTGCTCAGCTGTAGGGGGTGGAAGGATATAGACACATCATTGTGGAAAACTGAGATGATCATGGTCAAATTGGATCCCTAGGAGTTGGGCTTCTTCCAATGGGACATCTCCAAATGTCTATTTTTGAATGCAGTGTAGTTTTCCAAAAAACAGTTCATTGCTGTGACTTGCTTGCATAGTCAGTAGAGAAACAGGACACATTTTTTAAACTTGTTATAACAGCAGACATTCAAAATGATTAGCTGAAAATAGCTGAAGTTTAGCGTTAACACAGAATATGCAATTAATTGTATTGGGATGGAATCACTGTCTTGGGATATGCCTACAAGTAGCTCATTAGATGCATTTGTACATCACAGAGACTATGGTCAGAAGGGATTGTTGAGGGAATGGCTGATAACTGGAGAACTTTTTTTCATAACCTCTCTATTATTTTTTTACCAGTTCATTGTGTTTTGGTTAATGCGTACCTCATTAATATAGAGTAGACATAGGGACCCCAGGGCCCTCCACATATAGTTGGACTCCTGGTTCTTATTAGCCCCAGAAAGCATGGTAAAGGATGATAGGAGCTGTAGTCCATCAACACCTGGAGGGCCAAAGGCTCCCATTCCTGATAGCAGAGTTTCTGGTTAGTGAAGAAAACTTAAGAGTGATGGAGAATCTATTCCTGAATCTCACATGTGGAGATAAAAGTCCCAGTAGAACAAATGCCATTAAGGATTGTTTTGAGAGGCATGCAACCTGATCCCATGAACGCTTATTCAGAAATAAGCCCTGCTATGTTCAGCAATGCTTGCCTTGGGGTAAGTGCGCTTAGGACTGCAATGATACAGTCCATTTTACCGTTCTTTTCCTGTTAAACACTAATGCAGCCTACCCATTAAGTACGGTACACAAAATAGATGGGCAGGTCTCACCTGAAACGTGGATGTTTTCTTTCTGGGATTTGGGTGGTTTGATTCCCCACCCTACCCTTCTACTGCCCAATGGTGCTAAACTAGAAAGATAATTCCAATTCACCTGCTACTAGTGGCTCCTTTGATGGGATAGTATTTTGCTTTGGGTAATTTGACTCACAAAAGGCAAACAGGCATGGCTATTTTTGGATGTATGCATGTAAATATCAGTCCTACAAGTATATTATTATTATTAACTTTTTTGTTGATGTTACTGTGCATAAATGTCATAGGGGTGTATGAGTGAGTGTGAGCGCGAGTGTGAGCATGTGAGCGCATGTGCCTGTGGGTATGAAATGAAGAAATGAGTTTGAGGATGACAAGTGACACAGGCAAAGTATTTTTTAAATCACATGACCAAAAGGCCATTCACTGGTTAAGATTGTTTTTGTTTGTTTGTTTTGATCACATGACCAAACACAGCACTTGAACAACAAAATAAAAATGTAAAAAATATATAAAAAAATTAAAATATAAAAAAATAAGAGTTCAGAGCTTTTCACTCCAGTCCTGCATGTGGGACGTGCATAGCTGTCATCTCAACCTTTCCAGATGGAAACCCATTGGCTGTCTTGAGACTGACTGCCAATGAGGGGAAACTGGGATTCTGAGAGGAAAGCTAATGCCACTATAGCATGCATCGTGCCATATAGTCATTTTAGTTTCCCCAAGAGGTGCAAGTTGGTTTTAGGTCCATGGCTGGTGTTAATCAACAGGGACTTCTGTTGTATTGGGGCAGTGTGTGTCCCATTCACACCTATCCACCAACATCTTGAATGGCTGCCTTTCTCTACAAAAGGGATACCAGTTCACGTTGGAAGCAAGAGGCCATCCTATCAGGACATTTGAGGAGGCCTCAGAGACTTTGCAGGAGTGAAGCAAAGCATCTGGACTTAAAAATGCTGAATGTTCACTGTAAAAATTGTCTGTATTGAAAGACTGCTTTGGGCTAAGGTACCATTTGCACTATAGAAGGTTAAAGAAAATTTAAAGAGACTAGGATGGGCTTTCCCTTTTGTGACACGCCCTAGAGCTCAAGAAGAGATACTTTTATGTCTGTGCTTTCTCTTTTTGTAATGGCTGTGTGTGAAGATTAGTGCATATGAATCTTGGTGTCGAATCCTTTCCTGCCGAAGGCAATACACTGCGTAGTTCTGCAATCTCAGCAACCACACATTGTTATATCTGACTTCCAAGCCACAAAGTGTCTTGTTACTGCCATGCCACTGAATACAATGCTCATAGGGCAAACTAACTCACTAGCTGATTTCTCAGTGAAATAAACACCTACCAGCCATTTAGGTACTTCTTCTTGCTATCAAATCTTTCTGAAGATCTTTAATAGTTTAGAATTAGTCAGCCAATGTCCAGCTAGCTTTAGTTTCCCCCAAGTTGTCATGGACGAGCGAGAAGAACCCATGCCAAATAATTAAGTCTGGGAGAAGAGGCTGAAGTTAGACTTTTAGCACAATTACAGATTGTGCCTCATTTATGGGGAAAAGAGGAGTCCTAGAAAGACAGTTTTTTGCTGTTGCCTGCGAGTCAAGAATGTGTCAACAGGAGAATGGATGGCATAATACTTAGTACTAAAGGGCTTGCTCTTAAAACTATTTAACTCTTCTGTGAGCTTCAGCACCAGTTTTGGTGTAACTTTCAGGCAAATTAGCTTTATCTCTGTATCATCTGTGGAACAGGGATATCTTTTATACCAGTAGTATGAGACTTAATTACAGAATCCAGAAATGAGGAAAACGTAAAGGCACAGAAATGACTGACAGTTACTCTAAGTGGGGTGGAGCGTGAAGTGGTGGATTTTTTTTTTAAACCCCGCCCATTGATTCCAGTGGGGGGAAATTATTTATACCAGCTTTAGGCTGACATAGGTGGAGAGAACCTGATCGTTGGGCCTCTCTCAAGAGAATGAAGGGGACTTTAACCTAGTAGACTCAAATTCACCCCAACCCATCCCCACTCTGCAATGTCCATGCTGCATTCCACGGGCATCTCTGCCTAATCCTAACCCCTCCAGCCAGTGGATCTGAGTGTTAGGACTACTCTGTAAATTTTTCAGTACAGTGGTACCTTGGTTTAAGAACAGCTTAGTTTATGAACAACTTGGATTAAGAAAGCTGCAAACCCGGAAGTAGGTGTTTTGGTTTGTGAACTTTGCCTTGGAAGCAGAACATGTTTCGCTTCCTGTTGAGTGTGTTCCATTTGTAAATTGAGTCCCCCGCTGCTATGGGAAAGCACGCCTTGGTTTAAGAATGCTTTGGTTTAAGAACGGGCTTCCGGAACGGATTAAGTTCGTAAACCAAGGTACCACTGTAACTATTTATTGGAAAAAAGAAACCAATCTAATTCTGCTGGCATTTTGCTGCCTTCAAAAATCATGCCATATCATACCCTATTTTTGATGCTGTTTTTTTTTACATGGTTTCATTGCCATTTATCAAATTGACACAGTTATGGTCTGTTTCACTTAACAAATTTAGAGTTAGTTAAGAATTATGTCACAGACCTTTTACCGTGAAAACACTATTCCTCTCTCAGTTGAACAAGCTCCTAGCTGTTCGCTTTGCCAAAAATCCACCATTGCACATATTTTCTAATCTCTCCTGCCCCATAGGGGTTACTGACTGAAAACACAAAAATTAAATTAAGATGGCACTCATTTATGAGGAACTGGGGTCAGAACAACTGGATCTTGTAACAGCTGTTATTTCACATACATCTTAGAAAAAGAAAATTAGAGGAAAGCAAACACAAATAAGGATTGCCTTGGCTATATTTCTCTTCTGTGTTGTATAAACTAAATTTGTTCTGTAACTGGCTTTAGTCTGTCCAGTATATCATAACCATTGCTTCTGTTCCAATTTCTCTTTGTCCTTTTTTAGATTTTTTTTGTACAATAAATATATATAGCAAAAAGCATTTTCTTCTTTTAATGCACTGGCAGAGTTTTAAATCTTAAAAAGTTTATAGCTCAAGAATCCCTGTATTTGAGTGTCCAGCAAAGCCATTATGTACAATTTGAGGCTGAGTTATTATACTTTGGGATATCTTTGGTTCTATTCCTAAGAAGGAAAATATTAGAATAGAAAGTTTGAACACATGTGCAAGGCTGGAACTACGTATCCGGGTTCCCAGAACCATACGTTATACTTCCCTTGGAGAGCTGGCGTTGATATGATTCTTGAATCAGTTACAAGAAGATATGCCGGTAGCTACAAGGATGCTGGAAGAAGGAGACACACCTTATTTTGAAACCTTCGTTATTCCATATTCCATTATTCCATATTCCTGGCAACTTGTTTCTCCCCATTAAGTTTTTTTTTAACAGCAAGAAACAAAGAGCCCAAAGGTCTTAGCTCTCAGTTTCCCTTGTTTACTCTCCAACACAATCTTACTGGGCACCATACCATTCATATCGCTGGAGCAATCTGATTATGCTAAAGCACGCTTGCAGTCAGAACACAGGGGACCTAACCTTATTTTTTAAAAACAGCCTTATGATTCCTAGCCCCTAGCGAATTCTTGGACAGGATCAAAAAATGCTCCCTAATGCCTCTCATTTTTTTCTTACATGCCCTAACACTGAATCATCAAACTATATAACTGAGAAATATTCCAAAGCAGCCTTTCGCAATTGTTTCCTCCTAGTCCTTGTTCCCAGATTAAGGCTGCAACCCTGAACACATTTATGACAAAAACACAACAGGACATTAACAAGTAAACATGCACAGGATTGCATTGTGAGAGAGAAAGGAACTCTGATCACATTAAAGGTGGACGGAGGATGGAAATCAGAGTTTCTCATTTTTGTTGATCAGCTCTAAAAGAAAAACCCACTGAGGATTGGAACCTAAACTGAAACTGAATTAGTTTTGATTCTCTAGGTCATCCTTCCCTAATGTACTCTCCTGATGGTTTGGACAACAACTATCCAGTAGTCTGGAATCAAAAGAGCTGTATGCCAAAACATCTAGAGGACACCACATTGGGTAAGGCTGTCACAGGGGAAAAAAATCTAATACTAACCTACCATGTAAGCACTATATGTATATAACTTAAATAGCATTTCCATCATTCCTAAGTGCTTATCTGGCATGTGTCGCAAAAATCAAAATGGGTCAATGCCTTATTAAAATAATATTCTAATATCATTTAGCCCATGACTATTATTTTTTTAGATCTACTTTGCATCCGTTCTACAGCTCTAAATCACATACTCTAGTCCAGAGCAATGAGCTATACATAGGCTATCATGCACAAGGACTGCCGTGCACGGGCCTGCTGGACAGATGGTGGTGTCAAACTCTGAGAGTGCGCTGATCACCTGCTGGGAGAGAAAAGGGGAGCTGACTTCAGTCCATTCCCCTGTACAAATGGATGATTGTCAAGGCTGTCAGCTCTAAGAGTGGCAATCAAGGTTATGTGCAGCCCTAAGTAGTGGGTTGTGTGCAAGAGATGCAATCCAAAAAAGGATGCTGTGGAAAGCCTGTATTTATATGCAGATTATCCTTGCTGGCACCAGCTGTTTAATACGATCACTATTATAAGTGATTTAAGGTGTTTAATACAACCACTAAGTGATTTAAAGCAGTCACCTTTGGAAATGCTTCTACCGCCACAGCATCTAAATTTATTGATGGTAAATTGCTCCACTGGTGAGATTTAGTTAGCGCTCGTTCATCTAGCACCATTTTCTCATGTTTTGTGACAAACACTGAAACTTGGGAAAGAGCGGCAGCAATTCATTTAGTTCTCTCATCCAAGTTGTGGAGATGGTTAGAATGTCAGCAAGTCCACCCTTCCTTTCTTCCCACAGAATGTACAGTCACTAATAAGCCATCACTTTCACATGGAGAATGCACAACCAGACCCCAAAATAATCAAGTCCTGCATTCTAGACAGGGACAGCACAGTGCAAGCTAAAGCGAGCATTATTAATAAAACCCAGGGTTGTAGCTGTTCCTAGAAAAGAAAGCAGAGTGTAGCGTTCTCAAGAAAGACTGACACACTGAAAAGTTCAGATTGAAATGGAAGATGGGCATTCCAGTTGCTGACCTGGTGCCATTTCATAAAGAACCAGACAACATTGTCAAAAATGGGGGGGGGGGGGGCAGTATAAAAATAAACAAACAGGGAAAAACAGCTCTCCCAAATAACTCTTAATGCTTCACACTTAAAGTCACTACCAATCACGCCAGTGTTAACTTATCCTTCCCATTCATTTTGATCCAGCCTGTGTAACCCTAAAGGAAGGCACCAGGACAAAAAGAACTCCGCCCCCCCCCCCAATGCCTTTCAAATACCTTTCAATGTGACATTTGAATGATTCTTACTAGGCAAATGAACCTTTGCCTAACCCCAACACTTTGCTAAACACATGACTGAACAGAACTGCACTCTTCTGACTGTTCTGTCCAAATCAGAAAGATCCCAATCCAACTCAAACAAAACATGTTTGGCAAGTGTGGTGGGTTTATGTCCTTGGATCAGGAAATATACACATCTAATAATCACTGCCTTAGCCCTAACGCTACGTGATTCTTCACAATGACATACATAGAGGAAGGATGTATCCTATTTGGTGCAATAATCCACACCCTTCTTCTCCCCTTCAGCATTTTACCTTTATCCCTGTAACCATGAAGGCAAGGTCCTGCGCAGAACTGTGCACGTCTGAGTTCTGTGCAGGATCTAGTAAAGCACTGATAATTTTACTTTTATTATTTATCTTGACTCATTTATTTTATGTAAAGAATGCAGATTATACAAAGGAAATCAAATACTGTCCCGAAAGGCAGACTCGCAAACAAAAAAGTTATTCCATCTGTTTTGCTGTCCCAAAATTGTAAAAGCTGAGATTTACAACTGGCCAGAAGTGCTGCAGGAAACTGGATCATGGGATGTTGTTTTATGGAGCCCTCATTAGGAGGTGACAGGTATGCTGAGAATGTAAGAGCTAATTACATTGCCCCAATCAGAGGAAGTGGTGTGAATATATACACACATGGACATGAAACCGATCAGAGCAACTCTAGCTTGCTGGCTACATGTGTTGTCTGGGTGAAAGGGCTTGGCGAACTGAAGTTGCTTGGTAAAACAGGATAGAGGGAAGTAGTTGTGGCAGTTCAAGATAAGGAAGGCTCTGAAAACACAGGTTTATTTCATTAAGCACCTGTGTATGACCAAATAAATATGTCCCAATCTCTAAGCAGCTCAAATCAGCCAACTTCATTAAGCTGACTCTTAGGTAAAAGGTAAAGGGACCCCTGACCATTGGGTCCAGTCGCAGATGACTCTGGGGTTGCGGCGCTCATCTCGTTTTATTGGCTGAGGGAGCCGGCGTACAGCTTCCGGGTCATGTGGCCAGCATGACTAAGCCACTTCTGGCGAACCAGAGCAGCACACGGAAACGCCGTTTACCTTCCCGCTGGAGCGATACCTACTTATCTACTTGCACGTGCTTTCAAACTGCTAGGTTGGCAGAGCAGGGACCTAGAAACGGGATCTCACCCTGTCGCGGGGATTTGAACCACTGACCTTCCGATCGGCAAGGCCTAGGCTCAGTGGTTTAGACCACAGCACCACCCGCGTCCCACTCTTAGGTTTCCTCAAACAACTTAGTTCAAAATGCTTGCTCTTCCTCAATCAGATATTCTGGAGAGCCTTCTTCGTGTGATATTTTGCATCCACAGAATTTCCAGGACACTTTAGAAGACACATGCAGATTACATCCAAACCAATGTATACAATCTACAGAGCCTTTCCAAAAGATATTCCACAGACATTAAATAACACTGCTAAAACTAGTCCTCGGAGGAAGGAATTTCCAAGACAATCTCCATGTGAATTTTATAAATGTTCCTTCCAGCTGCAACATATAAATAATAATCGAGTACACAACACAGGACTAGCTCCTGTAAGTAATTGTTTGGTTCAAATATGTTTGTAGAGGATAAGTGCAAATTCACAGAGGACAGATTTATCTATGATTTATTACCCATGTGTTCAGAGATAGCATCTTCTAATTACCAGATGCTGGGACAAGCAACAATATATGCTATCACCACCATGCCCTGCTTATGAATCTTCCTAAGGCAACTGCCTGACTGCCGTTGGAGTCAGAATGCTGAATATACAGGTCTTTCATCTGATCAAGTAAGGCAATGTTTAAGTTTTCGTGAACCACTAACATATGGACTCTTGGCAGCTTCCTAGTCCATGCTCCCTTAGAGGAACCTTTTTTTGTGCTTTTTCTGCAGTTTCCCCATCTTCCCCTCATTTATTAATGTATGTTAGATGTTGTACAAGTCCACTCCTAAAGGTTCACCAATCTTAACAAAAATATTTTGAAACTAACTCGCCAATGTTTCATCTCCATCCTAAATTTTGTCTCTATTCCATTAGTTGTGTGCTTTTCTTTCTAACTCAATAATGGAAACCTTTTATTTAAGATCTCGCATATTTTTAATGTGAATCTCTGTCAACTGCACTTGTATTTTCAGTTTGTGCAGCTTACTTGCCAGTGATTTCTTTACTGTGGGTAGGAAACAACTGGCTAAAGCTCTGCATTTCCTAAGAATTCAGCAGCTTGAAGGGCTGATAAAATGGGAACACCCTATTGGAATGTATTGTTATGTATTGTTAAGGGTGAGCGGCACACATGGACCCTGCAGATTCCATTGGAATTGATTGGGGAAAAAAGGAGAATGAGAAGATCTGTGGAGAAGAGGGAGAGGCAGAGGGATGACAAAGAAAGAAAGAGAAAAGGAGGGGGGACACATGTGTTCAGCTGGTATAGCTGTGGACAAACCAAAGAGACAAGAAGGACTTCCTTTATTATTATTATTGAAGAACAACCCTGGTCATGGGTGGCATGTAACCAAGGAAAGCAGGATCAATAAACAAGGCCAATATTTTATACATTAACCTGTCACAGTATTTCATAGTTTTGTATTTCACTTCCTCTTATTAATTGTACTGTATATTAAAAGTAAATTAATGTTTGTGGGTAACAATGAACATACCAACCGTATAAGGCTTGAAAAAGAAACTATTCAAGTCCATTCTGGGCTCTTTTGGGAAGAAGAGCAGAATATAAATTTAATAAATAATTCTGAAAATGGCTGTTTCTGTTTGACTAGCCTCAATATTCTCTGGGGCCTTTACAAGTAGGGACATGAACAGGATATGGATGTCCAAAGCTCAGATCAGTTAAGCAGGGTAAGAAAGCAAGGTCAGGGCCTGCTGGGAATGATATTCCTTGCTGGTTGATGTTTACTTAAGTTTTCATAGTATATTATTCTGGGTTGTTGTGAGAATAAAATGGAGAGGAGGAGGAAAAACCATGTATGCCACCACAAAACTCCTTAAAGGAAAGGTGGAATATAAATATTAAAAGTTGAAAATTAGTCAGGAAATACCTCAGCTGAATGAAAGAAAAGGCATTTATATTGAAACTGAATCAGGAGACCAGGCAAAGGATGCCACTAACCCACTGATAGATTAGATGGAATCCAGCTTACTGAAAATGCAGAGAAGTGAGCTATACTGAGAAAAATGTGGAAAGCTGAACAAGAATGTTAAACTGGGTGACAGAGACATCTGAGGGTCTACTTGTGCTTTCTATCATTTAATGATGATACTTTCAACACTAAAATGGGGGGACGGGACCCACTAAGCAAACCACAGAGGTATAAAAGGCGAAATAATGCTGTGGAAAGGTACATTTCTAATATGGCTCAGAAAAATGAAATTGGGAAAGATTGGATAACACAAAGATAAGCCACAGTTGAAGAGAGAGAGAACAACCTTTTAAAATAACTGAGATACTCACAATCAACTGAATAATAGACTGACCATGTGCATTTGCAGTGTCAGACTGGTGGAGAAATTAGGTCCCATAACTCAAAAGGTATTTTAGGGGAAAACTTTGCAGCCCTGCAGAAATGCTTTGACAAGATCCTTGATCATTTAGAGCAAGAGGAGGAGGCAACTTAGATAAAATAGGATGTGGTATCTCAGCAAGCAAGGTTGGAAGAGATGCTATAAAAACGTTATCTGGTCTGCAAGAAAGCTACAGAAGCAAAAATTAAATCTGAGAAGAGGCAGAATGAAACTAGAGTTTAGCAGCTAGAAAATTAAAACTCATGGTTTTATGACACTGCACAAATCTTGGGAGTCTTGGGGAAATGAAGACAAGTATCCAGAGACTCTCACATAATAAAGATAGGGGGAAACTGCAACACAGCATTCACAACCTTCAGCAAGAGAAAAGAGGGGGGATTTAATTTCCCCCCTCTAGTATCATGGAAACACTGCAGCTAAAATCAAATGCACAAAAAAGACCCCTCTAAAATGATGGGCAGAACTTGGAGGGGCAGGTTTCTTGATGAAGGTGAATGTTGGAAGTAAATCAGAAAATACTTGACTCAAAAAACAAATACACACTACTCAGGAATATAAGAGTGCCAACAGCAACACCACAACTTTTAGCTCAGATTGAAAACATATAGGTTAAGTCTCACGACAAGATGTCTTGTTTAGTAGCAAATAAATGAAAGGTTTGGAAAACCTACGGACTGAAACTTGATGCTCTCTATATATCAAGCCAGTGCCATTTTCCCCTGAAATATTCCCAAGAACCAACTTCTGCCATGCTTGGACCCATTGCCACTTTTAGGGGTTGCATATGGGTTTAAGCACACTGGGGAACACATTGGAGGTGAGGCTGCTCTGACAGTTTGGCCAGGAAAAATTATTTCTTAATTCCGAGATGTTTTATACCCATTATTTAGATGCATATATTCCGCTCCATCCAAATGGATGGATTGCATCTGCCTATAACTTTAAGCACCAATCCTGCTACTCCCAGTACAAATCGTCAACACTAGGTGCTTTCTTCCCATCATGCTTTCCACAATGCAACACCTTCCTCAGAAGAAAGTAATATAGCCAAGAGTGGCTTTCCAGATAGGACCTGAACTTATACAATCATGCCTCTGGAACTAATTTTATGCTCCTCACTTGGAAGAAAGCATCTAATGTGGTGATAGCAAGACTATCAGGACCGAAAAGTTTCTGCTTGGGTGTGCATGTTTGTTGTGAAGGGAGATGTTGAAAGTTTAATGAGCAATTGCTATTGTTCTGGTCATGTCTGTATCACCTGCTTCTGCTTGGTGACTAGCTGACCTAATTTAAAGGGAGAGAGTGTCTGTATGGATATGGGGGATAGATAGGAGCACAATCTGAGGAAAGACTGGACAAATGAGAACAGTGATAGTGATGGCTATGCCTCGTGCTGACGGCCACCCACAAACCAGGGCCAAAACTTGTGCCAGCTATGACATAATATAGGCTTTCTAGCCTTCCACTTTGCTGCCGCATAACAAGTCTGCCCTCGTACAAATGCCCACAGTAATTAAAACACGGAGCAAGAAAGCATGACTGGCTTCCACCTGACTTGCTCATGGGAAATAATGTGGCCAGGAAGCACGCACAGAAAAGGGGGGGGGGGGTCTCTGAAGCCATCTGCTTCCCATTCGAGGTATGTCCTGGACTCCTTTGGGAGGAAGGGCGGTATATAAATTTAATAAATGCCTTCAAACAGCAGCACAGAAGCACCTGAATTTGTGGCCCACAATTTAGGATCTGCCAGCTGATCCTTTTTAAAACTGGAGATGATGATGATGATGATAACAACAACAACAATTTATTATTTATACCCCACCCATCTGGCTGGGTTTCCCCAGCCACTCTGGGCGGCTTCCAACAAAACACTAAAATACAATAACCTATTAAACATTAAAAGCTTCCCTAAACAGGGGTTTGGTAGTTATTTTTCTCTTTGACATCTGGTGGGAGGGTGTTCCACAGGGCGGGTGCCACTACTGAGAAAGCCCTCTGCCTGGTTCCTTGCAACTTGGATTCTCGCAGCGAGGGGACTGCCAGAAGGCCCTCGGCGCTGGACCTCAGTGTCCGGGCAGAACAATGGAGGTGGAGACGCCAGGGATTCAGCTTAGGACCTGGTTGGAACTGCAACAATGTCAAAGTCACTCTGAAGTCGAGGGATGTTATCCTCAAAATGTGCAGTCAGCTGGCACAGGGGGTCTTCAAATGTTCCAGAGGTCCCTCCACCGCAATGGGAACCAGTCATCTCTTAATAATTTGAAGTAGCTCTGCTGGGCAGCTGCTAAGGAATGCAAACACAGGCTGCAAAATGGCCCTCATTGTGGTCTCATGGTAGGCATGATTATGTGTACTAACCAGTGTTTTGTTGACTTCAGGGTGAGACTTGTATCACTTGCATGATCTACTTGAGATCCCTGCAATGCATGGGGTTGGACTAGTTGGCCCACAGGATCCCTTCCAACTCTCAAAAGTAACATATATGGTCATATCCAGCACACTTATGAACTCTGCCTTAATTCTTGCAGAGCGCTGGATATTTTCCTCCGTTGTCTAATATTCATTCCCAAAGCTAACACACATTTGTGGAAGACATCCCCTTATCACCTTGTTAATAAGTGATAATACAAAAACACTATTTACCCCACCATTGTGTTAGAAAAAAACAGTGGCAGAAACTGTATAAATTGATTCCAACAACATCCACAACCGGCCCCAACAAACTTGCCCCACAAACGAAGAGGAAAGCAAAGTGGGACCAAACACAACAGAGATCCAGTTAATATCTGAGGAATAAATCCAGGAGCGGGGACCAAACACAACAGAGATCCAGTTACTATCCGAGGAATAAATCCAGGAGCGGGGTATCGAAACAAATGAAGCAATAGAAGGAGCACCCCTGAACCCTGGAAGGAAAACATCTGGAAGTATAGATATTAGAGAAGATATGATCCATTAACATTGATTGTGACATATTACAGGGTAACTCAGTTGCCTGGCAAACCGTGGTCCAGGGAAAAGGATAGAATTTGATATTGATACCCAGAAAACTTGTATGTGTCAGCTACCCCAAACCAAAGGCCTTTCTATCACGGATAGATCACATAATGCATCTTCTGGACGCCTTAAATGATATGGTACCAGGTGTAGTAAAACCAAACGACATTGCTTCTATAGAGTACTTATAGTATTTACCCCAATTTGTTAAATGCATCGGTAGAGATGCGAGCATGGTGTAATTAACAAGACTAGTGCCTATTCCAGGAGAAATTTGATGTGGAAATAACCAGACCATTTTAAACTAAAGCAACCATTCTGCTTCTTGGGATCAGTAGAGGCAATGTGGAAAGTGGCTGACATTAAAGAGAAATGAGGGAAGCAGTTCATCTCACAGCTGGCATGAAACTGACCAATCCTCTCTAACTCCTCCCCTGGCAGAGGGGAAATAATCTGAGTTTCAAGAGGTCAGAGCTTCAGGTGAGAGGTCACTTGATTTCCCCGCCTCTAGAAATAAAATTTCGCTGTGTCTCTATAAATATTTAAAAGAGCAGCGGGACTGGGGGCAGGGAGGACGACACATTTCTCTTTATTAACTCCTCACTGGCACACACTTCCAGGCTCCCCCTCTCCCTTTGTTTTCTTATTTTCCTGAATTTAAACAGGAGAAAGATTTTCAAACCCACCCACAGAGGGCTCAGGGGGAAGAGGCCACTGGGGAGAAGAGGACATTGCAATTGGGAAGAACATGTGTTTGTATTTCTTTGTGAAGGGATGCACGCACGCACACACACACAAGATCCCTTCTCCCGTTTACATTGTGCAAACTTAACACAAATTTCCATTTCCCCCCTCCCTGACCTATAGTCCTACTTGCATTTAGAGCCCAAGCGTCTACTGTTGAAAAGTGACTTCATGCTGAATTTGGGTGCTACACGGCCTTCCTTAGCTCTCACGCTGCAAGGCTCGGCCATCCCTTTCTTTCGCTAGTTTTCCCACACTTTCTGCCGCTCATTGTATGCCTGATGCTTTTTCTATCTGCCTATTCAGCTCAAATTAGTCACGAGCAGCCCCCAGCTTAGAGAGGAAAAATAAATTAGGTAGTGTTTTAAACACAGTTTGATTAGAATGATTTAACCCCCCACCCACCCCTTTGCTGAAGAAGGGGCAATGCATACCCTCGAAAAGATAGTGTCCTCTCTAATAAAACCCTTCTCCCAAAGGCAGGGAGAATAAATACGGAGGGACAGTTACCCTTGACGGGTACAGAAGGTGGCTAGGTAAGTAAAGGAGGTGGGGAACAGGAGTTATGACTATACTATTATTATAGGACAGTAGATATGACTGATAAGCAACGTATTCCAAAAAGTATTTTTTATTTAAAGCACTGAAATGGGGGGCATGGGCAAAGTGTAGATGGACCCATAATAAGATATCAAACCATCCTTTAAATCAGCTAGTCATGTTTTCTGTGCATATTTACATTTATCTTTTATTTCCAGTAGTTAACCTGGACTGCAGCTGTTCTGTTTCAACTCAATTTTACTCAGAGTAGATCCACTGAAATTAATGGACCTAACTTTGAAATTAATGAACATGACTATTGGGACGCGGGTGGCGCTGTGGGTTAAACCACAGAGCCTAGGACTTGCTGATCAGAAGGTTGGCGGTTTGAATCCCCATGATGGGGTGAGCTCCAGTTGCTCGGTCCCTGCTCCTGCCAACCTAGCAGTTTGAAAGCACGTCAAAGTGCAAGTAGATAAATAGGCGGGAAGGTAAACGGTGTTTCCGTGAGCTGCTCTGGTTTGCCAGAAGTGGCTTAGTCATGCTGGCCACATGACCCGGAAGCTGTACGCCGGCTCCCTCAGCCAGTAAAGCGAGATGAGCGCCGCAGCCCCAGAGTCGGTCACGACTGGACCTAATGGTCAGGGGTCCCTTTACCTTTTTACTATTGCTCTACTCTGAGTAAAACTTAGCTGAATACCTCCCATTTCGTTCTCAATTAAAGAAAACAACTGCCACCAATGGGCCTTTGGTTCAGTATAATAAAGGGATAGAAAAAGATGCTTGTATATTCATTCATCTATGTCCTGTAATGGAGAAACAGTAAAATTGCCTCCACTGATTTAGAAGCAGCAGTTACAGCAGAATTAACAAATGTTAGCACAGGCTTCCTCAAAGTCGGCCCTCCAGCTGTTTTGAGACTACAATTCCCATCATCCCGGACCACTGGTCCTGCTAGCTAGGGATCATGGGAGTTGTAGGCCAATAATAATCCTAACCACTGGATTAGAAGCAGCTATTAGGTTCTTCCCTCCATCAACTGCCACCTGACAAATGCAATTCCGTCCAAAGATGGAACACAGTAGACAGAGGAAGAGGTTGGAAGCAGAGCCATTAAATTGGCCCAGCTGAGAGATAAGTAATTTTTGGCTCATCATCTCCTTGTACTGTTTTCTGTTCCAGCTGGTTGTTATAAGAACTGTGTAACTAAAGAACTAGTGCATGAGTTTGCTTTTTTCCTTCTCTCTCCCAATTTTCCTTTTACATTCTTTCAGATTGTAAGCATCAGCCCTGGGACTGTCTTAATATTGATATTCATAAACTGCTCTGGGAGCTATTTTTGGCTGGAGAGTGGGACAAAAACTCTTTAAATCAGCAGAGTGGAGAAGCTTTCGCAGCCCAAGGGCCACAATCCTTCCTGAGCAACCTTCTCGAGGCAGCACACTATTTATGGACAGAGCCAGGGGCAAATAAGATGGGCACAGCAAGGGAAACAGCTCTTCCCTTTGTACAGTAGACTACATTCCAGCCATGCAAAAGTCAGAGGTTTCTACACCCCCATGTATTCAGGCAAGTAAGGGTGCATAGTCAGTTCAAGAATAACTTCCTGCCAGGCAAGAACAGTTGAAGAGGGTATGCATTAAGACCACTGATGGGTGTCGCATTGGAAAATAGGGTGCAGATTGCAGAGAGTCCCAAGGGCTGGACAGAGAAGCCTGCATTTAATGCCCAGGCCTTAACTTTCCTACTTGTTTTTAATGAGCAAGAATGAAACCTACGGAATAATGAACTGTTACAATAGCAACACTATCCTTAAATGCGTGGCAAGATTGCAGCAGTTACCAGAATTTGCTCCAGGTTGAATATTTCTTGGATTCTATCTACACAAGTGTTTGAGTTAATGTAGGCAACTAGATTTCCATTTGGCGATACCTCACCAAAACAGGATGTTTGTTTTCTAGCAGCTGCTGCCATGATTTACAGGCATTTTAATACTTCTGTGAAACACAAAGCAGACAATATGAATACTGCACACCAAAGCCAATTCAGTGTGAGAATCGGAGCCATTGCCTTCTTTGCTTCAAAACTGGTGTATGTCCCTTAGACAAATTATTAGAAGTGCACACCCAAAATTAATTAATGTAGATTAATGCCGTAACTGTCCTTTTATACTCTACCACCAGAGTGGTTAATGAATAGTTAAGAGTCAATAGCACCCCTCCTTAAAGCACCCTTGTGTGGAGTGGGAATTAGCAATTGAGTACAGAACTAGGAGGGAGTAATTATTTGAATGAATTAATGTGAAAAAGAAAAAATAAGATGTGATCACTCCGGGCCCTAGTTTTGTTTTTGTTGAGCTAAGAATAAATATGAAGGTGGATGCACAAAGATAAATGCCTCTTTGAGATTTATTTCTCTGCAAACTATATAGCAAGGACAAGATCCGTCCCAACCACAACAATTAAGCTTTGCTAGATAAGACTGTACAATTATATAAATATTATCTGCACCTTTCTTTAGGAACTTAACTAGTAACTATTTCCAGATGGGTAGCCATGTTAGTTTCTTGCAGCAAAACCTAAGAATCTCGTGGCACCCTAAACATCAACAAAATTTATTATTATGGCTAATAACTACAAGCTGTTTCATAAACTTAAACATATAATTTCTTAGCGATATGTATACATATTTTAGAAAAACCCCAAATGATGTGACCTTGGTTGCTATAGTACTGCTTTCAGAAGGGGAGAACTTGTGCACCCCTTCTCTCTTCTTTCATTTGGTGCAAGTTGGATAAACAGAAATAACCAGAATATATGAGAAAAATCCTATGATTAACTGAAACTCAGTGTAGTATTGAAAACGAATAATCAGAATTATGCATTTTCTACAGTTAAAACTCCACACTGAGAACTAATTAAGCAAGACCATTACATGTTCCCTTAGCTGCAGTTTTGTAAACTTGCATGCCAGTAGATGTAAACACAAAAGGTACATTCAGTTATGCTCTGATCTCTCAAAGAGCAAGATACAAGTATTGCCGTAAAGAAGCAGTTTTGTTATGAAACCAGGAATGCAATGCAGTTCTGGTTTCATCATAAGCTGCAAAACATTTCAACCAAGTAATCAAACTGCCAAAAGTTTATGAGTAGAAAACACATATTACAAAATTAAACATATAAAATAAAATCACAATATTCATTTTGAGAAATTAGGGTGTTGAACTGATACCATACGACCTCAGGACCAGATCATTAGAAAATTGCTCAGAGATAGCATGGATAATGACAGCACAAGCACACTGGAAAAGCACAAATAAAACACACAACATTTAATGAATTCAGTATAAAATCAACAAGAGTCAGCTAATGGCTTTTAAATGCATTCTTTAATCTGTATTATACACAAAAGAAAGGAGTTGTGTGTTGGATACAAAAAAAAGCCATTCACCTTTGAATGAAAAATTAGGTTAAAACATCCCCCCCCAACACACATACTCGGAGCACAAATGGAACAACATTCATTCCAAAAGCCAAATCAATAACAGTATATAAATCCAGACACAAACAGGAAAGGATACCTTTAGTACATAGAAAAAGTCTAGTAACTTCTTCCCTATATAAAATATGAAATATACCTGTAAAAAGGGGGTTTGGCTATATGAAATAAAACAGGAATAAAGATGGAATCACTTGGACAGAGGTATATTTTTGGTGAGATAGCCCTGCACTTCTGAAACAAGCATGAATAAGTTATCTGGAAGAAAATGAGATGCAACAATGTGATAGGACAGAGGCTTTCTCCAATTTGTTATCTTTATTAAATTGCAACTAGAAGCATTTTGACTCAAAAGAGAAACAAAAAACAGTGCAATTTGAAAATCCGCCTGGGAAATGAAAGTAGTGTAAAAACACTGAACTTGAACATTACATTTTACAACAATTCTTTCCACAGCTATAATCTTAGAGCTTTTTGATGCTACTTTCAGAGAAGGAAATTATCAGCATTTGCAGTAAATGAACTTTCAGAAACTCATGGTAAAGTTTTTCACTTTCCGCATCCCGGGATGCTCTATACTGCAGCCAGTCACAGTCTGATACAATTCATCCCATTATATGGGTTAAAAACATCATTTAGAATACATAATAGCTGCACAAGGCATTAAAAAAAGGACCAATGCTTCAGCTGACAATAATATATGACTCATATAGATGTAAGGCTGACATCATATGACTTCCTAAGACCTAATGTTAGAGAACTTTTAGCAGAACCCAAGGAGATAAATACTTTTAAGTATAAAAACAGTTTCAGATTGGGGTCAGTCAGGTGAGACAGATGAACCTTTTGAGTTATTTTACTAAACAGTAGACACAGAAGAGGAAGACTATTTCTGAGCCATGGGCAATGTGAGAATTGAAATAAAGAGACAATGAACGGCTTTGTAAAATTACAGGGAAGGTTCAGACAGCTCTGGATTTACGTACTACTTCAACTGGAGTTCAATAATGTGACAAAAATATTAATATTCCTCATATTTTCCAAATCCCTTTATTTTGTGCAGCTGCTTTCATCTGTACAGAGAGGAAGCGAGTTGGAGGCATAGTTTGGTTACAAGTGGCTAATGAGAGAATTTGCCAGAGAATTCAAATTGTTACATACACAAACAGAACACTTTTATTCTAGGCTCTGAAATTTGTTTCTTTTACAAGTCTGCCAGGGAGGGGTGAGGGGAAAGCCCAAATGAAGAGCTCGTTTTAAAATACAAAGCCAAGATTTGTGTGGGGGAGAAAATTATATTCCTCATTAGGGACGAAGAACAAGAATGTATAAAAGATACATCCCAAACAAGTAAAGGCTAAGAGGAAGGATCATCAGACGATGCCAAAACGTTCTGCTCTTTTTCTCTTCTTTGCCTGCAAATAGGGATTAAAGAGAGAGA
This sequence comes from Podarcis muralis, assembly GCF_964188315.1. NCBI lineage: Eukaryota > Metazoa > Chordata > Lepidosauria > Squamata > Lacertidae > Podarcis > Podarcis muralis. Next base: position 21,705,132 of record NC_135656.1, on the reverse strand, counting down.
AAATCAAGAACAAGGGGAATGGCAATGCTGAGCATGTGTTTTGGCAGAAGGAAAGGTAGAAAGTCTATAAGAAGTGTCACAGTATTGGTTTAAGAAAGCATTTTTCATATCAAATTTCACAAGGGGCACTGCAACTGCAACAGGGCCTCCAACCAGAGTCAGAAATTAAGCTGTAAAAGCATGAGATACAGTGGCCTGGTGGTTGCTTCATCTTGCTGGGTTATACAAGAGAGCTATGCTTGGAACAATGACCACTTTACAGGCCTGGAAAGCCTTCCAGGCAATGGGGAGGTGGGAAATGTAAAAGGCCAAAGGGTTAACACTCTTCTATTCATGAGGAAGGCGAGAGGGACACAGTCAAATGCATTAAATATACTCATGCGTCTCTGAGATATGCCTCCAAGTTAATACACCAGGGGCATATAAATCTTAATTTTTACCAGGATAAATAGCCTAGGGGGTAGCAGAAGTCCTAATCAAGAATCTCCAGGGGAAAGGTGCCATTCAGCATATACAATACTAGAAAAAGACCTTTTTGTTTCAGGCACACTCTCTAAGTGACCTAACGGAAAAGCATGGAATCCCTCAGACCAGAGCCCAGCCACCCCCTTCGCTCAAAGTGAACAGGGGGATCATTCTACAGCTGCTACTTCATTTTGTAGCGCAATGCTTGCATGGCATCTGGCAAAAACAAAAAGCACCAAACCATATCTGAACCCCACACAAGATGTCAAAGAAAATAAACTTCCTGCATAGAATATTCAGGATTCCTCAAAGGAGGAGGATATACTGCTTCCATTCCATAGGCAAAATAGGACCCCTTGTGATGGGCATTATGGCTCAATACCAATCACAATTAGCATGAATATGGATTTACAGAAACAAAGAATTGTCATGCTAGAGTAGGAGGATTAAAATTAGGCAAATAGTTCAAAGAAGGGATCATAAGACACATAAGACGACAGATTCTTGCCACAAAGAATTTGCAAAATGTGACATGAGGAAAGCACTACTGAAGTGTTAGAATGACTATGAAATGTCTGGGGGAAACCCCTAGGTTTCAACAGGAAAAATAATAATTTTATACAGAGACATAGGCTATGTCAGTCGCTTGCAGCAGAATCAGTGGGTCTTGTGGCACCTTAAAGACTAACAAATTTAGTATAAAATGAAATTGTTATTGTACAAAACAAACAAACAAACAAACAAACAAACAAACAAACAAACAAACAAACAAACAAACCGCTATTATAAAACAACATTGGATTCCTTTAGTACCCTTCTGTGATATTTTCATGAGGTGAATAAACTTACAGCATGGTGCAAAAATAAAGAAGCCAAGTGTGGGGTTCAAGCTTCTAAAATCTACAACATCAAAATCTCGCTTTTGTTGGACGTTTATTTAGACCATTCTCCTTGCCATTGATTTCAGTAGGCAGTTTTTTTTTTAGTGGTATAAAGAGGCAGGTAGATAATGTTCCATACACCCAGCATGGTATTTGTTTCACATCAAATTGAAAATCACCATGCTACCACTGCAATGGATAGAAAGCTGGGTTTGGACCTGATGACCCAGATTCCAGTTCCAACTAACTCCCAGTTCCAACTAACTGGGTGGTCTTGGACAATTCGTAGGGGTTGTTATGAGGATAAAGTTAGCAACTATAAGCTTATAGCCTCCTCTTTCTCATCAAGATAGTGATAGAAAAATCTGAAGCAATATAGATTATTCCCCCCCCCCGAAAATACCTCCCTCCCCGCGCAAAGCACAGTAATGACCTGATGTATTATCTTTGAAGTGGAAAAGAAGCAATTTCTGAGGTCGCCCATTGATGGAGTATCTGAAGTATTATATGACCACCTAGGATAGTTTAGTGGGACCATGGGGGTGGGGGCAGAGAACAGGATAAAAGAGACACAGTGCCATCTTGTGGAGTGTTTGGCATTATTTCACAATTCATCACAAATTGTCCTCAGCTTCTACCCACACCATTATAATAATAGAACATGCCCCTTATCAGCTTTGGTTTGACAAGTTACCTCTGCATCTTCTGTGGTTGCTGCCCCAGCCGAGCTTGTTACGATACCAAACCTCTCCTTTCTTTTTTTAAGCTTTTCATCATCTTCCGTCTATACAAAAAAGAAGGGAGAAAGTGTTAAGTTGTCTGTATCACCCAATAAAATCATTCTAGTTGGTGATTCTGCTTCTTTCTTAGTCTCATAGAACCATTTGCTGGAAGGGAATTTACAGAAGAACATAGTTTTCAGAACTAACTGTTATTCCGATAACAGTTGAAACCCTTCTCTGAATGGAGAATATGTGTCTTTATGAAGTTCATGGAACAGGAGGCCAGGTCTCTGAACAAGCTAGATGTCCATATATTTTAATTTTCTAGTCTCAGGCTTGCCCAAAGATTGTGCTTCTATGACATATCCTTATTATGTAGTACATACAGAACTAAAACAGCCGTGTAAATAATTTTTCAGGGAGCATATACTCTTACTTCAGATACTTCTCTTCTTTATTCCTCTCTCCTGATGCTCATCACTGCACTTCCGCTGTTGTGACACTGACTGTGTAAATCTTAGTCATTATAAACTGGGACTGGCACCTGGAATAGCTTCAAATGTACTTTTCCACCTTGAAAACCACTATGCAACACTTTATGTGCTAGCTCTCTCTGTTTCTCTTTCCTAGCCATATTTGTTTGTTTATTTGAAAAACTTCAAAGGACAAATCTTAGATATAGCACGTGGTTAGCAAGCGGAGAGCTTAATAGTAAGCCTACATTATAATGGCATGTTAAGCCAAACCCTGGCTTAGCTCAGTGCAGGTTGGCGGTATAAAAGACAGGAGGAACTAAGCAGTCACATGTTTGAGTGACCCCAGTAAGCCAGTTTGGCTTACCATGATGTGTGAATCAAGTCACAGTATTTTTGCTTCACGGATTACGCTAAACCATGGTTCAGTGCTTACATGAGTGAGCCTCCACAACTCTGAGCAAAGCTCATGTTCTCCCCTCCCCACTCCTGTTTCTGCTGTACAGTAAGCCAGCAGCTTACAGGGGGCTGCTGTATAGTCAAACTGTATAGTCAAAACACAATGGCGGGAGGGGTTGTCAAAGTCTCTTTTCTCAGACACCCACCCCTTTCCTCCCATTTTTTCCTTACTTTTTTTGCCAAGTGCATAAAGCTGAATGCATACAAGTTAAATGTGTGTAAGATATGAGTTTAGTTTTGCTTTCAAAGAATCTTGGCTTGGGGTAATGAACTTACCAGAGATTCCAGTTTGCACATAATGTTCAGTTGAACAAATCAGCTCAATAACCCCTTGTGCAAAGGAAAGGAAAGCACATGAGCCCAATTCTTTGCTCAGGTTTCTGGGGATCATTGACTTGGTGTTAAATAAACCATGGTTTAGTGTTCTGTATGTAGATATAGATAATCCGGAGTATTCAAGCATTTTTTTGCATCTGACACTGGTGTGTTAGGGAGTCAAGTGAGTGAGATCATTAGAACAGTGTTGATATAGTGGAATTGTTACACACAGGCTGAAGGGCAGAAAACCCAGAATCTGCTATCTAACATAGTTCGGATCTACAGAACATTAAGAAAACACAACATGCAATTTAAGGCTGTTCTCATTATAGTAGTTCACAGACATCACTGAGGCAGCTTGTTAAATCTGCTTTAGGATATTGTTATCTTGTTAATGTGAATAGAAGGTGATTTGATTAAGTGATCCGAACACATGGCAGATACTCATTCTTTAGGTACTACTGCACAAGACTTAAGAACATATATGGTATTTTGCAGTATACAAAATATAAAAGCTAGCTACATATATAAAATGCATCTTCTCCACCATTTTAATTTCCCCCTTTCTTAAAAGGTCATCTTATAATTCATTTTTCTCCCATTCTAATGGAAACATTTTCATTAAGTTGGCCTGTACGGCACTGAGCTTATCTTTATAAATTCCATTTCAATTATGAAATAAATGTTGGCTTATGCAGGTACTTCAGATCTCTTCTGTTGATTTTCCATAAGCCTGAGGCTTTTTTACTCTTTTAACCTTTAACCATGCTGGTGGCCTTGGTCTACAGTAATAATCAAGCCATCATTACCTTTTAAGAACCTCCACCTCATCCATTTGCCATGGGAGTTCTCTTGTGCTATTTTCAGCAGCAAAAGACTGTCCAATTACCTTCCTCTATTCCTGTAATTCTCCTCACCTGCTCACACAACACATTTACAACCTCCCCTCTGCCCTATTTGATTATCCAGCAGTGCTGGCCATGAGAGGCATTGGAGTAATGATAGGCTTTCACAACCATCATGCTTGAGGATGCAAGAATCAGCAGAATGGTGGAAATGAGAAATGAAACAAGCTAAAACCTTTCACTGCATTGCTGGTCTCTATGAACTCCTAGCTGAATGCACAGCTTCCCACATCCATTAAGCACTTTGAACCTTGCTTTCAAGCTGGATTGTATTAAAATGACTTGACTTGTGAGAATAAAAAAACCCAGGATAGAACTCTTCCTATGACTATATAAAGCCTCCTCCCTTTCCTCCACATTGCATCTGTACAAATAATGATGATCTGTTCAGCTTTGATTAATTGATATTAATCGGTCAAGCCATGACAAGCAGCACTGTTAAAACAAATGCGAAACAAAAGATCAATCAATTCGCAAAGCAAGCCCAATGACATCACTGGTGCAGCAGGCAACTTTTGTCACAGTAGTTGCGCTCAACACCTCCTCAGCGAGTGGTGGGACTGCCTTCATTATGTCAATCCCTTACATCAATGACACCATAGCAACCAGGCTCAGCTTTATTAATTATGACAACTTCATCTGTTGTGGCAACAGGAACAACTGAAATGTTTAATTAAAAATGCAGAAGTTTCTCAGGGGCAGTTGTCACCATAACAGCATGCAGATACGCTTTCTGCGCATTTGTAACACTTCGTAACAGTCACTGTCTAACTTTGCAGGTTTGCCATTTCTCTGGCCACAGAATACTTTTCACAATGAATTTTCCACTCCAACACATCTACTAAACCTTTTCCTGACAACTGAAGGTCATTATAAATATGATACAATTATTTTATATTAAATGTTATTACATGACCTTCACAAACCCAAATTGTCAAGTGATCCTGATGAGCCCAGATACACAATATTTGGTATAGCTAACAAAAGGAGGCTGATAATAATAATAATAATAATAATAATAATAATAATAATAATAATAATAATAATAATAATTTATTATTTGTACCCCGCCCATCTGGCTGGGTTTCCCCAGCCACTCTGGGCGGCTTCCAACAAAGATGAAAGATACACTAAAATGTCACATATTAAAAACTTCCCTGAACAGGGCTGCCTTCAGATGTCTTCTGAATGTCAGGTAGATGTTTATCGCTTTGACATCTGATGGGAGGGCGTTCCACAGGGCGGGCGCCACTACCAAGAAGGCCCTCTGCCTGGTTCCCTGTAACTTGGCCTCTCGCAGTGAGGGAACCGCCAGAAGGCCCTCGGAGCTGGACCTCAGTGTCCGGGCAGAACGATGGGGGAGGAGACACTCCTTCAGATATACTGGACCGAGGCCGTTTAGGGCTTTAAAGGTCAGCACCAACACTTTGAATTGTGCTCGGAAACGTACTGGGAGCCAATGTAGGTCTTTCAAGATGAGTATTCCTCATATGTAGCACAGAGAGATGGGTGTGAATTCTGAGCTGTTGTACCTTCTTGCATGCCATACACACAGAGGTACTAGAAATGCATGAGTTCCTGAGATTTGCCCCCCCCCCCAATGGATTGTAAACACCTTGAAAGATTGGTTTAACAAAGACAGAATACCAACTTTTTATAGTACAGCTGTTGTGAAGCTTAAATATCTAAATTGTACTATCAGCTGACGAAACCAGAGAACCAGTAACATCCACGCTCATCACTGTGCAGTTACCTTATATAAATATGCTACTTCAAGATGCGTTTTTCTGTTTTCAATATTTTTTCTTCTTTTGAGTGTTAGCATATAAATTTACAAATCTCATATGAAAAATGAACATGCCAAAAATAAGATAATGCTGGGTAAAACAGGACATTTGGAACAGCATAAAAATATAGCCAGCACTTAATGGTATTCCCGAGGGTTATTTTAAACTGTGCATTAATGTTTGTGAACAGCAGCAAAGATGTCATTTTTTCCCCTAAGGGCACAAGAATTGGTCAGATGATATGTGCAGTGGCTTCCTTACCTATGTAAATAAAAAAAGATATATGCATAGCCACTCATATGTTATGCACTACTATTGCCTGAGATTAACCTGCATGTAAAACAACCCTGTGGATTAGTGCAATGTGGATTTTACCTGCAAAATATATGGCTTGATTACGCCCTCATAATATCAAAACATAGCAGGGCACAGTGTCTTCTGCTGCATCCATCTTCCCATCTTCCAGTTAGTGAAGACAGCGAAAGTTCTTAGTAGTAACTGCAGCCTGCAATTTATGCATATTCCAATGCAGCTGGTTCAGCTAACCATGGAAAAACTACATTCCTTACTTAAATCATTGATAGTAAGCAAGTCAGTATCTCTGTGCCCTAAAGGCAATTTGACCAGGGGGTGGGGCAGGGAACAGCCAAACAGCAACTTTAAATGGATGAACGGATGTTGTGGAGTATGTAAGAGACTGTAGGGAACTGAGGTTTTTATTTATTTTTCCAGTAACTCCCTATAATCACTGCACCCCCCCCCCCACTCATTGCCTGAAGGGAAAGTGTGTAACAATTCCACTAAATCAACACGGTTCTAATGATCTCACTCACTTGACCCCCTAGCACACCAGTGTCAGATGCAAACACGCTTACAATAAACTTCGCTCCATCTTTAGCTCCTCTCTGACAGGTTTTGATTCATGGGGTGCTGAAACCCATCTGAGGAAAATTACCTCTATCAAAACACTGCTATCTCAGCATCTATCAAGCTCTGCTAGAGCCCTGGGGCACGCTCAAATATGCACATGGGCATTTGTGTATGTGAAGTGGGGGGGTGGAAGCTGACCTTGCCTGTGAAGTGACAGATAAATTTATTGAAGCTGGTGATTTCCAGGTTTTCTTATTTTACTACTCACGTAGAAAGATTTAGAGAAGGATCCAAAGTACAAAAGGTTTCCCATTTAAAGTATTTTATTTTATTCAGGTAGGATTCTCAAATCTGAAATCTAGTACACAGCCAGGCATCCCAAGATACTTCACACTTTAAAAAATGAAATCTTTGCAAAAAAACAAACCAAACCAAACCCTGTGCAATCGCAGAGTATGAAGTTGCATGGATATTTTACTGCAAGGTACATGGCTTATGAAGCTCCGCATCAGAAAACAATGCAGTCAACTCACAGAATCATTTCAAAGAAATAGTTCTCGCTCTTTTGCCCGAGAAGAAATGCTTAGAGAAACACAGACAAAAAGCTAAGTAATCAGAGGAGGTAGACAAAGGATTTCATTGGCCATAGGCTTGTTTTTTTGGGGAGGGATGTTATCTGCACACATCTCCTATGCTTGTCCTATGACTCCTATAACTATCTCCACACCTTTCTCTCCTTATTCTTCCGCTCTTCCTGAAAAGTTCCAAAATGTTTTACTACATCCAGACTTGAAAGCAAAACGATGCAAAATTAGTCTATGTGCGCACACAAACACACACCATTGGTAAAATAAGCACAGAACTTGCATTACTTGGAGAAAAAACATACTTGGGGGCAGCACAGGCAGGAACTGAAACAAAAAACTCCTATTTCAAATACAAATGATACGGATTGCTCCACTGCACTTTCACACATCTTTCTGGGGAGAGCTTTGTGAACAGCCACTGGAGAGAGAAGCTATAGGGTATAACTTGGCTGTTTAGGAAAACCAGATTAGCTCAGTTGGTGAGAGTGTGGTGCTGATAGGGCTGAGGTTGCGGGTTCAATCCTCGGGGGTCCTTTCCAAATCTACAATTCTATGATTCGAAGTTCTGCTTTCCTTCACTGTTGCTATTAAGAACCAGCGGCTAAGCAGGACCTCCAGCTGTTCTGCCATGCTACTGGATCGTTTTGTGGGAGTGGAGAGTGACTGAGAACAGGTGTTGGTGCAGAGCAGAGACAGATGCTTTCAAGCCCTTTAAAGCAGCAGATAAAGGCAGGGATACTCTTTGGGTGGCCCCAAGAAAGATCTGACTTACTGGATTTTGGTCATCTAGAAGTGGGGTGGGGCAGAAGAGAAAAAGTTGCCTCTTATATTTTAGGCGTGGTTCCCATTGCATAAAAAAGGAAGGAAAACCCACATTAGGCCAATGGCTGGATGATACTTCTACTGCAGCTTTGCTAGGGCGGGGGCTCCATTGGATCTTCACCCCTTTGTTTATCTAGCACAGGGGTTAGAACTTTTTCAGCAGGGGGCCGGTCCACTGTCCCTCAGACCTTGTGGGGGGGCGGACTATATTTGGGGGGGGGGGAACGAACGAATTCCAGAGATGCATTTTAAATAAAAGCACACATTCTACCCATGTAAAAACAACAGGCAGGCCCCACAAATAACCCAGAGATGCATTTTAAATAAAAGGACACATTCTACTCATGTAAAAACATGCTGATACCTGAACCGTCTGCGGGCTGGATTTAGAAGGCGACTGGGCCAGATCCGGCCCCCGGGCCTTAGTTTGCCTACCCCTGATCTAGCATAAAGATCCACTGCTCTCCTTTACTGGAATGACATCTCCTTAAAAAGGCTCAGCAGTATTTGTTTGTTGTTCTGGCATATTTATATCCAAATGACTAGAATACAGATGTTGAATCCATGTGCTGGGTGAGTAAGAGTGAAATTAGGATACAGGTGCATAGAGTAAAAAATCAAGTATGGGGCACAAGCTAGATAGGCATCAGGCATCCCCAACCTTTGGCCCTCCAGATGTTTTGGACTACAATTCCCATCATCCCTGACCACTGGTCCTGTTAGCTAGGGATCATGGGAGTTGTAGGCCAAAACATCTGGAGGGCTGCAGGTTGGGGATGCGTGGGCTATATTTATGCAAAGGATATTTGATAGTGGTTTTTCCTTCAAAGAGTTATAGCTTGTGCAATAAACAATTAGTGTATCCCAAATGGGCAGATAAAGTATCAACTAAGGAGGCAGCTTAATAGCAGGTGGGGTATCCTTATTTAGTCTTGATACCCTTTGGATATATTAGTTTAATTTTTTTACTACAGTACTGCCTTTTTATTTTTAATAAATGTTTTATTCAAGTATTGCTTATTGCATTCTTTTATTCTTTGCCTAGGTAGCTGGGCACCTCCATTTTATAGGGAGAAAGTGGGATAGAAAACTATCCAAATCAATATGGAAACAAAAATTTAAAAAATGTATACATTCATGAGAGTAGCATTTATTACCTTGATTTTTATCACAAAGTACCATTTCTTGGCTGTCAGAATAGCCAGTCAGTCAGCTAAGCACCTTCCCATTAAACAGCCACTATCAGAACTTACTTTGTAAATATCCTATCTTTGTAAATATCTAAAAGGAACAAAAGGCAGCACTTTGGATCCTCAGAAGGTTCATGATCTAATGAGTGTCCTCAGAAGCCCAATCTCTTGTAGCATCTTTCAGAATGGATTAGAGTGTTTTTAGAGACAAAATAAAGCTCATCATTATGAAAAAGTCTGGTGCGGTCTGTTCATCAGGCAACTCACTCCCAGTTCTCTCCAGATTACCCTGATGCTCCAGATCCCTTTGTCTATCAGCGGGAACAGTAGCAATGGGAGTAGCAGATGTATTATCTGTGATGGGGGCCTTAGAAGGCAACTTGCTGCAAGAGGCTGGGATTTCACTCAAGGCCTGCAGGTGATATACAGGTGAGCCCTGGTCAGATTCATCTGATGAATGTTGAATGTCTTTTGTTTATGAAGGCCTTTGTTTAGCTGGTTGCTTGGGAGACTCACTCTCTGGCACAGATAGTCTGCAATTGTGGAGATAATTCTTTTCCAAGATGGCACCTAACAGGAGGACCCTGTTTGTATGGTGCCCTGGCTGCCCCATTCCCTCATCACCTGAGATGGAAGGATGGTTGGTGTCTTTGGGGTTCTGCAGTTGTTTACTCTCTTGTTAAGTCCTTATGGCAACAGTAGTTAGAAAGGACAAATTCAGGCAGGGAGTTTTCACAGATTTTGTGATGGCAGCAGATGTTGGCAAGGCTGGGATATACGTGTGGAGGAATAGGGCTTTCCCCCTGGAGATGCATGCACTACTGCGAGGTTGTTAAGCAGCTGCAGGTCATTGTCTCAGATTTAGTGGGTCTGACCATGTGAACAAAATGGTGCCATTTTGTTGAGAAAGCAGTGTCTTCCCAATTAACCCATAAGGGAGGGAGATAGGAAAAGAGTAAGCAGAAAAGGCAAATAACAGATTTTAAATCTCTATGAATAAAAAGAGGAAGACGACAAAGAGAATGAAATAAGCTGAAATTTGAAATAAAGACTAGCTGGAAGGCAAGTACAAATGCTGAAGTAAGAGGAGGCTCTGTCTTGGGTGAAGGCAGAGAACCAACTGGCTCCTTGACTTCTTGGGCAATAGAAGGGGTCAACTCACACTTACTGTATGCCTCTTTCATTCCAAAATGAAAATAAGCTGCTCTGTGATGCCCTAGGCCTATTGATTCACCTTGGTAAGAATGACTTGTCCAGAGAGCAGGTAAACCTCTGTATGGTTTGAAATATTGAAGCGAAATGTGTGGTGAGAACCTTGAATTCTTGCACTGATGAAATATTCTAGTTTGAATTACATCCTACAGAAGCTGAGGCTGCTGAAGAGACTCTTAGGTTGGGGAATTGTTTTTTGGGGGGCGGTTGCTGCTGTTATTGATATTATTTTTTTGTATCTATATTTTTAGAACACGATTTAATGTCAGATTTGTTTGATTTGGTTGCATACTTTTTGATGTGCTTGACCATTTTTGTTACATTTGTTGCAAGCCTCCTTAGGCATGGTTCACACAACATAGTAAGCAAAAGTATGGCTTACATACATCATACAGACCTCGTTTTATTTGCATAACAACTTTCCATAGTTAAAAGGCTTCAATCGCTGCACCAAAAGAACCTAAAATGTATTGTACTGTGCCCGATCAAAGTATCCTTAGATGCCAATACCTGGCTTTTACTAGTACTATACAACTCACAAGTTAGGTGAAGGCAAATACAGAGCCATCAGTCTCCATCACACCCTCCTTGATACTAATCAACATTCTAAGCATGTAGGTACATCTTTCAATCTGCTTAAAGGTAAAGGTAAAGGGACCCCTGACCATTAGGTCCAGTCGTGGCCGACTCTGGGGTTGCAGCGCTCATCTCGCTTTACTGGCTGAGGGAGCCGGCGTACTGCTTCTGGGTCTTGTGGCCAGCATGACTAAGCCGCTTCTGGAGAACCAGAGCAGTGCACGGAAACGCCGTTTACCTTCCCATCGGAGTGGTACCTATTTATCTACTTGCACGTTGCTTTCAAACTGCAAGGTTGGCAGGAGCAGGGACCGAGCAACAGAAGCTCACCCCGGGATTCAAACCGCCGACCTTCTGATCGGCAAGTCCTAGGCTCTGTGGTTTAACCCACAGCGCCACCCGTGTCCCTTTCAATCTGTTTGGCTATTATCAATTGAGGGATGTGCCTTCATTGCATCTTTGGGTAATCTTTCTTAAAGATAAAGAGCTACATTTCTGGCTCTCACAGCGTCCTTGGACACTATGCAAGAATTCTTTTTGTCATTAGCTTTAAGAGGATCCCTCTTTGTGAAGTGCAATTTTTTTTTTTTTGTCATAGTGCAGGCGCTTTTAACTATTTATCTCTTTTCAATATACAGAGGGATGAGTCTTTATGTTCCTTTGAAGTGAAAGGAGGAATAAAGAAAATGAAGCAGCGCTAGGGAAAGGCCAAGTTGACTAATGCAGCTGGACAGACTCATACAGCAAACTACAAAGCAATCGAGTTTCCCTAGCCTCATCTTTAAGACAATGTCTGAATATGAAAATATAGTAATTTACCTTGAGGAAGTACACAACTGAAAGATATCAGGCAACAAATGACAGAAGGATGCTTTCAATTAAGAAAAGGTCCACAGGAGGAAGCAATGCAGAATTTTTCAGATGAACCCTCTCGCATACCAGAATTGAGTTCTAGGATACAATTGAAGACAGGAGCAATACAAATACAGCATGCCTGTAAGTGATCTATGAGGCTTGGTATAGTATATTTAATAGCAGGCAGTTCTGAATTCAGATGCTATACACTTTCCCCACTCATTATGTTCCTCTCTAAACTGCCAGAGTCTAAGGTTTCGGAATACACTGTGTATTTATCTGCATGTCTATGGTAAATAGCTACAGAGGGATAAACCATGGGTTTTTTCAGCCCTTCATACCAGCTGGTCAAGTCAACACTATGAAAACAGGTTCAATAGATCAATTGTGTACTCTGCAAGCATATGTGATAGCAGGGAACCGGGGGGGGGGGGGAGAGAACTATCCTTTTTTTGTTTTAAACCTGTGGCCTGTTAATTTCTTCAGGTGTCCTTTTTAAAAAAAATAAAAATAAGCATGACATTATCATGAATTGCATTTTACAAGCCGGTGGGAGGGCATTTATATAAAAATGAACCCTTCTGGTCACCACTCCTGTATCTCCACTGCAGCATGACGGATGGCAGGATGAAAAGCAGAGCCTCCAGGCTTTCAGGCGATGGTAGATTAATGATGACATGGCCTTGACCTCCAAAAGGTAAAGGTTATGAAACACTCATGAGTAGCTGGCTTCCAATTTCATACCCAGAGGGTGAATGACAGCAACTGATAGTTTTGTTCTTCAAAACACTCTAATCCTGGGATGCACAGCTGTCACCCACCACCTTTTTGAAATTCATCCCAACATATTTATATCTTCTTGCTCTTTTCCCTAGCGGACTCTATTCTGTGTCTGTGTGCATCAACTACGCGAATGACGCGCGGCAGCAAATAGTAGGGGCAATGAAACAACAGGAAACGGAAAAGTTTCAATATAATCATAATGTGGCACCACTCTCCCTTTTACAGCTCTAGAATGATATTTTGCCAAGTATTAGACTTGCTCAGTTACACATTACACATGCACTGTGATCAATGGCAGAGGCACAATCAAGGAGCTGTTAGTTTTATAGACCCCAATACCACTTACCTTCCCACTCTGCTTCTCACAAAAGGCCCAAAGAATATGTGATTAATCTCCCCCTTTCAGGACTAGTCAGTCAAATCAACACAGCTCTTTAATCTCAAAGCCCAAGAGAAAGTCAAACACTGTGCAGTTCTTCCCATCCTCTAATAAGTCATGTTTCACCAAGAACTTGATGTAGTTGTAGAAGGTTGTGATGACACTGAAACAAGCTCTTTTCAGAGCCCCAAAAGTGTTGTTTAGAAATGAAGCTGCAGATGTGAACTAGTGTTAAATAAGGTTATGTTTATGTTTCTATACAACAGACAGCTGGCAGGCTCGTCCTACAATTTGATACAAAGAAAGGGCAAACTACTGTAGTCTACCAGACCATGATGCTAACTAACACATAATGCAAGATGTCAAGGCAATGATGATAATCAATATTCAACTCCATATCCACTGCAGGGTCATCACACCCCTATTTTGAAGACTACAAGATGATAAAACTAGTAAAACAAAAGCAGAGTCAGCAACAAAATCTGATAATGTATCTAATCCGATAGAAAAAAGAATTAAGTTTCAGTGTCAATGCACCTTTGCACAACTGTATCACCTTTTGGATTTAGTTGACACAAATTTTCAAGTTACACAGATCTCTACATTAAATATACAGGTCAGCGTTGGCATCATAGCAAAAAAGAAATAAAAAAGGAAATGAAAGGCAGTGCAGATCCACCAGGACTGTTTCTTCTTTACTTGACTCTTTCTGCTTAAAGCATAAATACAAGCCGGGGAAGAGAGAAAGCTTAAGAGATCAGAATTGTTTGAGGTGTTGAATTTGTTAAAGGGCAAAGTTCTGAGAGCCAGCAGTTCTGAAAGGGCTCTGTGTCAAAATACCAGGGGCCTTCACAGATAAAAGTTTATGCTTGCTCCAAACGGGATCAGCAGGGGAGTGAGGAACAAAAAAAGTCACAGCCATGTGTTAAGAGCACACCTGCAACTCCCAGTTTAATTCTGAAGTTGAAAAGCATTCTTTGACCTAGACGTCAGAGGATGAAGCATACATATAAGGAATGCCACATGGCAGACTGAAAGAGACACATCTCAGGTGCAGAGTGAAAAAGTGAAAGGCTTTTGTGAGCTTTTTAATAACATAATGTAGCCTTTTCAAGATTCAAAAATATTCCAGGTAATGATGGATACATTCAACTACCACAAACACTAGCCTTTCTCCTGAAGAAACTTATAAAACTTCTCCCTCCTCAGAGGATCAGATCACGCATTTAACAGTGTTCAAAGGATATAGTTAGGTAGCTTCACCTATTGCATTCTATGTACATGTCCACAATTAGCCTGACCCAGCGAAGGAAATTATGTGTTGGGAGCAGACTTTTGTGTACATAGCCAATGCATATACAGAATCACAACTGGTTACATATTCACAACTGATTCCCAGATCTCATCCAGGGTAACGGGAATTGACTGGATAAGGTTTTAGATGAAAATGTATGAACTGAGGACCACTAGTTGTTGTCAGTGATTAGAAATGGACTAGAGCTACAGCTTTTAAAACAACACAGTTAAACAGAAGTTTCAGTAAGCGGAGTTGAAAAACCCATATTTACTGTCCTCAAAAATAATATGCAGAAGACTTTTCTCCCTTATTCCAGATGTCGAATTGTACTTCCTTACTGTCAAAATCTCACTGTCAATGGTCGGAGTGCAAACAGAACACTACAAGCTATTTCTACTTCTCTGTCATGACTAGTGGATTTTGCTCAGTTTTATTTTTCTCATGTATTTTTTTAATTTTTAATGCAAGTAGTCTTACATTAATGATCTCCTGACCATTAGTGGAAAATCAGGGCATCTTTCAAATAAAATAAAATAATTTGGGGTTAGCAAGCTGTTTATCACATTGTCTCACTGCTGTTCAGTGGACTGCACAGAAATAAGTTCCCCCAAGTTCAATAGAGCTTACTCCCAGGTAGTGGATATTGGATTGTAGCCTTGCCCTATATAGTCTGCTTAATGATAAGCGAACAGCTAATAATATAAGAATATTCTTATGACTGTAGAATTTTGCTTACTGCAAGCCCACTTTTTGAGAAGTTCACATCATATTGGGTTAAAAAGCTATTATAAAATCTCTCATTAAATATTTCATACCTCAGTTTAAGAAGAGTATTACTAATCATAAAATTCTCAGTAAACCTTTTATTACAGCAATTTATAGAGCTCACCAAACAAGCCAGCATCAGCTATGCACAGAAGAGAAAGAGTAGGGCTGGTTTTCATGACAAGCTAAGCCAAACATTGGGTTACTGGGACTGTAGAAGTGTGTGGACTCCCGGAGAGAAGTCCTTTTTGCTGCTACACCAGGCTAAGCTTAACTTACGTGTGAGACAACTAGGACTTGTGATGAAGTTATCTCCTCACTAACCACAAGCTATAACCAAGGTTTGTTCCTGTGCACAGCCCACCAACTAGAAGGTAATGGTTTTCGATATACAGAGGACTAACCAAGATAACAATATCTGCAATTCTGGAATAAAGGTAATAATAATAATAATAATAATAATAATAATAATAATAATAATAATAATAATAATAATAATTTCTTATTTATACCCTGCCCATCTGGCTGGGTTTCCCCAGCCACTCTGGGTGGTTTCCAACAAAACACTAAAATACAATAACCTATTAAACATTAAAAGCTTCTATAAACAGGGCTGCCTTCAGATGTCTTCTAAAAGTTTGGTAGTTATTTTTCTCTTTGACATCTGGTGGGAGGGCGTTCCACAGGGCGGGTGCCACTACCGAGAAGGCCCTCTGCCTGGTTCCCTGTAGCTTTGCTTCTCGCAGTGAGGGAACCGCCAGAAGGCCCTTGGCGCTGGACCTCAGTGTCCAGGCAGAACGTTGGAGGTGGAGACGCTCCTTCAGGTATACTGGACCGAGCCATTAAACCTAACACCAACTTCAGAAGAAAGACCTCACAATTCAAAGCTTCAAGCCTGATCTGTACTGATACCAAATGTGCTTCTCTGAGGAGCTGTAGAAGAACATCTCAAAAGTGAGAACAGAAACTGTATTTTCCCAATAACCTACTGTAACTAAGACTAAATGTGCATAATCTGAAATACCACATATTCTTTCCTCTGCTTACCTCCATTACTCAATTTTTCTCCCCTTCTTTTGTTTGAGGCAGGAGCCTCTCATTCTTTATAAAGTATCACGTGCATGGATAGAACAAAAAAAACAATCTCCATAAGATTCTGGAGACTGCTGATTTTAAGAGATTTGGATCAGATTCCTACAGAGTATCATTAAAAGGTTTTAGTTTTTATTTAGCTGCTTTATGAATTAACAATATATTACTGTATATTTTCTAAAATAAAAGAAGTTCTAGGACTGCTTTCAAAGACTTGGAGGTACCTCCCACCATCTGCAGCCCTTTGCACACACCCCAACTAGCGCAGAAGGTTAGAGAACCCTCTAAAACAGTATTTCAGGAAGCTGCAAAAAGGGGGAGATTGGCTACACCCCACACCTAAGCAGAAACGCCTGTCACATCCAGCAGGATCTTTGGATCTCAGCCAAAGATCTGAAAAAGCTACTTTTATCTTGAATGGATTTTATTACTAATTATCAACACATGCCTCTACACTGAAACAGATGAAGGATGCTACTTAGTTTTACTAATAATGAAACCTGTGCTAATAATCAAAATACGTTATGGGGTTTTAATCTGATGCTACAGCAACATATAGCAAGTAGATCTCCAGGTCCGGAGCTACATGGGTGCCTCCTTTCCCCATCAGCACTAGACAACTGTTTAATCAAACTGAAACAGTTTAATGAGGTACAGAAGGAAAATTATGAACAATGGCACAAATTCCAGAGATGCTGGCATTTTTATTGAGCAAGAAAGCACTATTATAAATCCCTGGAAAATGTTTGTGGTGTAAATTAGAACTCTTAAAAGGCTTGATTATTCATGCCAAAGAAAAGCATTGCGGTTGGCTTGCACTGACCTCATGTATGCATTCCCCTTACTTTAGATTACTTTTGTTTTTCATGGTGAACAGGAGTTAAAAAAAGAAATGTGACTTCAGGTTTTTTTTGTTAAAATCAGAATAGACCCTTGAAGACTGGGAGTGAGAGCACAGTTCTCCATTCTCCCCCAGTTGCTCCTCCAAATTCCTGCAGCCAAGTGGTTCAACAGTTTCTGAATGGCACACATAATGACATCATTGATTGAACTATAATAGAAAGGAAAGGGGGGTGGGGGGGAAAAGATGTATTTGTGTTACAGACAAAAGATAAGTTCTGTTTCACAGCAGGGACAAATGAAGAACCAGATGACTGGACAGAGTGAGGTCGCCGAGTACCCCTTGCCATTGTTTTCGTTTTAAGCAACCCTTCCACTACTCCCTAAAGGTTTGTTAGGGACTCAAAATCCTTTTCAAATGGCACCGTGGAGAAAGGAAAGATCAGGAGCCCTGCTGACCCTTCACAACTCTCTCATCATTTATTTTTAAAATATCATGTATTGTAAGTGGGGGGAATGATATAAACATTAATAATAGTATAATCCTAAACACTGAACAATGATATCACCAGGACTATTGGAAATACATAGCTAAGAAGCAAGCACCATTCAAAACTCTTTGAAACACAGAAGGATCAATCTTATATTTTTGCATTTTGGTCTCCCCCCCCCCAAAAAAAAGTTACTTTCTCCTAGATAGGCTTGATGGAGACACAGCTCTAATATGCTGAGAAATCACTCACAAGTATTTGGACCACACATCTGGAGAGAGTGTTATTTTGAGTGGCTGAAAAGGAAGGCGTTCAATGTTTGCAATATCTGGATTGAGTTAATTGCTAAAGTCTTTGAAAGCTCATCTGCAGAACTATACTTGCTTTATTCCTGGCGATATATGTTAAAGATGTCAAATGAAGTTATCCTAGAGTATACCAGCAAGAATAATACAGCTTCTGGAATCAAAGAGATCGCAAAGTCTAATGGACGAAAATTTAGTTACGAAAATCATTGGGAGTTCAAAATGAAAAACCTCCAACTGTTAACAATGGAAGAACATTCAAAACACTATGTCAGATAAATGTACCCCGGCCTCCCTTGTTTTCTTAGATTCAACAGATGGGCCCTTGCGCAAACGCATGTGTGTGCACTGGTAGAGGCCTGGCTGGAAAGTTTAAAATGGCTCCATGAAAGACGGACTGAAGAAAAGGAAATATGAATTGGCCCTGCCCCATAGCTTGACCAATTGCAGCTAGGAGCTGGGTGGAGTCATAGATAAAAAAAAAAAAGAAGTAGACTCGGATACGCTGGCCTGCATCCTTTTTGATTTGAAATGTTTGTTTTGGGCTTCTCAGCAGTACATAACGGCAATAAACGGGCAGGAGGAGCGCTGGCCTGCAATTGTGCCCATATAAGAGGTGCCAGAACTGTGCTCCGACACATTCCAGCTGAAAAAGGTCTGGTTACAAGGTTTAACAGAAAAACAACCTGCAAAGATTTGGATAGTATATCAGACCTGAAACAGGATTTTAAATTGGTATATTTATTAAGGTTTCAAATAAAAAATAAAAGAGTCTGCTCTTTGTAATAAACAGAAATTCTGTACTAACCAATGAATTTATTTTCTTCTTGAGGGAAGTAGGACAGCTGAGTAAGGTGATAGGCCCTTCTACCAGGCCACAATACCATTTTATCCTAATGAGAAATATACAGATCCTTATTTAAAGAGAAAGTTTCCAGCTCAGATACACCATGAGAAAAATGATTTTCAGAGTCAAATTTTGATTGAAACGGCAGTGAGTGGTTCAAAGCTCAATCTGGTTAAGGCTTTCAAGAAAATGATGAGGACTCTAGCATACTCCAGAAGAACTGAGAAGGGTAAAATGAACTAACATATTGGTGATAACTTGGGGAGGGAGACAGAGACTATGTTCAAACCCAAGTTTCAGATGCTTAAGAATGTCTTGTGGCAGTTCAAGATTTACCTAGATCCTGCAGTGTCTAGACTCTTATTTAGAAGATTGTAGACACCAGGACAAAGGTTCTCCAAATAAGCTTATGAAGTTTAATGGTGAAGGAATGTCTTGATACAAACAAGGTGTTTCTCACCTAGATGCATAACTTAGTGAGTTGGAAGATTCGCTCAATTTCTATATAACCTGGAATCCCGTATCTTAATGAAGAATGGGGTACTGATGTAGGAGATGCCTGCTGGCTGGTAGGAATCCATGGGTCCTTTGGCAACAGCTTCACTACACTGGAGAATTACAAGTGTCTTAGCCACTTTGCTGGAATCAGTAGCACCATAGCCTGCAGGTCCTTAATCTTCCTAAGTACAGTGGTACCTCGGGTTAAGTACTTAATTCGTTCCGGAGGTCCGTTCTTAACCTGAAACTGTTCTTAACCTGAAGCACCACTTAAGCTAATGGGGCCTCCCACTGCTGCTGCGCCGCCAGAGCATGAGTTCTGTTCTCATCCTGAAGCAAAGTTCTTAACCCGAGGTACTCTTTCTGGGTTAGCGGAGTCTGTAACCTGAAGCTTATGTAACCTGAAGCATATGTAACCCGAGGTACCACTGTACTTGTGACATGAGAGGTAGAATCTGTGAAGTATATAACACTTTCTGGACCAGTCTGCTGATAGGATGTCCACAACTGCAGATTCTCCCACATCAAGAAACTTGATGTGAATCTAGGCAGCTGATTTTGAGGAACCAGCAAACAGTTTCATGATGGCTTCTCTGAGCAATCATTTGTGAAACACTAATTGACCTAGCTTTGGCAACCAAGCCAAAGATGTTCTGTCTTGATGAACTGAAGACATTTCTCTGTATAGAATAACAGGGAGGTGGTTTCCTTAAGAAGGAGTTTTGAAAATGTACTGCTAGGCATTTGCTACTACATTGTCTGTCTTGAGGAATACCTAATGTCCTGGTAGAAGATGGAAGAAATGCCGCAGTGCCAGTATGACTGCCCAAAGTTCTAGGGAACTGATGTTCAATTAAATTGTTTCTGGAGACCACAGGTCTTGGTGCTGTACACCTTTGCAGTGTGCACCTCAAATTTTCAGACTGGGATATGTTGTCAAGAGCACTTGGATGGACTCCTGAATAGGAATCTCCTGGCTCAGATGAGACACTGATACCCACTATCTGAGTGGGCTCGGGGTTGAGGTTGTTGGTTATTTGCAGTGGGTATCCTAGAAGAAATGTCTGAAATACATGCAGATAATCAATCCCAAAAATCTGGAGACTGTAGATGAGACTGAGGTCTCAACCATAACTTTGTTGTTAAAAAGCTTAGGGTGACTTGGCTATCTGCAAGATAGAATCAGAGTGTTCTTCATTTTGTTGATGATGAAGCTGTGTTCTTGCAGAGTATACATCATCCTGGCCATGTCTTGACAGCACTAGAATTTAGAGGATGATCAGACTAGAAGATTGTCCAGATATGGCTAGATATTCATTCCTTTGCTTCTGTGCCAATAGGATCTTTATAAGGACTCTGGGAGTGGAGAGGAGATGAAAATGAAGAGTTTGGAAAATGCAATTGTTCTTCACTGTAGCTCAGGGATGACTGTGGCACCCCAGATATTGTTGGACTTCAACTCCCACCATCTCAAACCGTTGTCCATGCTTGCTGGGGTTGTAGTTGAACAAACAGGGAGGGGCCGGTTCACTATCCCTGCTGTAGGTGAAGCAAAGGAAACTATGATGCCCTGGTTTGACTGGACATTTAATAAGCCTCTTCAGATGAATGGATATCAGATAATAATTGAGTCTGAGGCATGCTAGGATGAAGTGCAAAAAAATTTACTTTGGAAGGTGATGATTGACCATCTTTGGCTCCAAGATGAGGACCGTGGTCCCTGGTGTGTGTGTTTTTTGAGATAGTAAAAAAAGGCTGAAAACATATCTTGGTATTTAGAGGAGGACCTGTTTTACCAATAGCTGATGGTGGTACTGAACTGCTTTCCCTGGGGATCTTGCAAAAATTCCACAAAATACCCTTTTCCCACTCTCCAGATCGCAACAGTCTGTCATGGACCCCTTCCAAATCTCATGGGATGAGTCTCATACAGGATAACTGAGCATAGGGTTGTGCTGGAAAATCAGTATTGGTCATACTTAGATTGCTGCTGCTAACTGGATGGGAATGACTGAGAGGTTGATTGGAACAGAAAGGTTTTTTGTAGGCACAAAATAGCTGAGGCTGTTTGTTCATTGTTTTCTCTCCCATGTATATGGGCTTGGATTTCTTCTTGGTATCTGCTACAACCGCATTCAAAGCTTGCCTCAGAGACATGAACTGGAGAACACTGGTTGGTTTGGCATCAGCCACAGAGTTATATAGCCAGATATGACTTCCAACTACATTGTTAGAAGACATGGCCCTACCTTCAAGCTGAAGGTTGCTCAGAAAAGCACCTGCCAGGAAAGCCAAGACAAGTGCCCCTTTGCAGAGTAGTATCACTAGTGTTGTTGTCTATTGTTCTCCAGAACGTCATTCACTCAAGTGAAGACTGTGCAACACATCACAGGACACAAAATCATGCTTATTATCAGAAAGTTGATTAAAATTGGTGACATTAGTGATTAATTCATTAAATTACTATACACACAGGTCTTGCTATCCAAACATAATGCATTTGCAGGAAATCGTTTGTTAGGCAAGCATTTGCATAATGTATTGATGATTTCCACTGATTCCTATAGGGACATTTTGAATGTGTTCCAACCATGGAATCTATATATATAATTGGGGAGAATTTTAGGTTGTTTTTGCTATTATTTTTAATGTTTCTATAAGTCGTTCTGAGTCATTTTTATGTGGAAAAAAGTGACAACAATACTTCATTTCCCTACTTCAGTCATAAGAACCACTCAATACTGAAGTTATGGATATTTAAAACAACCAAGTCCCGGTGCCATAAAGATTACAATCAAAATTTCATCTAGGGTAGAGGGAAGACAGAAAGAGGGAAGGAAGGAAAGGAAGAGGTAAGAGTAACAGAGGCAATAAATTATCCACTTCAACATACTAGAGTGCAGAAATTTTATTAGAGAGCGGTAGGTATGAGTGCAATGCACAGACATCAATACTACCTGTTCCAGAACTAGCTTCAACCAAATGTACCAAATGTAGGTGGATCACAGGGCCAGATCCAGCATTTCATTTAAAAAAGAGACACAGAGAATGTGGACTAGATACAAGGAATAACAGAAAAATAGGAACAAGGGAATGGGGGTCAGGGTGAAGGGTCAGCTTCTGACAGAAGTTGCAAAACATTTATTGGACATTTATCCAGCTTGACTATTTCTAACTGGTTTAATTTGCTTAGAGCCTTAAAGGGCTTTAACTCTGAATATGTAATCAGTTTTATTGAAGCTAAGCTTGAGTTTAGGAAAGGCTGTATTTGGGAAACCTGAGAGACAGTATCACTCTGGTTAACATATTTCTAGGAAATACAATGCCTTCAAAAACTGAGGCTGCAATTGTGAAATAATATATTTTATGAGAGTAAAGACCTGCCTACTTTTTCAGCCATGCCTAATAGATTATTGAGTGAAATGGTTAGACTATATATTGAGAGACAGAAGACACCCATCCTATATTAGGACCTGCAAACTATACAACCTATGTGATCAGTGTAGCCTGGCACAAGCCACTGGACTCTTCTTATAAACAACCCAGAGCGTGGGGGAGGAGTGGCCTTGCTTTCAGCATCCCTGTGTTGAAATGTCCATGACTGCCAGCACTATTCTTCACCTTGTCACTTCCCATTATTCTAAAATCAACAGGCCTACATTCATGACTACTCAACTTGGAGCACAGTGACATCATTTCAAGGCGGCAGGGAGGGGGGAGCATATCAAGGGCAACCCACCACACTGGATATGTGTATACTGTAGATGCTTTACTTTAGAACAGATTCATACTTTACATATGGAAGACAGTTCAAAGTGTGAAATCTGCTGCTTTGCATCTATGGCATGCAAGCCAATCTAAAAATACTAATAAAAATGCCATTTCAGTGAGAATGACAACATCCGCTTATACATGTTTACTCAGAAGTAAGGCCCAATGTGTTTACTGGGGCTTATTACTTAGTGAGTTAGAACTGGAGGCTCAGAAGCAATTCTGAATACAGCATTCTTGAATGGAGACCTTATGCAGCCTCTCCCTCCCCTTGGATTTGTAAAAGAAAATCTACACACATCGGCAAGCCGAGGGCCAAGCTAGATGTACCAAAATTCATACTCTAGTTATCGTAATATTGTGTAGCGGACAAATGATAGCTTCAAAGGAGAGTACATCAAGAAGGTAACAGACCAGAAATCTTTCAATCTTTGAACCTTTAGCCCCATCATGAAGGTGCCCCCTTTTCCTTTTTTTGGTTTTAATTTCCTGCCTTTCCCCTTTTTTCTCTTCCTTATCCATTCCCTCTTCCTTTTAAAACACTGTTTTTCTCCTTCTCTCCCCCCCCCCCAAGTTATAAACACCACCACCACAAAGGCAGAGGGGAAGAATGGTAGTGCTGCCACTTGCGTGACCCATTTTAGTCAGGGTTCAACCCATTTGTGTAACCTGACAACACAAGCTTATACATGTTTACTCAGAACCATGTTCCATTGTGAAGACAAGTGCACTAGACAGGGTGGCTAACCTGTGACCTTTTGGGTGTTGTTGGAGTTCAGCCCAAATCAGTAGGGTCAATGGTCAATGGTCAAGGAAGATGGGAACTGGTCCAGATAGATATTACATACCAATAAATATTACATTTTTACAGAAACTGCGCAGACAAAAGTGAAAAAGGAAACAGAGTTTGAGGTGAAACCTGCAAAAAGGTATGGAATATTTCTCAGGATATATGGGAACAGGGGTAACGTCGTATGAGGAAACCATGTGCAGCTTGTAAACCATAAGGGGAAATGTAAGAGCAACAGAGAATGACTACGAAGTTGCTGGCAAAGCCTTCCAAGCTCGTCCTAACCATGAAACCACCTTGGACAGAGCCTGGTTTGCTCCCAAGAGAACCAAGATATCTCATCCTTTGGAAGTAATAAAATGGCTGGATCCTGATGCTCTTATATTGTAACAAAAATCTTGTCTAAGGTTCAGAAAGCTCCCAGACCACAAAATCAGTACAGTTCTATAGCAACATAGCTCCTTTTCAGGATAAATATTTCCTTTTCAGCTTGTCTGAGCTCAAGAGGCAAATGTTGCAATCAATTTTCCTGCTATCTTCTGCAGTAGTGTGTTACTAGATGAAGACCTGCTTTGAATGCTATAGGAGTACTCAGAACCGTAGCATGGCTGAAGCTTAGCAGCCTGGAACTTGATCAGTGTTTGGATAAGGTGCCATGTCCCATGTTAGCCATTTTCAGCTTTCTAAGGGACGAGTGAGATAAAATGGTCTGGTTCCCACATAACACTAAGCCAAACCATGGTTTAGCACAAACAAAAAGGCTCATGGAGAGGAAGCTGCAACTATATTAATCTCTTTGGAACACTCTGCTACTGCAATGTTAAGATGTGGCTTTGACTTAGCTCCTCATCTGAACCCAGGCTTGTGGTTTAGCTCTATCCGGATAAACTATGATCTGTAGTCAAGGTCTGTCCAATGGCTTACCTCAGCGCAGCAGCAAAATGACTGGAAAAGGAGCCAAGTGCCTGCAATCTCCAATCCAGGACCCCACACGTTTGCTTGTTTACACTAAACCAAAGTTCGGCTTAATGTGTGAACAAGATCAATTCATAATACAATAGTAAATATTACTAACAATTTTGGAAAGAGTGCTGTTGCTGTGTTCTCTGCTTGAAGTATAGTACTTTGAGGAAAAGGGTATTAATTGGTAGCATATATTTCAGTTAATAGTTATAGAACCCTACATTAGGAGAAGATTAGCTTAAATGGTCATCAGATCTTTTGCAGCACTCTGAACAAAAGCATGATCTCTTCCCCTGCTCTTGCTTCCTATTGGTTAATATTTTCCATATTGGAACTGGTGGGATGTATTTGAAAATATTGCAAGGAAAAGAACAATCCAGGAAAAGAATCCTTCCTCAGTATACTGCTTTGAACTTTTTGAAAGTGTAAACAGTTAACTGCTTTCTCATTATATGTGCACAAAACTGCCACCCTATTTGCCTTCCCAAAACCACATTATGAAAAATGAGCTTTGCTAAGGCCATTTTAGAAAACACAAACTGTTCCCTTCTGCCTCTATAACAAGCCTTCACTAAAAAGAATTAAGCTACATTAAGTTTGACCAAAATTCACTTTTAAACTTTTACTGGCTAACAATTACTTTGTCAATCTATGTGCTACTACTCATTTGCAATCAAACTACACCTTTCACCAATCTTACACACATGCAAAGTTTAAAAAAGCACTGCCCTTTCCTCATTACAAACAGGAAAAAGAACAAAGCAATCCATGTAGGATATGTATTGTAATTTACTGACAAAAATGAATGGAGAAAGACTCAAATTTCTGAATGTTAACCATAAGCTCTGTCACATCAGAGGTGTAAAAATGCAATACACTTTGCAGCTGGTTTATTAAGTGGTATCATATGATTGTACAATAGGTTCAGTTTTGACAAATTTGGGTATTACTGCATTTCTAAAGAGATTCCTACTTGTTTTCCAAGCACTATTAACTTTTTGGGTGTAAGCAGAGGCCTCAAAGTTTCAAGTAGAGCACCGAGTCTTTTGTTTCTTTTCGAATTAAAACCCACATTTGAGAGTTGGAAGAAGCTGCTGCTAATGTGTCTGAGGTTTGATCCTTGCAATTTTTGCTCCATTTACAGTGTGACTTTGACGTGCTGGTACTTTACCTCCCTAGCTCAAACCTCTGACAGGCTGCAGGTTAATTAGCTACTTGTAAAACAGAACAAGACCCTTACATTAGCTAATGTGAAGCACAAATTATTTTAGCCCTGTTCCGACTGGGAATGGCACCAAATAATGCAATGCAGAAAGGAACATTTATGCTAAGCCAAAGGCTCTCTGAAAGAGCCCCAAGCTTCTGTTTTGTGGTAATACTCTCTCTGCTGGATACCTACAACCTTGTTTCATGCATAAAAAGAAAAAGCAAGCCCTCTGAGAATGCGCTTTTGCGTTACGATGCAAGCAACCCGCTCAGCCTTCTGCAGCACTGAAGCCTGCAGCTATCAGCTCTCCCACTGGGAAGCCAGAGGTTCAGAGTGGTACAGGGAGCAGCTGCTACAGAGGGGAAATTTACAAGGGAAGGGAGCAGTTTAAGTGTAACTTGCAGAAATCAAGGGATAGCAGCCTCAGGTCAGAGGGTAAATTTTAAAAGGAGGCTTCCCTTGAGAGCATGGGGAGGGGGCGTGATTAGTTCTGGAGAGGAAAATGCTTTCTTGATTTATTTTAAAAATTAATTTGATGGCTCCGTGCTGACAGAAAAAACAAGCGAGCACCTGCCACATCTATTATACTAGACAGCGACAGTCACCACCTCTATTCTACTGTACTAGTAGGAGCTTTGTTATCTTTTAGGAAGAGATGTTTTTAACAGAATAGATTCTACAGTGGCAGTGGGTTCAAAGCTACAGATTAGATGGAGAGCCTCTTACTCAGATCTAGGTTTGCTCCCCTGATCCCAGCAGGCTTGAAATTGCCCTTGGCTATATTCCTCTTCCCCCACCTCTCTTGTTCAAAACCAATTTGAATGGGAAATGAAATGTGGCTCCAGAGACAATGGTTTACTGTAAAGTTTTTGCTGCAATGCGTGGTGTTAAAAATCTGCAAAGACCCATGCAACCAGGCTACTCTGTAATGAAAAGCTATAAAGAACACCCAGGTGGGAAACACAATACCAGTGGCTAATTGAAGCAACCAACACTATTCCTCAATAGAATTCACGAGTGCTGTTCAGAGAGAGAGAGAGAGAGAGAGAGAGAGAGAGAGAACACTTCTAAGCCCCTGAACTCTACTTCCTAATAGAAGATCACAACAAATCTCAAGACAAATCATCCTAATGTTATTGCTTGTCACTCTGCCTCATATATGCAAGGAAAACCAGAACTGGAGACAAAATGTTAGTGTTTAAAGAATACAGATGCACAGAAACATAGATTTCCAGACCGAACTTAGCAATCAATTTCTGACCTTGGATATGCCATTCTCCTATTGGTATTTTCTCCCCGTGTATAAAGAAGATCAATTCTCTGATGAAGCTAGCTTCGTTTGTGTTCTTTAAGAGCATTCAAATTAATGTTTAGCACTTTTATTTTGTCAAGTACTGAACAGGGAATAGTTGTGGGAAGCTCTTTAGAGAGAGCTTACAATTCTTATGAATCGTCATCGAAACCATTCCGCTCAAAAGGAAACTTGGCCATAAATGCTGACAAAGCATATATTCTTCCTGAAAAATGTGCACTCCTGGTGACAGGGTTAATGATGTTTGAGCAGCCTCTCACCCTGACCTGCCCCTCCACATATTCCAGCTTTAATGCACTTGCATGAATTCACCCTTCCCCCAGAGCAGAGGGTGGGGAGGAAAATGGCCTCCACCTCCAGTTATTTTCTACATGGTTTAACCCCCTGGTGCCAGGTTTAGTGCCTTACTGCAGAACGGAACGCATTAAATGTGCAAATCCCACGAGGGATGGAATAGTTTATCTGGTAGGGGTTAAGACAAAATGACAGCCTTCCTCATTCACGAGGCTTTTTCCAGAAGAATATTTCCAAATCTGAAATAATCAATATACAGCATTCTCTCTCTCTCTCCCCCCCCCATTCCCAAATCCTGTTTTCTTCTATGGTGGTACTGAACTGGAGAACTGTCAGCAGCTTTCAGGCCCACAGAGAGTAACAGCCCAGCCTAATATCAGTTTCCAGATCTAGATACCCACCCCCCGCGTGCCTTTTTCCTCATGTCTCTCATCTGTAACACAGAAAATTCTTTGGGAAAGATTTTAGCAATGTCACCTGCTCTAACAATTTCTGCTGAAGGATTTCTGGCCACCATTGAACTGATGCTAACTTTTTTCAGACATTATGCTTCTTTTATTGGAAGCATAATGAACCCAAGTCAATATTGGGAATGCTGGGCCCTGAACTCGGTGGCAGATAGAACCCAGAACCACACAGAACTAGAGCTTAGTTCTCAGGATGTGCTAAAACTGCTTAGGGTGCACTGCAGGGGCGGGGAATCATATGACTGAATATTCCCAGATGCGAAAATTAAAATAAGTTAAATAAGCTTTCCGCACAAAAAATTAGATACTAGGGAGAAGGGTTCTAGCTTAGCCTTCTCCTTGTTGTATTAGCTTTCTGTCTGTAGAAACCCTCCAGCAATCTGAAGTGGTACAGTCCAGACGTTTGGGTGAAATCTAAATTGGAAAGCTTTCTGCAACACTGTGGGCAGCCTCATTCCTTAGCCAGGGTAACAGGGCGGGGTGGGGACCAAGACACAAGTGAACATTTCAATTATTCTGTTCTAAGAGGACTGGTCCCAAGGAATATCACCCCCAAATTAGTAAGAAACCTATGCTTAAAAAAAAGAAATTAGAAAGCCATATGCTCCTAATTCAGCAATAAGCACTGCTACATGATCTCTTAACACAAACTCTTTAATTCTATAAAGGGCTTGGAGCTAGTCTGATGATACGGGAGATTAAGATCCTTGATCGACCAGGAAGTTTCATCAAAGCAAGTAAAATAAAACAAGTAGGATTACAGGATTAAGTGATATATATGCTGCAGTTTTTCAATTTTTCAAATATTTATTACTCTAGTAGTGCTTGCCCTGGAACCTTACCTTTTTGGAGGCTGTGGAGACATTCAAGCCAAATCTCTGAGCCCTTTCCTTTAATTTGTCTATATTTACCTAGAAAAGTCACAGGAAACAGTTTAATATAATCTCCACTCATATTCTTAGATTAAGGAATCCTAAAGACAATATGCACTTATGCCAAGGAAAATGGAAGAGATCTGAAATTTAGTGTTTGTATTGATGAATTTGCTAAACCCTAATAAAAATCCTCTTTCTATACTGCAGCAACCCCTCTTACCAATTACGGAGGGAAGGAGAATAAGAAGATGGCATCCAGAAGTTCAGAATTTTACTGCAAACTGCTTCTAAGAAGGATTTGTGCTAGTGTTTTAGTAGAGGGATTTTTAAGAAGACTGATTCTTCTATTTTAAAATGTGTTGACAACAGTAAAAATGGAGCCATCACATCTGTTGTTGCCAAGTCAATTGTCTTTTATGTATCTTCAATAAATCATGTTTAATGTATTGTGATTTTTTGGGGATCTGATTTGCATTTTGAACTCTATAGCAACATGTATATACCATTCAACTCTTAAAGATAAACACAGGAAAGTATCAAAGAGAAAAAATATATTTTCACCAAATTTCAGCACCATCTCAGATTTGAGAAGATGCCATGTCTAATTACATTCAGAACTAAGAAGCATTTGGCATGAGCTGAATGTTTTAGCAGCTTGCGTTGTGTCCTGCCCCACCCAGCGACATATTGGGGAGCAAGAAATTCTCTGTAAAATTGGGATCCACCTCTTTCTCTTGGCAAAGTTCTCACTGGGAGGCAAGAAGGAATCTTGCTGGGCGCTGCTTTGCAGATCAATTCTTTTAAAGTGCTACAACAGCATTTTTAAGGACATGACAGGCAGCAGTGTCATTCTCCTCTCTTAGCAAATTGCTATGGGGGTGTAGTGGCAGCCCTGCAGATAAAGTTGCAAGTCTGCAGTTGCCAACTTTAAAGGAGGCCAATCGGCACCCCTGCTTGATTGCCCGTTTCAAAAATATCTGAAAGAGACTTTTCTTTTTTGGGTGTGATAAAACTATTTTTTTAAAAAAATGTTCTCTACATTCCGTTTCAGTCCTAATTTGGCCAAGAAATTTACATTAGCGAAGTTTTGCCCACTTCCCTTAAAGCTATTTCAAGCAACATAGCATCCTTTATGAGGAATATCTAATAGATGCTAAATGAGCATATATTGCAAAGATTTATACTATAGGGCAGTGTTCCCCAACCTTGGGTCTCCAGCTGTTTTTGGACTACAATTCCCATCATCCTTGACCACTGGTCTTGCTAGCGAGGGATGATGGGAGTTGTAGTCCAAAAACAGCTGGAGGCCCAAGGTTGGGGAACACTGCTATAGGGGACCCTGGAATCTTTAGGCGGGAATCTACTTCATGATATTGTCAAAGTACTTCCCAAGTAAGCAGCAGAACCGAAGACTGAAACTAGCATTTGTTCTACTAGAACGATCCTCAAGAAACACTGCCTAAATTAGCAGGGCAACTAGCCCTTTGTTCTTAATACTATTATCAGTAGTGCACATAGTGCTTTGCAAAGTAACATAAGCAACACGTTCTAAAAGCGTAGCCGTGTTGTAGATTAATAGGTTAAAAGGAGTTAGGCTCCTATCTCAAAGAATTGACAATCTAAATTTTGACGATAAGAGAGTCATGTCTTATCGGAGGATGAATACGAACAAATGCCCACGCTTAGACATCATTTTGGCCAGAAGTGACAACTGAAGGGTTAAGCCAAAAGCTTCACAGAAGAAAGAAGCTTGAAGGGGAGGGATGGTAGTGGTGGAGAGGTGGCAGTGGGAAGGAGCAACTTCCAGGCATAGAGGCAAGGGAGAAAGTGAAGAGACACATGAAGGAAAATAAAGACTTTTCAAGAACTGACTGTTGTCAAAGAAGGTCATAAGCAAAGATCTGCCAGCAGAAAGACAAGATGAGGCAAATCTGTTACGTCTGATGGCAATGGCAAGGTATTGGTGCAGGATGGGCGGGGGGGGGGAGTGAGTGAAGAGATTTGAATAGATGTGTCATATAACTTAATAAAAAAAAAAGTGAAGAAATGAATTTGGGCAACAGCTTTTTAGATGCAGTGAGATGCAACAAAGCAAGGTCAAATAGAACAAATTAGCAGTAGGTAATGGAGGAGACAACCAGAGAATGAACCAGTTTTTCATCCGACAGAACAAAAAAGAATGGACAGATCTGTTGGATATGAACTTTGTGACAGAATGAATATGGGGAAGCCAAGGAGAAGGAAAAATCAGGGGGGGGGGGGGGACGACGACCAGCAAGGCTTCTTGCTTGGTTTACTACCTTTGAACTAGAACAACAAAATCTGAAGTTGTACATGGGAGAAAACAAATTAATATACCTGATTTCCTAAGACGATAGAATTGCTTTTAGCAATGGAATAAAGAACACAATAGACATGCAGTATGCATCTCATCTTCTACTCCATTAGGCATCAAAGAACCACAAAAAGTGAAAAAAGAAAGCAAAACATTTCAAAGAATTGGATCCAAATAAAAATTATATGCTTGTCTTGAGGTGCCCACTCACTAAAGAGCATAGTTTTCAGATACTGTTTTTGTCTGTCAATTCCCCCCCCCCCCCGGTGGATTCACTAGCAAGTTTTAATGAATGAAGTACCATTGTAAAACCAAGCCAGCTATAACTGTAAGCAAAGTAGCTACTTACTGTAGTCTTACTTTCTGTCACAAGACCTGAAATAGGGAACAAAAACCATTTTAAATTATCATATCTGAAACAAGCTTTCTTCCGATTGCCTAAATAGTAAATTTAAAAAGTGGTTAAAATAAAAGTAATGGTCTTAAAGCAAGAGAGACTCAAAAGATGCTTGAAGTGGAAATTTTTATTAGTATATATAATGGCTTAGAGGGGACGCAGGTGGCGCTGTGGGTTAAAGCCTCAGCACCTAGGACTTGCCGGTCGAAAGGTTGGCGGTTCGAATCCCTGCGGCGGGGTGCGCTCCTGTCGTTCGGTCCCAGCGCCTGCCAACCTAGCAGTTCGAAAGCACCTTCGGGTGCAAGTAGATAAATAGGGACCGCTTTCTAGCGGGAAGGTAAACGGTGTTCCGTGTGCGGCTCTGGCTTGCCAGAGCAGCGATGTCACGCTGGCCACGTGACCCGGAAGTGTCTGCGGACAGCACTGGCTCCCGGCCTATAGAGTGAGATGAGCGCACAACCCCAGAGTCTGGCAAGACTGGCCCGTACGGGCAGGGGTACCTTTACCTTTACCTTTATAATGGCTTAGATTCTAAAATTAATAGGGCATTAGCAGAATAAATGTTTCCTGTTCTCTCCTCTTTCCTGCAATCTCCGAAAAGCTTCTCAAGGAAGCTTGGGGAGCCCCACCTGAACAAAATGGGATGGGAAGGAAACTTTCTCTCTGTGAACTTTCTTAAGATTGCAATCCTATATCCAGGTACCAAAGTACAAGCCTCACTGGGACTTTTAGTATCTGCCAGTTACTCCATCAGGGGTCTGCCATGTTCTGTGGCCTACACCAACTCTCTAGAAAGTCCATGCTAGTACTATGTGTTACCACCTTAATTCTAAAATGATTTATCCTCTAACAGAAATACAAACATTCATTCTAACTGTTAATCCAGAGTTAAGCTCTGGGACAAATAATAATTTTGTCACTTGCATCTACAGCTTTTGGTCCTTGCTTTGGCCCTTCAGAGACCTGCAGAATCCATCACATTTAGTTCATAATGATGCCACGGGTTGGATTTCCAGTGGTTTAGTAAAAACATGGTATTTCCAAATCCAGGTTATTCTGGGATTTACTATGTAATTCCATAAAAAAGATTGTTATATTAATTTATCAGCAAAAGGATCTTGCAAGGAGATTAAAAATCCAGTGAATAACCATGGCTGGAACCATGTTGCTAATGTATTTGCAAGGGTACAAAGACAATGAAACTTCATTTTCAACCCTCTTTTTACAGCATGGTTGGAAGAAAAATGGTCACAATCATTCAAAGGAAGGCAAAAATATGAGATACTGCTTCAAGAATCACATACCTTTAGTTGAAGCTGCAGGCATACCAAACCTGTGGAGAAGAGAGAAACCCTGGTTAGGGACTCTGAGGTTTTGGGTCTCTAAACCATGACATAGATTAGAAAACAATTTTAATACAAGTTAAGTTGCGAATTACCTTGTAAATCTGCCATGACATACCTAGACTACTAGACTGAATCAGATCAGCAATCGAAGTTGGATCTACATAGCATTTCTGCCTTGTTCACAAGATAATCACCAATCAAGCAGAACAGATGGTCCAAAAGGGAAATTGTGGGTTATTCTTCCTTGTAGCATATTACTTGCCATTACTCATTGTTTAATAATCGGATGTTTAAAGCTCTGGATCTTTCACAAGTCTTCAATGTACTTTTCTTGATATGAAGAGCAAGGTATCTTATCAGCAGATGGTAACGTTAAACACACCTTGTATGGTATTTTCCTCATTTTTTAATCCCTTTCACGACCATTTGTGTTGCTCATGAATAGCAGCACAGAAGTGAAAACATGGGATATTACTTAATTTATGATAATAATAATTTGCCTCATTTATTTGTCTCATTTCAGGATTGTCTTAACATTTCAAAGCATGTGAAAAGAACTGACCATACAACCAGTTGTTCATAGATTTTATGGTAATTTTGACATCTTCTGGGGGGAGACAGACTTCTACCTGGAAAAGGATATTATGAGAGAAGTCTACTATGCCCTGTTTTTGTTTTTCTAAAACATTATCTTGGATATTTCCCCATTCCCTTTCTATCTTCCATTGTTACTTAGTCTATGAAACAGCTTCTCTTTGACGAAAGACTAAGATTTAATACTGTGGATAGGCTATGGAAGTATGAGGACAACTGTGAAATTCTATTTAAGCCATGCAAAGTTTTCAGGGTTTAAGCAAGCACCTCTACAAAGCAACGAAGCCATTTTTGGTTACCCACAACTCAAATTCCAAAGGTCCTCCATCATAGTCACTGCAGACAACTAGAACATATCAGTTGCACAATGCATCTATAATAAACTTTGACCTGCACAAGGCAATGGTTAAAAAGCAATGACAGAAAACAAATAATGACAACAAATAAAGACTTACCGAGCTGCTCGTGCAGCCTTCTTACTCTCCAAACTCACAGGTACATTGAATCTCTCTGCCCGTTTCTGCATTCTCTAAAGTGGAAGTTAAAGAAATACAAATATGTTAGGCAATATAGAAAAATAATGCATTTATGAGTAGTCATAAGTATATTCCCACCTGCACCTATTAAACTTTTCTGCTTATTCCAAGATTTGGAAGAAAATATGCTATGGAAGCAGGGCAATTGTTGCGGTGAGACACCACCAGGTCCATCCAAACACTGAGACTGTCAACTTCTATTTCCTATCTCTACTTGAGAATCTCTGACTGTTTCTCCTGATGCAACAATCAACATGTTTTAATGAGCCAGAGGTTACGACAACTCTGACAATATGGACACAGAATAAGTGGTAAACACCCAGTAAACCTGTGTTTCTGTTGGTAGATATGAAATGATCCATCTTTGTGGCTAAGAGCATATTGAGGTAGGCAAAATTTTAAACTACCAAGAATACAGCGCCAATCCCTTAACAAGAGAGAGGCAGAATAGTGCAAATGGCTGTTCCAGCAGACATGCTTCTGTTCAGAAGCCCGGTTTCTCTTTAGCCAACACAATATATGGTATGTAACCTCATGCCCTTTGCTATAGCCATCGGTATTTAGAAGAACGTTTAGCTCAGAGGTCGCCAACGTGGTGTGCCACAGATGTTGCAGGATTACAACTACCATCATCTATTAAATTCGCCATGTTGGCTGGGGCTGATAGCATCAGAAGAGCGCTGTATTGGCTACTCCTATCTTAGCTACTATGAAGGGATATGTGTACCTGCTTCAGACACATACACAACCAGGGCAGCTGAAATAGATGTTGGCAGTAATGTTGCACATTTCAACCAGAAAAAGCTCTGCCCAGAAGTCACAGGAATAGCAGCCCCGGCATGAATACAAAATGAGCAGCTTATTTCCCCACCTAGCTGCAGAAAGCAAGTGACAGCTCAAACAGATCACAGTTGATCCGGAAACATGCAAAACAGAACTTCATCAGAAGTTAAGATAAAATCTCTCTTACAAATGAAAAGCAAAATTGTTTTACAGAACATGGCAGGAGTCCAAGAACATTTGCTGTCATAGGCTCATAAAAAGGCTACTTTTCACAAATAAATAATTTTGCATGGAACACATGATTCAACGTACGTTCGTTTGTGGTGTAAATGAAAGATGATCAGACATAGAAATATAGTTACTTACAATAAATAACTGTATGAAACATGCAGAAAGCCCAACATATAAAGTATTTCTGCATAAAAAGAAGATAGCTTCATCCTAATGGCTAAAAGCTTCATGGATGCAGCAACATATCTATGACGATCAAATTAAAACACTTCATGGTATGACCTACTGTCAACCTAAGAAATGCACGAACCCTTCATTGGACAGCACAACCCATTGCTAATTCTTGCAAACAGTAAACTTGTTCACTAAAGTGAGGTTTTCTACAAGTTGAGAAGAATCTCAATTCCTTATGTGACCTGAAAGCAGTTCAAGTGCAGCACCCTTAATGACAGTGCTGAAAATAAAACCCTGTTGCTCTGAGAAGGTCATGATACACTAGGTACGTCAATTGAGTCTGGAAGGTATTTACATTATAAAGTTTAAAAGTTTCATGAAACATCAAGGGATTTGAGAAAGAATGGAGTTTGGCAGACTTGCAAATCGAAAGCAGAGGGAGCAAGAGAAGACGCAAGTAGAATAATTTAATGATCCCTTGATGAAGGCTTCCCACAAAGTTTAGAAGACGTCACTCTTTCAGTACCAGCTCCATTTCAGATAATTTTCTATTTATTGTTTCTGGTTACTTGCCCCACCAAAGTAATAATCCATGATTTGTGACATCAGTCCTCAATTGCTGTGCTCAGCTTACAGGCAGATTAGATCTTGAAGGTGACAGTTGAACAGCAGGGAGACAGACTTGTGTTTTCATATCAGCTTCCTCAGTTAG
The DNA here is from genome assembly GCF_964188315.1 of Podarcis muralis. Classification (NCBI taxonomy): domain Eukaryota; kingdom Metazoa; phylum Chordata; class Lepidosauria; order Squamata; family Lacertidae; genus Podarcis; species Podarcis muralis. The sequence continues at coordinate 21,668,926 of NC_135656.1, read as the reverse complement.
AGAGAGCGCAGTGGAAAGTGATGAAAATAAAGGATTAAGGAAGCCAAACAGATGTAAGAGAGAAAGTGTATGCCAGGTTTATCCACAGAACCCTTTGCTCCCTTAGAAGAAGGCCAAACTCTGTATAAGAGACAGAATTACAGACGTGTCCCTATCTCCTTTAATGTTGGAAGCAGTTCCTAACGCGAGTGTGGAGAAAGAGCCACAGAATGAGAAGAGAACAATTTGAAGGGCAGATATGGAGGCATAGCAAATACATTTCATCTCACACTGCGAAATAACAAGTAATCAGTTCTCCAAAACTGGTCTAGTGATCTCTCTTGCCAATGTAAGCCAAAAGATAACACAGGCTGCATTCATTTACTAATTGCAATAGAGCTACACATCATAAAGCTAAGAGAGACTTCTGCAACAGATATATGTGGCATAGGAGAATTAAGGCTAATAAGACACAGTACAAACTACTGAATCCAAAGCTAACCTTTTCAGTTTTTAGGCAGAAGTGGGGAAAGCTGCTTATCAGTGATGCAATAGTAGGGGATTCCTGCATTGGCAGGAGATTAGACTTGTTGTTTAGTCATGCCCGACTCTTCGTGACCCCATGGACCAGAGCACGTCAGGCACTCCTGTCTTCCACTGCCTCCTGCAGTTTGGTCAAACTCATGCTGGTAGCTTCGAGAACACTGTCCAACCATCTCGTCCTCTGTCGTCCCCTTCTCCTTGTGCCCTCCATCTTTCCCAACATCAGGGTCTTTTCCAGGGAGTCTTCTCTTCTCATGAGGTGGCCAAAGTACTGGAGCCTCAGCTTCACGATCTGTCCTTCCAGTGAGCACTCAGGGCTGATTTCCTTCAGAATGGATGGGTTTGATCTTCTTGCAGTCCATGGGACTCTCAAGAGTCTCCTCCAGCACCATAATTCAAAAGCATCAATTCTTTGGCGATCAGCCTTCTTTATGGTCCAGCTCTCACTTCCATACATCACTACTAGGAAAACCATAGCTTTAACTATACGGACCTTTGTTGGCAAGGTGATGTCTCTGCTTTTTAAGATGCTGTCTAGGTTTGTCATTGCTTTTCTCCCAAGAAGCAGGTGTCTTTTAATTTCGTGACTGCTGTCAGCATCTGCAGTGATCAAACTCCCTCCTTCCAACTCTCTGACAGCTTAGCACAAGGGGTAGCCAATATCGTGTCAGGATTGATCAGAGTTGCAGTTCACAATTTCTGGCAGGCACAGTGTTGGCTACTGCCGTGCTGGACCATGGCTTAGCCTGTACAAACCCAAGCATGGTGTAAGGTTTACATGTTTCCCTCAACCCTCTCCTCTTCCTTCATGGCCAGAAAGATGACTTCAGCAGAGTTTATTTCACTTTTTAACATTACATTTGAACCAAGAACCCTGGTTTAAGCTAAACAGTTAGTTGAACAAACGAACTTCATAGCCTATGGTCTGAAGCTGGTTAAGAACTGACAAGAGTCTGTTTCAAATAAGAATCCCTGGTTCAAATGTAATATTAAGCCCAGGTTCTTTAAAAGTAAAGCTAAACTTTGCTGAAGTCCTCCTCCTCGTCATGTAAAAGCAGGGGAAGGAGAGAAACATACTTGGGCTCAACTACATAGCACTAATATATGGCTTAGTGTTAATGTGAATGCACCTATGACTTTATTATACAGAAGCAGTTCAGAGGAAATGGGGGGGGGGGGATATTGCTTCCTGCTATGTAAAATGGCTCAAGCAGTCCCCGTTCCCCATCTTTCTACAATAAACAAGCCAAGATTCTCCATGATGGCTGAACTCCAGGAACTGTGTTTTGTTTAAACTATGCTTTGTGAGAACTGTGGTTTGTTTACAATGGGAAGCAGATGCTCCCAATATCTCTTTCTAGTGCCCAAAAGCAGAGGAGAGAGAAAGGTGAACAACCTGGTAATAGCAGACCAACAGCAGACTAGAAACAGAAAAACTCAGTAACATACGCTATAAAACACTGGCCAAATCTGAGCTACATGTGCTAAAATTATGGTGGAGACAGAACACTATTTCCAAATGTGGGAGCCTAGTTGTTAAACTCAGATGAAAATAATTGAAAAAAGAGAAAACCTTACCTCAGTTTGTGGAATTTCTGAGGCAATTTTCACCACCTTCTTCTCTGCACCTCTAGAGGAAGATAAATTGACAGACTGAAGCATAAATAACATATCAACTGTGTCTATTTTCAACAATTTAATCTGTAGCCAAGCCTGAACTATTTCCTGCAAGTGGTTTTTGAAGGACATTTGACTATGACTGCAGTTTCTGTTTGAGCTCCAGAAGTCTGTCCTGTCTTCCCTAAAGCTGTTGTCAGTGTAACAATAATTTATATTTGAAAAATGCTCAGTAAACACTATTTTAATACGAGGTGTTCTACTTCAATAATATACTGCTTTAAAAAATAGGAAGCTATATTGACACAATTCAGTGAAATACTGGCAATACCAGGATAAGGAGGCATTAAAAATCAGCATCTGGTGGTACTGATTTAAAAAAATTTAAAAATGGGTGGGGTGGTGGAATAAGAGATAATTGATTATGAAATCCAAACTTCCTCAGAATTAATTTTATGTGGTCATAAACAATATTTTATTTAAGATAAATGTAGGAATTTAGTAGGAAATTACATTGGCAAAGATACCCTGGAAAATGTAGTATCAATTGAAGGTAAGATTAGGGAAAGTTGCATATTGCATTAACTGATATGGTAACAAGATATTTTGGAATTTGTAAAATATATGTAGAAACATACATATATATTGAATGAGACCTAAGTAACAGTAAAATGATACAAAATACATTGTAAAAAATTAGATTTGAAGATGGAATAAAAGATGAAATCACTAAACGGGATCTGTGTGCCTAATGGCCTGGTGGATGGTCAGCCAGTTTGTTAATTTAAATTTTGTACATGCTCAGAAACCAACAAGAAACGTGATTGCTTACAGACTATATAGTTTCCAACCAGGAAGAGACAGGCAACAGTAACAGCACGTGCTGATACTGAACCGAGTCTGCAGTTCACATAGTACTCCATGAGTCAATTAATGTATGCATGGATATATATTATAAAGAGAACCGGGGGTACAAAAGAAAGAATTTGACTGTGTAAAGGTAAGTATGCTGTCTTGATAAGGGCAAACCTTTAATCAACTCATGGGTTCCATCTCTGCTCTAGCAAGATGGAGCTTGGTAGTCACTTTCTGCTTGTATGGTGACAATCCTCGTATTTAGCCTCTGTTTAAACCCCAGTTATCTGTACAACCTTGAAAAGAATGAAATTATCTTCAACTCTGTATGAAACAGATGTCATTCAACTTGAAAGGATAGGAAGAATAAAGGGAATAGGCAAAGTATGAAGATGACGAACCAAGAGACATTACAGAACTCCAGACTCACTGTCTCTCTCACATGCCAATGTAAACTGGACTCTTTATCTGAAGTTTGAATTACATATTCAAATAGTTGGGTGCGTTCTACACCAGTTAGATAAATGAGGTCCTATTTAGCATGTAATCATTCGCATAGTATAACCGGTATAAACCACTTACGATGAACAGCCAACCCCAACAAGAAACCTCAAGCTTATGCTATACGCCGTCAGATCTTTATTCTTTTATGACCACATTTTCACAAAGGGACTGCTGTGTTGTAGTTCATGGGACAGCTATGGTTGACTTTTGGCCAGGTCAGCTATAGCTCCATTTCAAACACACACTTCTTTAACAATGTGCAATGGGAGCCAGTAAACAACTCAAACAAAAATATAATGGAGTGGGCGTGCTTGGAAGTTTATGCTCTGAAAACAGGGTTGAGGTTTGCAAAAGAAAACAAAGGAAGAAGATGCAAAGTTCGGAAGTTCCCAGGCTAAATGAAACAGCATCCTCCTCCTCCAAACAGCTCCCATAAAACAGTGGGTCATAGCCTGACTCATTAAGGTCTCCCATTTAGAGAAATGGATGGCTTTTGTTCAGGATTCCTGGACAGTTTTTCTATTTTATGCCCTGAAAGGTAGTAATGGTTTAATGACTTTTTCACAGGAAGCAATTCAGAACAGGAACCAGGGACTTGTTACCCCTGCAGCACTGTTTGCTGCCTTCTGTTTGTGATGCAGAGAAAGGGCACCCCCTGCTGCCTAGGAACAGCCACTACACTAAAATTCACATAATCGTGGTCTCCAAACTGAAAATTCAGCTGTACAGCATAGGATTTGGTCAAATTGTATGCTTTTTGGGTTGCTACTAATTGCTAATAGATCAGGGTTATGTAATAATATGCTGCAACAACAGTCATTCAAATCAAAAATCCCAATAAATATAGGGCAGATAGCAACACCTGACTGGTATTTATGGGAATGATGGTTAGAAACTCAAGCTTGTAATTTTCATTCAATAGGAATTTTCCCATATATTTGCACAGAAAATGAACCAATGATCCAGATAATTTTTTCTCATTGCACCATGAATACAGCCATAGCTTGAACTAATAACTTATTCCCTTAGAACTGTACTCACCCTTTCACATTATGCACAAACGCCACTGGCATAAAATATTCAAGCTTCTAAGACTACAATCCTAACCTGTTATCTGTGGGTGAGCTCCACTGAATTCAGTGCTTCTACATTCCAATGACTTTGGTGCCAAGAAAGGCACAACGTATACATAAAACAGAGCAGGGACCTCCATAATGCAAATTACGGTAGCAGCACCTTATTCTCCCAAATAATCACTTGTCTTCTCCTCAGCTCTATTTTGCCATCTGATAAAAATGAAAAAAAATGTACCTAATTTCTACAGCTGGAAGAATTGGCCAGAAAAAGGTCTAAATATGAATTGGGACAATTAGAGTACTTTATTCTAATTACCTTCTAATAATTGAGAACAAAATACTTTTGTTCCAAAGGGTTTTGCTGGTTCAATAAGTTGTTTTATTATCTTTTCTCTGTAAGCTGCCTTGAGAGCGCTATGGGGATGAAAAGCGAAGTGAACGTATTCCAAACAATTAATAAAGAAATACACCTAGCGAATGTGAAAACTGTGCCCTCAGGTAATTCAGGACACTGCATGCAATTACTATAGCGAGAAATCCTTGTGCATCTGGTTCAGTCTGATAAGGAAGCTGAAAGCAGCTAGAAGAGCAAGGATATGGGATCTGCTCATAAAACACACAGACCTGCTATATTTTATCTATCTTAAAACCACACATCTCAAAATGTGAGGCAACCCGGTTAGGAGATGCAACGTAATTGCTAGGGGCGGTGGTAGTTCACCCTCCTTGACCTCTTTTCCCTGCACAGTTTGTGTGCATGAGGGTCAGGAGTAGGCTGCATACCCCTTCAAATGTTTAGCTGATGAATGGCACAAGGGACAAATGGGCAATTTGCTTCTCTATTTTAGCCTTTAAAGCATGTCGTTGACACAGGTGGCCCTTTTCTTTTTTACAACTTGCCCATTCCTTGATGTGGAACGAGAATGAGCTTTGCAAGCTAAACTGTGTACTTTTGCTTTGTCTTTACTAACGCCAAGATGGCTCTAACAATTCTTCTTACACCTACAAAGGCTAACAAGAACCGAATGTGAGATTCTCTGTTAAGAGAGAGAGAGAAAGACAATAGACTGACAAGAGACTAGGGAGCTAATGCCATTCCGGGGGTGGAGGGAGAGATATGGTAAAACTACTTAGGTTACAAAATTTAGCTTTCCATGGTGCAACATTTTTATTATATTGGTGAAAAATTCTTACTTCTTTATTAAGTTCAAAATATATGTAGCCTTAAGAGATTTTGAGGTTGGATTGCCATAGACATTTGGCTCAAGGATGATAGAGTAAATCCCTACATGCAAAGATGTCCAATAGCTTGGATGTTCTATAAAAGAATATGGGACTTTGTCAATTCCATAAGGGTCTACATTTAATTTTAACTTTTAGCTAGCCTTCTGGTTTGCGATTTCCAAAAAAGCCAAAGTATTCAACATGTGATCCCTAGCCACCACTAGTCATCCATTCATCTATAGAGTTACAGATTCATATAACGACAAAGTCTCAGTGGTCAGGTGGCACACAAATACTGAAGGTAAACAAACACATTAATGTTTGACCAATACGTTCTAGCTTATGAAGGGCAGATAATTACACTTCAGTTGATTTCTCAATAGCTACTTCCTCTTTGATAGGAGCATCTGTGGGCTTCTGTTCTTCCTCCTGCAACATAAACAGTCAAAAGGAGAGAGGTAAACCTAGAGAACAAAGTGAATATAAGCCTCACAAAAGATGTTAATGAGAACTGCAGATAACCGTCTGATACGATGCAAATCTTATTGGACATAGGAACCAGAGTTCAATGGGACCTTAAACATGAATAGAATCTCAACCTTGCAAAGTCTTGTGGGCAAATTTACATACAGGCCGCGACCATTTTGTGCATCAGTGGAGCACAAGAAGAGTTTGGATTTGATATCCCGCCTTTCACTCCCCTTCAGGAGTCTCAAAGCGGCTAACATTCTCCTTCCCCTTCCTTCCCCACAACAAACACCCTGTGAGGTGAGTGGGGCTGAGAGACTTCAAAGAAGTGTGACTGGCCCAAGGTCACCCAGCAGCTGCAGGTGGATAGCGGAGACGCGAACCCAGTTCCCCAGATTACGTGACTACCGCTCTTAACCACTACACCGCACTGGCTTTTACAATTGTAAAAGTTACAAGTGCAACTGTACTTATTTGTGTAAATAGTTAGGGGGTGGTTCTTATGCATTTTAGATAGCTAAATTCAGAACTGAATGTAATACTCTTTGGGTGAAGTCCAAATTATGTTATGGGCATCATAGTTTATTTATTGGACTGATGTAAACCATCAATGTTTCTGAGCACAAATGTGTTCCAAAGCCCCAATGCTGAAAAAGTTCAGTTATCCAGATGTACAGTATTTTATGTCAGCATGAACAGCAATCATGTTTACTGTATATATAAGCCTGATCGTCCAAATAATTTGAATTTTTGTGAAGCAACTGGGACACGCAAGATTACATTGCACTTTATGGGTTGTTGTTTTTTTTTTTTTAAAAAAAAAGATTCACAAATAACTCACTAAGCAGTCTACATTCTAAAAACAAGACAAAACAAAACAAAAAACTAATCTAGAACTGGAATCAGAAATGTGATTACTCAGTGTTGCTTGAGCTTAGAAATACTACTTAAAATTCAATCTCTTTCAGACTATTGGCAGGATGGATTCAGTTTTTTGCAACCTTAATTAAATACAAGCTTTGTAATCATGAAATAAACCCTGAGTAATTTCAGTGTGCACTCCCACACTAATACTGGGACACAGTGGTAATAAACAAGCATTCAATTCCTTGACTATTCTATAACTTCAGTTAACCTTAAAGTTAATAAAATACAAACCCAGGTTTCCCATTTTATGCATCTTGCTAAAAACTAATCTCTTAGCAAAGCAATATTTTAGTAACCACAAATAGTAAAAACAGTTGTATGAAGAATGATAAATTCAAACTCAACCACCGTTTAATGTGTACATTTGCAGTACAGGAAACTGTAGCGCAGAATATACATTACTTAGAATCACTGAGCATTTCAGCAAACCCCCTCCGCCCTGCAACAGCCTTGCTCGCTCTTCACATATAAACCATCTCAGCAAAATCACTTGAAAACAAGCTCCTCTCTTCCACCTCAGAAAAATGTGTTGGATGCAAAAGACCTTACATGTCACCCTTCTAGTTCTAGATCTACAAGTGACAAAAAGTACATATTTTATTAAAGATTTGTAGCTGGTTATCAGACACTTCATTCAAAAATCTTAAATGAACACAGTTGCACATCTCCAATTCTCCAATCAATATATTCTCTATGGCTTCCTAATCATGAGCATCATTTAACATCAGTGCTAGATATATTCCTAATTATATGTTTTATAAGCAATTGCCTACTAAAGACATTGACCCAAAAGAGCTTTCAATTAAACTAGTTCAAATGATGAACAGTTTTAATACACTTGTGACATGGATCCTTATCACTATGCATCCTATTACCAAAAACAAAAAGATAAAGATCAGCCAAGATCAGGATGGAACATAATACAAGTTAACTGAACTACATCATTAAATAACTTTCTTACACTAAACTATAATTTACCTCTGTTTCTTCTCCTAAGACATCCTCTTCATTTGCTTCCTCCTCAGCTACAAGAAATCAAGGGGAAATGAAAAATTACTAAAGTATATTTTACATGTTGTGTGTACAAAGATCTTAGTGGTCTCCATCAAGACAAAAGCTTCTATTTTAGTTTCATATTATTAAATTAAAATAACCAAAACAACATCCAAGTTAGAAGAAGAGTTTGGATTTGATATTCCGCTTTATCACTACCCTAAGGAGTCTCAAAGTGGCTAACAATCTCCTTTTCCTTCCTCCCCCACAACAAACATTATGTGAGGTGAGTGGGGCTGAGAGACTTCAGAGAAGAGTGACTAGCCCAAGGTCACCCAGCAGCTGCATGTGGAGGAGCGGGGAATCGAACCCAGTTCACCAGATTACGAGTCCACTGCTCTTAACCACTACACCACACTAGTGTATTAGGGTACAGTAAAGTACAGTACTGCAAAACAAGTGCCTGTTTCTTTATCACCGTGTGACAGAGAAGTCCCTATTACAACTGATGCCTGCATTGCACAGCGATGAAGAATAAACTCAGGTCTGCTTGCTTTCACTGAACACGCAAGAAGCCCTGCCCTAGCTGACATCATCAGTGGGCAGAGTTTGGGGGAAATGGCCTTACGGGCCAAAGTTCACCCCCTGGCAGGGCATAGGTTGGAGGTTCTCCACTCCATTGCAATCCTAAAAAAGTAAATTTAGAAGTGATTCTCATTGAAGGAACACGCTGTAAACCAATCTTTAATTTAGGCTGCAAGGCAGAAGAGAAGGAGGGTGTGAGGTTGCATTCATCTGTACTCAATTTTCTCTCCTAGACTAGTAGTGTCTCACCACCTCCACAAGGAGAGACGAAGTGACACTCTATGGAAAGGCATCAGAAAATGAATGGCAAACACAAGCGACACTGGTGAGTATCCTGCTCTGGATGAGGCTGCACCCTCCTTGAAAAAGCAGTAATGCAGCTTGGGGGTATTCCTTGATCTAGCATTGTCACTTGTGGCCCAGGTGGTCTAAGTGGCTCATAGAGTCTTTTGGCAGCTTTGGCTGTTTTACCCACTGCAACTGTTCATTGACAACGTTAGCCTAGCCACAGTGATGATCCATGTTCTGAGAGTTTCCCATCTGGATTACTATAAAGCATCGTATAGCACAGGGGTCTGCAACCTTTAAGACAAAAAGAGCCACTTGGACCGAAGAAAAAAAACTGGGAGCTGCAAAACCATTGCGACATTTAAAACAGTGGGGAGTGTCGGGGCACACAATGCGCCTCCTCCCCTCGCTAGTATCCGCCCCAGAGCCGCGGCAAAGGTGTAAAAGAGCCACATGCGGCTCCGGAGCCGCAGGTTGCTGACCCCTGGTATAGCACTAGAGGCAGCGCTTTTTTCTAAAAAAAAATGTTTAGGGGTACTCTCATTTTCCTACTCCTGGTTTGCCCGCTGCAACTGATCATGGACAACATTAGCCTAGCCACAGTGATGATCCATGTTCTGAGAGTTTCCCGTCTGGATTACTATAAAGCAGGGATATCCAACCAGTAGATCATGATCTACCGGTAGATCCCTGGCTGATCCTGGTAGATCGCGGCATCCTTATCATGTACAAAAAGCTAGGGGGGGACTGGACTTAAAAACTCTGTGCAATCCAATGAGGCCAAACTTAGATTCACAAAATGTTTAGGGGTACGTGTCCCCCTGCGTCCACCCAGAAAAAAAGCACTGACTAGAGGTATTATGGAGCTGAGCGTGTGGAGGAAAGGGACAGAGGCAGGACACCAGGCATGTCATGAACTGACAATGTGCTGGCATGTGCAAAGGTATATTTCCTTTTGTCTTGAATTTCCCACCATTCACCCTCATTGGATGTTGTTGTTTCTAAAACGACCTGGATGAAGGTTTTGAGGGGATGCTCATCAAATTTGCAGAAGACACCAAACTGGGAGGGGTAGCCAATGCCACTGAAGACAGAATCAAGATTCAAGATGACCTTAAGAGACTGGAGAACTGGGCCAAAACTAACCAAAGTAATTTCTATAGGAACAAATGTAAATTTCTACACTTAGGCAGGAATATCCAGCTGAATAAAAATAAGATGGGGGATACGTGGATTGGCAGTAGTTTTGCTGGGATAGCTCAGCTGGTTGTGGGTTCGAGCCCCATGTTGGGCAAAAGACTCCTGCATTGCAAGGGGTTGGACTATATGACCCTCATGGTGCATTCCAACTCTACAAGTCTATGATTTTATGATTCTAGTACATGTGGAAAGGATATGTCATGTATGATCTAGCAGAAATTCCTGCATTGTGAGGGTTGGACTAGATGACATTTGAGGTCCCAACTCTACAATTCAGATTGTAATGTATCGAGGGAGAAAAGTTTTTATCCATCTAATTTCTTTACACAAGACACGTTCAACAGGTAGATTGTGATCACTGGCTCAACATTTTTGCCCTGCACCCCCCCCCCAAAACAGGGCTTTCCTTCCTAAAAAAAGCTTTGACCTGAACCCCCCAATGCCAGTTTATAACTCTGTGAGTAGATTGTAGTCTCTTGGGAGTTGGCCACCCCTGCTTTACACCATACATAATTTTATATCCCTCTGCCTTCTCTCCCCTTACTCATTATTCTAAACGAAACAGCCCCAAACATTATAGCCTTTCCACATAGGGGAGTTACACCAGCTCCCTGATAATTTTCATTGTCCTTTTCTACTACTCCTCTAGTTCTACAATATCTTTTTTGAGAAGTGGAGACCATACCTGTGTGCCTCCACCACAGATTTGCATGAATACTTTTTTTTATCCCTTTCATAACTATTCCTAGAATGGAATATTCGTTCTTATACAAATATTTGTTCTTATACATATTCAAAAAGAAAAGGAGAGTCAGGCTGAGCCCTGACCAAAGGCCTGGCGGAACAACTTGGTCTTGCAGGCCCTGATCTCTTGTGGCAGAGCGTTCTATCAGGCTGGGGCCAAGGCCGAAAAGGCCCTGGCCCTGATTGAGGCCAGCCTAATCTCTCTGAGGTCCGGGATCCCCAAGGTGTTATTATTTGCAGACCATAAGGTCCTCGGTGGGGCGTACCAGGAGAGGCAGTCCCGTAGTTACGAGGGTCCTAGGCCGTATAGGGCTTTAAAGGTTAAAACCAGCACCTTAAACCTGATCCTGTACTCCACCAGGAGCCAGTGCCGCTGGTATAGCACTGGATGAATGTGATCCCGCAGCGAAGACCTCATAAGGAGTCTCGCCGCGGCATTCTGCACCCGCTGGAGTTTCTGAGTCAGTTTAAAGGGCAGCCCCACATAGAGTGAGTTACAACAATGAAGCCTGGAGGTGACCGTCACATGCATCACAGTGGCGAGATCAGGGCGAGAGAGGTAAAGGACCAACTGCTTAGCACGGTGATGGGAAAATGCCGCCTTTGTTGTAGCTGTACTCCACCATTGTACCTGCAAAGGGAGGCATCGAGGATTACACCCAAACTCTTGACAGAAGGCACTGGCACTAATTGCACCCTCACAAGAGATGGGAGTTGGCCCCCCAATCCCATATCGTCCCGGCCCAGCCAGGGGACTTCTGTCTTCGAACACTTCCCACCAATTTATCAGAACAAACATTTAAGTTAACCACTCTGAAATGGCTTTTTTTTTTATATAAAAAAATGGTGATTACTTTCAATGTTTTTCAGTTCTCTTATTTAGAGGGTGATTTTAAAAGACTTCAAACATCATGGCTGTGAGTCCTGGAAGACCTGCTCCCTGCCTTGTTAGTCTTTTCCACCTGGCTTGGGAGGGCAGGGTCCTGACCAACTACAGCTACAAAAGCTGAGGCTTCTGAATGGATTTCTGGGGGGTATTGTTTGGCAGGGTGGGGTGAGTTGCTGGGTTTTTGTTGTTGCTGTTGTTAATATTAATTTTTTGTATTTTAATTTTTAGATCTTATAATGATTTATGTGGAAATTGTGCAATTATGGTTGTGAACTTTTTGATATGTTTTATTTGACTACTTTTGTTATGATTGTAATTATGTAAGTTTTCATGCTGTAAGCTATCTTGAGCATAGCTTTACCTATGGAATACAAATTCAATGGGTCATGTTACGCTTGGGCCTCTGTTCTACATCTTCATCAGCTACATAATTTGTCAGTTTTTCAGCAGCCACCTTATCCTTTAACAGAACTTTAATTCCTTGGTCCTCTAGTGATCCAACTGCCTTCCTAACTAGTCTCCTGTTTTTAATTGCTGGCCTTAATATTTTCAGTAATATGTTCCTCAAATTATTTTCTTGGATCTGTTATATTAAACTTGCATTTTTGTGCTTGTAATATGCGCAAATTTAAATTCCTTTTTGTTTTCATTTTGCTGGAAACAACTTGCTGCCTCTGAAAACTTCGATGTCTCTGGTTGCTAAGAAAAAGTGACATTGGGGTTCTAATTTTCTGTTGCCAGGCATTGCCTCTCTACTTTTTCAAATGATTTTGGGGTATCAAATGTAATGTTAGTGACTTACTATGATACAGGTCTTTTCTAGCAGCAGGGTTACATAGTCACTATTCTAGGTTTGTGTTCCTCTGCCAGCCCAGGCAGGAAACATGATTTTTTCAGGGCTCCTCCTAGCTCCTGTTTTCCCTTCTGGTCAAGCTCTAAAAACTGTAGGATCTGCAAGACAACTGAGAAACCTAACAATGTCACTGGAAAGAACCTCAATTTTAATGGCTTGTGAACTGTGTGTTCTGAACTACTGATTCTTGTTGTATTGTTTATAATTGTTGTTCTAGACTGTACAACTTCAGGGTAGAATTTCTTCATTTAATTGTGTACAGTGTATTGAACATAGTTGGCATTATGTATAATAATATTAATATTAATAGTAACAAGCATACACTGAACTAAACTGCTCTGATAACAATTTATATGACCACCTCTTGAGAGAGCTGCTGCATATTGGGTGAACACTGTTGCCAGAAAAGGCCCATATCATAGTAAGTGACCCAAGTTACATTTTCCTGGCAGCCTGGACTACAATGCCACTATGCTGGGACCTACCAGAGCCTATGTTCCTTTGAGCAGATATTGAATCCACTCCCTATGGTCTAGCTATTATCTGAAGGACACACCTTCCAAAGGGCTGCTTCTGCAGAAGTGCAGGCATCCCCTTTATAATGTCTGGTAACAGCAGAGGGGACTGCCCTCTAATGTTGACATTAGTTGCCAGACCACTATGGTGGCTGTAGCTCTAGTTGAGTGAGCCATCACTTGCCTAGGAGCAGGAAGATGCTGAATCTAAGACCTTAAGCTATTTAGCTATGGTGTATGATTGGGCCTCATCACTCATTGATGTTGGATGAAAAGACACCAATAGGGTACAGTGGTACCCCGGGTTAAGTACTTACAGTATTTTTCGCTCTATAAGACGCACCAGACTACAAGACGCACCTAGTTTTTGGAGGAGGAAAACAAGGGGGAAAAAATTCTGAATCTCACAAGCCAGAACAGCAAGAGGGATCGCTGTGCAGTGAAAGCAGCAACCCCTCTTGCTGTTCTGGCTTCTGGGATAGCTGCGCAGCCTGCATTCGCTCCATAAGACGCACACACATTTCTGCATACTTTTTAGGAGGGGAAAAGTGAGTCTTATAGAGCAAAAAACACGGTAATTCGTTCCGGAGGTCCATTCCTAGCCTGAAACTGTTCTTAACCTGAAGCGCCACTTTAGCTAATGAGGCCTCCAGTTGCCACCGCGCCGCCAGAGAACGATTTCTGTTCTCATCCTGAAGCAAATTTCTTAACCCGAGCTGCTATTTCTGGGTTAGTGGAGTCTGTAACCTTAAGCGTATGTAATCTGAAGCCTATGTAACCCGAGGTACCACTGTAATTAGTCTGTCTGAAAGCTGGGGAGGGGTGGGGGAGCCAAGAAAAATGTTAAGGTCTATAAGGACAGAGGACATCTGCTGAGCTTGGCAGGAAACAGAAAGGCTGAGGAGCCAGGAGGGTGAGCACTGAAATGAATCATAGAAGTTTCCTACCTGGACTAGTAGACGGTCCCAAGCCCAGCATTGTGGCCGTGCTGCCCAGGCCACCAGGAAATTAGTGGGTAGACCTGTGTGGCATACAACAGCTGTAGTGTACTTTGGGCTAGAGTGGATTCCAGTATCTGCCTGGAGCAGAATTCAAATCCCCTTTTTCTGCTTTCAATGCAATGTTATTGACCACCATGATAAAGCGTCTTATATCAGCAGTTGCTTCCTTTGCAGACATGCACTTCATCCTTACATTCCAAAAGGTTTCTGTTCTAAAATAGTGTCTTCAACAGTATGAGTATTTATCCATGTCAGTTGTGCCTTTTACTGAAAATAAAACCTGTGAACACGTAGTTGGGGTGGTGGTGGGGTTTGAACCTGTCTCTCTTAGCTCTAGAAACATTTCTCCTGACCACTGCTGGTACTAGAGAGAAGACGAAGAGGAAGAGTTTGGATTTGATATCCCGCTTTATCACTACCCGAAGGAGTCTCAAAGCGGCTAACAATCTCCTTTCCCTTCCTCCCCCCACAACAAACACTCTGTGAGGTGAGTGGGGCTGAGAGACTTCAAAGAAGTGTGACTGGCCCAAGGTCACCCAGCAGCTGCATGTGGAGGAGCGGAGATGTGAACCGGGTTCCTCAGATTATGAGACTACCGCTCTTAACCACTACACCATGCCAGCTCATGTTTCTTTTCCTTGTATCTGTCACTGGCAAAGATTCTGAAGGGAATAGTGAGGGCCCTGCCAAAAACGCATCCATGAGATTGAACAAAATGCAAAAACGCAATTAATGAAAAATGTAAGCAAAAGCTTCCAACTCCTCCTCTTGGCCATGTCAGAAACAGAGAGGCGAGCACTTGAGCCAGAGGCTTGGTCACTTAACATTAAACCATGGTTTAGCATGACATTAGAAAGTGGCCTATGTCTTGCTCAATCATTTCAGAATTTTATATGAAGAGCAATTAATAAACTGAAGTCAAACAGGGAACCTTTGACTCTTGTACAGAAAGACTGTAAACAGTTTCACAATGAACATCCAAAAAGCAACACATTTGTTTAAATATTTAAGGTAACCTTTGCTGGACTCTGCTCTATCTTGTTAGAAGGATCTTGGTAGAGTGTAGGAAGAATGCAGTGTAGGAACATACCATGCTGCTCAAGGTAGGCCTGGAGTCTATTGATGAGATCCTGTTTGTTTCCTTTTGCCTCCAGACCTCGGGCTAAACATTCCTGCTTCAGCTCAGCTAGCTGTAAAGTAGAAGAGACTTTGCCTTAATAAAGAAAGTGTGGCTTCCTACAGATTAGGAAGGAAACATGTACAAAAATGCAATAATCATAATGGATCGATATTAAGTGGTGAAAGGTTTTGAACAAGCTAAGGCTGTGTATTTTAATGAGGACATGGGGTTTATTTAGATTTTTTTCAACACTCATTTTATAACATTTGTAATGATAGCCTGTAGGAATCTGCAGTAAAAACAAGACCAAAAATAGAAGATTCTCAATCTCACAATAGTTAATAAAGTTGACTTATGAAGTTAACCTTTCACTGGCCTAGACACCTTAGAACTTTATTCACTAGTTTTCCTCATGGAAGACTTCTCTCTAAATGCACATGGTAATATTTTGTTCCTGGGAAAATGAGATCTCACTAAGTTACCCACTGCACCTCCGACTGCTCCAACTTTGTGCAAGAGTAACATTACTGGTGACAACCATCACAATTCTATGCTGCTCCACCACATCTTCTATAAATTTGTAGTTTTACTCTGTTATTACATCCTCTTGGGCTGTGTGCCTACCTTCCACACCACAGCTGCCATCACCAGGAGTCATGGTGCTCATAAGGGCCTACCAAGGGTCCCACAGGTTTTCAGATTGCTTCAATAATTTATTAAGTATATAAACATGGGAAGTATATAAGCATGATCTTATATAAGCTGCCCTGGGAACTTTTCTGGCTGAGGTGGGGATGCTTTGAATGAATAATAACAAACATAAAAGGGAAAACATTTATTTCATACTGGGAGGTTCCTGGTTCCCCACATTTATCTCTGGGCAATATACTGTTTGCCCAGAACCAGGGGCAGCAATGATAGAAAGTTCAGCATGCAAACTGAGAGGGGGGGAAAGGACTGAATTGTATAAAGTGGATTTATCAAAGCAAGTTCTTCCTCTATATTCAGGTTGTACTGATTCCTATATAAGTGGGCAAAGGTTTGCAACCTTAATCCTAGAGAGGCTCATGCTTCACTGAGTAACCAAAGGACAAGAGAAGACATAGGCTTTTAAAAGATCATTTGTAAAATGAAGTGTTCTACTGGTTCAGGTTGAGACTTCCATTCAAACACATTCAACTTTCATTACGTAATTTCACAGGAACACACATTTTTATACAAATACCTGCTTGTGGCTGACTTCTTCCCTCCTGTTTCTTATTTTGAGTGCTATTGGGGCAGGGCCATTTCCTGCTAGACTCGCCACCAGAGAGCTGGGGAAGAGGAGTTAACATAGTCCCTCGCCTGGTACCCCTTCAAATGTTGTGGGTTACAACTTCCATCAGCCCCAGCAAGCATGGCTAATGGTCAGGGATGACAGAGGAGCTGTCATCCATTAACCTGTAGAAGGCAGGTAAGGTAAAGGACCCCTGGGTGGTTAAGTCTAGTCAATGGTGACTATGGGGTTGTGGCGTTCATCTCACTTTCAGGCTGAGGGAACTGGCATTTGTCCACAGACAGCTTTCCGGGTAATGTAGCCAGCATGCCTAAACTGATTCTGGTGCAACGGAACACCATGACAGAAGCCAGAGTGCACGGAAATGCAGTTTACCTTCCTGCAGCAGTGGTATCTGTTTATCTACTTGCACTCATGTGCTTTCAAAATGCTAGGCTGGCAGGAGCTGGGACAGAGCAACAGGAACTCACTCCGTCATGGAGATTTGAACCGCCAACTTTCCAACTGGCAAGCCCAAGAGGCTCAATGGTTTACTAGGTTAACATAACATCCTCCACTACTAAAATGAGAGAGCACTGCGTTGTACTGAATTGTTGAGAATTAGCTATCAGCCACTTTGAGAACTATTCATTCCAAATGACTTACTAACTGAAGTAAATCAACAATGATATGCTTCCAACTTTTACTGAAAGATTACACAAATCCGGGGAGGAGATAGCTATTAATGGCTACTAGCCATATAGATATGCTCTACCTCCACAGCAGAGGTGCCAACTTGAATAAAATATTTGGGGGCGGGGCAAGTAAGAGCCACATAATCAATTATAATGGGGCTCACCCGCACCATGTGAATGGGAATGCCCATCAGGAGTGCCAGTTTGGTCCTGTGACTGTGGGTGCCATGCAGCGTGCGTGGCCCTAGCACCAAAATTTGAGAGTGCCCAACCCCCTTCATGGGGAATTTGTGGGTGCTTGGGCACCCAGGTTCCAAGCTGTTTGAGTTCTGAAACGTTCGAAAACTGAAAACTCAATAGCCAACAGGTAGGCCTCAGGATCTTGCACTCAGCGGAAGCCGCGTGGTGTGTTCGACTTCCGAGGCATGTTCAAAAACTGAAGCATTTACTTCTGGGTTTATGGCATTTGAAAACCAAATGTTCATCAATGGAGACATTAAAAAACCGACGTAAAAGGTAAAGGTACCCCTGACAGTTAAGTCCAGTTGCGAACGACTCTGGGTTGCGGTGCTCATCTCGCTTTACAGGCCGAGGGAGTCAGCGTTCGTCCACTCCGCTGACAGATTTTCCGGGTCATGTGGCCTGCATGACTAAGCCGCTTCTGGTGCAACGGGACACCGTGATGGAAGCCAAAGCGCACAGAAACGCCATTACCCACTGGAGCAGTACCTATTTATCTACTTGCACTTTTTGGAGTGCTTTCGAACTGCTAGGTTGGCAGGAGCTGGGACCGAGGAATGGCAACTAACCCTGTCGGGGGAATTGGACTGCCAACCTTTTGATCCGCAAGCCCAAGGCTCAGTGGTTTAGACCACAACGCCACCCATGTCTCGTATGTGTGTGTATATGTATATATGTCTATAAATTTATGTGTGTATGTATATATACGTGTGTGTGTGTGTATCTATCTATCTATCTGTATATATGTGTGTGTGTGTGTGTTGTATATGTATATACAGTGGTACCTTGGGTTACATATGCTTCAGATTACAGACTCCGCTAACCCAGAAATAGTGCTTCAGGTTAAGAACTTTGCTTCAGGATGAGAACAGAAATCGTGCTCCGGCGGCGCAGCAGCAGCGGGAGGCCCCATTAGCTAAAGTGGTGCTTCAGGTTAAGAACGGACCTCCGGAACGAATTAAGTACTTAACACGAGGTACCACTGTATCTATCCCTCAAGGCACTCTCAAAAAAAAATGGGGGGGGGGGGCGAAGAGTTTGCTCCTTTGCTTCACAGTATGAGGCACCAATGCTTCCGACTACCATTGCTGGAAACCACGGGAGGGGAGAGTTTTCTCTCGCGCTCCTATATCCCACAGGCATCTTGGCTGGTAGTTGTGTGAGAACAGGATGCTGGGCTAGACAGATCCCCTCGCCTGATCCACCAGGGCGTTCAGCTCGGGCTACGCAGCTACCACCAACCAACGTGGGCGAGGAGAGCGTTGCCCCTTCTTGCAGATATGGCGCGATGCCCGCAGGTCCAGCCGGCCTGAGAGGGGAGCGCGGCGCGACGGGAACCGCCGCGACTCTTTTCCCGCCCTCGCGAGAACTCGGCGGCCCGGTTGGTCCTACGGCGCAAATCCCCACACGGAGCCTGAGGGGGGGAAAGGCAGCTCCCTCAGGATTTTCCCCTCAGTGTTGCTGCCGCCGCCGCCAGCCTGGAGTGAGGCGGAGGAGAAGGAGGCCAAGCGCTGTTCCCTCAGAGTATGAGGAGTCCGCCCCACCCACTCAGACCCGGCCTCGGTACCTTCAACTTGTGCAGCTCCACTGTTTCCGCCGCCATCTTCCCTTCGCTTTCCCCCTCCCTCAGCGGCCTCCTCCCTCGCGCCCCGACGGCAAACCGTGCGTGCCCGCTCAGGCCCTGCCGCCCAATCCGGGCCTCGCTTTCCCATGAACTTTGACGCGTCCCTAACATCCGTCTCGCTCATTGGCTCGTGTGTGGGGTTTTTTAACCGGTAAACGGGGAGAGAGGCGAAGAGCGGCGGCAGAGAATAGCCAATGGGGAAGGACCGGGGCGCCTGCCCGATTGGCTGATTGGCGGTGGGGGGCGGGGACGAGGAATCGTTTCCTGGAGACCGCCTGCCGGCGGAAGCAGAAGCAGGAAGAAGCGCTGCTTTCGGGTGCCTCGCCTTGTCCCTCCCTTGCGAAGAAGAGACGCCGCCGCCGCCGCCGCGGAACCAGCCGCGTAGGTCTCCTATAGGTCTCCGTTGTGGGTCGTGGGGCAGGCGGTGTCACGAGTTTCTGGTGATAAATGAGGGCTTCGCAGGGAACCGCCTTGTCCTGAGTCGGAGCACCGGCCCACGTGAGCTTAGTGTCGGCCCTGCACCAATTATCATCATCGTCATTATTATTATTTTATTTTATTTATTTGTACCCAGCCCATCTGACTGAGTCGCCCCAGCCACTCTGGTCCAGCATATACAGAAACATCAAACATTAAGAACTTCCTCATACAGATGTCTTCTAAACTAGGTTGTACAGTGGTACCTCTGGTTATATACGCTTCAGGTTACAGATTCTGCTAACCCAGAAGTAGTACCTCGGGTTAAGAACTTTGCTTCAGGATGAAAAAAGAAATTGTGCTTCGGGGGCGCGGCAGGAGGCCCCATTAGCTAAAGTGGTGCTTCAGGCTAAGAACAGTTTCAGGTTAAGAACAAACCTCTGGAACGAATTAAGTACTTAACCTGAGGTACCACTGTATAGTGATTTATAGGGCCTTCCGTAGGAAGGCAAAAAAGTAAAGGACCTCTGGAAGGTTAAGTCCAGTCAAAGGCGACTATGGGGTTGTGGCGCTCATCTCGCTTTTCAGGCCCAGGGAGCCGGCACACAGCTTTCCAGGTCATGTGGCCAGCATGACTAGACCACTTCTGATGCAACGGGACACCGTCACGAAAGCCAGAGCACACGGAAATGCCGTTTATCTTCCCGCCGCAGTGGAACATATTTATTTACTTGCAGTGGCATGTTTTTGAACTGCTAGGTTGGCAGGAGCTGGGGCGCCACTCCCTAGAAAGCTCTTGTTGGTTCCCTGTAACCTCACTTCTCGCAGTGAGGGAACTGCCAGGAGCTCCTCGGAGGTGGACCTCCCTGTCTGGGCTGAATGATGGGGGTGTGTGAAGATGCTTCTTCAGGTATACAGGGCCGAGGCTATGGTAGTCAAGGATCCAGACGGGGGGGTGGGGCCCTTCTTGGAGGTGTCTGGGGCAGGACCAGGGACCTTCTTGCCTTGCCCAGTAAGCACTCCGCCACAGGACTAATGAGGCAGTTTCCTCGGCTGCTAAAAAACGGAAGAAGCAGGAAATAGGAATAAGCATAAAACACCCTACTGTTTTATGCCATGGCTGCCAGTGTGGCACCTGTGGGCTCGGATGCGCCCGCAGAGGCTTTCCTTAGCTTCTTTTCTCTCCTCCAGCTCCCCAAAATTAGGCTTGAAAGAAGCACTTTTTTATAGCTGATAGCAATGTGGTACGTGAAACAACTGTGTGTGTGTATTTCTGCATTTTCTATTTTACAGATTCAAATGAAATAATATATAATGTACAGTGGTACCTCTGGTTACATACTTAATTCGTTCCGGAGGTCCATTCTTAACCTGAAACTGTTCTTAACCTGAAGCACCACTTTAGCTAATGGGGCCTCCTGCTGCCGCTGAGACACCGCTGCACGATTTCTGTTCTCATCCTGAAGCAAAGTTCTTAACCCGAGGTACTATTTCTGGGTTAGCGGAGTCTGTAACCTGAAGTGTATGTAACCTGAAGTGTATGTAACCTGAGGTACCACTGTACAGTATCTCTGCATCCAGCATGTTGTTTTTCCTCTTCAGCATGAATGTTGGTGTAGCCCACAGTGAGGTGAATCCCAACACCCGAGTGATGAACAGCAAAGGCATTTGGCTGGCTTATAGCATCTCAGTGGTTCTCCTCCACATCATTCTTCTCAGCATCCCCTTCTTTAGCGTTCCTGTGGTTTGGACTCTGACCAATGTCATCCATAACTTGGTAGGTTATAACTTTTTATCAGCTCGTGAACTTAAGTTCCTTAAAGCTATATTTTGCACCTGAGCCTTTAATGCATTCTCTGGGTTGGTGGTGGTGGACCTCAAACTCTGGGGACTCTTTGTGTTATAACACCTTCCCAGACACACCCTTCAGTCTCTGCTTCACACCCTTCTTGACTGTTCTTGCCTGGGTGGAATGTGAGTTTGTATTCTGATAGGGATCCTTGCTTGCTTGGATCAGGGTAAGAAATGAGTGTGTGCGTGTAGAAACTAGCTTGTTGGACAAAGGTAAGAATTACAACCATGGCTTCCCTGCCCGCTTTGTGTGTTGTCGTCTTCACACCCCTGCAACACAGTCCCTGGCAGCCTTCAGGCTGAAAACATATTCCCTATACCTGCTACAGATCCTAGGGATTGTATGCGCCTTTTCTCTTTTCTACAAGCAGAGAAGTCTTGATTGTTATCACAGATCATGGGACAAAACTTGTCGTCATTGTATGTCGAACCTTCTTCCATATAGGCCTGAATATAGGCCTCGCTTTCACCCTCCAAAGCTAGCTTGTATAAAACTCAGTGTGTGACCTGTTATTGTGCTCTTGCATCATTGAAGTGATCTCATTTTAAGGATGCAGCTTATGTTTGGACCAATACCAATACAGTGGTACCTTGGTTTACGAACTTGATCCGTTCCAGAAGTCTGTTCTTAAACCAAAGCATTCTTAAACCAAGGTGTGCTTTCCCACAGCAGCGGGGGACTCAATTTACAAATGGAACACACTCAACAGGAAGCAAAACATGTTCTTATTCCAAGGCAAAGTTGACAAACCAAAACACCTACTTCTGGGTTTGCAGCATTCTTAATCCGAGTTGTTCATAAACTAAGCTGTTCTTAAACCAAGGTACCACTGTATGGAAATTCCTCAGCTATTCCTTTTAAACTGAGCTGCACAAGAATCTGAGCTGATGTCCTCTTTCCTGCTGTCCTAGGGAGAGAGAAGAAAAGCCACAATCTTAATTCACTTATTTTCCACCCCGCCCCCCACCAGGCAATGTATTGGCTCCTACACACAGTGAAAGGAACCCCCTTTGAAACACCAGACCAGGGCAAGGATCGCCTCCTCACACACTGGGAGCAGATTGACTATGGCACACAGTGGACGTCCTCTCGCAAATTCCTAAGCATCTCACCAATTGTCCTGTAAGTACCAGGAATGGCTTCGTTTGCACTGCTTTGTCTTTTACTTAAGCAGCAAAGCTTTAACTCTTTTCATGCAGCTAAAAACAGCATGTTTATTTCCCATTAGCTACATCTTGACCAGCTTTTATACCAAATATGACCCTGTGCACTTCATAATCAACACTAGCTCCTTGCTGAGCGTCCTCTTGCCCAAACTACCCCTGTTCCATGGCGTGCGCATCTTTGGTATCAACAAGTACTGAAAGCAGTCGGAATATTGACTCTTCCCGAAAGAAACAGCTCTTAACTGCAAAATCCTGATGGCAATGCTGCAGTCACATCATCTGAAGCTCCAGAGAACCATGCATTAACTTGGGTGGGCTAGCAGGGAGAGTGTCAGCTGTCCACAGAGCTAAGCAGTATTGAGTTTTGCTTCTTGCTACGGGATAGAACCCATTCTCCATGCGGCTAGTCTACAATTAGACCGGCACCTCTTCTGCTGGAAAAGACTGAATCCTTAGGAGGGCATGAAATCTCCAGGACGTCCCCTGCAAGACTTCTACTTGAGCTGTTTGTAATGGGTGCCTGAGACGAGCTTCCGGGAGATACAGCTGTTCTGTGTAAACCTTTTCTGTTTTTATAGAATTCTGTCACACGAAAGTGTTTATGGGGTGGTTGTTTTCAGGGCGGGAGGGCCGGGGAACTCTTACGAAAGAAGTGAACTGTCATGCTGCGATGACTGTAGTTCATGATTCTGCTCCATGGTTCCCTTTTTTTGGTTCATTGGCACTCAAGTGCAAATCCTTGAGTCCACCACATAACCTGGCTACTGTTTTCAAAAGAGGTTTCTAATCCTTCTGGTTATAAAGGAGAAATGCAAGACCGTGCTAGTGGTGCAGCAGTAAATTAAAAATACAGGTTTTGTCAACGTTCCATGCTGCTTTTGTCCACCTAATCTCTTATCGGAGAGGCTGGATGCCTGCATAGCACAGTGCAGGCCTCCAGTGCCATCTTTGTTTTCCCAGCGTCCCTCCAGGGCTGGGGGAGACCGACCTTTCTGTTTGAACACAAAAATACTGTGGTTGATCGGAACCACAGACTTAAAAGCTCCCCATTCTCAAACGAGGATGGTCCAGATAGGCAACAATCCAGGCCATGTGGATTTCAAATACAGAAAGCCTGTCTTTTAGCCTTGCCAAATTTTCCTTTTATGACTGCCCCCCCCCCAATTCAGGGAGCTGTTGAGTCGCTGGCACAGTATTGTTGCATTCAACAAGGGGTTGAACCCAACCAAGACAACTTGATGTACACGGTACATGCTAGTGAATGTTAACATCTGAAAAGGGGGCCTGTTAACAACTTGCATTTAATTTCTAAAAACATTCTTCCCCCAGCAGTGGACAGCTGCTAGTACAGTGGTACCTCGGGTTACATACGCTTCAGGTTACATAAGCTTCAGGTTACAGACTCCGCTAACCCAGAAATAGTACCTCGGGTTAAGAATTTTACCTCAGGATGAGAACAGAAATCGGGCTCCGGTGGCGCGGCAGCAGCAGCAGGAGGCCCCATTAGCTAAAGTGGTGCTTCAGGTTAATAACTGTTTCAGGTTAAGAGCGGACCTCCGGAACGAATTAAGTGCTTAACCCGAGGTACCACTGTATTGGGATGGACCAGGGATAGGCAACCTAAGGCCCGGGGGCCAGATGCGGCCCAATTGCCTTCTCAATCCAGCCCACGGATGGTCTGGGAATCGGCGTGTTTTTACATGAGTAGAATGTGCCCTTTTATTTGAAATGCATCTCTGGGTTATTTGTGGGGCATAGGAATTCATTCATCCCCCCCCCCAAAAAAAATATATAGTCTGGCCCACCACATAGTCTGAGGGACGGTGGACCGGCCCATGGCTGCAAAAGGTTGCTAACCCCTGGGGTGGACTATAGATTTCCTTCCAAGTGACGACAAAATCATTGCATTAATGGCTCTGCCTTGCTAGATTTTTCTTGTGAAGAATGGGGAGTATTGTGTGGCTGGTGAAACTGCACCATGCTGCCTATTTTCTGCTACCCAGAAGGCTGCAGCTGGAGTGTGCACACCATATAGTTGCAGCAATGCTAATTCTTTATACACACACACACACACACACACACACACCCCTTCCTCATAGTCAAATCAGTCCTCGTTTAGTTTTGAGTAGCTCCAAAAGTTTACATGTTTCCATATATCCTACAGCCAGCGGCCCAGATACTGGTTTTAGTTTCAGGAGGTCAAACATAGGCAGGATTTTGGAGGATAGGCAATATCAATAACGCATTAACAAAACTTGCTTTTAAGATGGTTCCCACTCCTCAAAACACCCTGAGCCACACCTGTGATCACAAGATTAATGACAGAACAGAAAAGCATGGGGAGAGGGCACACAGGTACACACAGAAGCTGCAAAGCTTAGATATCACGTGTGTAGAAGGACTCTTATGGTTGGACTCACCGAGATGAGATCTCTTACCCATCTACTGAGAATGTGGGCTCGGTACACCCTGACAACTGACTGAGATGAGACTGCCACTCCATCACATACAAGCACAGTCAAATTTAAACCAAGACCCAGTTACTTTAAATGCATTTCAGGGTTTTATTTCTTCCTTTAAAAAACCTTAGAGAGAAGCAAAAGTGGGAGCCAGTTCTTTTGCAACTTTGAAGGTAAATTAGAAATATTTCAAAGCTACCACCTGGTAGAAAACATGCCACGTACAAGGGTGCTTTCGTGTTTGCTTTTATTTATTTTTTAAAAGGAGTATTTATGTTTTGTTTTCAACCCTTTGTTCTCATCACGGACAACTTTGCTACACAGAAATCACGCACACAAAGTAATGAAACCCCAAAACACAAAATATAATTCCTCACAAAGTCCACACTTTATTTTTTAAAAAAGTGATTATTTTGGGTTCATAAAAGGGTTAAAACTTAATATATATAATATGTGCAACTGTAAACAGAAGTATGGGACAAGGCGTCAAATGCGATTATACAGGCAGAGAACTTTAAAAAAGTTTTAGCTTCAAGACCGGGTTATAGTTTATATAAAAATTAAAAACTGTATAGTCTTTCTTCATCAGCTAAAATCTACAGGATTATCTTAAACTCTTAACCGTCATCCAAAAAAATCTTGACAATCTATTATATTCAGTCACTTTATCATTTTTTTAAAATCTCTCTCAAGCTTTTAAACCTTTGTAGCAATTTTTAAAATTTATTTTTTTTTACATCTTTACAGCCTTCCAAATTAATGGAAATGACACACAAAACAAATCCGAAGAGACAAAAAAAAATGCATACTGGCTTTAACTCAAACCTTTATTTTCAAACAATGTCCAGTGGTTTTGTTACTGATAAAAACTCCCCCCCCTTCTCTACACAAATGCCATCTTATATACAATTTTAATTACTACTTTTAATATTTGAAATTTCCCTACCCCAGCCCCCCACTGTTTTAAACCGTCATAGCTTTGAACGGTTAGCAGAAGCAGCTTTTTCACTCAAGAACATGGTTCTCACCTTGCCAACAAGTTCAAAAAAAAGATATTCTTACACACAAACCCTGATTTTACGTGCCCCACCTTGCCCCCGCTATGAAAGTCTTATTGCCACGTTCTCTCTCTGCCTTGTCTGTTGGATCAGGCGAGAGAATATGAGATGTGGCCTCGGTTAATCACTCAATGCCACTCTTACAGGCATTTGGAGAGAGAGAGAGTGTGTTATAGTGTTTTTTGGGGGGTGTGGGAGAGGGGAAATGGTGCAATTGTGCGTTAAAAGGCCTCAACTGTACAAAGTTAAGTCGAGAGAGCCTTATCAGTAAAGACCCTGCAACTCTCACCCCCTCCCCACAATACCAACTTAGGTTCAAGGGTACAGCTATCTTGCAAAGTCATTTCAACAGCAGGGAGAACCTGTGTGTGGGTTTCTTTTCCCCCGGGTTGTGTGTGTGTGTGTGTGTGTGTGTGTCTCCCCTGTATAATGCCCACATTTTGCCTTCTATTAATACAGAATCTCCCTACGTTTTGGGGGGGGGGGAGGAGATGGCGCTAGGCAGATGGCTCTCAAGA
The DNA here is from genome assembly GCF_964188315.1 of Podarcis muralis. NCBI lineage: Eukaryota > Metazoa > Chordata > Lepidosauria > Squamata > Lacertidae > Podarcis > Podarcis muralis. The sequence goes on along the minus strand of NC_135656.1, from coordinate 21,642,261 downwards.
TACTGGTTATAAATTGATTTCTTTAAAAAGGAAAAGGAAAAATAGTCATCTATATACACACAGAGAAAGCATAAAAAAGGGGGTCTTTACATTTTCCCCTTCCCACCCTACGTTTTGTCCATAAACACGTTCTCCCCTCTAGTTCCTTCCTGCCCAGTGGAGGGGAAACGGGGTGGCCTGTGGAGACCCACCCGGCAGTCGAGGAAAACCCGGCAGCCAGAGCATTCTTCCCCATGCTAGTTCAAATATATACACAATATATATAAATAGATAAATAATCCCAAACTCTGCAATGTGCCAACATCTCTCTCTCTCACGCACACAAGCACACACACAAACATAAGAGAGTCTTCAGAGCAGCAAGTTGATCACGGGAAACAATTGGGAAATGGGGGTCTCTAGGGAAACGGGTTTGGCCAACTCTTCCCCCAACCCCAAATATCACAGCTGGGCCCCCTTAGCCATCGGCTCTCTCGTCAAGCACTCTTCCCCCCCCCCTTCCCTCATCGGCAAAATGGGTTGGGCTCTACGGGAGAGATGTGCTGAGATTGGCATCTGCCGGACCAGGAGATCTTGCGTTCTCCATCACGTTGGCACATTCAAAGCCTTGTGGGGTCCCCTGCCCCCTTCTTGGTTGTTGGGGCGGGAAAGCGGACAGCGCTCGGTTCATCAATTCAGTCCGGAAGGTTGTCAGGCGACTGGGTACTGTTTTTGGTTTGAGGGTTTTGTGGGGGGTTTTTGGTGGGGGGAAAAGAGGAACGACCCCAGATATAATAAAAAAGTTTCCCACCTCCTCCTGGAAACGCATTCCCATGTCTGCCAGGAGAGCTGTGGCTCTCCGTACTTAGGGAAGAGGGCTCAAAAAGCAGAAGGGTGGCACAGCGAGGGGCTCACATTAGAAAACAGAAAATAGCAAAGTCTAACACTTCAAATGAGGTAGGTTCAAGTGCGAATGCTCCTCGCGCAGGGAGGATGGGCAGGGTGGGGCAGAGGAAGGGCCTGTTTCCAGCTTCTGCAAGCCGACACCTGCTTTCCGCTGGGAAAAAAGTACTTTTTTCTCTCTCCAAAAAAAAGCACGTTATTTACACACACTTTCTCTCCCCCCCTTTTCAAATCTGACATCTAAATGTATACAAAATCCAGAGCTGGGGGCGGGGGGGGGGGCAGTGGGCTCTGGAAGGTGGATTGTCAAGCTAATGAGTCTCTTTGAAGCCTCTTGTTTACCTTGGTAGATTAGCAAGCAATAGATAGTAGACTTTTAAAAAAAGGAGAAATCTCTCTCGCACACAAAAATTCCTTAAAGAAACACACACACACACACAAGGGGGTGGGGAGAGGGAATTACAAATTCTTCCCCGGGGGGTCCAATTGCCATGCTGCAGCCCTGCTTCCCCCAGCTCTGCTAGAAAGAATGCCCCAGTCTCCTCCCAGTATAGTATTTCTGAAGCCCGTTATTTACAGGTGCGCGGGGGCGGAAGGGCGCTCCCCATTTCGGCCTCGAAAGAATTTATTTTTATTTTTAAAAAAAGGAAAAGAAAAACTAAAAGAAAACCCTGAGTTGCCAGTTTGTCAGTTCCCCGCCCCAAATGGGGCTGCTTAGTGGCTGCTCCTTTCTGCTGGGGAGAAGCAGGTCGCCTTGTCTGGAAGAGGAGGCCGCCGAGCCTGGCAGCCGAAAGCAGCCAGCTTGATGATAATACCATAGCCAAGACTGGCAAGCAGTGGCAGATATGCTGACGACACCCCTCTCTTGCCTTGGGCCCCAGCTGCCCCACCAGCATGTTGGTGGCTTCCAAACATGCCTCGTTTTGCCCCCCCCCCCGGGTGATTTCCCTGCGCCGCAGGAGGGTTGGAAGAGCGGGTACAGCAGCAGCACCTCCTCTCTGTGCAGAGCCTCTTGTGCCGAGCAGTTGGGGTCTCCCCCTTTGCTTTGTCCGAAGAGCCTCCTTGGGGTTTAGTTCATCCATTTCCTGCAGTTCCAGGCTCCACAATGGCACGGGATTTTGTGCTGATCGTCTTCAAAATCAAACTGGTAGTCGTAGGTCAGCTGAGGGAGAGGAGGACATTGGAAGAGAACCGAGGATTAATCCTTGAGGCATCTTTAACGTAAAATATGTCACCGCGCTGCGGGTAAAACCTCAGCGCCTAGGACTTGCCGATCGCATGGTCGGCGGTTCGAATCCCCGCGGCGGGGTGCGCTCCCGTCGTTCGGTCCCAGCGCCTGCCAACCTAGCAGTTCAAAAGCACCCCCGGGTGCAAGTAGATAAATAGGGACCGCTTACCAGCGGGAAGATAAACGGCGTTGCGTGTGCTGCGCTGGCTCGCCAGATGCAGCTTGTCACGCTGGCCACGTGACCCAGAAGTGTCTGCGGACAGCGCTGGCTCCCGGCCTCTAGAGTGAGATGAGCGCACAACCCCAGAGTCTGTCAAGACTGGCCCGTACGGGCAGGGGTACCTTTACCCTTACCTTTACCTTATGTCACCGCCATCCATTTGGTTCATTCCCGCGATGGCCACGTTGGTTGCAACAAGTGACTAGAGTTGAACAAAATCTCTACACTGTTTTATCTTCTCATCAAGATGGCAGCAATAATGGGAGGAAGTGGAGTTTGGACTCTCCTTCCTTTTCATATGACTTCTATGCCTATGTTAAGGTGGAACTTATTACTATTATTTTTAAAATTTATTTTCCGCCCTTCATCCCAGGGAATAAAATACAAGATAAAAAATAAATAAACCAAAACAAGAAGTGACTAATTAAACCAAAACAATACCCCCCTCCCGATACATTTAAAAGGCTGTAGGATATTGATCAGCCCAAGTTCTAGTTTGTTTTTGCCTGGCGCCTAAAAATATATAATGAAGGCACCAGGCAAACCTCCCTGGGGAGAGCATTCCACAAACGGGAAGCCACCACAGGAAAGGCCCTTTCTCGTGTTGCCACTCTCCGGACCTCGTGGAGGTGGCAATGAAGGGCCTCAGATGATGAACAGAGAGTCTGGGATGGTTTATATGGAAAGAGGCGGTCCTTGAGGTATTGTGGTCCTTTATAGGTCAAAATCAGCACTTTGAAGTGGGTCCTGAAGCTAATTGGCAGCCAGTGTAATCAGTCCAGGATCAGTGCGATATGCTCAAACCGTCTCGTCCCAGTGAGCAATGTGGCCGCTGATTTTTGCACTGGCTGAAGCTTCCAGTCTTCAGAGGCAGCCCTACGTGTAACTTAGGAAGCTGGGCTGGTGTATCTGTCCAGTATGATACTATTAAGACAGGCCGTGGCACTCCAGCAAATTGTCTTTCCATCACCTGGTGATGCTTTTATAACTGGAGACGCCACGGGTTGAACCTTCTCTATGCAAAGCATGGGGCCTATCACTGAACATTTCCAGCCACGAGCACTAGGATATCTCCGCATCCCTTCACCCATCCAGAAAAGTTGGGGAGATGTACTCTTCCACACAAAAAGCACCGTGTGAACGAGGTATGCAATTCTCATCTTACAGATACGGCACCAACACGAAGATCTGCCGGTATCCAGAGTTGAATAGAGGCTTGAATTCATAGTCTAACACACTATTCACCGGACTACACTAATTTCTCAGGCCTGTGCATGCTCGCTAGCCTACACAGCAGCAGGGTTTGGCCTTTTGTAGCTCACGATGCACACACTTGTCGAAGACAGTGAACCAGAGTCAGTCCGATGCTGGCACAGATTAGAAAACGCAAGGATGTGTCTACACAATATGTTTCTGTGGTGAGACCCACGGACTACTCTCTTAGCTTGTGAGCTAAGTGTCCCACGACCACCATGGCAGGGAGATGTAACAGCTACATAAAGGTAAAGGGACCCCTGACCATTAGGTCCAGTCATGGCTGACTCTGGGGTTGTGGTGCTCATCTCGCTTTATTGGCTGAGGGAGCCGGCGTACAGCTTCCGGGTCATGTGGCCAGCATGACTAAGCCGCTTCTGGCGAACCAGAGCAGCGCACGGAAACGCCGTTTACCTTCCCGACGGAGCGGTACCTATTTTTCTACTTGCACTTTGACGTGCTTTCGAACTGCTAGGTTGGCAGGAGCAGGGACCGAGCGATGGGAGCTCACCCCGTTGCGGGGATTCGAACCGCCGACCTTCTGATCGGCAAGTCCTAGGCTCTGTGGTTTAACCCACAGCGCCACCTGCGTCAGGCATGTAAAACGTAAAAGGAAGGCCATGCAGCACACACAGGCATTGAAGGAGAGGCCATCCAAACTGCTTGCCGGTTCTTGCCCCCTCTTTTCAAGCTTAAGTAAGGTGTGCTGGTGTGCAAGGGCAATGTTTTCTATGCATTAACCCAGAAGGAGTTTAGGCAAGTTTCCCAGGTCTCCAAGGCTTGGTCTGAGGGCGCATGGTGACATTAAGCAGTTTTGGGTCACTGCTTGGCTGGGAGATCCCTGGGCACGCCACGGCAAGTCCCATGATGGAAGCATCTAATAGTGAATGGACTCGAGGAACGCTCCAAGGACTAAAGCATGGGCGCAGCTTTGGGTTTCCCCCACAGGTATTTTCTT